>NC_068314.1:5156916-5821601 GCF_025860055.1 Xyrauchen texanus
CAAAAAAACACATACAGTACCTTAGAGGACAAAAATGTCTGCATCAAAAAACTGCCATAAAAACATTATATATAAATAGTATTTTCCACTTGCACTGACTCACTGATTTATTTATTTTTTTACCAGCATCTGTCTTGATCATAACTACTAAATATTCATACATTTTCAGGATGACATTTTTTTTATTTAATTTTCTCCTCAATTTGGCATGCCCAATTTCCAATGGGCTCTATGTCCTCATGGTGGTGTAGTGACTCACCTCAATCTGGGTGGCGGAGGACGAATCTCAGTTGCCTCCACCTCTGAGACTCTCAATCCACGCATCTTATCATGTGGCTTGTTGAGCATGATACTGCAGGAATGTAGCGCGTGTGGAGGCTTCACGTTGTTCTCTGCAGCATCCACGCACAACTCGCCACACGCCCCACCAAGAGCGAGAACCACACATTATGGTGACCACAAGGAGGTTACCCCATGTGACTCTACTCTCCCTAGCAACCTGGCAAATTTAGTTGCTTAGGAGACCTGGCTGGAGTCACTCAGCATGCCCTGGATTCGAACTTGCTCCAGGGGTGGTAGTCAGCATCAATACTTGCTGAGACACACGCACACACACACACACACACACACACACACACACACACACGCACACACACACACACACACACACACACACACACACACACACACACACACACACAAAAACAAAACCAACTCTGACATCCATACCAACACACCCACACAGTTTTAGCTGCATCATTTATCCAATTGACCGGCAGTGCTCTATAATACAGCAAACACAAAATAGGGGAAAAAAAGCATGTATTTGCTCCATAGGCTTAACATGGAAAAGAAAAGGGCTCTATCTGGGGAAAATATTAAAAAAATTATAATTTTGAAGCCAAGGCTCTGGATTGAAAGCATAATATCACAATGGCACTGGGATGAAATATTGCTGGTTTAATGAGTTTCTATAGGGACAGTTTTGTACTGAAAGGCCTAAAGTGTAAAAAATATACACCTTTGGCAAAATTATAAAAAATCTAAAATTAAATTTAACTAAAATGAAAAAGACAGAAATGTCCCTACGGTTGCACAAGTGTTAAATCGTTTGGATTTTTAAATGATAAATGTGTAAATATAAAATATCTTTAAATTGATTCAAAAAGGTCCCCTTGAATATTGTGAAAATCTGATTAAAATGTTCTGTTTTCCAGATTAATGCCTTTTAATTAAGGGGTATTTCAGATTCTCTTTCACTGCTCTGCTTTCACTTCTATCTGTATTTACTCATGGATGTATCATTATCTAGAGCAAAGTCTATGTCTCTAATTCCTTTAACATTTATACTGGTGAATATGAAAATTGTTCTTGCTCTAGTCAGCGAGAAATCTACAGCCGTGGCCAAAAGTATTGGCAGTGACATACATTTTGTGTTTCGTAAAGTTTTCTGCTTCAGTTGTTGTGGTATTGGTTCACATTGTTTCTAGATTATTGTGCAGAGTGATCAGATTCATTTTAAATAATTTGAAAAAGCTTAATTGACCAAAACAACCCAAATTTCAAATCTCCAAATGACCAGCTAACATATTTCACTAATCATATCAGCAGCACCTGGGAAAGTGTGAATGAGTACTAGTTAGGTGAAATCACTGTATCATTCTGATTGGATTATAAGAGCAGACTGATTGCTATAAAAGGATGGAAGATGTGATTAGCAATTGTTACCTTTAAAGATAGACGTGCAGCCATCATCTCTTTGCATTAAAATGGCCTCGCATGCAAGGAAATTGCTGCAAAGAATATTGCATCTGAAAGGACCATTTACCAGATCATCAAGAACTTCAAGGAGAGAGGTTCAACTGCAGTGAAGAAGGCTTCAGGACACCCCAGAATGTCCAGCAAGCACCAGCACCATCTCCTCCTGAGGACTCCGCTATGGAATCGTGTCACCACCAGTGCAGAGTTTGCTCAATATTGGCAGCATTTTGGTGTGAGTGCATCGGCACGCACAGTGAGGCGAAGACTTTTGGACAATGGCCTGGTGTCAAGAAGGGCAGCAAAGAAGCCACTTCTCTTTAAGAAATACATCAAGGACAGACTGAAATTCTGCAGGAAGTACAAGGATTGGACAGCAGAAGACTGGTGCAAAGATATTTTCTCTGATGAATCCCCCTTCCGACTGTTTGAGACATCTGGAATATCGATAGTCTGGAGAAGAAAAGGTAAACGCTACCATGAGTCCTGTGTCGTGCCAACAGTGAAGCATCCTGAGACCATCCATGTGTGGGGTTGCTTTTCATCCAAGGGAGTGGGCTCTCTCACAATTCTGCCCGAAACATTGCCATGAATAAAGAAACGTATCAAAACGTCCTGCAAGAGCAATTTCTCCCAACGATTCAGGAGCAATTTGGTGATGATCCGTCCGTGCCTTTTCCAGCATGATGGAGCACCACGTCACAAGGCAAGATTGATAATGAAGTGGCTCGTGATCATTACCTTGAAATTTTGAATCCATGGCCAGGCAATGCTTTTGATCTTAATCCCATAGAGAACCTGTGGTCAATCCTCAAAAGGCAAAGTGGACAAGCAGAAGCCTACAAATTGTGATCAACACGAGCACTAATAAGGCAAGAATGGATCGCCATCAGTCAGGTTTTGACCCAGAAGCTGATATCCAGCATGCCAGAGTGAATCGCAGAGGTTATGAAGAACAAGGGTCAACACTGTAAATATTGACTGTTTGCATAAATTGAATGTTTTTGCCAATAAAAGCCTTTTAAAACGTATGAAATATTTATCATTGTTTTCTAGTGTACCATAGAAACATGTAAAAAATTATCTACAAATACTGAAGCAGCAAACTTTGCAAAACACAAAATCTATGTCACTGCCAATACTTCTGGCCATGGCTGTGTATTAAAGAGTTCACCCAAAAATGAAAATTCATGAGGCTAGCATTCTGCCTAATGATTCCTTTTGTGTTCCATGGAGAAAAGGTCACATGGTTTGGATCAACACAAGGGTGACTAAACAATGACTTTTATTTTATGCATACTATCCCTTTAAAACTTGGTAAGCTTGTTGCAGTGTGTTAACGTATTTTCTCTCTTTATGCTCTTCTTTTCCAGAACACTTCCAGAATTAATCAAGTGAGCATTTTCAAGCCTCACAGAGCACAGTTTTGATCGAAAAGCCCATTCCAAATCTTTGTCTGAGCATCATTCTGCTTGCATGTTTCAAATGGCTTGCTGTCTAAAGGATGAGCTCTTGTGTTCCATTTGTCTGAGCATTTATCAAGACCCGGTCAGTTTTGGCTGCGAGCACTACTTCTGTCGTAAGTGCATTACTGAGCACTGGAGCAGGCAGGAGCATCACAGGACAAGAGACTGCCCAGAGTGCAGGAGGACCTTCACGGATCCATTGCTGTCCCCGAGCCTGAAGCTCTCCAACATCGTGGAGAGGTATGCTGCATTCCCTCTCGACGCCATCCTCAACGCTCAGAGAAACTCGTACCCGTGCAAGGACCATGAAAAGGTCAAACTCTTCTGCCTAAGTGACAAGAGCTTGGTGTGCTTCTTCTGTGATGAACCCGCCTTACACGAACAGCACCAAGTGACCACCGTTGACGAGGCCTATGAGGAAATACAGGTTTGTTTTCTTTGGTTTTTATGGATGCTCACTATCGTCTGGGTTATACAAGTCACGAAAGCTTGTAATGTTTGCAATGTCACATTTTGTTATAATATTCCACACATTTTTACTGTTTCAGGTTTTAGAGAACTATTCAAATTGGCTGAAATAATGAATGCGACATCTGTCGAGGAATGTACATTCTTAGGCTAAGTTGCAAATTCAATTCAGGTCCTTAGCAGAAATATTCTTATTTTACCCTGAAATAAATATTCCCGGTTTAATACATAGTAAGGTCAATTGCAGCATTTGTGACATAGTGTTGATTTACCAGAATTTTTTTTTTTCGACTCATCCCTCCTTTTCTTTAATAAAAGCAAAAATCAAGGTTACGGTGGGGCTAATATTTGGAGGTTTTAAAGGGGACCAATTATGCAAACTTCACTTTTACATGGTGTTTGTACATAAATGTGAGTCAGCAGTATCTACACAACCACCCTACAATGTTAAAAATCCACCCACTCCTCTTTTTCTTTTAAATATTTCTATTAATCAAAAACAGTGTGTCAAAATGAACTGTTTTTGTTTCTGCTCTAACGTGGCATCACGTTAGAGTAGGCCTCGCCCACGACTGATGACTGAGTCCACACTATTATCATACATCCTCCCCTGGGTGATCTACACACAGTCCGCCATTTTTTTCCACGTTGGAGCAGATACAGTAAGAAGAATAATGTCTCCGCTTCATAAGTCTCATAAGTGTTCAGTTGTTGGCTGTAAAAGTGAACATAAGAGTCTTCATGTACTCCCGGCATCAGAGCCACTGAAGACACAAGTTTTGTTTTTGAAGGAAATGTGCCCCAAAACATAAAAAAAGTAGTGTATGTTTGTGCAAATAATTTGACACTGGACTGCTTTGTGAATGACTGTCAGTATCAAGCAGGATTTTCAAAAAATGTGATCCTCAAGCATGGATCAGTACCAACTGTTTGTGTTCCAGCCTTATATTCTGAAGATGTAAGTATCACACTTTATATTTTGTGAATGTTTGCAAATCGCCTTTCAGAATTTGCTTGTTTGCTGATTCCACGGCTAATGCAGCTAAAGTTAGCATTGTCTCTGATTGTATTCACAGAGACCAGAGCTATGTCGGAGGCGGGGAGCAGCAGCTCATTTGCATTTAAAGAGACACACACTTTTTTTTTTATTTTATTCCACCCAAAAAGAGGCATTTGCAACATGGTATTATAAATTATACATGGGGTATTTTGAGTTGAAACTTCACAGACACAGTTTGGCGACTCATGAGACTTGTATTACATCTGGTAAAAAGGGGCATAATAGGTCTCCTTTAAAGCTTAAGTATGTAATTCATTAAGTGGTTTGGTCAAAACAGAGTAATTTTCTAAGAGCCACAGAAAGCCAGTGCTTATAGTTTGAGAAAATTAACCTATGAGTGGTTCATTTCTCTGCACATTAATTTTGGATAGGGTAAAGTAAACACAGAAAAAGTTACTTCAGCTTTATAGGCAGAAATGTGAAGCTTATAGTTTTATAAAAGTACTTGCATTAATTCTACTGTTAAAACTTGTGTATAATTTGTGCTGTAAATTTGTTTAAATATTTTTTTATGGTCATTTTGGGGGTTTTAAGGTTTACGCCATAATAAATTAGATATAACTTTACACAGAAAATGTTAGTAAGCGATTTTATCACATTAAAAAGATGTTAACCCGAATATTTTCGTGTCTTGTGGCTTTAACCCTTTTGCACATGAGTTTCTCCTGTACTGACGGATCCCCCAGCAAGAGTTAATTTATGTGTGCTGTAATTTAAAAAAATGTCACCGCACACTTCTCAGCAGATGCACTGGAGGTTAGATTATATATTATCAAACATAATGTGGTTTTTAGATGTTTATAATGATTATGATGGATAAGATGCGATTGCGAACACTATTGCCGTCTATATATGCCGCCAAATAGTTTACTTTGCAATGCAGCACAGGATTTTGAGTTCATCATAGAAGCATACAAGCTTAGAATGTTCTAAAAACATATCCCTTCCACTTTCCCAGCACCAGAAGTGGTAAGAATGAGTGGTGGACATAGTGGGATAAGGCTCAAGTGGACTAACTAGTTTATATATTCTTTGTTTGACATCAGAATAAATCACTGCTGCGCTGCATCAACAGACGGGAACAGTATTAACAGCTTTATACTTTTATTTGGGTATTATTTTAATACTTGTAGCATAAAAAATAAAGAAATTATGATGTTGAAAAGACTGTTTGAGCTGTTGATTAATTATGGTGGCTGATTCAGACACACTCTGCTGGTAAACAGCAGCACGAATGCAGATCACAACGGTTTTATCGTACGTGTGTGAGCCAGCCTAGTGTGATCACACCAGTTTGATTGTATGTGTGAAAAGCTTAATGTTTATGGAATGGCCCCATTAAATTCCATTGTAAGTGCCCCACTGTAATCCAGATTTTTGCTTTTCATTAA
Source organism: Xyrauchen texanus (assembly GCF_025860055.1). Lineage (NCBI taxonomy): Eukaryota > Metazoa > Chordata > Actinopteri > Cypriniformes > Catostomidae > Xyrauchen > Xyrauchen texanus. Next base: position 5,163,060 of record NC_068314.1, read on the forward strand.
AGAAAAGGAGGGACATGTCTGTGTGCTTAGTGACTGCAGCCAGGTCTCCTGAGCAACCAAATTGGCCCAGGTGCTAGGGAGTGTAGAGGTTATGCGCTCTCAATGGCTTGCATGGTAAGTTTTGTGTTGATCGCGGAGAGTAGCATGAGTCTCCACATGACAAGTTTCTGCGGTGCCATGCACAACATGCCATGTGATAAAATGCGCAGATTGACTGTCTCGGAAGCGGAGGCATCTGAGATTTGTCTTCCGCCACCCAGATTGAGGTGAGTAACCGCGCCACCATGAGGACCTACTAAAGGGAATTGGGCATTCCAAATTGGGAAGAAAGGGGATGAAAATGTAAAAAAAGAAAAGGAGGGACAAATCAAAATAAATGATCATTGTAATCAACATTATGACACAAATGCTGTCAATTAAGCTTAACTTGTATTTAACCCAAAATATTCTTTTAAGGGTTTGGCAGTAATGCTGTTTATTACAATATAAACGGAAGGTGACATCAAAATATTACAATGTGAAGTATCAGTCACCAATGGGAAGGGTTTCTGATTAAAAACCTCTTTCCTTGCACTCCCACTTTGCTGAGGAATGGGGTAAATTACATACCCAAAATAAAAGGTTTACTGCTCATGAGTCCCTCTGACTACACACATAGCTCTTGAGATTTTACTATGGAATCTTCAAAATTACTCAATCTGTTACTAACACAGAGATAAAGAACTGCAAACACAAAAGAAAAAAAAAATCATATTTCACACTTATGAAATAAATCCACAATGCTGTGGTATAGGCACCTGAAACACAACATGCTAAAGCCCTAAGTCTTACCAAGCAGTGTTTTAAATTTGAAGATGATACTAGCAAATGAGCTTTCTGTAAGCCTTTATCTTAGTTTTTGTCTGGGTGCCTTTCTGAAGAGTCCATTTGGAGACTCCAAAAGGTCCCCAGAGTGACACTGGGTTTGCAGCCTATATTATGAGGTATATGAAACTGTTAGATCAGTTTCTGCTTTAGAATATCACAGTGAACAAATTCTATTTTTTATACTTTTAATGGTTTACAATAAGACTTCTTTTAAATGTGTAATAAATGCCTTTTAGTCATTGTTGGAGTCTGAATGTCTGCAAGCTCCAAAATTCTCTCTGAATACCTTCTGAGAAAGGGGTTTCTCCTTTCTTCACTTGGCCAGTTGCTGATGCAAGATTAATGCATTAACCACAGCAATGTTCACAAAGTGGTAAGAAAAAAGAATGGAACCACATTTTGGTTTTGTGCAAGACATTGTATTAGCCAATCAGGGCATCAGAGAGATCCACTTTATCCATGTGCCTGGATGGAAAGCAAAAGTGGAATTTTAGAGAAGTCAACATACATAATATGTGTAAATAATCGAATACTATAAAACAATAAAAATTGTATAATATGTGTAATAAAGAGTACAAACCTATTGTAGTCCTTGATAACCGCTGGAACAGGGACGTCTACTAGTCCAATGGCCATCTCTCCCTTTGACCCTTCTCTACACATAATTACCCCTGAAGGCCTTGTGAAAAGTGGATACCATCAGCAGTTCCCTTATGTCTTTCCACTCCACAAACAACAGATTGTTGTCCCTTATCCAGTGAATATTGCCATGTGTTGCGTTCTTGGGCATCTTGTTCACTGTTGTATTGGGAAAGCCTTTTTCGGTTTGGTGAGATGGTGCCACAAGCGTAGTTATTTTTTCCAAGGAGGTCTCTGAAGAGATTGGACTGGAGTAGAATTTATCCACAAATAGCTTGTAACCGGTTTCCAACACCTCATTTACAAGGGTCTTGGCCACATCATAGCTCAGTCATTACATTTCTCTGCTGCTGTAGACTTGCCCTCATAGACAAAGTCCCAGGTATAACGAGGGAATCTGCCAATACAAACAGTTTGTATCCCCACATTTTTCATAAACCGTTTGAGTCCACATCTTGCTTTTGATGCAACCATCCAGTACCATCACTACTGAATAACAAAAACAGGATTAGACATTTACTTCCAAACTCACACACTATGTCTCTGAGAAAACAATATAATTGGTATTGAGGCCGATTGCCATCTGAAACATAAGCTAATGATGTGAATGTATGCTAAGAGAATTCAAAAGAACAGGCATTGGAGCTGTTTGAACACACAGTTGGTTTATATCTCCAATAGAAATGTGGCACACAGTTTACTTTCCAATTAGCTTGAGTGTATCGTCTCTGTCTCCCTCTTCTCCTGGCACCTCTGGATGCAGCTACAGGTCTTGCAGGCTGGCAGGGACATTTTGCTGGTGGCTTTGCAGCCCATTCATCATCTGATGAATCATAACTGTTGAATTACACAAAATGGATTAGGATTCTTCTAATCACAGCAAAATAACATTTTAACATTTTGGCATAAAAAAATGACATTCAAACTTTCATTCTAAAATCGTGTTGGAAGAAAAAAGTTTTCCTGTCTGTACTCATGCTAGAAAATCATCTCTCTGCACTGGACATCACTCTGGACATTAATATCTTGAAAGATTACTATTCAAATTTGATTTATTTTTAGAACTTAAACTACATCAAAGAGTTCTCATAAAAAAATCTTCCATGTGCAGCAATGACAGCTTTGCAGATCCTTTTTATTCTAGCTGTCAGTTTGTCCACGCTTCCTGTAGCACTTGCCAAATGTGACTCTCTTGTCGGAAACTTCTCACGCATCTTGCAGTCTAGCTGATCCCACAAAAGCTCAATGGGGTTAAGATTCATAACACTCTTTTCCAATTATCTGTTGTCCAATATATGTGCTGCTTTGCCCACTCAAACCTTTTCTTTTTGTTTTTCTGTTTCAAAAGTGTTGAAATTCTTCCCATAAGACCTGCACCCTGAATCTTCACTTTACTGTTGTACATGAAACTGGTGTTGAGTGGGTAGAATTCATTGAAACTGTCAGCTGAGGACATGTGAGGTGGCTATTTCTCAGACTATAGACTCACTTATCCTTATTGTTTTGGTGTATATCTGGCCTTCCACATCTCTTTCTGTCCTTGTTAGAGCCATTTGTCCTTTGTCTTTGAAGACTGTAGTATACACTTTTATGAAATCTTCAGTTTTTTGGCAATTTCAAGCATTGTATAGCCTTCATTCCTCAAAACAATGATTGACTGATGAGTTTCTAGAGAAAGCCGTTTCCTTTTTTTTTTTTTTTTTTGCCATTTTTGACATAATATTCACCTTAAGACATGCCAGACTATTGCATACTGTGGTAGCTCAAAAAGAAACACAAAGACAATGTTCAGCTTCGTTTAACGAACCAAATAGCTTTCAGATGTGTTTGATTTAATGGCAAGTGATTTTCTACTACCAAATTAGCAATTTAGCATGATTACTCAGAGATAAGGTGTTGGAGCGATGGCTGCTGGAAATGGGGCCTGTCTAGATTTGTTCAAAAATGACTTTTTTCAAATAGTGATGGGGCTGTTTTTTACATCAGTAATGTCCTGACTCTACTTTGAGATCTGTTGAATGACACTTTGGTGAATTAAAGTACCAATTTCCTTCCGAAACCGCAAAATCTGTAAATTATTCCAAACTTATGCCCAGCAGTGTATACTCTGGGTGGGAGTTTAGAGCTAATTCAGGGTTTGTTGATCTTAGTTTTATTTGAGTTGTGTTGCACCACTTAATTTTAAATACGGTTTAACAAATCAGAGATTAAACTTTTAACCCATGATTAAAACGGTCACCTGTGATTTAATTTTGTCCACCATGATGGATTCTGAATTTAGCTGTAGATCGTTAGTACACAGGGCCGATCAAGGGGGTTAAGAAAATGTTGCAGCAGCATGTACAAGCTTTAAAATGTTTCTTTAAGATCTTTATTACTGGATGGTTATTTTATTGAAATACAAATTCAGTTGCGTAGCTGTTGCCTGGCTTACAAAGACCTGGTCTTTATCTTAACAGACTCTTAAGTTAGACACATTGGCCTTTCAACACTTTCACCTAAGTATTGATAACAAACATCAGAGGCGGTTAATTGTGACGCTTGTGTCTCGTGCATTATCTGTAGGGCTGTTCTGTTGTTTTGAAGTGATAAAGTACTTAAAGCAGATAGAAAATTGGAGTGAGATGGATGCTACAAAGGCAACCAAGCGCAAGTAGGATGTATGAATTGACTCTTCGCTAAGCCTCGCATAAAAATAATTACTCACAAATCCAACTGTTGTTGTCAGCATTGTTATTAGACAAAATCTTAAAGTTTGTAATCTTGTTGAGGAGTTTATTGGAGCAACATGCTGCAGATGTCAAACTATTAGCAGCTGTCTCTTTAGAGACCCTCTCCAGAGGCAGATTTATAGAGCGGTTGATTCCATTCCACTTCTTTTGAGATAAACAGATCGAGGGATGCGCATCAAATGACTCAAAGGTACATTCTGAAAGCCTCCGTCATGAACAAATGCTCCCCACGAGAAACTGCACACTCACTAAAGTCAAGTGTGTACTTTTATACACACACTTTTCTGCAATTTACTCCAACACAACAGAGAGAAAATTGCTTGGGAATTCCTGGGCAGCTCTTGGGTGCTAATGAAATTCTCAACAAAGCCCTTTTGGCTAAATTAGGTAATGCGTTGGAGTCTCAATCTTTGAGCACTAAGGTGGTTACTTAAGATGTGGAATTACATGGAAATCAATGAAGCGCTCATAAGGTTTATTCAATAAGTGCTAACATAAGAAAACCCTCGCTGGTTTCTTTCACACTGAGAAAAAACCTGCAGTTGCCCAATTTACAACTCAACTTGGTCCCAGAATCATGTTACTATACCTATATTTCTGCTAAATTTTACGTGGCTCTTTTAAGGTGTTGCAAAAGTTAACGTCCTGGTGAAATTAACTCAAGATGTGCTACAACAACAATGACTTGTATTCCTTTTCAGACAAATCATGAGAAACTGCAGATTATCAGTTCATAAATGCTTATCACCCTTTTCCTCACACAATGCTATCTTATGACATATAAACACTTTTGCTCTAGCGCATGACTTAAGGTATTACATTTGTACACATGCATTACATAATCAGCTACATTTACATTTCCTTCAACTTATTTTTTCATGTATTATTTTATTTATTTTTTTGTTTAAAAAGTTTTCACTTAGAATTGCTTAGTTGTCAAGTCAAGTGGTTTTTATTGTTGTTCAACCATAAACAGTTAGTACAGTACACAGCGAAATGAGACAACGTTCCTCCAGGACCATGGTGCAACATAAATCAACATAGGACAAACACAGAACCACATGAGACTACACAGACTTAATAATATTTCTACATAAAGTGCACATGCAAACGTGTGCAAAAAGTACGGGACAGTACAATAAATTACTAAAAGGAACAGGACAATAGGCACAGTAATAGACAGGGCACCATTTTGGATGCGGAGGGGCCGCTGCGTGCTACAGCGCTGCCATCTTGGATCTTTATTTTATTTTTACAATATTATTTTTTTTAATTATTATTATTATTATTATTCTGGGCTACATTATTGTGTTATTTACACTTTATTATGCATTTACAAGGAGTGGTTGAAGCTGTAAAGCACATATATGGGATTACGTATGGCATTAATCATATATTTCAAATTATAATTGTGATTCAAATTTGGAGGACATTGTATTTTGTTATTTTTTTTCTCCCCAATATGGAAGTCCTCGTGGTGGCATAGTGGCTCAATTTGGGTGGTTGAGGACAAATTTTAGTTGCCTCCGTCCATCAATCCGCTTATCTTATCACGTGGCTTGTTGAGCATGTTACTGCGGAGACGTAGTGCGTGTGGAGGCCCACTTTTCTCCTCGACATCCACACAGAATTCACCACAAGCCCCACCGAGAGCAAGAACCACACATTATAGCGACCACAAGGTTACCACATGTGACTCTCCCTACCCTTGCAACCGGGCCAATTTGGTTGGTTATGAGACCTGGCTGGAGTCACTCGGCACGCCCTGGATTCAAACTCACGACTCCATGGGTGGTAATAATAATAATAATAATAATAACTTTTATTTATAGGTGTCTTTCAAGACTCTTGAATTTTACAATAATTTTACAATAATTTTACAATTTTACAATAAGAAAAGAAGATAAAAACCTAAAATCACATATAAAAATGTGCATTATCATAGGAATATATACAGTCATAAATAACAGTTATTTGAAGTAACCTAATTTAAAAAGGTGGGTTTTGAGGAGGGACTTGAAAGTGGAAAGACAATCACAATTACGGATATCTGGCGGTAAAGAGTTCCAGAGTTGTGGAGCAGCACTGCTAAACGATCTGGACCTGATAGAAGTCAGACGAACAGAAGGTATCACGAGAGAGAGGAACAGGATCTAAGAGTGCAAAACCTTTTGATTTGGCAAGATTCGACTTAGTACCTACAAGTAGAACCTCAGTTTTATTACTATTGACTTTGAGAGAGTTACAAGAAAACCATGATTGTATTTCAAGTAAACAGTTATGAAGGGAAGACGGTGGGAGAGAAGAATTTGGTTTGGTGGAAATATAGAGCTGGGTGTCATGAGCATAGCAGTGAAAGTGAATTCCAAATTTCCTAAAAATATTGCCAAGAAGTAGAAGATATATTATAAATAATAAAGGTCCCAAGACAGATCCCTGTGGAACACCAGTAGTAACTGGAGAGCACTGTGAACGAACATTTTTCAGTTTAACGAACTGAGTGCGACCAGAGATAAGATTTAAACCAAGCAAGAGACGTGCCTCTAATACCAATGGATGCTAATCTCTCTAAAATTATTTTGTGTGAGATAGTGTCAAAGGCTGCGCATAAATCAAGAAGAATGAGTATTGACAGATGTCCAGCATCATTAGTGATTTTGACCATAGCAGTTTCAGTGCTGTGATGTGAGCGGAAACCTGACTGGAACTGTTCATAAAGGTTATTAGTAAGAAGATGTGTGTGGACCTGAGAAGCAACTATCCTTTCAAAAAAATTTGAAAGAAATGGTAAATTGGAGATAGGTCGGTAATTTTCAAGTATTTGTGGGTCTGAACCAGTTTTCAGCATCTTTACTCAATCTGAAGCACAGGCCCAATCTTAGCATTGAGCCCTGCTTGGATATATTATTCTAATTAGACACTATGTGCTCTGAGATAATTTTTAACTTAAAGTGCCAATCTCGGATACACATAATTGATGTCGTCTGATGTCATGACTAACAAAGACTGCTCTCTACCTCCTTTGTTTTCTCTCTCTCAATCTTTATTTTTTTGCTCTCACACTTGTTCCTTTGTTATCTCTTTCACTCACTCTTTTTTCACACTTCATCCATCTCTCTCTCTCTCTAACTGTTTTTCACTATTTTATTTTCATTCATTCCCATCTTTCCTGTTGTAATGACACCTTTAGAGGCCAGCCGTGATTGAGTGGAGGCTCAGGGAAATGGGCTGGTGGAAGAAGAAATACAAATTCTGTGCAGGTTTTCTATCAGCGTGGCAGGACCGTACCAAATATGGAGCGGTGATTTAGGAGGAATGACAGCGTAGCCTAACTATTTCTCATTTTACGTGATGCATTTTTGCATTGAAGTACAAGACTGCCTCTGGTTGTATGTTAACAAGGAAACTTTGTTTTAACACAGGAATAATAAGACTGTTCTTCTCTAGGTCCGTTTGAATAAAATGCTTGAACATAATTATCTTAGTGGTTCCATTTATGTTTCTTGAATGTTTGCATTCTTTCGCTGATGTGGGTTGGACACCATACTAAAACACTCCACTGCATGCAAAAGCTAAGGGTGCTGACTTGCTGTCTAGTCAGTTAATGGCTTAACTGTGTTTTTGTAAGAATTGACCTGGCACTTTTTAATATATGCTACCAAAAAGTACTGATGTTTTTGTTTGATTAATTTGTAAGCTATATGGGAGATTCTCACTAAACCTGTCAAGAAAATTTCCTTGTCATTTTTTACAATTACAGTTATTTTTAAATTAAAATATGCAAAAATTAAAGACCGTATCAAGGGATTATACTATGATGTATTTGTGCTTTTTTTTTTACATCGCAGTAATAAGAATATCATAATCTTTACTTGCGTGTGTTCCACAAGACATGCTTTCACTGCACGCCTCTGAACAAACAGCGAATCAGACATGGGCATTAATGGCTTTTATTTTGTCTTTTCTTAAAAATATGATAAAGTGTTTTTCTTCGTGACTGTCTAACAGCATTTCTTGTCAAGTGTTACTTCGAGACGTCTTACAGGTCGCCCGCCTGTTGCGGGTAGATTAACAAAAGTTTCCACGCATGAAATTCCTGCATTTGGACGAGCAGCCTCGTCACATGTGGCGGGTGCTAGCTTCACAACCTGGGCTACTGTTTAATATACAGTATTTGGCAACTTTCCATATGCATGGTTTTGCCATTTGCCTATATTGTCAAACATTGTCTGTCCATGAGTGTCGCTATCATCATCGGGATATTTGTAAGATTTAGTTGATATCCGATTACATTGTCTTATCGCCCCTACAGTCTCAACAGACTGATTAATTAGTGTTGCATGCGTGATGTTTATTTACCAGTGAGTGGGGCTGTCACCATTATGAAACGTGGCTGCCGATTAATTAATTAATCAAACAAATAATTGCGATTATGACAGTTAATTATTTGTTTTAGGTTTATGGTGATTAATTGTCTTTTTAAGGGCTTTCATATAAATTGTCATATAACTTCAGTTTTTTTTTCTGCATGTGTTTCATACACCTTAAGAAGTCATTTTTACACATATAATTTCATATTAATAAATCATATAATAAAATAGGGATGTATGATGTCCTTTTAAGGCTTTAAAAACTTTTTTTCAAGTCAGCCTTAAAAACAACAGAAGTTGACCCAAAGTGCTTTACAAATTAATCAAATAAATATACAATGACAGAATTATACAATTTTTTTTTTTATATAATAAATAAATAATTTAACCTATTAAAAAGTCCAATACAAATGCTAAAGAATATAAATACTTTTTCAAAGAGGATATTATTTCAAAGAGGCTATTGAAGAAGCTGACCTCGCATGGTAAAGGCTACTATTCCAGAGTTTATGTCCTACCACAGAGAAGGCACGATCTTCCTTGGATCTAAAAAGAAGATCAAAAGAAGTTGATGAGAAGACCTGAGTGCTCTGGTGGGGGAGTAAGAGAAGAGAAGATCACTGATGTATTTTGGCATGAGACCAGATAGTACTTTGTAAACATAAAGCAGAATTTTAATACCCTGAATTTTATGGGAAGCCAGTGTAGAGATGCTAATACAGGGGTAATGTGATCCCTCTTTCTTGACCCTGTCAAAAGTCTAGCTGCTGTATTTTGAACCAGCTATCGTGGGATAATGAAATTTGAGGGAGGCCAATGCACAATGAGTTAAAATAATCTAACCTTAATGATATTAGTGAGTGGATCACAATTTTCAAGTCTTTGCTGGACAGAAATTGTTTGATTTAAGCGATAGATAGGTGGAAAAAGTCCTTGACAATGGTACTAATGTGCTTATTAAAAAGTAATGATGAATCTAAAATCACTGCAAGACTTCTTACATGATCTTGTACATTCGACAACAGAGGACCTAAATCGAGGACATGGAGGGACCTAAAATAAGAACATCAGTTTTGCAATTTAGGACGTTATCAAATTAACACTTCTTTTCAAAGCTCACTGGTAAGTAAAATTGGGAATCGTCAGCATAACAGTGATTAGGATATGCTGTACTTCTGGAAAATAGCATTCTGAGGAATTATATACAAGGAAAATAATAAGGGTCCTAAAATGGACCCTTGAGGGACGCCACAAGATAAATTTGCTGATGTAGAAGAGAAATTCCCTACATTTACAGAAAACATCCTATACCCTGGATGCCAACCATGCATTCTAGATGATTTATGAGAATATTATGGTAGATAGTGTCGAACATGGCACTGAGATGTAATAAAACTAAGATGACAAGTGAACCTGAATCCTTGGAGAGTAAAATATTATTAGTGACCTTCAACAATGCAGATTCAGTGCTGTGCAAGGGTTTGAAACCAGACTGAAATGTATCTAAAATGTTACATTTATTTAGATGGGAGTACAGCTGTGAATAAACAACTCTTTCCAAAATCTTGGAAATAAAAGGCGGTTTGATTGGTCTGTAATTGTAGTGTGTTAATTATAGCTGTCACACTGGAAATGATAGACATTGATGATCTAAACTGAAGATGTGTTGGATGAAAGCATTATATAGAGAAGCGCTGGGGGAGCAAACTGCCTGACTGGGTTTTACTCGATGCTGAGGCCCTTGTAACGTGAACCTTTGAGAATCTGTTTGGGGTGGTTTATTTGAGATGGTTGTGGAAGATCTTTTTGCTTTTTAGTTCCTTAATCCCTGAAGACCATTCTGTTTTACTCCATGTGTAATCAAAGATTATACTTGTTCGTTTATATTTTTGCGGGAGTTTGGCACAAGCCTCTGCTGACAGTGTGCATGCATCAGAGTGCTTGAAAAGCTCTTCACATGCTCTTCCGGACAGGACCTGGTTGATGTCCACGGTGTAGCTCTCGGAATTGAATGACACACAAACACACCTTTCATGGCATTTATACAGTGTATTCGCTTAAAATTCCCTTATTTGGGCATTAAAATGTGATTGGAGTTTAGGGGAAAGCAGGATTTCAGTACAAACTTATGCACTCCTGGTCCTAAGGGGGAAAGGCTTTCCTGAATGACCTTGATGCAGGCTGTCAACAATTTCCAACACTTTGCACTCACTAGTGCGTGCAGATGAGGTCTGTTTTTTTTTTTTTGTGCTGTTTCCTGTTTCTTTGTAAGTAGCTTAAATTGTACATGCAGCTTAATTCCATAGAATCACTTGACTATACCTAAATTTTTGCTAAATTATTTTTACGAGCTCGTTGTACATATTACACAAATTAACACTAGAGCAACAGCAGTTAATTTTTATTGTCTTTCACCCAAATCAAAGGTAAAACTGCATATTATCAGTTTTAAATATTAACATTTACTTTATACCCTGTTCCTCACACAATACTATATCATGACATCAAAACACCTTTACTTTAGACAGGGCTCGACATTAAGCATTGTCATGTGCTTGTCCTTTGAACAAGTAATGGCTCCTACACGCTGCACGACATTCAAAGATGTTGGATCGTGGTACCATTCATATTACACATCTGTCTGTCTTGTCACTGAAGTTGTAACGTTTTCAAATTACACGATGAATCGGCAACAGGGGTGAACACCTTACAAAACATTTCACTATTGACGAATCCCCGACGACTCTGCCTGGACTCCAAATTACGTTTCACAACAGAGTACACGCGAGAAGTGATACAAGATACAAAAACAAATGCATGGTCATATGTTATGCATTTCAGAATATGATGTGTATGTTTTTAATAATATATTTTATTTGTTACAATATGAAAAAGTAGCTCCTACTGAAAAATCTACCTATTTGCTTACCTGACCGTCCAAGAGAATGGGCAATTTCAAAACTGTGGTACAGTCCAGAGGAAACATCAACTAGGCGCTGGTGCTCCTGCCAATGTTCCGCAAATTTTTCCTCTTTCTTTGGTCCAATGAGACTTTCTTGATATCGCAGACATGCTAGTTGTTGTTCTGTTGCAGGTACATCAGGACTCCTCCAACTGAAACTTCCCTTGCCCCCTTTCTTGCTCTCTCATTGGCTGTAGGTCAACGCTGCAGTTGTATACAGTCAAAAAATATTTCACACTGCATGATTTGGAATCGCAGACGGGTCCAGATATTTAGCTTCTCTCAAATCGCATCTTTGATAGTTCATACATTGCGATCGTTGCTCACGGGAGCGAGCTCCGTTTTGCCTATGATTTCAGGCTTCTTTCGGCGATCGCCACAAAACTGTCGGCGAGCGAAAATCGGGCTTAAAATCATGTAGTGTAAACTCTGCATAAATTGATCATTCACTTGTCCGAGTAAAAAAGTTACTTGTCCAGAGACAAAAAACAAAAAAAGGATGAAAGAAAGAAAAAAAACCGAAAAGCCTCCATCTTCATCATTTACACCTGATAGGGATTAAGAACACTGTTCAGAAAGATGGTAAATCATTACTAAACCTCAAGCCTGTATGAATTTCTCTCTTCTGAGGAACACAGAATTTTTTGGCAGAATGTTAGTCACAGTCACTATTCACTGTCACTGCATCTTTTTTTTTTTTTTTCCATAAAATATAAGTGGATTGAGACTAACATTCTACCAAAATCTCCTTTTGAGTTCCACAGAAGATAGAACGTCAGATAGGTTTGGAACAACATGAAAGCGAGTATTGATGACAGAATTATTGGTAACACTTTACAGTAAGGTTCATTATCATTAGATAATTAATTGGGTATCATGAACTATCAATGAAGATACATATACAATATACAACTTTTTATTTTAATGTATGAAAATTAATTATAGTATATATTGGAATTAACATTTACCCAAGATTAATAAATTATATAAAAGTGGTCTTTAGTGTTAGGTCATGTTGTTAACTGATGTAGTAAACTAATGTTACCAAATGGAACCTTTTTGTAAAGTGTTACCCAATTAAAAAATTTTCAGAAATCATCTCTTGTCATTTCTCACCAGTTGCATTCAAAACGTCAGTTTAATATTGGCAAAATACATTGAAAATATTAACAGATAAAATCCTGAGAGAACCTTTCTGCTAAATCAGTTTTTTATTATTAAACCTTTATTTAACCAGGAAAATAAATTAGTTGACATCAAAACAGGAAAATAAATTTAATTAGTTATGTTGTATAATCAAAACAGATATGCATATTAAAGACAGATAATGTTTTCATCGTGTATAATTTATTAATGTTATAGTGTTAATATTATTATAATATATATTGTTATTCTTACTAAAATGTACTGATTCACGTGGCAGAGAAAATACCTCGGATACATGCATTAGATGGAGCTCTAGAAAGTTTAGAGTTGTAACGGGTGCATAAGTCTGTTTTAATGGGTTCTCTACACTCTAAAGATGGTATTATTACACAAAGTGTTTTAAAAATGTCTGTCTTTCTTGCTGTTTTATAAGGGAGCACCATGATTTGACGAGACAAAATTAGATCTCTCCAACATTGCACGCTTGCGATGAAGACAGCTTTGTTGATTATAAACAGGAGCAATAGTTTTATTGCTCGCTTATAGAGATGTGGTACAACACAATTTGCATGTCTAAAGTTCAGTAGATATGTGCTTCCCCACTGCTCGCACTCACAAGCTGCTGAATGCTGCACCAATGGTGAAGGTGAGAGTGAGAGAGGGCGACGCGATGGAGGGAATTCCCTGCATTTTGAAAGTGAAACATGCGGGAATTATTAAAATTGTGCTCAAAACATTCATTATTGAGATTTTAATCTGGCTTCTTGTCCAGTCAGGCAAGTAAAATTCTCTTTAATTTGCCCGTTCAAAATTTCCACTTGTCGCGGACAAGCGTTAATCTTGAGCCCTGCATTAGATCATGACTTGTAAGGTGATACATTTTAAAGTAAATGTATTTGGTTATGTAATGCAAACATGCTTGTTCGGGCACAATCAAAATGTGCTAATAGAGCGTTGCACTTGCGATTCTTGAATCTTTGAAAGGTTGTTTCCTCTGCACAGATGAACACGCGAGTCGACCCGTGAGACAAATGTGTCATAGAAGCACCACAAAATAAATATGGTTGGTTCAGAAATTGCGTTTGTCATCTCACATTTGCGATTTATAACAGTATTGGTTAGGTTTAGGTTAAGGGTAGGCTGGTATCTTTTGTTGATTTTAAACTCGATAGAGCATTAACCTTAACCTCATATGTTTGGGAGAAAATGTTACTCTCTTTTAGCACCACACAGTGCTTTTTACATTGGAACTGTCACGATACGTATAATGAACTACGTAATATAATTTTGCAAAAATGCTGCCACTGTCACATACATTTTCATGAGATTAATTAATTCATTATATGTTCTTATTTGTTTTCATTGTTTGTATTTCGTGTTAACTCATCCAGTTAATTTAGCGGTGTATGCTTGTTCTTTGGATAAGTTTGATAAAGTGAAGACGTTGAAATGGCGACATGCACACGGCTCTTTATTGGGTTATTGATTATCGCGCACCTAGCATCAGTCTGTTACTCATACTCAATGGCACCTAAGAGCAAAGACCCAATACTGACATACACAAGAGGATCTGACTATGACTTACCTGTGGATCTACCGGACTGTTCGAGAGCACGGACGGCTGAAAGTAGATGCCGGCAAAAAATAGGGCATAGAGGTGGTGCCAGACGGCAACTTCGAAGTAGTGGATATAGATCCTCATTACCTGCAATAATCCTGAGCAATCTTAGATAGTTACAACAAAACATTGAAGAACTACGCTTCAAGGCTAGAGCCTGTTTTGAGTATCGAGATGCAGGTTTTATGGTACTTACTGAAACTTGGCTTCGCCCGGAGATGCCCAGCTCGCATGGGCATGACCATAAATGACCGATGGTATAGCCACGTGACCGTGAAATCCACGGTTTGTGATCGAGACTTTGAATCTTAAAATTTGACACCTTTTCATCTCCCTAGAGAGTTTGGGTACATTCTGATCCATGTTGTTTATGTCCCTCCATCAGGCAAAGTGGCAAATGCCGAGAGCCTCATAAGAGACAGTATTCAACTCCAGCTTTAACATGCACCAGGAATGCCGGTTCTTATTCTCTGTGATTTTAATCATTGTAAATTAGAGATTGCTCTCTCTGGTTACGAACAGTATGTTAAATGCAACACAAGAGATAAGAAGGTTTTGGACAAATTCTATGGAAACATAAAAAAAGCATACTTGTCCAGATCAAGGCCTCCCTTATTGAACTCTGATCATAATACTGTGTATTTAATTCCAACATGCACGTCTCTGTTGAAGAGACTGAAACCTGAGATCAAAGTTGTAAATGTTTGGTCTAAGGACAGTGTTGAATCTTTGAAAGGTTGTTTCCTCTGCACCAATTGGGAAGTTCTGCATAGCAAGGCCATTGGTGAAACTACCTTGGTAATGATGGACTACATTACATTTTGCACAGATAATGTATCCAAAAAGGAGGGAGGTGATCATACAACAAACCTTATATAACGAATGAGATGAAAGATTGTATTAATAGAAAGAAACTGGCGTTTCGAAATCACGATCGTCTCACATTAAAATTAGTTTAGAAGGAATTGAATCAGCTATTAAGAGATGTTAGGAAGAATCATAAGGAATTCTTGGAGAAGTTTTATATGTCTAACCCTAAACAGCTTTGGGATTCTATGAAATCTTTAACTAATATGCAGTCTTCAAGGAATGTTGTATCTACTCTTGATGACTTACAGAAAGCCGATGATTTAAATAACTTATATCTAAGATTTGAGGTTATACATGGCCAACACATTATTCAAACACAGACTTATATGTATTTGGGCGTTTATATAGATAGTTCATTTACTTGGAAAACACACTGTGGCAGGGCGGAGGGCGGGGCCGGGTCGTGTTCCTACACACCCGGTCCCGTATTAGGCTAATCAAGCCTCCGAGTGTGATAAAGGTCGACTGCAGAGGATCGTACGGGAGAGAAAGATCGTTTACGGACATGTCCTTCATATGTGTGTGTTTGTCTTTTGTGTAAGTCTCTAATTAAAATATTATTTACATTGTCAAGCCGGTTCACTCCTCCTCCTTTCCCGTGAACTACGTTACACACACATTGAATAGGTTTGCACCCGTCTGAACCAGAGATTGTACTTTTTATGCAGACTACATCTTTATGGTGTTAACAAGGATGCTATGTTGTTTTACAAAGTTGTTTCAGAAAGTATTGTTTCACGGTGTTACGTTCCACGCGTGTTTTGTGTTCGTTTTCATTGTTCTGTGCACGTTAGTGTACTTTGCATGTGTTGGTTGTTGTGCTCATTGTCTTCTCTCTGTCTCTAGCTCCCTCTCTCTGCTCGCAGGTTGCTGTGATTGGCTGAGTCGAACGTCAGTCATCGTTAAGGCGGCGCTTGAGAACCAATTGGAGGCCGCCGGCTGGTTTTAAAAGGATTGCGCGTTCATTCATGCTCTCTCGCGGTAGCGAAATGAGTAGCCTATGTGTATGGCTCTGCCTGTGACTTGAGTGGTGTGCTATGTGTTTTGTTCTTTTAGTACTAGACATGTTATGTGAGCTTAGTTCTGATGTGTATGTCTACCTTTTCATTTGCTTGAGATATCGTTTAACAACGGACATTGTGGGAAGAGAACGCAGGTCAGTATATCGCGATATACACTGCACCCATAGCAAATGACTGTCTAGACACACCAGGTAAGACGTGAGCGCCAACCCCTGTATTTTTGTTTTGTTAGGTAGTTTAACTAGGGTGCCGTGTGCACCGAAGTTTCTGGTTTATTTTCTACCCTTTTCTTTGGTTAGATCAGGTTTAGATTAGGGATTGTTTTGTTACATTTTGTTCTTTCCTTTGGCGCCGCTTTCGTTCTTTTCTCATTTATTGTTTATTTGTTCACCTACTTATTTTGTACATAGCACACCTTATTGTTGTTTCTTTGACTGGATTCAGTGGCTTCGGCTTGTTGTAAATAAAGTCCAGTTCATCTTTTCCTTCAATAAGAGCCTGTCATGTATTTTTCCGCCACATCTCACCTTCAGCAGTACGTCAATATATAAATGTTACGGTATCTGCCCTAGACCTTTTAAGGTTCGTAACACACGGTATGGTATGGGAACCTATCTATACAGCTCAAAATCTAAATTGGTGCACCTGGTAATGACAGCAATGAAATTTGTTGGGCAGGAAGAACATCTTAATCTTCAGGGTTTATATGAGCAATGTATTCTTAATCAGGTGCAGAAGATCTTATACAAATTTTTTGTATTCAAAATACAAAATCCCTCTGGGAGAAGATATAGAGTTTCTTTTGTACCAGTATCTGTGCGATTGTTTAATAGCAGTTTAGCTTGATGATATATTATTATTTGTATTATATTGTATGTACTATTTGTGTATCTTTTGTGGTAATGGTTGATGCTTTTGTGATTGCGTTTTTTTCTTATTTTGTCTATGCAGCAACAAATTACCCTTCAGGGAAAATAAAGTATACTTTACTTTCTTTTGTGATAACACTGGGAGTGCATATTTGTAATTGGCATACTTTTTGACTTGTCAGGTTTTTTGAAGCGTCTCTATCTTAAACTTCTGAAATATCTGGTTAAACTTAACTTGAGCTCTACCAACAGCCCTTGTGACCTGCTGTCAAATGGATGATAATAACAGACAAGAAGTGTGCAAAAATGTTGGTTTTAAATGAACATTTATTTTACACAAAATATACTCAAAACTCACCAAGTGCGGCATTCACATTGATTACGTTTTTGCATCCAACCACACTGTTTTTCAATACTTTTTCTATGTAAACATACACAAGATGGAATAAGCTCCTTTGTCCCTTGCACCTCTAAATGCATACGATTAGTATAGTGTTTGAAAGTACAAAGACTTTCTTGATCTAACAGTGACTACTCTTTAATTGTGATCTAAGCTGTGAAGATGTGTTGGATGAAAATATTAGATAGAGATGTGCTGGGGAAGCAAACTGCCTGACGGTGGGTTTTACTCGATGCTGAGGCCCTTGTAAAGTTGAACCCCTTGAGGTTCTGTTTGAGATGGTTGTGGAAGATCTGTTTGCTCTTTGCTTCCTTAAGCTCTGAGGCCCATTCTGTTTTACTCTGTGTGTATTTGTAGGCGTATGTGGTGGTGGTAACAGGGGAATGAGTCTAAACAAGGTTTTAGTGAGTCATCTTATGGAAATCATCTCCACAACTTCCAAATCAACTAGCCGAATAGTTTCCAAGAGATTTTCTGTGTACAGGCAACATGTTAATGAATTTCAGTTATTTGGGCCTTTCACTGAACATGACCATTAACTGGGCAGATAATTCAGTGTCAGCAACCATTATTTTTCATTGTATGAAAAAGATTAAAGTAAAGTGAATGGTCATGTTCATTCACTTTACTTTACATGACAAATGCTGTCATTCTGTCTAACATCTCTATTTGTTTTGCACTGAAGAAAAAGACATACAGGTTCAAACAACATGAAGATGAGTAAATAATGATAGAATTTTCATTTTGGGTGAACTATCCCTTTAAGAAATGTCAATTCTTTTTTATGGTTAAGGTTTTTTTCAGGGGGTTCTGATATTGTTACCTGGGGTTTTCATTTCCCTCAGGTATGCTAACAAATGAAAGTGCAGCGGGTGGTCGGTGGGGGGTTGTCACGTTCTTACAGAATCATAGCCATGGGGAACGGAAGAACGGTCATGTTGCATTAGACACATTACAGGCTTTACATGCTTGGCAGATTGCCTAATACACAGTGACAAAGAATTCAGCTAACATGCTCTCATGTGGGCTGCTTTTTACCAAGGCAGTAGGACAGCATGACCCGATGCAACCCTGAAAAGATAATAAACTGGGGTTGGTTTTGTAAACCTGTTTTTGGGGCTAAACAAGGTGGCTGTGTTCAGGAGTGATTATGTAGAAGGAAGAATTGACAGGAAAGAAAAAGGAATATGTGTATTAGACAATGGTGCTGGTATTGGAGTAGTTTTTATTAAAAAAAATTCTACCCTTTTTCTCCCCATTTTGGAAGTCCTTGTGGTGGCATAGTGACTAGCCTCAATCCGGGTGGCAGAGGACGAATCTCAGTTGCCTCCGCGTCTGAGGCCGTCAATCCACGCAGCTTATCTCATGGCTTGTTGAGTGTGTTATCACAGAGGAAAAGCACGTGTGGAGGCTAAACGATATTTTCCGCACCATCCATGCACAACTCGCAACGCACCCCACTGAAAGCGAACCACATTATAGCAACCACAAGGAGGTTACCCCAAGTGACTCTACCCTCCCTAGCAACCGAGCCAATTTGGTTGCTTAGGGGACCTGTCTGGAGTCACCCCGCACACCCTGGATTCTATCTCACGACTCCAGGGGTGGTAATTGGCGTCTTTACTCACTGAGCTACCAAGGCCCCCAGTATTGTAGTAGCTTACCCAAAAAGGAAATTCTGTCATTTACTCACCGACATGTAGTTTCAAACTAGGGCTGTGCAATATATCAAATAATGATGTAATCATGACAATTTTGCTGACGATATAAAATTGAAGCAATATTGTGAAGATTGCGTTGATTTGAATGTGCTTTTTAAGTTTCATATAAGTAGCACATCAGTAGACTAATTTCATGGTCCTTCGGATCTGCACAATTAATTAAAATAACACCAAAATGGATATGTGGTCATATGTCATTCTAAAATGGCAAAAGGCTGCAACAGATAACAAATAAATGGATCTTCAGATAAACAGATCTTTAGAAGATGCTCAGTATCAAAATAATAGTTCCAGGTGAAGTGTCAAAATAAAAGCTCCAGGTGAAGGTCAAGTAAACAGGACAAAAATATATAACTTTTCTATAAAATAGTAAATCCTTGTGTTAATTTAGTGGAAAACTGGGAATTACACACATACCTTTTATTATTTTCAAATATATTTTTATTCAATGCCTTTTAAAATATTGAATCTACTTGGCTAAAATGGCAGTTTGGATGAAACGATGGTTCCTCTGATTTAAAAAGAGAATCCCTTTTGAGCCATTTCAGAGCAAATACATAATTATCAAGATAGATATAGAATATTAGAAATGTTTGTAGCCATATCGCCCAACCCTGTTTCAAACCAATACAACTTTTTCTTCCATTGAACACAAAAGGAGATGTGTTGCAAAATGTCTAAACTATGTTTTTTCATACAATGAAGGTAGACGACGACCAGCAACTGTCCAAAACTTTACCATAAAAGTAGACTCATGTGCTGTATTCATAGTCTTCTGAAGTCATAAACATGTATACATACACCGGTCAGCCACAACATTAAACATCTGCCTAATATTGTTTAGGTCCCCCTCGTGCTGCCAAAACAGTGCCAACGCGCATCTCAGAATAGCATTCTGAGATGATATTCTTGTCACCATAATTGATCATAGTGGTTATCTGAGTTACCATAGACTATGTCAGTTCTAACCAGTCTTGCCATTCTCTGACGTCTCATTAAAAAGACGTTTCCATCTGCAGAACTGCTCGTCATTGGATGTTTTTTGTTTTTGGCAACATTCTGAGTAAGTTCTAGAGACTGTTGTGTGTGAAAATCCCAGGAGATCAGCAGTTACAGAAATACTCAAACCAATCCGTCTTGCACCAACAATCATCCATTTGATTATCTAATCAGCCAATCGTGTGGCTGCAGTGCATAAAATCATGCAGATACGGGTCAGGAGCTTCAGTTAATATTCATATCAACCATCAGAATGGAGATTTTTTATTATCTCAGTGGTTTGTACCATGGCATGATTGTTGGTGCCAGATGGGCTGGTTTGAATATTTCTGTAACTGCTGCTTTTAAAGGGGTCATGTCATTAGAATCACATTTTCCTTGCTATTTTGACATTAAAGGCAATTGTACTATTAAAAACATTCTGTAAAATTTCAGAACTCAAAAATGAATCCTCAGTGCAATAAAAGCATTTATTGAAACCATACTGCAAAAATGCCTCATTCTCTACTTATGTGACTTCCCTACTTCACTAGGGGGCTCATTAATTCATGATCTCCTCTACAGCAACAACATCAATGCCTACTTTTACATCATCGCACCCTTGACTCCGCCCACTGGCACTTAGTAGGTAAACAAAGAGAGAACCAGGGAGAAAGGCCTACAATTTCTGAACACCAAAGAGGACTTTCACAGGACACCTTGTGACCATCTGGACTATTTTGAATTATTTTTGTATCTAAACATGGTTCATTCTCTTCCAATAAGTTTCAAATCTACCATTTATAGCTGTATTCAAGGTGATGCACAATGTTTGCCAATCATAACAGTGGGTGTAATGATTGAAATCTTAAAAGGCTAATGAGGGCCAGAGATGGGCTGGAAAATGATAATGTATATTAGCCTAATACATTATAACTGTTTTGGTGTGGAAAAACTTTACTAACATTATAAGTGGACCTCAGGCAAGATGAAAAAAAACAAATCCCACTTTTATTACCACACAGTGGAAATTTCACCTCAGAACTGCTGCGATATGTGTAATGAACCATGTAATGTCCTTTTGTAAAACTGTTGCCAAAGTCACGTAACACCGGGTTCACACATCCTCTGTGAGCGAGGTGCGATGCGTGAGCGGTGCATGAGCGCGCGGTCGCTTTGAATGTTCACATTGGCCGCGTCTCCTCTGCGACAATCAGCAGCGCCTCTGCGCAGAAAATAAAGTTATCTATGGTGTCCTATACCAAATTTTTCTTTAATAAGTTCATAATAAGAGGTTATTGCTGCTTCAAGGACAACAGCGGGCAGTCACGTGCACTTCATCTTTATCAGCACACTTGGTTGTGATTGGTTAATGTTGTGTCTATACTGTACACCTATATACCCCAAATGGCAAAAGGTCTGGCAGTTTATTAATTATTTTATGTTATTTTATTGAGTTTACTTGCATGCAGACTAGGGTTGCCACGGTGTTACCAGTTTTACTCTATACAAGGGACTACACTAGTGTGATATACTGGGTAAAAGGGGAAAACATTATGAATGGCAATTCCAATATCAATACAATAGCCTAACGAATAGCATTGTCTTAAATAAAAGAGTAGTGGCCTAATGAAAAATTTGCAACCAATGATAAATTAACCTAAATTACACATTAAAAGCCAGATGTTCTTTACCGATGGATTAAATTACACTGGCAGCAAAGTATGCCCACTGACAGAAGACGTTTAATTGCAGGTAGCGAATATAATGTTCATTGAAGAAACACACTTTTTATTATATTTTTAAGAACAGATGACAGAAAAGCCGTCTGCGCATGTCTGACATGCTGTTTGTTCACGTGGAACACGCTTATGCAAAGGGTTCTAACTCTTTTTTTTTTGCAAGAATAGTTTCATTTATGAGAATGCTGCAAATGACCTCACCATCTCAGCTCAGGAGGTACTCTGAGTTCAGTTCATTTTAATTCCACAAAGCAGTTCGTTGTGAGCACAACTCTGCAGGGTAATTTTATATATAGGCGATACACCTGTGATTAAATCATAAAAATATAGTGAACCTATTGCTTGGATATCGCCCAGCCCTAGGAGGGAACAAAACAAATTTATTCACACATTCATAGTCAATACCCTCTCCTCGTGACTCAATGGGAATGGTGTAAACGAAAATGCACTGTTCACGCCCCATTCACTGAGGATGTGTAAGCCCAGCATAATTTTCATGAGATCAGGTTGGTTTTGTAATAGGGGTGCATAGTTGAGAATCCAGCATTTCTTTTACAAACATTGTCCTATACCTCTTTGTAAGCTTGTTCTGCATTTTGACACCTAATACCTCCTACAATACACGACTTTCAAAGACGTTGGATCGTGGCGCTGGTGCTCCTGCCAATGTTCCACAAATTTTTCCTCCATTTGTTCTGTCAAATGAGACTTTCTTAATACTGCAGCCATGCTAGTTAATGTTCTGTTTCAGGTACATCAGGACTCCTCCCACTGAAATTTCCCATGCCCTGTTTCTTGCTCTCTCATTGGCTGTAGGTCAACGCTGCAGTTGTGTTCAGTCAAAACATATTTCACATTGCGCGGTTTGATATCGCAGACAGGCCCAGATATTTAGCATTTTAGATATTTCGCTGACATCGGCGATGTGTCGGCGCTTCTCTCAGGTCGCGTCTTTGATAGTCCATACATTGCGATCATCGCTCACTGGAGTGAGCTCTGCGATCTCCACAAAACTGTCAGTGATCGAAAATTGGGCTTAAAATCGTGTAGTGTAAGCTTGGCATTGCACGACTGGTTTATGCACTGAAAACATTCCATTTAAAAGTTTCATAAATAAATTAGGATTTCCACTCAAATGCAGGTTTTATTTAAGCTTCAAGTTCACTGAAACGGTTGCAGGGTTTAGCAGCTCAAAGTTTTTTTTCTGTTTTTTTTGCAGTGGAATTAGATTGTGTGCAGATTTGCATGTCATCTGTGGGAAGTGAAAGTGGTCCACTAAACCTATGAAGTCTTTGAACACAGTCTAATGCTGATCCTCCGATATGGGATTGGTCTTTGAAGGCAGGTGCTTAGGAAAGCGATTAGCTACAGCCACTAGTTGTGAAGATAAGGCTAATAGGTTGTCATTGTTTTGACTTGGAAGTCCATTATCTGGTTTATCAAAATGTGTGTCATCTCTTTTTGTGAAGATGATAAATGACACATTCACATCACATAAACTGCCAACAGTATGGTGAAAAATGTGCCCTTTTGCTCACTTGTGTAAAGCTTTTTAATTACAAATTGAACAGTTGCAAATGGCATGAAGTGCCCTTAAATCAATTACAGCTTTCTGTTTATTCAAAATTGGGCAATATTTAAGCAATATCACATGAGCAAGAGTGTGATATGGTCCTAAATCAGCACTGCTGTGATTACCTACAACACTCGGCCTGCAGCCTCGTGCCTGTGGCCGAATCACAGCAGTGCTGATTTAGGGCTATATAGCATAATTGTGAGTGTGATATTGCTTGTATAAAACAGCTCAATGAACAAGAACATTTAAAAAAAAATTGGAAAAACTGAGTACGGTCAAAAAAACGCATTTGTGCATGGACTGCTTTCTTACGCAACGGATCAGAATCTACCATTGCTGGTTCTAAACAAATGATGTTTCCAATCCTCCGCTAGTAATAAAAAAATGTCACTTCAGAAATAGTATCACAGCTTGTGCGGTTTCGAACAAGTTATTGGATAAACAAGGATGTTTATGTGTGTGAGACAGCATAAATATGACCAAAACGGAATAAAAACACATCTGATAAGAACACACATTTGGCAGCATTTTTTGGGAACAAAATAATTTTTAAGGCTTATTTATTATGTTGATTATTATAATTATCTTTACATTTATAATTGTCTTTTAGTTCTTAAGTTTTATGCTAGTAAATTTCACCTGTTGCTGCATACTGATACTTGCGTGATGGTAAATGTTTGGATTTGGGGAGGTGGTTATATATAATAATATTTTTTACTTCGTTATTTGTATTGCTTTTTCATTTCGTTTAAAGTGCCATTTGAATTTAGAAATGTCTTTTTTCAAGTTTGTCGTGTTTCAATATATTAATTACATTTTTAAAGCAAAATCAATAAAGCAAAAATATTCACTTACCTTGGGGATTCACCATATAATCGGATATTGATATTTTAAATGTGATTTAAAATAGATATAAACACTAAAATCCACAAACACGGTCAGACATGGATTAATTATTTTTTTCACCTTTTGTATATGCCACAGACCAGTAAACAAGAACTATTTTCCTGTACAACATTTAAGTTTATTTTGTTATTGGGTGATTTTCAATTGTGTTCATTGAATTGTTGAGATCACATGAATTTCATGCACTGTCAGGATTTGGAAGTCTCGAACCACCCCCACCCCAAGTAATTTGGTCACAGTATTTTGTAGTACAATGGTACAAACATGGACCCTTTGTTGGTTGAAAATGTATTTGTACCTTATCTATCTCGAAAGGGTACACTGTAAAAAAATCCTGTTCTTTTTACCAAAAAAGTCTGGCAGCTGTTGTTGCCAGAATAATTATGTAAAAAATACAGTTAAAATGTAAACCACTTTACAGAACAACCTGTACATTTTACAGTTTAAATGGTTTTAATTTACACCCTGGCACTGTAAAAAAACTAAAAATTCTGTTAAATTTACTGTAAAATAAATCATAAACATACATCTGAAACTGTTAAAAACTGTTGTTTACTTTATAATCACTGTAGTAACTACAGAAGGGCGCATGATGACATGAAGTTCATCAGTAGTGGCTCTTCCGTGAGCAATGACCAATAAACATATAGAGACAGTGCTCAGTGTCACTCACACAAACACTAAACACCAAACACCATCATGGTAACACATGTGAGATTTAAATAATGCAGTAAACATTTACAAAATTATATCAAATATAACACAGAACACCCCAGTGTACGTAACTGATATTAAAAATATGATGTAACATAAACTATTCCCATAAAATATAATGAAATGTAATGGGTTGCAGAGAATTCTGGGAATGCCCGATTACTGTTTTTTTTTTTTTTACACTGTAATTTTAACAAATTACTGTAAAAAGTACATGTACCCTCTTGTTCTTTTCACCATTAATTATACATGAAAATCTTACTTTTTACATTTAAATAATAACATTTTTACATAATTTTATTGTAAAAAATACTGTATTGTCTTAAAATATATTAAAACATTTTACTGTATATTCTACAGTTAATATTTGTTAATCAATTAACAGTTTATTTCTGTATCATTTTTACAGTATTTTACTGTTAAAATTACTGACATTTTTACAGTGTACATATTAGTACCTTAGGTTGAAACTATGACACATTGAAGGTACAACCACATATTTTGTACCCTATGTGGTCTCAAACGTACCCTGACCGAACCCTTTTTTTCTGAAAGTGCAGAATAAACATTAATTATTCTGTCCAGCTAAAAATTTTATAATTATGTTTGATACATGTGCTTGGACATTGTCACCAATTACATACATTTTGAGTATTTTTAAATTATAATTTTAAGTTTTAAAATAGTATTGTTACTGATTACATGTTTCTAAACTATTCTTTAAAAAACAAAAAAAAATTGTTCATCCATTAAAATAATATATGCCATGGTAAAAATGTACTGTTGAAATCAGGCAATACATTTGGCATTATCCAGTCTATCAAATATCAGGACCCTTAGTATTATTATGCATTATGTTCAGCGGTGTGAAGCAGCTGGGATGAGGATTAGCACCTCTAAATCTGAGGCCATGGTTCTCAGCAGGAAAACGATGGAGTGCGTACTCCAGGTAGGGAAGGAGGTATTGCCCCAAGTGAAGGAGTTCAAGTACCTCGGGGTCTTGTTCACGAGTGAGGGGACAATGGAACGTGAGGTTGGGCGGAGAATCTGGGCAGCGGGGGCGGTATTGCACTCGCTCTATCGCACCGTTGTCACGAAAAGAGAGCTGAGCCGGAAGGCAAAGCTCTCGATCTACCGGTCAATTTTTGTTCCTACCCTCACCTATGGTCATGAAGGCTGGGTCATGACCGAAAGAACTAGGTCGCGAGTACAAGCGGCCGAAATGGGCTTCCTCAGAAGGGTGGCGGGCTTCTCCCTTAGAGATAGGGTGAGGAGCTCAGTCATCCGTGAGGAGCTCGGAGTAGAGCCGCTGCTCCTTTGCGTTGAAAGGAGTCGGTTGAGGTGGCGACCCGACTTTGAATAAGCGGTTGAAGATGGATGGATGTTCTGCATTAAACACAGATTAATACAGCACAATAGTCTGTAAATGCAGTGCACATTTACTCTCACGCTGAAAAAAGCCTCTTTGCTTATTGTATACCATGTGCTCACACGAGGAGAAATCATCTAAACACTTTAAAAACTGGCATACCTCAAATACTGAGACATCAGTGTGATATCTATGAAAGCTGCACAATTGATTATATTAAAACTGAAATCGAGATATCATGTTGCACAAGTTTAATCAAAATGATAGCGCTCCCTTTCTCCATTTGCTATCAGTTTGGTTGAAACGGACACGCGCACTGGCTTGCTCAATGTTGAAGTTTAACAGGGACTCACAGGGGCATATGGTAAAAAAAACAGTTTTGCATTATATACACCTGATTTTGAATTCATATCATGGATGCAACTGTACTACAAAGAAAATAACTGTATGCGCTGGAGAGAAACAACTCTTTAAGTGCATCAAACAGTACACTCATTCTGTCTGCAAACCTGATGCAGCAACCGCTCCACATTAAACTGTATGCTTATTATTCATATATATATTTTTTTTCCATTCATATTATTTTTTTATTGCTCCATGGTAAAACACAAAACATTTCATTTTCTTCTTTACATAATTTAAATTCCCATGTGCAAAAGGGAGCAGAAAGAAGATAAAATCTTATAATATCTGTCCCCTATTCCAAAATACAAAATAACTTTCTTAAGAAATTTACAGCCAAAATTACACTGACAAAAAACAATGTTGTTTAAATAACAGCAATTCATGCAGTATAAAAAAGCAGGCAATGCCCAGACAGCAAAATAACAAGTAATCCAATACATATAGAGAAAAAAACAAAACAAGATAACAACATGGATCTCACCATATTAATACTAACCAAATTTACTTTGCTTATATCTCTGCTTATGCTAACCGATATTATTAGACCCAATAAAATAAAAATAAAAAAACTAAACAAAACACAACACCAAACCAAACAAATCCATAAACAACATAAACCTCACCATATTAATACTGACTAAATATACTCTGTTTATACTTATACTTTATCTGTCCAATGTTACTACAACTTTTAAGATTATCATGCAATGAATTCCACAATTTTACTCCCATAACTGAGGGGCACATTTGTTTTATAGTCGTATGTGCAAATTGATGTTTAAATTTATATCTTCTCCTACTGTACTCTTTTTCTAACTGATAATAATGTTGTATTATCTCTGGTAAGATTTTCAGTCTTACTTTAAACAATATTATTAGTGTTTGAAACTTAGCCAAATCTTCTAGCTTTAATATTCTGGATTTAGCAAACAATTTGCTTGTATGTTCTCGATAATTTACTTTATTAATAATTCTTATAGCTCTCTTCTGTAAAATAGATAAAGGTTTTAAATTTGTCTGATATGTGTTCCCCCATACTTCTATGCAATAAATCAAATATGGTATGATGAGTGAACTATAAAGTATTTTCATTGTTTCCTTATTTAATACCTCCTTCACTTTGTTTAAGACAAAAATATTTTGGGAAATTTTTCTTTTAATGTGTGCTATGTGAGGTTTCCATGTTAATTTATCATCCATAGTTACACCAAGAAAACAAAACTCAAACACTCTCTCAATATCAACTCCATCTATGGATAAAGCTACAGATTCATTTATTTTCCTATTTCCAAAGACCATAAACTTTGTCTTTTCTAAATTCAGTGACAACTTATTTACATCAAACCATTTTTTCAGTTTTTTCATTTCATATTCAATAGATTATACTAGTTTCTGTATATTATTTCCAGAGCTGAAGAAATTAGTATCATCTGCAAATAAAACAAACTGTACTAATTTGGAAACATCACAAATGTCATTAATATATAAAAGAAAAAGTTTAGGTCCCAAAATAGAACCCTGTGGTACCCCACATTTAATTTGCATAAGTTCAGATTTGACATCAGTTAACTGTACATATTGTTTTCTGTTATTCAGATAACTTCTCAACCAATTTAAGGCCATTCCTCTCATACCATACAAACTTAATTTAGAAAGTAAAATTTCATGATCCAAAGTATCAAATGCCTTTTTCAAATCAATAAACACTCCTACTGTGAATTTCTTTTCATCTATTGCTGTTGTTATTTCTTCAACAATATTCATTAAAGCAGTCACTGTGGACCTTTTTTGCCTAAAGCCATACTGGCTTTCACTCAACAAGTGATGCTTTTCTAAAAAACTATCCAACTTATAAACAAAAAGTTTTTCTAATACTTTTGAAAATTGTGAAAGTAATGAAACCGGTCTATAGTTATTGAAGCTTTGCTTATTTCCTGCTTTAAATAATGGAATAACTTTTGCCCTCTTCATTCTATCAGGAAAAATACCCTTCCAAAGGAAAGATTACAAATATAACAAATGGGTTTAACAACACAATCAATTGTCTTTTTAATATAACCATATCTATCCCATCACAGTCAATGGAAGTCTTACTCTTTAATTTAGAAACAATAGATATAATTTCGGATTCACAGACATCCCCTAAAAACATTGACTGCAGTACTCTACTTTCTCCTCTCCACCCTCTTTGTAATGACGTGTCATGTATCTTGATACTATCCGCCAAATTTGGCCCCACATTTACAAAAAAAGAATTAAATTCATTTGCCACCTCATTCAAATCATACAGTGTCTTATTATTATAAATAAAAAGATCAGGCAGGGCTGTATGTGCCGTTTTGTTACCCATTACTTTATTCAAAATGTTCCATGTACCTTTTATATTATTTTTATTATCATCCAGCAGTTTATTATAATAATCCTTCTTAGCCTGTCTCATAATTTGTACTAGCTTATTTTTATACACCTTATATTTCATTTCAGCAGTATTTGTTCTATATTTTATAAAATTTTTATAAAGTTTATTTTTCTTTTTACATGCATACATCAATCTTTTTGATACCCACGGTTTTCTATTTTCATTTGCTTTTTGTTTGTGTACCACTATTGGACAATGTTTATCATAATATGTTGTATACATTTCCAGAAAAGCATTGTAGGCAGCATCAACATCCTCCACATACCCTTCCCATTCTTCATTTAGGAGATCATTCCGAAACCTATTTATAGCATCATCGTTTCTTACTCTTACAAGTCTACACCCTATCTTCTCTTTACTTCTTTTTAATTGCCAAGTAAAAGTAACAAAAATTGGCAAGTGATCATTTACATCATTTATAACTAATCCACATTTAATATTTTCTTTAAAGCAATTTATAAAAATGTTATCGATTAAGGTTGCTGATTGCTCTGTAATGCTACTGGGTTTATCAATCAGCAGATATAACCCTCTTCCATACATTAACTCAAGAAAGTCAGCGGATGACTTCTGCTTGGTAACCTTTACTAAATCAATGTTGAGATCTCCACAAACTAAAAAAGTTTTGTTTTCGTTTACCTTACTCAATAACTCATCCATCTTTTCTATAAATGTTTCCATCAGAGACCCAGGTCGTCTATATATATATTATGATTTTCTTCTATGCGTTTATAAAGTGCTCTCGTGTGCTGGACATCTTGGGTCGTGATTTTTTCACTTCAACTTGTCTCTGTTGTTTTCAAACAAGTTTCATCTTGCAAACACGTTTTTCACGGGGCTGTAAAGTAACGTCACTGACGCTGACAATGAAATTAGTTGTCGATGATTTCCAAAATCGACAAGTATCAATTTTAACGATTCGTTTTTGCTGCCCTACTATTAATTATTGTTAAGCCTTAAAGCAGTGCTGGTTTTGATGGTAATGTCTGCTCTGAGTGCTGTTCTGACTTAATTCTCAAAAGTTTGAACAAAATCAAATTATTTTTTTCTAGATTTTCAAACTGCTCTATCGCCTTAATTCTTCATATTTTTGTCCCAGCCATGATTAAGATACAGCCCCAAACTCATTTGTTTTCATCTCCACTCATAATATGAGGTTCATCCATCTCTGTTGTGTGTGTGCTTGTGGGCGTGTGTGTGTTTTTGGGTGTAGATCTTGACCCTGTTCCATTTCCCCTCTTCCCGACCACAATACCTGCCCAGCAGGGATGTAGTGGAGGCTAAACGCACGTAAACGCCGTTTACGCACCTCTCAAAATTCGGAAATAGCGTTTACCCACCTCCAAAGTGGGTTTATCCACCTCTAAATTGCGTTTATCCACCTCTAAATAGATAGTTCCTAAGCCATTTTAAATTAAGCTTATGTCGTTTTAGTTTCATATTGTTCATTATTAGTTTCATAGGTTGTTAAACCTAAGACAAAGTCTTTCATAATGCGCTGCTGCCAGTGTTTCCCATGCGCGTGCATCGATATTGACTACTACCAGCTATATACAGCGTGCTGACCTCAAAAATCCAGCTGTATTCTAACAATAACTTAGCTCTCCTTATTAGCTAGGCTCCTTGCATGCTGGCTAATAAGTAATAACTGACAGTGCTGTGTTGGACAGATTTATGCAGCTGTGTTCCATGACGGAGAGAGAGCGCGAGAGGTACGGGTGAGAGAGAGAGAGAGAGAGGGACGAGCGAGAGGTAGCCTAGTGCTGCGCGAATGCGCTACAGCTCTCTGCAATCAAATACGATTTTAAATAGGCTTAGTAAAAAATTAAAAATAAATCGAAAATCAATGTGTGGTGGTCAGCGTTGATATTGTGGCGGGCCGCCACAAATAAATGAACGTATGGGAAACGCTGGCTGCATTACTGTCAGTGTTGACCAATCAGCAGGAAGCAGCAGATTCATCCGTCACTCACTAGCCCAAACGTCTCATGTAAAAATGGATATCCGGCAATTTTTTTTTAAATATGTGGCACCAGATTCATTCTTCTGTCGTTAATCTGCACTATTTTACTATCTAAACTATTTTGATAATCAATTAGTCGGGTTGAGTCATTTTTTAAGACAAAAGTAAAAAATTCTTTGATTCCAGCTTGTTAAATGTGAATATGTTCTAGTGTCTTCTCTCCTCTGTGACAGTAAACTGAATATCTTTGAGTTGTGGACAAAACAAGACATTTGAGGACGTCATCCTCCTGGGCTTTTGGGAAACACTGATCCACATTGTTCTGACATAAAATCCCTAATCATTATGTACAAGTGCATTGCATTGGAAGCCCTGGATATAAGCCTCCCTCTCTATCTCTCTTAAATATTTTTGTTCTCTCTGTTTTGTCATTTAGTAAACTTTATAGATTTCAACCATATTATTCCTTCTTGGGTCTCTTTAACAAGAACTTAGATTAATGTATGAATTGGATAGTGATTGTGTGACCTATGATGAGGGAACAACCAGTGATACCCTTGGTAGTACCATCAAATGATAGCCTATAGCGATGTCATCAGGATACACATACACCGGTAGGCAGTGGCCCACCTTACCGGGTGACCACGTCGTGGTCCACCAGAATTTATAGTTTACCCACCTCTTTTTTTACCACTACACCTCTGCTGCCCAGATATTTATATATTTCCCCACTCATTTCGAGAGACATTTTTCAGTCTGAGGTGTGAAAATTGGGGCTTAACTAGGTGGGTTTTGTGACCCTTAAAACCCAAAGTAGGAGAGCTTCTAGCCCCTGATTAGATTTGGGAATTATCACAGATTGCTGACAATTGTTCTGAGGCCAGTGCTAGACTAGGATGTAATCTCCACTAATTCCTGTCTGTGATTAGCTCAAATTACTCAGTTAGACTGCTTGTCGATGGGAGTTTATTAGGATCTCAATCACTGCATACAGATATTCATACTTCATTTCTCTATAGCATGTCAAAAACAGCATTCCAATGGAGTAGAATGTCAGAATCCTCACTACTCATTAAACAGTAAGCGAGAAATACCCAGATGACCTACTATTTCCGGCGAGATTCTGAAGTGCGGATTGACTGGACTCTTTACTATTCCATAATGCCAAGGAGATGTAATTTTCAAACTGCTAGATTTAAAAGAATGGTGGTGAACCATGAGTCTGATGGCTCTTTTCAAATGTAAGTGCTAAATATAGGTGTGTTATATATTGGCCTACCAAGAAAGTTGTTTCTTTTGCTGAAATGATACTTGTTTAACAAAATCAGAGTAGATTATTTTTGCGGTAACTTTTACATCATCGTTTTGGGTCGCGTGTCAATACTCATGTCCCTGTATGAAGTATGTCCATAATAGAGGTCGACCGCTATTGGTTTTTTCAGGCCGATGCCGATGGCCGATTAATGCTGCCGATTTATTTTGGCCGATATGTGCTTGTTTTTAACCTCAAATTTGAACCTTTTATTTGAAAGATAAAATGTAACACAAATACTTAAGATAGACAAAATTCCTCAACAAATACATTTATTGAACACTTGACCAATCTGCACTTGTATACTTAAATGTATAATGTAAAAACATATTGTATAAATAATGTATAACAAATATATTAAACAAAGCAGGTGTTACGAACTGCTCCGAGACACTAAGATTGAGATCCAAATGCAGCTTTAATTAAGGGGCAATCCAGACACGTAATCCAATATTCAGAGCATCCAAGAGAAGCACAGGCATAACTAGGGATGGGTATCGTTAAGGTTTTAGTGGTATTACTATCTTACCGATACTGCTTATCGAACCGGTACTTTAACGGTATTCTTAACGGTTCTTTTTTTATATATATATTACACAAAGATAAACGTTATATAGGCACAGTGATTTAATTTCAGGAAGGTCTACTAACATTACTGTTCAGGTGTGGTCTAAAAAGAAATCTAATAAAGTAATCAATTGTAAAATAACTCTGCATAGTTTATCATAGATAGATTAATGCTCATTAATGCAGAAGTTATTCATTCAAGAGCTGTAAATGATTTTCTGTTTGCCTTTTGTTGTTTGATTCGCAGTAATGGCTCAATCGTCGGCATGTTTATTAGGATGCTTCCCCTTTAAGACCGAGTTCAGATCTAATAGGCTCCTGATGCAGCATATTTTCTCCCAACTATTTCCATAACTACGTCCATTTAAGACATAAACTGTGTTTAAGTGAATCTCCAATCCGGTCGTTTTGACATATTTTTGTGTATATTTGATCGTTTAGATGCTCACATGAAATCCAAAATAGCCTATACTTTGCTTGTCTCTTTGCGGTGTGTTTGGGAGCGCGCGCCGCCTTGGGAACTGTATCTCTTGCACTCTTTTTATTATTAAACGCGTCCCGCAATTTAGCAACAGTAGCTAGACTGCATTTTACAACAATCACCGATCGTGCTGATTCTGACGTTAAGTTTGAGTTTTAGGGAGAAATGTCAGTGCACCGCTGTGAAGGGAAGGAAGTTGTGCTAGACAGAATGCGGCTTATGTATAAATATTCTTTTTATAATCTTTGGAAGGCGAAATATAAAATAAAATCAGACTAATATCACAGATCTAAACCAGGCTATGTTTGAATGTTTAGTTCTGCCACTCATTTAGCAGGGCTGTGTTGTGCTCGCTGTGCGCGAGATCTCTCTCTCTCTCTCTCTCTGACTGCGAATAGCTAAATTGCATCACAGACAAATGGTTTCATAGAATTATTATACATAGAAATGGCTGGCGAGATAAAATAACTTTCTCTTTATAGCAATAATAAATGTATTTTCTTAATTTCTCCAGTACTGACAGCAGAACCGATAACGTCCGAGCTTACCAAAGCCAGTCCCTCATTAGCCTATAGTGCGTTGGTATATTTTTTATTACTTATTTCTCTGCATTGAGTGACAACCCTCTCAAATATAAGACACACAAACAGAACAAATAAAAGTCTCAGATTCACTGTCTGTAATTGCAAAATTCTTGCTTACTTATTGTGACATGATAGCAACCCTTCTGCTGTGATAATGCAACTTCAACTACGCTATCAATATCCAAAGTAGCCGATCGCGTTTGTCGCGTTTTTTCTTGAAGTTGTCAGTAACATATCAAAAGTTTTTAATTAAATATAAATTTAATCCTTACTGTTTTCTCCAAGGAACTTAGCACTGGATGAGGTCTGCTCACTGGAAAATGACTCTAGAGGCAGTGTGCGTCGAACATGTCTTCCACAACAACACTAGGCTGCCCACAGATGCGCCTGCCTAATAATTGGCTTGATATGCTTGGATAAT
Source organism: Xyrauchen texanus (assembly GCF_025860055.1). Lineage (NCBI taxonomy): Eukaryota > Metazoa > Chordata > Actinopteri > Cypriniformes > Catostomidae > Xyrauchen > Xyrauchen texanus. Next base: position 5,197,713 of record NC_068314.1, read on the forward strand.
GGCTGATGCCGATTATGTTCAAAAATGCAAAACAATCGGCCGATTAATCGGTCGACCTCTAGTCCATAATCTATTGATTCTAATCGTATGCATACTTAAAGAACACACTGTTTTCTGGCTGACAAATGCTTTCTTCATCAAAGCAGTGCATGCTCTAAGAGTATGAGGTTTTGGATGCAGGACAGATGTTTTCAACACTTCCTATAACAAAATTCTGCCAGACAGATGGGTACCAAAATTAAATAATGTAAACTGCCCTCAGTAAAGGACCTCTTACTCTGCTGTTTGGATTGGTCAAGAGCTCTGGGCCACAGGGAAATTATGTTTTTGCCCGCCAGACCGCCTGCAGCGAGCCAGCTGCCCCTTCATCATTCTCCATTGTGCTTTGGCATACAGTCACTCCGTCAGGGACCCAAGACTATTTTCAACTTTAGATCGAGGTGATTTGTTCAATATGAATCGTGAGCTGAAAGTCTACTACAAAGACTCCAGAGAAAAACGTCCCAACACTAAGTAAACATGATGCTATGAGGAAAGGGGCAACTCTTTGTTGGTTGAAAAAGGGCTGAAACAATTAGTTGATGTTATCGACAACATCAATAATAAAAAAATTGTCTAGAAAAAGATTTGTTGACGAATAGACGTTTGATTGCATTTAACGTAACATGACATTAATCTCTAAAGATGATGTGCGAGAGCAGCACTGCAGCTTGCGTCTGATTTAAGAGAGGAAGAAAGAACAGCTCACAGTCCAGATGCACTCTAAACTTCCACAGCTTCAGGTAATGTAGATCGCAAAGTATGAGGGGAATTATAATGCAAAAATACTAAAGTAAATATAGAAGCACTCTTTTTGTGGAATAAGTGAAGCCGGAGCTGCCGCTCCGCTGAAGCCAAACTTGCGTGTCAAACAACATCAGGGAATCACCAATGTTTTTTTGTGAGTTAAAGATGAATTAAAGTGAACAGAGGGAAGTTTTCGCCCTATTATACACTGCAACAAAATTCATTTTTGATTTGTTTTTGTTTTGGCTTGTTTTCCAATAAAAATATCTAAAACTAATTTAAAACAATGTACATTTTCTTTAGCAGCTATACTACAGAAAAAAATTGTTATCTGAGAAAGTTAATAGAATAGAATATTAATATAATATTAAACATATATATTTTTTAAATGTCTAAAAATCCTTTAAAAAAAAAAAAAAAGATGCATTCACCTGAGAAGAAGCTTTTAGAGAATTGATCTTGAATATAAGTGTATTTTGTCTTTACTTCACTCGCAGAAGTATAACCAAGTGTAAATATACACGTATATACAAAATATACTTGAATTTAAGATACATTCTCCTAAAGCAAGTCTAAATATCTTATATGTTGCTTCTCAATTAAATGTATCTTGTTTAAAGGATTTTTAGACAATTTTAAATGGAAAACAAGACAAAAACACTTGATAACAATAGGACATTTCGCAGTGAATTTCTTTACTGAATTAAACAGTATAAAAAGTATTTTTTCCCTTTAATTCAGTGAATGTCATTTAGAGGTGTTTTTAAAAGATGATTTTGAATATTATATTTTTATACAGTAGTTATATTTTTCTGTCATCAATTTCATGCATCCAGGTGAACAGCGTGACTTTTAATTTGACAGAACTTTTGAGTTCTTCCTGTTTTGATGAGTTAGTTAATGCTGGGATAGTCCTGTCATGACTTTCGCGCTGAAATCTCTGAGCTGACTTTTATATTTATACTCTAAACATACTGCATGAAAACCATGAGTGTGTGAGCATGTGTGCGTGTGTGTGTTTGTGTGTTAAGCAGATGACAGCAGAGTGGCACCTCTTGTTCATTCTGTAGCATGCAGCGTGTGTGACTGTATATTATTTAATTAAATTACATCCCTCTGCAGTTTAATGATCACACTTGGCCATATCCAGAGGTTTTCAAATTGTCATTGATTTCATCTCAAAACTGTCACATCTCATATAATTTTGCTAATGACAGCGTACTGTAAAATGGTACTGAAATTAGTAACATGATGATATTGTACAGTTTACATTTTTTTTTTATTGCAATACTTCATTAGTACCGCTAAACCACACACCCCTAATTAGTAATGCAATTTGTATTGCATTTACTGCCATCGGCAGCCTGTTAACAAAAGATATGGGTAGATATAACAAATCAGACATTAATTTAACACAATTCTTGAAAAAGATGTTTCCACAGATTTGACTTTTCAAAATACTTGATAGAGGCATGAACGCAATCCAACAATTGGTCCTACTGCAACTATATTAAATACAATTCTAAACAAAATAAAGTGCTAACTTTATTCATTCCTTTTTATTTATTTTTATCATCTGTAATTGTCATCCTATCCTTAACATTAGTATATGCACGAGCAGCCAGTACTGCATTGCTTGATTGAAGTCTTAGAAGACTTCTTGGTTCATTTAGAGTTAGACATGATCGAATACGATTCACTAAAAAGAACCAGCTCATTAGAGTATGTAGTTAATGAATCGGACTGCACTGGGAGCACTGTGTGTTTGACAGAATAGTGCAGCAAAAACACTCAAGTCAGGTATTTTAGGACGGTGTTCTGTCCTCTTCTGTGGAAAAATGTATGTTTGAGAACCATTAACAGAACAGAACAGAACGGTTTTGGAACTGGTTCTCGGTTCACAACCCTACTCACCTGGGATATCCAACAAATTTTAGACTCTGAAATATGATCCCAATGGATGAGTCTTGATGTGTGCATGGCAGAGCGGCTTATGTGGAGAGTGAGGCAGGGAGAGGAAGAGCGGTAAGTATTGACACCTGTGGGAAATGACCTCTAACAGCTGTTTTTGTTGCAGTGACCGCCGGAGGGCAGAGAGAGATGCACGCAACCGAGTTGGTGTGTGCATTCTGTGTGTTATGCTGAAAAGCCAACAGAGTGTGCTTATACTGAAAAGTATTAAAAATAAAGATATACGTTGTATTGTTTGCCTGCGATTTCCTACAGGTGTCAATACTCCTGCTTCCTCCTCCAAAGAGAGTTTGTGACCTGTAAATATATATAATAACTAGGATTAATTAATTGGTGCTGTTTCATTTCAAGTGCTTTATTTAGCTTTCACAATTTCAGATAACTTTGGTGACTACTGCGTCTTTATTCCCCCATAGAGGTGTATCTGCAAATTTGAATGTGTTATATTGACCTCTGTCTCTCATGGCATGCTAACACTTGGTGTGGAAAGAATGAGGTCTGCTGCTAGATAGAAGGCTTTGCTTTGTGATTTCTTTTTAGTACATTGCTGCAGTGTCTGCACCAGGATGAATTAGATAGGCATTTGTAATTTCTTCACATCAAACTTTACTGTAACGTGTCTAAAATAAGTGGTTGTAGGGTCAACAACTTGCATAACCCTAAGAACAATATACAAGTCTGCATGAAGTTGAGGAAATGAAAAAATGAAAATTTTTGGATGAACTATCCCTATAACTCCGAAGGGAATCCTGATATTCAAGTGATTAACAGCCTCCCACTGAAAGACTAATGTGCTTCTTTAGTGCGCCTGGCCGGCGATTATGCTAATAAAGCTCACACATGAAAATCACTGGATAAATCAGCTAGTGTGGCGCCGGTTTAAGAATCACAATCTCTGACCAATTAAAAAATTATTGGAAGGCCCCATTTCAGCGATCATCTATTCAACATGTGAGGAGCAATTAAATCTCTTTGAACAGAATATATGTAATTCCATTTTTAACTTTTTTGATCCTTCAATAATTTGGATTTCATTGATGTTCAGCTAAATTTCACTTTCTTCACCTGTCGCAACCACGACCCCCTGAAGGCTTCATGATGCTCTAAAATGTTGCCGAAAGCTGATTGGCTTGAAAGGTCACCTCTGATTATTATTGGTGATTAAAGGGTAGGGATGGGAATCATAAGGAAATTAATAATTCCTATTCTTCTTTGAAAATGATGAAATAATTTCAGTTTTCTACAGAGCAAATATTTAGAAATAAATAAATTTAAACATGCCTTGTCAAAAGCATTCTTTTTGATCCTAACATATATTAAATAGTATTTCTAAACAAACAAGAAATGTGATTGCAGTTGAATTATTATTATTATATTATATTATTGTGTTATTCCATTACAACATGTGTATCTTTATCTGCACATTGTAATATGAACTACCAGTTAATAACTGCACTGCCTGATTGAAGTACAACTTCAGATAAATGCAGTAACCGTTCCAGAGACAGTTTAGACTTCTCTTTGGACAACTTGCGCATCATTTAAATTTACATTTACATTTATTCATTTGGCAGACGCTTTTATCCAAAGCGACTTACAAAAGAGGAAAACATAAGCGAATCATCTTAAGGAGACAGTGGTACGAAAAGTGGCATACTACAAAGTTTCACTATCATCAGAATAGTATACAAAACAGATTTAAGTGCATAAAGAAATGTAAATAATTATAATTAATTTTTTTTTTTTTAGTGACCAGTTAAGTGCTTGTGGAAAAAATGTGTTTTTAGCCGTTTTTTGAAGATACTTAGCGAGTTAGCTTCCCGGATTGAGTTTAAAAACTCACCGTGGTATGATGAAACTGAAAATCCGGGAAAGTGTTTTGGTGCCTCTTTGTTTTGGTATGACAAGGCGACGTTCCTTAGCCGACCGCAGGCTTCTGGTGGGAACGTAGCTCTGCATAAATGTTTTTAGGTATGCTGGAGCAGACCCAGTGACTGTTTTGTATGCCAGCATCAGGGCCTTGAATTTAGTACGTGCATGAACCGGCAGCCAGCGGAGAGAGACAAAGAGTGGTGTAACATGTGCTCTCTTAGGTTCATTAAAGACCAGACGTGCTGCTGCATTCTGGTTCATTTGCAGAGGTCTAATTGCACATGCAGGGAGGCCTGCAATGAGAGTGTTACAGTAGTCCAGTTTAGTTATGACAAGTGACTGAACGAGCAGTTGTGTGGCATGTACAGAGAGGAAGGGTCTTATCTTCCTGATATTGTAGAGTGTAAATCTACATGATCTTGCAGTCATGAAATTAAGCTCATCATCAATGGTTACTCCTAGATTTCTGACTGTTTTGGAAGGCGAAACTGTAGTTGGACCCAGCTGCAAGGTGATGTTGTGTTCAACAGCAGGGTTGGCATCAGCACAAGATTAATTTAGTAACTGTTCTGACTAGGGATGTGCGGAATGACTAATTTCACTTATGTTTAAACTAAAAATTTGGTGTCGACTAGTCTAAAAAGAAACCAGTAAAAAAAATTGTTTTATGCGACCCATTTAAAATACTTAATCTATTCCAAATCCGATGAGAAATTAATCGGAAAAGGGACATTTATCTGCGAGGTGCTTGCCTTGCATTATGATCATTGTACATTAAATAAAAAACATGACACACATCCACTGAATCAACATTAGCGAATACATGCATATTTATTGAAAACAATTGTATGATCAGTGCAGGACAATAGTGCAACCCTAATAGCATGTTATAAACCGAGTTCACCAAATTAAATTTACTTAACATATTAAAACAGTCAGGACATTGTTGACAATAATTAACAGGTAGGCTAAGCCAAATCTATGAGAGAGAAATAAATATGCTGAAAATGTTTGTGTATTTCACAATGTGCGGTCATGCATTAGCCATGATCTAATTTGACAGCTGTTCAGTAAAGAATGTTAACCAATAAGCTTACAGTTATGAAGTAAAAAAGAAAATGGCTATAGGATAGAAAAAAATAGGCCTGTGATGTTGCATAAATCTAATGTATTCTAAACATGACTTGCACACAGAATAAAAAGGAGTTTAACCCGTTAAGCAGTCGACACCGCATTGAAAATAGCATTCTTAATCAGCAGATTAAACAAATGGCATACCTAGCCTAAACAGTCATTTTCTATGCTACTTACTCAAAAGCATACATTTTTTGATGAGCAAAATTAACATGTCAACATGGTCCGGTGAATGACTGGACTTGACTCACTTGATGTTGCTATCCTGTGCTTAAAAAGCCTGCTCAGCAGAAAAATAACGTACAATCATGCACAGATTTAAAGAACACTCAAATGTGAAAACATCCATAGTGACATGCAAACCAACATTTCTGAAATCTGCTTCCCGCACCACCACCGAAGTGATTTCACAGCTACTTTGCTGAGTTTGCTTGTCAGACTATTCAAACAGGGTCACTGGATAGATTAAACTTCCTATTTCAGTGGTTCAGTAAATGGAGGCTTCTTGTCTATTTTTGATGTCCCTGTTTTAGTTCATTCACTTTTTTCTGTTTTGAGCAACTTTGACCACTGCATAGCAATTTTTTGAAACAGTCTTCTGCAAGATTGTGATGAAATGGGATCCGGAAGGAACACTTATACCGTGATTTGATTTTTGACCACGATTTGATCTGATTATCTTTGTGTGATTTATAATTCTTCAGTTATTTTTACAAATAAATATGCATGAATTCCATACAGGCAGCCATCTTTACTCCCATTTAAGGCTGGTGAATCTTATATCTCCTTTATTTTCCAAGGATTCTAGTGGTTGTAGTGAATAAGTCATGTGGTATTGTCTCTCTAACATATTTCAGATATATAATAAGTGATTCTATATATACAGCATTGCATTCACACTGCCTAGTTTTAAATAAAAAACATGCTGAGTATGAGAGGTTTTATTTAATCCTAAGGAGCTTTTTAAAGGTGACATGGTTATTTATTGGGCTTTGCCATAATCTCCCCAGTAAAAGATATTTTTAGTTTCAGTTTCATGTCAGTTTGTGTAGCCTTCAGCGTAATTCTCCTTTCACAGTTACTGGAGAGACAAATAGGGTGAATTTTCATTTTTTTTATTTTTGCTAAACTGCTATTAGTATAAGCCATCTTAATAAATTGTAAAATGCATAAATGTTATATTTGGAGTGTTGGAGTTTAAATTGATGTTTCACCAAAATTGAATCACCCTTGTGTCATTGCAAAATGACTATGTGATATCTAACACAAAAGGAGTTTTAATGAAAATAGCCCTCCATATTTAGAATACAATGGCTGTGGATAGTGCCTCACTTTTAACGCTTCAAAAAAAGGACACAAAAGTATCATAAAGTAGGCCATGCGACTCGTGCTTCCTATTCCGAATTTTCTGAAAGCTTACTATAGGTGTTGATGAGAAAAAAAAACTAAATAAAAAAGTAATTTTTATGCTAAAATATTGATGTCCTTTTGAACGTTTGTGAACTCTGCAAAAGAAGCTTGTTCACATTGTCATGAAAGTTCACACGAGATGCCTTAAATTGCAAATTTTTTTCAAACCTAGCCTTTTAAAGATCAAATTTAGCATAAAAAGGTAGTGGTACTAAACAGTTTACTTCTTCCTCAGCCTGTGTTTTCCAGTCCAGTGAATCACTTCATCCTCTCTGTAGGTTACCTCCCCACCTTTATGCTTGCTCGTCCTTCCAGCTGGATTGCAGAGGAAGCCTTTCTCAGTCTCTGCGGAGTGCTGGGCTCCCACTCAATTAGATCGCAGTCGAACAATGTAAATGTAGTTGGTTATGTTATGCAAACATTACACTGGATCGCCTTATAAGTCAACACTATAGTAAAAGTGTTTAGATGTCAAAAGGTTGCACTGTGTGAGGAACAGGGAAAAAAGTGTTTATGAAATGATAATAAGCAGTTTTACTTGTGATATGTGTGAAAAGGAATAAAAATCGTTGTTGTAGTGGCGCTAGTGTTCAGAATGCTGTAATGGATACAATGCGCCATGTTAAAATAAATTTGTAAAAATGTAAGTATATTATCTAGTGCTGTCAATCGATTACAATTTTGTAATCTAATTAATTACATGGTATATTGAATTATTAATTCTATTAATTGAAATTAATCGCATATATATTTGCTGAGAAAGCCCTTCAAAAAAACGATAATTCAGTATATGATTAAATAATTATAGTTTTATTTAAATAATTATAAATAAAATACACAGTACATATATCATAAAAAAACAATAATTCAGATAATTAATATGCATTACATTATTGTTGCAGACGAGTAAAGCATTGATAAGACAATACAAATAGTGGCTTTAGAATCCAATATATTGTTTATTTCCATATTATTAAACATATGCCAATTATTGGCCTAGAGTTCACTGCAATCCCTTTTGCAACTGAATTCTTCAATCTGTCTGAAGTAGTTTGATAAGGGCTTGTCTAAGGACTCGTCGATGTACACATGCGTCAGACTATAACCATAACATAACATTTTTAGGTCGCTGTGTCAAGTGTAACAGTTTTAAACTTTTGGAAAACGTGCCTTGAGATTCCTGCATTCAGATTTGCACTCCATCAAGCTGTGTTTGAGCTATGAAATATTTATATTTTATTTTCAAGTTTTTACTGCAATTTTGTTTTGTTTTCATTTTGTTTGTTAGTTCTTTGTTAGTTTTAGTTTTTCAATATATTCAGTTTTTATTTTAGTTTTAGTATTTATATTAAGGGATATTGGAGAATGGGGAAAGCAGGTATTTGTGAAATGTAGGTCATATTGCTGGACTCTCCAATGTCCAGTTTGTAAATAATATTATTGCGGTTAATAAAAGTTATCCAGTCATGAACAGTGAGTGGTTTTTTTTATATGTTTTTTTTTTAATTAACTACACACAGACAGCAGCTGGTCTGTTAATGTTGAGCCCTGCTGAACTTCAAACCAAACTCGTTACCGGTTCCAAATATAATGTTTAACAAATCACAGATTGAAAGGTTAAGACAGAATGAGTGAAAATACTTTTATCTAGCCTACCTGCTTTGCTGTAGTGATTCTCGCTCTGAAGCAGTGAGGTATTAGCCAACTGTTACGGTAATGGCAGGTTTAGAGGTTTAAAAACATCCTGCAACAAAAATTAAAACTAGATTTTATTCAGGATTATTTTTATTTTATTTCAGTTAGTTTCAGAGTCATTCATTTTTATTTTAGTTGTATTTCCAATTATGTTATTTTTTATTTTTTTTTTATTTCAGTTTACAAAAATGTTTTTTACATTTTAGTTTACGATAATAAACTTGGTTTGGACACTAGAATGCATTCTCATCTTGTGCTGTATTCTGTGGGTAACTGTGGTTTGTTCTCTGTATAAGGTGCATGTTGCCTAAGCAGCTGGAGTTTTGCTTACTGCCCCGTGGAGAAAACAGGTGTATTTCTCATTATTCCTTATTAATGAAATTAATTAATTCCTTATTACTTTCCGGGGGCATGATTAATTGTGTTGCCTTTTTTTTAACGCAGTATTTGTTAAATTATTAATTGCACTGTATTAACAGATTAAATCAACAGCCCTAATAGTAACATGATTCTATGAGACCAGATTGGATATAAATCTTATATACACTCTTAAATATAGTGCTTAACTGATGTGTCTGTTCTGCCTAATTTTAGTTTTTTTCTTTGCTCCCTGCACAGCAAATTGGAACTCCTGAGTGTGTTGTATTTTTCTCACTCATAAAGGGCCTTTATGAATCCAACAAGTCCTTTTGGCAGCTTTCGGCTGAAACAGCATGCAATACATTCAGTGCCAGCCAAAACCCTGGATTCTCTCTTATGTGGCAAATCAACAAGACTGGCCTCATAGCCTCCATGTTTAGTACCATTTTATTAATGGATAAATCCAGGTCATTGGTCTCAGTCCTGGGAGCTTTTTAAATGGCCACTGCTCTATGGCTTCAGTCTGCATGGGGCAAATCCCTGAAAAGCCGCCATGATACTAGGATGCTATTACGTATCCATTTTGTGATGGTCTGGATGGAGGGCTGGAGTTCATTGGAGCCGAATGGAGAGAGTTTGCATGCATGATGTTCAAACTCAATGTCCTGGAAAGGGAGGGGGGTTCTCTGCATTCATCATTTACATGACTTGTCCTACATTCTAACCTCTAGAGGAAGCACTGCTTGATACAGCCCACTTCCTTCAATTGCATTTACCTTGTTTCATATTTTGCTGAGACTCAAAGCTGCTTTCCACAATGTGATGCTCTGCCAGCTATCATTACAAGAAAATGGGGGAAAAAAGTTAACATTTTGTGCAGCCTACAGTTTACTCACCATGAGTCACTTGTATAACCACAAGGCAAACATAATGTAGAAACGAAATAATACAGACTCAGAGGAAGAACACTTTTCACAAGACAACCACCACCACTAAGCTATGGTGGGTTTAAATGACAATTACAACACGTCAAAGGCTATTGCACTGCCTGACTTCCTTTTTAGGCATGTACAGTTTTGCCATTTTGACTGCACAGGTACAGCTTGGTTCTAATCAACGCATTTCTGTAATTGTCGGTCTTGATACATAAATGTCAGACATGTCTTTGGCAGTTGCATTGCATCTTGTTGTTTCAGTATCTCACATATTTATTATTATAAGCTATTGTAACATAGCCTGTTACAAAATGTGAAAAACCCCAGCTTAATCAAAACAAAGCATCATATATTCTAATTTCGTGAAGAAAGCAGCTTCTCTCTGGGCTTTCTACAACTTATTGTAATTATCTTAATATAATAATAGAATTATTATATTAATATAATACATATATTTATTATAGTAATATAATAAATGTAAATAAATAGTAAAATTATTAAAATATGTTTATAAATATCCAATTGGGACAAAATTGTTTCATTTGGTGGAAATGATGCCACATCTGTGGGACAGTCGTAGTTTTTGAAAGATACATTTTCACACAGTAAATATTGAAATAGTTTATTTTACTGTTTGTATCAAAATGTATTTATTTTTACTGGGTTTTTTATGGATAAAATTGATTTTCTTAATTTAATGTTCAAAGTTTTGGTCTGGGACAAGGCTAAAACAGTAAAATCTATAAATAAGACATTGAAGGCCTATTCTAAAGTTTCTAAGTCAGTTTTCATGTGACCTTCATATAACAAAAATAAATGAAGTTAAATCTGTATGTTTTAACAAATTAAACCCCTGGGACATGAAAGTGCCTGAAGTTGAAAAATCAACCAGTTATTGTTTTCATGATCACTGCTGTCACATCCTTGCACCCATTCCAAATTTTTTATACGAAGATCTTCAAATTGTTGCAAAGCTTATTAAATACACAATTTTATGGGAATTGTTGCCATGTATTAGAGAGTCTAGCAATTTGGGCTCCATTGTGTAGTGCTAGTCTTGTTATTGGGCAGATAATCCAAACCAAATCCAATCCAATTTATCCACCTAATCACAAAGCTGGCATCCATCCTTTTCAAACCTGTGGGCCTCCATCTTCCTCAGTGCACTAGACTGAGAGGGAAGACTAGAATAGAGCAAAAAAGGTCAGGTTTGTCATTTTGTGGGCTGATTGTGTATTATTGGCAAACTCTCTCAGACTAGGAGTTATGACTGTGATAGACACCAACCTCTAGTGACCTACTGTCGACTGTTTGTTGAATTGCTTCATGTCTTTAAAAAGAGGCCATCCTCTGTGCATCACAATAGCCACGTTTCCACTGTCAGCCAAATAAAAGCGTGCTAGTGTGTGCCAAGACTAGTTGCGTTCGCACTGTCACTTCCAGGGCTTTAATATCTTGTATTCCAGGAACGTTGACTCATTGATTTGATATAATTTAATAAACGTAAATGTTTATCACTAACTTTGTACATCTCTGGGTGCCGACATATTTGTGTGACGTCACGCGCCTGCATCTCAGCAAAATAAATTACGGACATATTACAAATACGTGGACAAAGCAGTGCCCAAAGGAAGAACTTTCTATGGTTCGAGATCATTGACAGTGTGCTGGGACAGCGTCCTGCTGTGAGTGGAGATTTAAGTCGGTGAGTTGTCAATGTTAATTTATCTTGCTAGCTAGCTAACGTTTCCATACAATATAAACTTGATATTGTAGATAACTAGATAACATGCGTGTTTGTTTTGGCTTGTGAAATGGGTGGGGTCTGTGACGTTTGCACCAGGGCGGCGTATTAAAGGCAAGTTTCAAGGCAATGCTGTGGGGCTTTTGGCCCTATGGTGGGAATGCAGAGCAATTTTGGTCTCGTGGTCGGAGGCTATTGACCCCGGCTGGCCAGTTTATGTCCTTGGCTCGCACTGGCCCGATAGTGGAAAAGTGGCTAAAGTTTTTGTGGTTTTGGTAGTAGCTTTTGTAACAGCAGACCGGTAAACAGATGCAGTTGGGGCAAGACATTTCATGGCAGCACCAGGTCACACAGCTCACACTTGCCATTGGAGCATTCAGTGCAGTTTTTAAAAAATCAGTTAACCATATGCAAATCACCCAGATGTCTTAGCTCTGTTCCAATATGTAGTGAGCTACCTATAGAAGCAGCATTTTTTTTAGACATCAGAGGTGCAATCCTTACATGAATGTTGTTCCAAAGGGTAAGCAGCATAATTAAGCAGCCTCCTGAGATACCTTTTCTTTTGTGAGGAAGGCATCCTCACATGTATCCTTTGCAGAGAATGTAATCCCAGAATGCATCACAATGAGCTTAGCATAATATATGAACTATTAAGTAAGATAAGAACTTGGATTAATTAAAATTTTTATTGTACATGTCATTCTTCACCAGTGCAATATTTTCCATGTTTTGAAGTCTTAAAGGAAATCATATGGCTATCCAAACTGTATCAAATAATTTGTAGTTAAATATTATTAAATTGCACAATTTATTCTTTAATCATAATTATTTGTATGACAATTAATCGTAAGGCAAAATTTCATGATTGTGACAGCCCTAATATTTATGCTCGTTAGAGTATTGCATAATTTTCTTCGCAATATGTTTATGCCGAACTATTTTGAAATCAATTAGGTCGAGCCTACTGTGAGCATTGCATGAGTAGCGTTGTTTACATGATGCAAATAATTGCTGCCCATGTAGAGCATTCCAAATTAGTCACTTATAAGATTCCATTTTATTTAGGAAGCTGCCTATGTAGGCAGTAGGCAGCTCACGAGGTTTTTGGAGCTGAGCCATTATTCACAGTACCCATACTGTTCATACTGGTACATGAAATCTCCAAGGGGCAGGCTATTGACTGCATTATCATACTGCTGCAAGCTGTGTCATTGTGCTGACAAATATGACGTGCTTAGACTGCAGGCAGCCGGTGCTCCCTCCCCTCAACAGGCTGCAGGCTTTGCTGATAGCAGGAGAAAAGCAGCCATAAGCATTTGTGGTGCAGTTTGAGCATGTTTTGATAAGGTAAAAAGAGGGCAGACAAGCTGTGAGTTTTCTAGCCTGATTCAGCTGCCCTGTTTGTGTTTGTGTACAGGTTTGTCATTGTTTTTTTGTCTCATATATCCTCACTCACACTTTTTATTCAGGTAATTGTGTTTAATGAATAATGTACACTCATTACAGCAGCTGGAGGACACTGACGTGCGGTCTGGGTAGGCAAACTAGGCACTGCCTACCCTGCCAAAATTCAAAAATAAAATGTTTAATATATAATAAACTTGTATTTGTATTTTTACTTTTTATTCTTGTGATTTATATATGCAATATGTGTGTTATTCCAGTTGTTTAGACGTTATGATGACAAATGTAGCAGTTACGCATAATCAACTAAAAACAAATGGTAGAATAAGCAGTGCTTTTACGGTCCATTCATTGCAGACGACAAGAGGAAAACCCATGTTGTGCATGCGCACTTCGATCATGTATTCTTTAACATGTACGGCAAAAAGCACAAATCTGCTGTGCCTTTTGACGTAAATATGTTATGCCCGTAATCATCTCCGTTACGTATCAGACATGGACCAATTAAAATCGAGATATTCCTGGACATTTGCGTAGCTAACGTCATTACACCACAGCTAGCGTACATGCCTAATCCCCGCAAAAATCAAAATGACAGCACCGGCCGTAATCACGGAATTAAGAAATTTTTCCAAGCTCGATTTTAATTCCAAATATGAGCTATTTGCAAGAGGGAGGTCTACGCCAGCCTTAGATGGACTAGTACAGCAAAAGGGCCCAAAAAGTATCCGATCATTTCAAACTGATTGGTATGTAAGAAAAGATTGGCTATGTGGCTGTGCTAACAATCAGCGGCTGTACTGCTATCCCTGCCTGCTTTTTTTCAACCAGTCAGACTGTTTGGACTTCAGCGGGATATTGCCGATGATATGCTGTGCTTGTGCGTAACGTTCACTGTTTACGCGTGTGTGAGAGTGTGTGTGAGAGAGAGAGAGAGAGAGAGAGAGAGAGAGTACACACAATAAACATCCTGATTTGTACATTTCTTGATATGCCGCGCTTGTGCGTAACGTTCACTGTTATTACATATTATTAGCTTAAACAATAAATCAGGTAATCTGGCTTTCATAACTCAGTGCCTAGCCTCTTTAAGACATCACCGCACGTCACTGCTGGAGGATGTTATTCCCCTGCATTTCCAGGGGAGCACAGCAGTGTCCTTTCCTGATATGTCATCATTGCCACATTATTGGACTGCACAGAGTGCAAGTGCACCTGAATCATCCAATGATTATATAATAAAAGCAACTTGGTTAGCAAAATGACACAGTATGGTACTGCAGTCTTACAATTAGACAACTTTTTTATTAACTGTCAATTAGAGTAAACATTGCATAATTTAATGAAGTGCCCCATTAGGTCTCTGTTTTAGGAGTTCAAATCTTCTTTACTAAATCAGTGGCAATACAATTTTTTTCCTGTTTTTGATATGAGAGTAGCAGGTAATGGAGGTTGCACTGTAATGCAGTCTTTTCAAGGGTAAAACGAATAGTCTCTAAAATCTGATTGGATGAGCCATGTTGGAAGCATTTGTAAAATATACTAACACTTTTGACCGCATATCAGTTGACTTATATGTTAATTCCCTTGGTTGTCCTACATATATAGAGTGATCTTTGACATTTAGATGTAGCTTGACAACTAGGGCTGAATATTAGAACAGATTTTCCCATTTGATTCAATTATGATTTGAGTTGGTTCTAAAACTTTGTGTTCTTTGGCGACATCTGTGGTTGACACTTCAAGTTGCAAGCAGCTTGCGGAAGAACACTTTACTCAAGTTGTGTTTCGGCAATGCTCGTCTGGGCCGAAGAAGTTTTCAAATTTTAACCACTAAAATTTCTAAATATAAATAACTAATATTGGCATTATATTCATTCATTTTCTGTTATAGCATAATTTCACGTACAGCTGCTTTGATACACCGCCTGTTGTGAAAAGCGCTATGAAAATAAATTTGACTTGAGAATATCAAGAATTTGAGCTTTATTGGACATCGCCTTTCATCATGGTTAGGAGATACTCAGAGTCATAATGTTCTGTAATGTTCTGTATGTGAGAAAACAGTGGCGCACACACGCTTAAGGGAACCTGGAATCCACAGCAATGATATAAAATACTCAGAAGTCATGAAGATTAGTAAACTTGTTATAGTAACTTCAGCAGACAATGAATATATGTATCATGATCGGTTAACACACAAGTATTGTTCGAGTCATACGAGCATGACAAGCAATATAAGTTTCAGCAACCCTACCAGACAACATATCAAAGCATGCTGGTAAAGAACTTACTTTTTGTAACAGTTAACAGATAAACATCCATCCAGACTGTAGCGATGCTGTCCTGAACTATGTGACAGTGACTGACTGAACTGAATGGCGATTCTTAAATTCTGAGATCAGTCTTTTGCTCTTATGCGCAACCCTCCACTACAATGCAACGAAATCACTTGTGTTTGTAAACAAATTTTATGCTATGCAGCTAAAATGTTTATATTTGGCAACTGGCTGGTAAATGTACATATTTCAGTGATTGTGTAGTATAATGGTGGAGTATTCAGCAGTGAAATTCTTTCACTGCATGTTGAGAGGAAAAGTTGTTCCGTCTAATGTGTGTCCATTCACGCGACCCATTTGTTATTGAGTAATGTCTCTTTTAATACCTTTTTTGTTTTCTACAATAAGTTGTTGATCATAAACAAATAAAAAATATAGCTGCACGCAGCGATGACGGCCCTAAGCACAACTGGTCCATTTCAACCCGTTGGCTTTCCTAAAACAATACAAGGTGGACACATGGCATTTGGCATTAATCTAAACAATTTTAAAGACATTTGAGTAAATATAAGAGCACCATTATAAAGTCTGTTGTAAGAGCCACACTTCCTGCTGCCAGGTGGGGGTGCTTTGACTGTGAACCAAAATAGTCAAATCCATGTGATTAGCCCCTAAGTCTAAACATACATCTAAATTTTTATCTAAATCACACATTACACACAGAAGATATGTTCCCATTTTTCGCCATTAATTGAATGCCTCACCATGGCAACACTATTCGATATATCAAAATATGTTTGCAATTTAGCATCTTCAATGTTTTGGTGTAATGTTGACTAAATGTGATGGCAGTCTCTTATTAGAAGCCTAATAAATTCTCATATGTTCTCAAAAATAATGCTGCTAAATGTGTGTTCTTATAGAATTTGTGTTTGTATTGCATTTTGGTAATACAGTTAATGCTGCCTAAGAAATTTAAATGGAACTCAATTTTAGGTTGAAGGTGAATGTGTCTTGTATTATTTTTTATTTAATCACTTATCAAGAAATATATTACTGAACCTGCAGAATTGCGTTCACAATGCATGTTAAGCGCAAACTAAACTCACAGCATCTCTTGAGGCGATTAAAGATAATTTGCAGCATTCTTATAAATGACATTATTCTTGCAAACAGTTTCCAGATGATTGAAACAGAAAAAAGAGTGATAACTCTTTACATGCGCTTGTTCCACGAGACAACAAACAGTGAATCAGACACAAGCATTGATGGCTTTTTTTTAGACTGTTCTTAAAAATATAAGTGTGTTTATTCAAGTATGCGTCTTTGTGTCTAACAGCATTTAGTGTCATGTGTCACTCCGAGACGTCTTACAGGTTGCCCACGTGTTGCGGGTAGATGAACAATATTACTCGCGCATGAAATGCATTTGGACGAGGAGCTTGCGAACTGTATTCAGCCTTGTTGCATTTGACAGGTGGCGGGTGCTAGTTTCGCACCCTGGGCTACAGTTTAATATATTTGCTGACTTCCCAGATCCTTGGGTTTTCCATTTCCCTATATTGTCGATCATGATTGGTCAATTGAGTGTCGGAATCAGCATCGGGTTCTTTGTAAGATATCATCGCTATACGATTACATCGTCCTAACACCCAGCACTAAAGTGAACCGCTTGTGATGACGTATAATTGCTATCTTTGCAGAATTATTATGATATAATGCATTTCTCACACCTACTTGTGACTAAATAAATCCCCTTCAGAGAGCAGCTTACATTTTTCACATCTATTGCAACACATCCGCGGACAGGCAAAGGCTCATTTTCATCACATCATTGTACATTCAGTGCATCCGCGGAAGACAAACACACGTGTCGTTTTGTGCATGTAAATTTTGGTGGTAAATCCAAAGAGATGAATACTTTAATAACACAGCAAGGCTGATGTCTTCTTTAGTTGTTGCCTAGTTACAGTGGTAAACAGCTACCATTTGTACTCACATTGATGACTCAATCGAAACGCAGTTTGGACCGAAATTATAAAATGTGAACAGAGACCAGCATGGGCAGGGTGAGGGGTTGAGAAAACAGACCTGGGTGCAGTCCAAGCATGCGAACCAAGTGTGAAAGCATCCTTAGAGACAACGATGTGCTGCTAATCCCTGCCGATTTTAGGATTCATACAATGTGTTTGTATGTATTAAATGTAAAATGTATTGTTTTCAGTTGAACTTTTAACAAACAATGGTGTGGTGGTTAAAAAATGAGTTTTAATGACTTCAACCTAAGTGTATGTAAACTTTGGACTTCAACTGTAATAATAATATTATTAATAATAATGATGATTAGAACTATAGGGTCTCCACACTTTCAGTGCTTGGGCCCTAATTATCCTTAAAAGAACAAAAGTGTCTCTGCACTTTCAGTGCTTGTGCCCTAATAAACATTAAATTCTAATCATGCATAGCACTGATGAGATAAGTCTGTTAAGAGTCTCTCTCATTATCATGCGCTCATATTACTGAAGCTCTTTACAGAAATGCCTGTTTTGTTAGAGACAGTATGTGTCTCTTTTAGCATGTGTTCAACAAATTAATGTAAATATTTCAAAATAGTACAAATTAGGGAATGAAACAATAAACATGTAACACATAATATATGAAATATAATATGATATTTATTGGTTGAATACATGGATATTTTTTGTAATTAGCCTAGTTAGAAGGTCTCCTGTACTGTGTGTGTGTGTGTGTGTGTGTGTGTGTGTGTATGTATGTATATATATATATATATATATATATATATATATATATATATAATTTTGGCATGCCCAATTCCCAATGTGCTTTTAAGTCTGTAGTGATTTGCCTAAATCCGGGCGGCGGAGGACGAATCCCAGCTGCCCCCGCATGTGAAATCATCAACCCGCGCATCTTATCACGTGGCTTGTTGAGCATGTCGCCACGGAGACATAGCGCGTGTGCAGGCTTCACGCCATTCACTGCGGCATCCACGCTCAACTCACCACGCGCCCCACCGAGAACAAACCACATTATAGCGACCATGAGGAGGTTACCACATGTGACTCTACCCTCCCTAGCAACCGGGCCAATTTGGTTGCTTAGGAGACCTTGCTGGAGTCACTCAGCACTCTGTACTGTATAATTAACAGCATTAGCTTGAAAGGAATTTCTTTCATATGTAAATTAAGGGGATATGATGACTGAAATATTCCCATAGAAATTTATACCAAATTCGGAATTGAATCAAGAGTTTGTGAATTGGAACTCATTTCATTGCTTGACATTTATAGTAAAAACCTCGCCAAGCACAGGCTTGTTGCCTTAAAGTATAGCAAAATAAACATAAATTACAAGCTTAATCCATGAGCATTTTATTTAGGTCAAATCCATAATAAACAATAATCCAAATATGCACAGATTGCCTTCAGTTTAGTGTTAGAAAAAAAAGATAAATATGCACTGCCTTAAGTTGCAATCTATTTCAAATCAGCATTTCGTTTCATTAAACTGCCCCAAAGTCTGTTATAACACCACCATTGGTATTCAAAACCAAAAGGTAAATTTGTGATGGTTATAATGATGAATTATAATTACTTGGTATGATTATCGTTGCCTTGTTTGGGACTGTCTGCTTCAAATCTATTCTTAGTGTTTTATCAAGACATCTTCTGCCAACATTAAAAACAACTTGCAGTAATGTCTAGCCGAAAGACGTGTTGTGTCCTGACAAGTAATTCATTGCGATTGCTAAATGACTCACATGTTGCTGCTACACTTATGATTCATGTTTGTTCTATATGGTTGAGTTGGTTTGATTGGACATTGTTAAAGATGGAGTGGAGATGACACATTAGCTGTCCACTTCAGATGTTATTTACACAGTAGTCATACAAGTGTGGAGGCAGAATTGGCCTTGTGCACCCACAAGTTTATTACATTTGGCCTTTCTGTCTTGCAGAAGTATGACTGCCATGTGTACAAGGTTAAGCCAAAGTGTCCGGTTGATTGTGTGTTTTAATGTTGACAAAATGCATTGAAAATGATAACAGATGAAATCCTGAGCTGAACTTGCTAATATAATTTGTTTATATATCATATAGGCCTATATATATTATATATAATATATTTTCATATTATATTGTAAAAATTACTATATTATTTATGCATATTTTTACACACTTAAATATTTATATTTACCAAACTGACATTCACATGGCAGAGAAAATAGCTGTATAGGTAAGTTGGAGCTTCAGAGAGATAGAGATGTCAGATGTAAAAGGTGTTTAAGTTGTTCTCTTCACCCAGAGTAGTTCTGGCAGTATTTTACATAAAGCATTTTTGCTGTTTCTGCCTTTTCCTGTTAAAGGTGCTGTAATATGTGGGAGTGATATGGAAATGCGGTGAATTGAAAGTCATTCACTGAGGTGCACGAGATGGATGCGGTAGAGCTGATTTACTTGCGCAAGTTCTGGAATTACAGTTTGATACAAAGACAAGACTATTGATTATTAATTGTATTGAAATTAATTGTTCATCTGTATGGATTGGTTTACAGATTCTCAGCTAAATGTTTAAGTGAATAAAAGGGTGCGGGAATTTCCCGCATGAACGTGGAACATACAGGGATTATTACATTTACGTGCAATCCTGCATCGAATTTGTTGGTTATCCTGCTTCAGTGGTGTGCCTCTGCTGAATGCATATAGGGTAAACCCTGTCTCAGCTCTGTAGGTCCATACAATGCAAATGGATGGTGATCAGCATTTTAAGGCTCCAAAAAGCACAGGCAAAAGTAGTAAACGTAATCCATATGAATCCAGTGGGAAAATTAATGTCTTCTAAAGCGATATGATCACTTTGGATGAGAAACAGATCAATATTTAAGTCCTTTTCACTATAATTGTTTACTTCCGGTCGCTCTCCAATGTGCATCCATGTGGGCAATCAGTTCACGTTGCCTCTCGCGTGACGTAAGCATGCTGGCATGTTCACGTGAGGACTGACGTGATCCAATCGGAAGTGCAGCTCGATTTGTTTGCAAGAGAGGGCTGTACACAAGCTTAATTGCTTTTGCTTTCATTTGAGCATGCCAGCACACTTACGTCATGTAAGCGACTGAATCACTTCATGGATGCACATTGGTGGATGCGACTGGAAATAAACAATTATAGTGAAAAGGACTTAAATATTGAACTGTTTCTTAGCCAAAACGATCATATTGCTTTAGAAGACATTCATTTCACCACTGGAGTCGTATGGATTACTTTTACTACTATTGCCTGTGCTTTTTGGAGCCTTAAAATGCTGATAACCATCCACTTGCATTATATGGACCTACAGAGCTGAAGAAAGAAAGTCATACACATCTGGGATGGCATGAGGGTGATAAATGAAGAGAGAATTTTAGTTCTTTAGTTTATTTTTGTGTGAAATATCCCTTTAATGGAAAGTTGCAGAATAGAGCTCAACAGTAGTTACTGAAGTAAAAATGCCATTAACAATTTACATAGCAACATTTATTTTCAGTGATAATGTATACTGAATGAAGAATGTATGGAAAAACTAGTTACAATCTTATCTGAATCGATCAAATTGCAAGGAAACTCAACTAATAGAGTGTTGCATTTGTGATGCAAAGGACCTGGGTACGAGTTCTGAAGAGCACTTAAGTCGACAAGTGAGCTGAAAATTTCATAGAAGCACCACAAAATGACATGGATGCTTCAGCATTTGTGTTTTTCACTTTTTTTTCATTGCTCACACTTTTTCTGACACTATCGTTTGGGTGTTGGGTAGGGAGGTAGGTTTTGTTGATTTAAAACTTGTTAGAGCATTGTAACACAGTTAAAGGATGGGCAAGGAGGAGGAGAGAACCGGCTTGTCAATATAAATAATATTTAATTAAACTCAAAACCAAAACACACAACATAAACACACACAAGACGGACATGCTCGTAATTCTCTCTCTCTCGAACCATCATCACCGGACGCCTTTATCCCTCGCGTGCCTCATCAGGCCAATTGGGGACCGGGCGCGCGATATTCCGACCTGGCCCCGCCCCCCCTCCACTCCACAAGCATAAACCTCTAAAAAAAACTCTATTTGAGAGAACATTTCACTTTTTTTTATGCCACACAGTGGACAATTCACCTTGGAAATGCAGTGATATGTGAAAGGAAACACATACTGTCATTTAGCATTATTCGTGAATGCTTAGAATTGCTAATAACTCACCCTTACAGTGTTCATAATGTCATACTTCAAGGGCTGAGCAAGTGCTTTTGCATTAGTGTGTGATTTTGTGCATGCTTTAATAAATGATTGGCCCTGAATCTAGGCATGTTTGGCTGATCGCCGATCACAGATTTATCAAATATCAGCCGATATATTTCAGGCTAGTAGAGGACAGCTAGACATCGTTAGCTTACTACCTAGCTAATCTTACCTTCCTAACATAAGTCCGTAGTCATGTTTTCTGATAAGAAATGCATTTAAAAGACTGCAAACCTGACTGATTAGATTACATCTTTCACAATGCTTTTTGGGTGTAGACATTCATTAATTCCTTCATTACACACTCTTGTACCGTAGTCTTTTAAATTATTTTCAAATGCCCTAACATTTTGTGATTCTCTAAGCTTGTTGGTTTGGTTTAAAGTCCTTTATTGAAGAATTTTCTCAAAGGCCTATGGAGAAAATGAATGGGAAATTTTCTTCTGAAACCAGGCAGTTGAAAAGGTGGGTACTTAGTTAAGATCTGCTTCCATGTTGTTTTGAATAGGTTGCTAAATACATATTTTTTGATCGTTCATTCCCAGAGCAAGGATAAAAATAGTTACGTTTTAGGTTTATCATCGGCCTCGGGTGACCTTCCCCTGCCATGTGATATGCTGGGGAAATGTCAAGTCAAACTTCCTCTGGCCTATTTTGATTGAAAGAAATGTGGGCTGATTTTAACCTCCAGTGCTCTTTGCTTTTCATGGAGCTAAAACCAGCACACTCCGTTTTTATTTCAGACATTTTGGTCATGTTAACTCAAATCACTGCAAGAATGATTCATGTCTACACTCCGTACTGCAACATCACTGATTTTTTTTTTGTTTTAAAAAGTTAGGATTTCTCTGTATGCACTTTAAAAAGGTGCTAGGATAAACAATTCTTGGCAAAGTACACATTAAAAATGAATAGTGTATAATGATCCAATAACCATGTGCATTTTACTCACAAAATGCACTGGTTGGTTACATTGCCTTTACTTGATGCATTAAAGACAGCTCTCGTCTGTCAGCACACTGAAAACAGGAGTTTCTAATGGAGGGGAGGTCATCTGAATACTTTTAGAGCATAATCAGACAGTGTTTCCTGATAGTAATTAACTTTATAAAGAATGTCATTGTTTTCTCTGTCCTCGTCCTTGAAAGAGTTACAGTCAAAGCTGTTTTAATGCTTGCCTTGCATTAGAGGCTCCTTGCTGTCAGTAATGCCAGTACTGTTGCTCTTTAGAAAAACGATTTAGTGTTTGTGAAAGTATAGTTTAAGTATTGTGAGAAATGGGTGTATCCAAAAAGCATTTCTTTCATAGCTTTGCATCATTCATTTTCAATTAATCTCTGGATGAGGACTTCTGGATCCTGGAATGTTGGATGAATATGCTTTTCAGGCTAATATGTTCCTTGCCTACTTGGTGTTCATTCCTATATGGAACACTGTCATCCCTAGTTAGTGGTTCATGCTAAGGCAAGCATCAGTGTTACTATGGTTTATACTTGGGGGTTAGGGATTTGACCCTTAACCTTATGTTTTATACTTCAGCGCACAATTCGTGCTGAACTATTCGTGCTACAGATATAAATGATACGACTTAAATATATATATATATATATATATATATATATATATATATATATATATATATATATATATATATATAAATCTCTATATATATAGAGAGAGAGATTTATATATATATATATATATGGCATATATATATATATATATATATATATATATATATATATGGCATGTCATTTAAATATATATAAATGACATGCCATATATATATATATATATATATATATATATATATATGTATATGTATATATGCATGCACAAGTGATATCCGGCTCAGTTGAAATATAAAAGGACACTTGTTCCGTGGTCCCGATTCTACCAAGTCCAGTGCTGCAGAGACCCACTTACCGTGACACCAAACTTCTTTGGAGACTTGCTGTTTACTTTATAATTTCTGATGTTTTTGTCAAAGCCATCTTGCTTTGTTTGTTGCTTATATTTTAAAAGTTCCAGTCCTTATAGTCCTAAATCAAAGCCATAAATGATGGTCTCTTTCAGTCGTAAAAATATTTAATCAGATATCAGCGCTGTAGAATTAGCACTTGGCCAAGGACACTGAGTCAAAATTCAGATCAAATGGAAATAATTGAATGATTCACAAAGCACTCGCGCTATTAAGGTCCTAATGGAGCTATTTTCAAACTGACATGCCAGTTATGTCCTATTAGCTAAAGATAATTATAATGCCAAAAATGAAAGCGCTTTTCTGTTCATCATACCTAAATACTGCGCAACAGTGCCCGTCCACTTTTTCAGCCGCCTTGGTTGGGAAATATGTTTCCCTATTATTATTATTATTATTATTATTATTTATTTTGTAGGGTTTTTATTTACTTCATAAAGGAGTTTTTAACCATAAGCATTTCTAAAGTGAATCACAACATTACAAACTTTTATTTAGGCAAAAAAGTATGTGAAAATCAAACAAAGTACAAGACTATGTATTTAACGTGTTTAGTGAGGGAATGAAATACAATGCCATGAAGCATTGTGAATTATCTAATTAAATTAGAAACAACAGAAAAATGTAAAGGTTGATTTAAAAGTTTTTGATTAAGTAAAGAAACAATATATATTGTTTATTGCAAAATATTCCGATATGTACAAATAAGTAGTTGAGAGTGTAGAGAGAGACAGACTCTTTTGCATCATTGGTCACTGGCTGATTGGTGAAGCGTTTCTCTTTAGGATTCATGGATCAAAATAAAGCAATCTGATTACTTCAACAGAAGCATATATTATTGATTAACATCGGCGCTCATGGTAGGTCAGTCTTTAAAGGTTTATAAATTATCGTTAAAAATCAGTTCATCTGTGGAAAAAAAATGTTTGAGATTTTTACGTCTGTTGCGCTCTATTGCCTAGTGATTTATATACTGGGTGATCAGGCGATGAAGGCAATGCCGGTGTCAATAGGATCACACAGAAGGATTTATTGCTGTCATGGTTTGGATATCTCTCTTGGGAAGACTCTGAGAAGCTGTTCAGACTAATTACTTTGGGTTCAGAAGTTTCCAGATTACTGAGCAATAAATTACATATTCTGTTGTGCTGTGGTTTTCTTACAGAGGGAGATGAAGGAGCAGCTGGCAACTCTACAAGACAGTGAGAAGGGTCACACCGAGGCTTTACAATTACTTCAGAGGCAGCTCACTGAAACAAAGGTAAACTTCTGCATGGTTTTGTACCTCTTAGGTTTATTGGATCTCATTATTTCTCAAGGACACAAAGATAGAAATAAAATCTTGTGATTCAATAAATCATTCATCTGTCAGTGAATCTTTCCTCATTTTTAATGTTAACCCTCTGGGGTCTGAGGGTGTTTTGGGCCCTGGAGAAGTTTTGACATGCCTTGACATTTGTGCTTTTTTCAGTTGCTTAAAAACATATTAATGGCTAAAGTCTGATAACACTGTATTCAGCACAAACTGGGCTACAATAATATGTGAGCAACATGTATGTACAGGTTTGTATTTTTGAGAAAATAATGTTTATGCATGGTTTTTGAAAAAACGAAAATTTTAAGTCACTGAAATAAGGCCATATAACACATACTAAACATACTAAACATTTGACTTTTGAGAACTGGATCTTGTAGCCTAGAGTTTTGCTACAAAATGATGTGAAAATCATCCTGATCACTCATTCATACAAAACAATATAGTCATTTAACTTTTGTGTGACAATTTTAGAGCTGAATGGTAATATGCGAGGAGGCGTGAACGATCATGAATATTGATGAGATTCACACCTGAGGACACAAAGACCACTCCTCTGGGCCTATCAATGAGGAATGTGACAGAGAGAGAATTAATGTGAGGAGACTTAATGATCAAAATCAAGTTTTAAGTTAAAAGAAGTAATCTGACTATATATTTTCTATACATAAAGACTTTACTTAATTTTAGACCTACACTACCATTAAAAGAAGTCTCTTCTGCTCACCAAAACTGCATTTATTTGATCCAAAATACATATGATAATATGCTGATTTTCTAATATGGGCATATTTAAAGTGCATTTTAACCTGAACAGATATTTGCAAGCACAAGCTTTGTTGATGATAACGAGTCAGCATAAACACATTAAAATATAATCTAACATTCATATTATTTTTATATCATATTACATATCATATTTATATCATACGGCATACAATGTAAATAACAACATTTACATGTAACTAAAACTTGCCTATTAGGACATGTCAATACTTTGAATGTCAAATGTGAAACTTTGAATCCTGTCTGGAAACAGTCCCACTAGTAAAATATGTACATGTTTATATAAAATAGCATGTCAGCTAATGAAAACTAAATGACTTACTCGTTTGAAATTGTATCCTCTGCTGGAACAAATCTCTCTTCAAAATACAAATGTCCACCTCTTCGTCTGAGAAAAATGTTAACTCTTCCTTAATAGCCATGAGTTTGATCGCCTGTGTATCGTTACAAGCGCGCAGAAAAGTTTAGTTGTGTTTGTTTACATCAAATCTCGCAGTTGGGGGCGTGTACTTTTCCCTTGATCGCCTCAGCACATTAGCGTATGAATGGCGCGCTCTGCTGGTGGGTGGGATCACATTACAGATAATGAGATGGACCGGTAAAAACTGTACATCGCTTTGTTTCAAACAGATTGCATTGCAGGAGAATATTTGTTTTAAATTTGAATTGTTTTATTTAAAAGTAGACATTTTAAGCTTTCTTTAGACATATGTTTCATGTTTGTGTGAGAAGAATTCGCGGAGTTTAAGTTAATTTTAGTGACGTGTTTCTGAAATATGATCGTGAACACAGGGACTGCTGAAAGCTTACCCTTTTTATTTTATTTATTTAAAAAAAAACACAAGGTTTTGATGTTAATATGAGTGTACACATATAAAAGAAGACCCTCTATAGTTTATAATCATGTATTGATTGTATTTATATGACCATAAATGACGGAGTATTTTAAGTCTATGTTACTGCTATGTGAAAAAAAAACAGCAAAACGCGCCGGCGCGTTTGCCGACCCCAGAGGGTTAACTTGAAACCAAAATTTCCTTTTTAATATAAATGTCCCTGGTCTTATTGTACATGATTCACCAGTGATACAAATGTTTGTTTTTATAATCTTAGATTAAAATGCAGCCTTATAAGTTTTTCCACACCTGAAATGACTTTTCTTAATTAAGGCCACATGCACATGGAAAAAGTTGATACCTCAAATTGTGTGACTTGTTGAGGAAATATGTGTGATCAAACTTACGATTTTTGCCTGATGGACGATAAAACAGACTAAACAAATCCCATAGATTAACAGTAGAAACTTGAACCAGATGTAGAAACCAGAATCTCTTGCATAGAGATCAAATAACAAATAATTACGCAAAATAGAAAATGCTGTTGCATATTACATCAGATGCTGCGTTAATTGAAAATTCTGTAATTTAGCAAATTTGATCAACAGTTAAATATTAAGGTATCTCTGTAATTATGATTAAAAAAACAGACCTCAGAAACAGACATCAAAAAAAGTGTGTTAACCCTCTGGGGTCAACTGACGCGCCGGCGCGTCCTGCTGGATATTTTTGTCATTACAGCAGAAACAATTTAAAATACTCTGTCATTTTTGGGTATACAGATAAGTGTAAGACATCATTAGAGACTATAAAGGGTCTACTTTTATTTGTGTACACTCACAATAACAACAAAATCGTGTGCTTTTGTAAAATAAAGAAAATAAAAAGGGTGAGCTTTCAGCAGTCTCTGTGTTCACGAGCATATTTCAGAAACACGTCATAAAAATGAACTGAAACTCCGCGAATACTAATCACACAAACATGAAACATATGTCTAAAGAAAGCTTAAAATGTCTAATTTTAGATAAAACAATTCAAATTTAAAACAAATATTCTCCTACAATACAATCTGTTTGAAACAAAGCGATGTACAGCTTTACCGGTCCATCTCATTATCTGTAATGTGATCCCACCCACCAGCAGAGGCGCCATTCATACGCTAATGTGCTGTGACAATCAACGCAAATGTACACGCCCCCGACTCTGAGGTTGTAAACGCTTTTCATTCATTTTTCTGCGCATTTGCAACAATACACAGGCGAGAAAGCTACAGCATAGTATGGAAGATTTAAATTTTCCTCAGAAGAAGAGCGGGACTCCGATGAACGTTTGTATTTTTAATAGAGATTTGATCCAGCCAAGGATACAATTTCAGAAGAGTAAGTCAATTAGTTTTCATTAGCTGACATGCTACTTTATATAAACATGTTCATATTTTACTAGTGGGACTGTTTCCAGACTTACCAGCCAGGATTCAGAGTATTGACATTTGAAATATGTCCTAATAAGCAAGTTTTAGTTACATGTAAAGGTTGTTTCAGCTAAAGCAGGTATTTAAATTGTATGCTATATGATATAAATATGATATGTAATATGATATAAAATAATATGAATGTTTAGATTATATTTTATCTTGTTTTTAAAATGCCTCATTTTCATCAACAAAGCTTGTGCTTGCAAATATGTGTTCAGGTTAAATTAGTAAAATGCACTTTAAATATGCCCATATTAGAAAATCACCATCTTATAATGATTTCTGAAGGATCATGTGACACTGAAGACTGCAGTAATGATGCTGAAAATTCAGCTTTGATCACAAATTACATTTTACAATATATTTTAATAGAAAACTGTTCTTTTAAATTGTAAAAAGAGTTCAGAATATCAATGTTGTTTCTGTATTTTGAATCAAATAAATCCAGTCTTGGTGAGCAGAAGAGACTTCTTTTAAATGGTAGTGTAAGTCTAAAATTAAGTAAAGTCTTTATGTAAAGATGTAACTTTTATGTAACTACTTTTAATTTAAAACTTGATTTTGATCATTAAGTCTCCTCACATTCATTCTCTATCCCTCATTGAAAACTTCTCCAGGGCCCAAAATACCAGCAGACCCCAGAGGGTTAATGCTGGGTTTAAATGGGGCTATATAGGCTTGGGGGTTTGGTCTTATGAGTTGAGCCAGTAAACAACTAACTGTAACACCCTAGCAACCACATAGCAACACCCTGACAACCACCCACAACACCTTATCATCATAGTGGTAAGTTTTGCACAGACAAGAACCATTAATTATCCTTTTCTTCAGAGAATATGAAATGTAGTATTAACCATTAATATCACAGCCTAACATCCACAATCCAATAAAATCTTGATGGATAAAATCAAGCCCTGCATTATTTTCAGCTGCCCACTCGGCATTCATTACGGGTTAAATGTGTTGTGAAAACAATTTCATGTTGGCTTTTAAATAATGCCCCTCTTTCTTGTGATCAGCTTTAAACAATGATATGTAATAGTTATAGTTGTGTTTAGTGTGAATTGTTTTAGTCTGTTGGGACCACAAGACCAATTCTAGATTTGATGGGTTAACAGTGATTTATCAGGAATTCATCCAAACATGTAGCATCCTAAAGCAAATCACTCTGACTTAATATTAAAACCACGTCTGCGGTTCACCTCTTGTGGGACTATTAAAGCAGACCTGAAATCATGGCTTGTGGCAAACGAAATGCAGCTGACAAACAGCTCACCCTGCCCACCGTGGCCATTACAGATTCATGGCAGGTCTCTCACACTATCCCTTGCTCATTTTCTCTCGCTCTGTGTCTCTCTTGGTCTCTCTTCAGTTGACATTGAGTTTCCAACAAGCAAATTGGTTTATTGAGCAGCTCTTTAATCTTGACACCTTGTTTTAATCAGCAGAGAGAGACACCATAGTCAATACTGCAAATTTGTCCATCTCACTGCCTCTCTCCCCCTTGCGCATCAATCACTTCTTTGGGATTTTGGATTAGATTGCAGTAGAAGAGCTTCCTGACACAGTTGACTACAGATTTTTCATTTAGATTCCGTATCTTCAGCTCACAATTTATTCAGTACTGTTCACATTTCCACTGGTTAAGTGTGCATTTTTTTCCAATATCAAGATTTTAGGTTAAAATTAAATATGAATGTATAACTAAAAGTGTATACTTATAGGAATGGATACACAACTAATAGTCCTGATAGTCAACTAATATTAGTCGATGAGAAGAGTCTTGGTCGACCAAGTTTTGATTGGTCAGTTGGTCGAAAAAAGAAAAACTCAGGAAAAACGACGAACAATGGTATTAGCGTTGGTTGGACGCTAGGTGGTACTATGGGGTCATTTTCGGTAAACATGGTTAGGGTTAAGCCTACACAATAAAGCAAGACAGCTTGATTTCAAACTTTGAACTTTATTTTTTATTTATTTTGACAAAACTTTCAAATGAAACTGGAAAAAAATAAGTGCATTTAAAATGTGTTGTTCAACTTTTTGAAAGATGGTTTTACAACATTTGTGAACATCTCTCTGGCAAAGAAGCTTCATCTGTGCATTCTCTACCCGTCGGGTGTTTTGTTATCCAGTATTAGTGAATATTCTTGCTTTAGTGATTTTGCATTGAAAATTATCGATCCCCGAGATCATTGTCTGTTTGTTCAACCCGAATGTGATGTGCATTTCTCTCTATAAATTAACAAAATGTTCAGACAGTCTCTTGCTGGTTTTCCCAACAAATTCAGAATCATTGCCCTTTTGCCGGTGTCGCTGTGGCTCGCTTCGTGTGTGCACTTGTAAAATTTATATTTCAAAGGCTCATTATTACGGTTTAAGTATTTCTCTGTAATGTAGAACAGTGTTAGCAGTGTTGCTTATAACATTCTTTCTCAGCCCTGGAACTCAAACCATTTTCTGATGCTCCCAAAATATAAGCAATTAAATTAGTTGTGCAACGACTAGTCGACTAATGGCTTAAATTAAAGACTACTTGTTGACTAGGAAAATCTTTGGTTGGGTGCAGCCCTACAAATAGAGTTCACTTCCGTGATTATGCTTATGCCAGGCAGCGAATTTAAAATATGTGATTTATTATTTGATTCCAACTGAACAGGGTGCTTGAGATTCTGAATTTGGGGTTTTCATAAGCTGTAAGCCATAATCATCAAAATTATATCAAATAAAGGCTTGAAATATCTTACTTTGCTTGTAATGAGTCTATATAATATATTAGTTTCACCTTTTAAGTTGAATTACTGAAATTAATGAACTTTTGCACGATATTCTAATTTTTCGAGTTTCACCTGTATATGTAAGTAACATTTTAATTTTACATTTATTAATACATTGTCACAGTGCACAAAATGTTAGTAGTCAGTCATTTAATTTTGATTCTTTATACTAGCTTCAATACCACAACAAATAACACTAATTTGTTAACTATGTAAGAATTGTTTCAAGTTCTCAAGTAATTATTCAAGACTAGTGAACCATCAGTAAAAAAGTAAATGGCAATAAAAACCAATGAACCAATGAATAGAAATAGGTTTAAAAAACATTTCTTTATTTAACAGCAATTTCAAGTATTCAGGTAAACATTCAGAATGAAATGCGATATGAAAATACTAATTGTCTTGTCACTGTATGATTATAATACTTTTAAAGCTACTAAAGTTCTTTAGGCAAGAGCAGTGGGTGTTTTCTAGTTTACTTATGGTTGTTTGATTAATATGACGACACACTAGACAGCAGCAGGTCTATTAGCTAAAATTTACACTTACAAGTCCGGCAGTTCACTTTTTACATTCACTTTAGACATAACTCTCTGCCGCTGCGGAGTAGTGGTGCAGGAAACACTGATGCATTATAACATAAGCAACGTCCAATTTTAACACAATAGAATAAAATTAATCGTATAAGTGCTGTCATAGTGTAAACAGTCAAAAGGCTTTATGACATGATCATATTATAAGTGGACTTTGCCTGCTATAAGTAAAATTACAAAAGCAATATCTTCTTATAAACAGCCATAACATAAAATTTTACACTGCATGTCAGACTTATACATTGGAAGTTATTTATAAAATAAGTCTCCAAATAAGAGTCACAAACATTAAAGTTTATTGAATAGAGTCCAGTATAGAATCAGTTAGATTGGTCACATGTGTGATCAACATTACATTTACATTCATTCATTTGGCAGACACTTTTATCCAAAGTGACTTACAAAAGAGGAAAACATAATCAAATCAGTGGTACGAAAATTGCCATACTACAAAGTTTCACTAGCATCAGAATAGTATTCAAAACAGATTAAAGTGCAACAAGATTATTTTTTTGACTGGTTAAGTGCTCATGGAAAAGATGTGTTAAGTCGTTTTTTGAAGATAGAGAGTGAGTCAGCTTCACGGATTGAGTTGGGAAGGTCATTCTACCAACGTGGTATGATGAAACTGAAAGTCCGGGAAAGTGTTTTGGTGCCTCTACAGTATGTGTTAGTACAACAAGGCAACGTTCTTTAGCCGACCGCAGGCTTCTGGTGGGCATGTAGTTCTGCAGAAATTATTTAAGGTATGCTGGAGCAGACCCAGTGACTGTTCTGTATGCCAGCATCAGAGCCTTGAATTTGATACGTGCATCAACCGACAGCCAGTGGAGAAAGACAAAGAGTTGTGTAACATGCTCTCTTTGGTTCATTAAAGACCAGACGTGCTGCTGCATTCTGGATCATTTGCAGAGGTCTAATTGCACATGCAGGGAGGCCTGCAATGAGAGTGTTACAGTAGTCCAGTCTAGTAATGACAAGTGACTGAACAAGCAGTTGTGTGGCTTGTACAGAGAGGAAGGGTCTTAACTTCCTGATATTGTAGAGTGTAAATCTACATGATCTTTCAGTCTTTGAGATGTGCTCTGTGAAATTTAGCTTGTTATCAATGATTACCCCTAGATTTACTTTTTGTTTCTGATATGTTTTAACCCTGTAGCTTTGCAAGTGTTTTTCATAATATCTTAAAATGTACATTGAATTGGTGGAATTTTTTGCATGTGTAATAAATATTATTTCCAGCACTTAAAAATATCTTATGGATGTTTCTAAGAAGATATTGCTTTTGTCACTTTACAAAAAAAGTTATTTTTTAAGTAATTATTCAGGTAAACAGTCATTATAAAAAGTACTATGTATAAAGGAAACTAAGGGCATAGTAATAAAATAAAATAAAAAACAGTCAATTAAGAGCAGTAAGTGTAACATCGGCAGGTCTGTTATGGGCCGCTCATGTTGAACGTGTTTTTTTTTACTTGTTGAGTAGCCTATTTCATTGGGAAATATGTCTATTTATGGAAGTGAAATGGATTGTGAACGTATTTTCATGTTGACTTTAAAGCGTCTTTTGCTGTGTCAAAACATATTTTATTACAGAAAATTGCTTGTAGTTGTGCCTCAATTCATATGAGGTCATAAATGCTATCATTAATGTTTATACAAGAATCAGAATGATACTGTTTAAAGTAGTTTCAGTGAAGTATAAATTGTCATGCTGTTGCAGTGCATCGGTCTAATCATTCCCTGTGATTACATTGTCTGGAAGCAGACAATCTTTTCGGCTCATTGATCCTATGACCATTTCTATCTAGAGAGCTGATTATACTTTGAATACCTTTCAGTTCATTCCCTGGCTGCACCAGCCATCATTTTCATCCAGAGAAAATGTAGATGTCGACATTGAACAGCCAATCGTATCCTGTCTGGCTTTATTGATGCAGAGCTTTAAGATGCACTGATGCTTTACACTGACATTCAGAACCATCTAAGCAAAATGCCTCCTTCAGCCCAGAGTCTCCAGTACTAGAGATAAGAGGACAGATGGCTATTTCAGATCGCTGTCACAGCACAACCTCTCGAAGTAGATTTATGGAGTAAACTGAATTTAGCAATAAAGCAAGCCCACATTTAACTCCTAAATGGCAATAAAATGTGCTTACTTTTAACTCTATCACATGGCAAATTCCATGGTGCCGTATGTCTTTTATCTTGCAAAGTTACTTTTGTAGGAGTGACCTGAATGTAATAGAGATTGGGGTGGGCTCTTGTGACTTGGGTCAGTAAGAAACCACCCACAACACCCCTAGCATTGTGTTGGTGAGTTTTACACAAGTGGTATGTTGTTTGTCCTTATGTTTGCCTTGAATAAATGTGTTGCAGACTCACTTCTAGAATGCTCTAGATTTAGCTCACCAGTAGGCTTGCTGATAGACCCTCTCATCTAAAGTACTGCTGTTGAATCTAAATTGAATACCCCAAGGAGAGATGTGTCTGATTAGCAGATGTTGTAGGGGGGCTGTGACGCACTAAGCTCATTGGATGTGTTAACTGGCTTTGAATAGACCCCATCCTAGACAGCAAAGCCCATGGGGAGAGCACTTTCAAGAGACCAACATTACTTCAGAGACACTAAGTCCCAATCATCCATCAGACGGCAGCAGGTGGGCCGACTTAGCCCATGCAAATGACGCTAGTCCTGTTGGAGTCTGAAATGGGATAATAGGATTCCATCTTCCATTGGCAGAAAAATCACATTCCTTTTAAAAGATGGTATGCGCTGTGGAGGAAGTAAAATTAGCCCTTATTTTATTTGTAAGGAAGAGCCCTCTTGTGGTCAGTAAATGGCAGGGAAGTAAAATATGGCACAGCACATTGGAAAAATAATTTACTTAATCTGTAGTTTGGTCTTTATTTCCAGTAAAAATACAGTACTTAGACATCCTTAAAACTAGACTTGAAAACTAAGAACATTTTCTTATTCAGAACCGGTTCAATTTTAAGAAAAAAAAAGTGTTTACATTCACATCCACGAAAGCTTTTATTTTTTACGAGAACATTTAATGGAACCGTTTTTGAATGTGCTTTCTTACAGAGATGTGGATGCAATACAGTGATAAAATAATCAGATAGTGTTCCTGCGCTTCCATTTAGCAGCACTGCAACACCGCTGTTGAATATACAGTGCGAAACACAAAGCGCGACCAGTGCACTCCATTTCCCATACGAATGATTCTTATGAGCCAGTTCAATTGAAACTACACTGCAAAATATGCAGCAGTTCCTGAAAGAATGACTCTTAAGAGTCAGTTGTTTTGACTCTACAGCGTGAAATAAACAGCATGACCAGTGCAGTCCGATTTCCAAACCAATTATTCTTATGAGCCAGTTCTTTTGAATCTACACCACAAAAATCTACAGTGCTTCCAATCAAAGGACTCTTTTTTTAATAAATCATAAACCAACTGCAGTCTTTCATTTTTTCCATGTCTGACTCTAAATAAACCAATTATTGTTACTCTGTTGTGTGTATTTAAGGCCTGTGAGAATTAAATCAGACTGGTAATCACTGGATGGTTTTTGATATGACATTGTTTAGTTAAAGATACCTATTATGAATTTTATTGTAATTAGTTTTGTTTTATTTTATGAAAACAAATGAAAGAAGAAAATATCTTAATTTAAAAGTCAGTGTAAACATATTATTTGCAAGAATCTGTTATTTAAAAAAAATTAAATCATCTTGTCATTTGGTTACAGACTGCAAAGGGTAAATTCAATAAAAATTAAATTTTTTATTTCCAAATATTTTTCCTCAAAAGTAATAAAATAATCTCAAAAGAACTGTGAAGGAACCGGAATCAGAATTTTATGTGGGAATTGCTAAATTTTTTGATTCCCATCCCTATTTAAAAACATGCATGTTTTCAGAAAATATATCTATTGATTACTATTGGAAAATTTGTTTATCTCTTGTTTTAAGCATAAATCGAACAAAATTTTGTGAATGTTATGCTTCAAACAAGAAAAAACGATTTGCCAGTAGGGTAAGAAAAACTAACAAATCAAGATATACACCATTCTCTGAAAACAAGTCTTATTCTTTTGCACAATATTGCTTCTCAAGTAAAGGTGCTTTTTTTTTGAAGATGTTTGGATATTTTTACTGGAAAATAAAAAAATTTGATTAAGACTTTTTATAGTTTTATAGTCTCTTCTGAGCTTACCTTGTACGTATGGACTTGTGTCCTATTTTGATTTGATCTTTGATCTGGCAGCTGTAACTCACATGCATTACAATTTAATGGAGATGATCGGCTTCTTTAGAAGCATCTTATTTTATCTCTTTGACTTTACCTTCTTTCTGGTCATGGCACAGTTTTGTTAACTGGTTTCACAGTTCTTCTTTGCATTCCTTATCGACTTTTCTTCTTTTATCTTAGTACTCATCTGCCTGTCTGTATGTGTAATCATGTCCATCTCATGGAGGCTGTTCCACAATAACCCCAAAGCGATCAAATGCCATTTCTATTTCTTTTTTCTCCCTTTTCTCCCCAATTTGGAATGCCCAATTCCCATTGCGGTCTAGGTCCTTGTGGTGGCGTAGTGCCTCAATCTGGGTGGCGGAGGATAAATCTCAGTTGCCTCCGCGTCTGAGACAGTCAATCCATGCATCTTATCACGTGGCTTGTTGAGGTCATTACCACGGAGACCTAGCGTGTGTGGAGGCTTCACACTATTCTCTGCAACACACCACGTGCCCCACCGAGAGAGAGAACCACATTATATCAACCACAAGGAGGTTAACTCAACATGACTCTACCCACCCTAGCAACCGGGCCAATTATGTTGCTTAGGAAGCCTGACTAGAGTCAGTCTGCACACCCTGGATTTGAACTTGCGAATCCAGGTGTGGTAGTCAGCGTCTTTACTTGCTGAGTCCTCCCAAATACCATTTCTAATGACTATTAGACATTGTCCCTCTTAACACCCCTGCATCTCTAGTAGGGGTGGGGGAAAAATCAAGAATCACAATTCATTCTCAAATGATTCTGAATCGATTCTCAAAAAAATCTGAATTGAATCTCAGTTCAGTTTAAAACACGGCAGTACAGTGGCGCGCTCCAGAGACAGATATAGGAGTAAAGATGCATAGTAAGCGACTTGCACTACTGTTTGCAGACTAGATGTGTCAAACACATGACCATTTGTGCCCGACTGAAACTACGATCCGGAAATTCTTTCACAAACATACGCATATCAACGTGAGAGTTTATTCGTGATAACATGTCAACAAACAAATGAAAGACGAGCTTGTACCTAATATGCACAGAACGGTTGGAAAACAGCAGAAAATGAGACAGCAGGGATGTGGGTGATGTTCATTTAGTTTCTGATTTAAATAAATAAATAATCTGCATATACTGCTCACACATTATTCCATTTTGATCTAAAGGAATCACTTTTTTTTTTTTTAATCTTTGTAATATCACTGTTCAAAATCATTCAAAATAATCACACAAAAAAAATCCTGCAACCCTAGTAGTGACTATGATGTTCTGATATCCCTTTTATATAAAAGTCTCTATCATATCTATTCCATGATAATCAGTTTTTTTTCTAACCAGTCACAACTGCAGCAAGCATTGTTCAAAAAGTGCAAATATAAAATATTGTTCTGATTTTGTCTCGTTCATGCAGTGATTGACTTCTTAATTAGTTTTGTGCCCAGTGATGGAATAGGGTATTCATTTCCAGCCCTTTGTTTGCAGTTCTGAGCAATGGCATTTTTATTTTTATTTGTGGCTTAGCAAAAGTCTTGCTGACCAAACTTAGACTGTTCACCCAAATATAAAAAATATGTAATAATTTACTCACCCTGATGGTACTTTTAGAAAAGTCACTAAAGTTATTTTTCACTACTTTATAGTCATCAGCGAAGAGCCTTCGTGCCACAATCGGTGATGCGTTTGATCGACTGCATCGTTTCCTGCGGGAACGACAGAAAAGCATGTTGGAGGAACTGGAGGCTGACACAGCTCGCACACTCACCGATATCGAACATAAGATCCAGCGCTACAGCCAGCAGCTCCGTGATGTCAAGGAAGGAATCCAGATCCTTCAAGAACGTTTGAGTGAAACCAGCCATCATGAATTCTTGGAAGGAATAGCCCTCACTGTGGACAGGTACTGAGGAGCACATGTGGTTTGGAGAGGGACAGATATTGAGCGTATGTTGAGGGTATTTTGATGGTAGTTTAAGATTCTTTGGTCTAAAACGTTTTGTCTTCTTTCCTGTAACTGCTGGTCAGGGAGCAAGTGATTCGTGGAGGGTATTGCTGGTGGAAGATACCAAGGCAAGTCAGGTTATTTGACTTATCCAGCATTCTGTCAGTATTTGAACATTGCCTTTTGCCATATGTGACAGGCGCCCAGTCAGAGGAGGGATGACTGTTCAAGACTTTGGACCACACTAGGCTAAAGTTTGTTTGGGTAGAGAGATTAAAACAGCTTAATCTGGGTAAATATTTGAGTTTAGCTCACCAATCAGAGGAACTTCCCTACCCTTTTTAATTTGACAAGAGAGGAGTGAGTTAGCGGAGTAGAAGTCCATATGGAGATGGAATAGCATGATTAATGTTGGGGTTGCAGGAATGAAAGCAATCTGGAATGTTGCCCATATTGACCTCAGTTCCCCTTGTGAATTTGGGCTGTTTGACTTTGCAGGGGAGGCACAGCTATAGAAAACACAGTAAGATCCAAAATGAGTGTTTTGTAAAGAGGATCTGCTCTGAATAGAAAAGACTCAGCTGATTTGGGTTTGGTGGGTAGCCAATGTTGAATTTGAATAATGCAGTTGATTTCTTGTGTTTCCGCAGAATTAAAGGAAAGATCCACGAAACAAACCTTACCTATGAAGACTTCCCGACATCCAAATATATGGGGCCGCTGCAATATACCATTTGGAAATCTCTCTATCAGGATATCTCACCAGGTAATGGACCAAAATTACTGCCTGGAATTAAGCTGTAACAGAGAGCATGACAATATTGAGAAAACACATACTTTGTGTGTTTACTATGAAAATGCAGGTGAAATGTTAACATCATTAGCTTGCCTTTTTGAAAACTCTTGATATTTTATTTAGCAATTTCTGATTCTGAATAGTGCATTAGCTGTAGTATTAAAGTTACATTTTTTGTATTTTCTAAGGCAAGCTTTGCTATTACTGTAAATGAAATTACTGTGACATCACAGAGCAGTCAACCACATTTCTAAGTTCTTTTGAACAGCAACTTTCAGATTGATATTGCAACACTGTGATTTTAAATATGTCATCTAATAATGTTTATCAATATGTTGATAGAAGTTATTATAAAGGGAAATCTATTTAAGTTCTTTTTGACCTATTGACAAAACCAGTTTTAAATTTAGGAGGCTTGTATAAAAGGTCATGTAACATGCTGATGAATACACATCCTCACACATTTAACACCTAAAGCCTGAGAAATGTTGCATCTAAAAATTCAAATGTGCAATATTCGTCTTCAATAATTTGTCCACAAAAAGTACATAATCAAAAAATTCTGCTCTTTTTAATACTGCAATTTATTGGGACAGTATAGTTAAAAAGAAACTCTCCGTTAGAATCCTACCCTTGTCCATTTGTGAATATTCAGTGTAGCTGTGTACGAAGCACCACTCACACAGAGGTCACTGTCAAACCAAGCAACTTCCTATTGGTCAACATGGCGAATTTGCCTGTCAAAGTTCACCAAACTTCAACTCCACACAAATTCCGCTAGGTCCGTTGCGCAAAAATCATGATCACGCAAATTCCCATTGAGATGTATTTCATCTGCGCATTTTTGGCGTGCCAAGGTAAATGTGACCATGCCTTTA
The DNA here is from genome assembly GCF_025860055.1 of Xyrauchen texanus. NCBI lineage: Eukaryota > Metazoa > Chordata > Actinopteri > Cypriniformes > Catostomidae > Xyrauchen > Xyrauchen texanus. The sequence goes on from NC_068314.1 coordinate 5,237,262, forward strand.
CTCACTTTATTCAAAATAAATGCAAAGACAAATTTGAAAATATCCATTCATAAACTGCTATTACGTCAGAGCGGGATAATGTTGCGTCACCAGGTCAAGTTTTCCCAAACAACAACACTAGCTACCATCTACAGCAAGAAGTACTACTTCTCTCTATAACAACAAACAATTATCCGACATAAAAAGCTTTCAGGTAACACGGATGAAACTAGCACTCTACTTGTGATATGGTCTTTATGGAGATCCGAGATATATTAGAAATATCACAAAGGAAATAAATTGTCTACAAGAAGATACAGCACGAAATGGTGCATGGCGGCTTCAATTGGACAATTGACCAAAACATAAACAAATTGAAAAACACTTCAGTGAGTACAGGGACCATAAGAAGGACCTAACCAAAATCGACAGAGCAATGATGTTGTGGACTCTGATACCAACAAGCCTGCTATCTAACCGAGGTATTGAATAAAGTCAGTCATGCTCAAGATACAGTGAGGAAAATAAGTATTTGAACACCCTGCTATTTTGCAAGTTCTCCCACTTAGAAATCATGGAGGGGTCTGAAATTGTCATCGTAGGTGCATGTCCACTGTGAGAGACATAATCTAAAAAAAAAATCCAGAAATCACAATGTATGATTTTTTAACTATTTATTTGTATGATACAGCTGCAAATAAGTATTTGAACACCTGAGAAAATCAGTGTTAATATTTGGTACAGTAGCCTTTGTTTGCAATTACAGAGGTCAAACATTTGCACACACTGCAGGAGGGATTTTGGCCCACTCCTCCACACAGATCTTCTTTAGATCAGTCAGGTTTCTGGGCTGTCGCTGAGAAACACGGAGTTTGAGCTCCCTCCAAAGATTCTCTATTGAGTTTAGGTCTGGAGACTGGCTAGGCCACACCAGAACCTTGATATGCTTCTTACAGAGCCACTCCTTGGTTATCCTGGCTGTGTGCTTGGGTCATTGTCATGTTGGAAGACCCAGCCTCGACCCATCTTCAATGCTCTAACTGAGGGAAGGAGGTTGTTCCCCAAAATCTCGCAATACATGGCCCCGGTCATCCTCTCCTTAATGCAGTGCAGTCAGCCCTGTCCCATGTGCAGAAAAACACCCCCAAAGCATGATGCTACCACCCCCATGCTTCACAGTAGGGATGGTGTTCTTGCGATGGTATTCTTCTTCCTCCAAACACGGTTAGTGGAATTATGACCAAAAAGTTCTATTTTGGTCTCATCTGACCACATGACTTTCTCCCATGACTCCTCTGGATCATCCAAATGGTCATTGGCAAACTTAAGACGGGCCTTGACATGTGCTGGTTTAAGCAGGGGAACCTTCCGTGCCATGCATGATTTCAAACCATGACGTCTTAGTGTATTACCAACAGTAACCTTGGAAACGGTGGTCCCAGCTCTTTTCAGGTCATTGACCAGCTAGTCCCGTGTAGTTCTGGTTTCTCATCTTTCTTAGGATCATTGAGACCCCACGAGGTGAGATCTTGCATGGAGCCCCAGTCCGAGGGAGATTGACAGTCATGTTTAGCTTCTTCCATTTTCTAATGATTGCTCCAACAGTGGACCTTTTTTCACCAAGCTGCTTGGCAATTTCCCCGTAGCCCTTTCCAGCCTTGTGGAGGTGTACAATTTTGTCTCTAGTGTCTTTGGACAGCTCTTTGGTCTTGGCCATGTTAGTAGTTGGATTCTTACTGATTGTATGGGGTGGACAGGTGTCTTTATGCAGCTAACGACCTCAAACAGGTGGATCTAATTTAGGATAATAAATGGAGTGGAGGTGGACATTTTAAAGGCAGACTAACAGGTCTTTGAGGGTCAGAATTCTAGCTGATAGACAGGTGTTCAAATACTTATTTGCAGCTGTATCATACAAATAAATAGTTAAAAAATCATACATTGTGATTTCTGGATTTTTTTTTAGATTATGTCTCTCACAGTGGACATGCACCTACGATGACAATTTCAGACCCCTCCATGATTTCTAAGTGGGAGAACTTGCAAAATAGCAGGGTGTTCAAATACTTATTTTCCTCACTGTAAAATAATCGTCAGTGTCCTCTGCCACTGATCTCAGTAAGTTATAATATTTGCCAACTGTATTGGCTTTCCTAACACTCTCCTTGTGCATTGTTTTCCTAACACTTGTGCATTGTTTTGTTCAGTAAGGGGTCTACTGACTTAGTTAGGAGATTGCAGCTATCGCTTGGCATGAGAACATTGCCATTTCTGTGGAAAAGGGCTAACAGAGACTTGACCAGTAAGCAAGCAGCATGAACAAGTTAGCAACCACATAACAATGCACTAAAAAGCACTCAGAACACCTTTGCCACTGCATAGTAACTGCTTGTAACGCTTTAGTGTCATGGTGGCAAATTTGGCAGGAACAATCACAGCTCAGATTTTCTTGAGAAAATATGAAAATCTATTTGTTCAATGAATAATCTCTGAAAACATATTTGCTGTTATTGAAGTAATCAGTCTTTTCAAGGTTTGCATGTATAAGTGAGTCCAATTATAAATGATCTAATCAACACAAACACTTGCATGTTTGTAGCCCTGCGAATGAGATAATATGCATTTAATTGAGCCCTGTACAAGTCACCCATTTTGATCGCAGAGCAGCAAAAAGAAGAACTAGGAAAGGTCTCCTCCATCTGTATTCCCTCACAGTTACCACCTGAGGCAGAGCATTATTTAAAATAATAAGGCAGGGAATATCTCACGCTCTTAATCAATTCTCCAGTTTACCAGCATCTTTTACACCGCTTAGCATCCCTGACTGAGTGTAAAATTAATTAAATCCAGTTCAAATCCTTCCACACGGATATGCTCTTGGTACCTGTTGGCAGTTGGATTGATCCAAGATGGCGGCGCGGTAGCACGCAGCAGCCACTCCGGATCCAAAATGGTGCTATTTTTGTCACTTAGTCCGACTTTTACGGCACATGGACATCGGAGCAACTGGTGTTCGTGTCTACCATCGTCAGACACTGTTAAAATATAAGATTCATGCAACAACCAAGCTGCATGATGATCTGCAGGAGTTGCTACGCGGACTCGGCTTGCTGCGGAGACCAGGCCTCCAGTCCTCGGCGTCGCCTGATGCCAGTGTCCGGGGGAGGGGACGTCGTAAGCGGTGTGCGAGGAAGCAAAAGCGCGGCAAGAGGGCGGGGGTCCGTGCTAGGCTAAAAACAAACCTAAAAACAGATAAACTGGACTACATCCGACTCTGACTTTTGAGTGTACTGACTGGCACATGTTCAGGGATGCTGCAGCATATGGCACTCTACCTACTTGCAGCAAGTGCGTTGATGATGTCCCCTTCTCTAAGACCATCACCACACGTTCCAACCATAAGCCGTGGATGACTGCGGAGGTGCATGCGCTGCTGAGGACCTGAGACTCTGACTTCAGAGCAGGAGACAAGGCTGCCCTAAGAACAGCAAGGGCCAAACTGTCCCGGGCCATCAGAGAGGCAAAGCGCGCACACAGCCACAGAATCCGCAGGCACTTGAAGGACAGTGGCGACACTCGGCGCATGTGGCAGGGCATCCAGGCCATCACCAACTACAGGACAACATCAGTTGCCTGTGACAAAGATGCCTCCCTTCCCGATGTGCTGAACGACTTCTACACTAGGTTTGAAGCACAGAACGGCGTGGTGTCGAGGAAGACCACCCCTCCCAACGACCAGGTGCTCTGTCTTACCATGGCTGATGTGAGGAAAACTCTACATAGAGTCAACCCACGGAAGGCTGCTGGACCAGACAACATTCCTGGTAGAATGCTCAGAGGATGTGCAGACCAGCTGGCAGATGTTCTTACCGACATCTTCAACATCTCTCTGAGCAGCGCCGTCGTTCCAACGTGCTTCAAGGCCACCACCATTGTCCCCATACCAAGAAGTCTTCAGTATCCTGCCTCAATGACTACCGTCCCATCGCACTCACACCCATCTTCATGAAGTGCTTCGAGAGGCTCGTCATGAAGCACATTAACCCTCTGGGGTCTGTGGGTATTTTGGGCCCTGGAGAAGTTTTGACATGCCCTATTTATATTATACAGCATACAGTTGAAATACCTGCTTTAGCCTAAACAGCAATTAAATGTAACTAAAACTTGCTTATTAGGAGTCATATTTCATATGTCAATACTCTGAATCCTGTCTGGCAAGTCTGGAAACAGTCCCACAAGTAAAATATGTACATGTATATATAAAATAGCATGTCAGCTAATGAAAACTGTTGACTTACTCGTCTGAAATTGTATCCTCGGCTGGATCAAGTCTCTCTTCAAAATACAAACATTCATCAGAGTCCTGCTCTTCTTCTGAGGAATGTGTTAACTCTTCCTTAATATCCAGGAGATTCCTTGATTGTATATCGTTACAAACATGCAGAAAAGTTGAGTTATGTTGTGTTTACATTACATTACATTAAACCTCTGAACACAGTCGGGGGCATGAACATTTGCGTTGATCGTCTCAGCACATTAGCGTATGAATGGCGCACTCTGCTGGTGGGTGGGATCACATTACAGATAATGAGATGGACCAGTAAAAACTGTACAATGCTTTGTTTCAAACAGATTGCATTGTAGGAGAATATTTGTTTTAAATTTGAATTGTTTTATTTAAAAGTAGACATTTTAAGCTTTCTTTAGACATATGTTTCATGTTTGTGAGAAAAGTATTCGTGGAGTTTCAGTTCATTTTTGTGACATTTCTGAAATATGCTCTTGAACACAGAGACTGCTGAAAGCTCACCCTTTTTATTTTCTTTATTTTACAAAAGCACAGATTTTGTTGTTATTGTGAGTGTACACATATAAAAGTAGACCCTTTATAGTCTCTAATGATGTCTTACACTTATCTGTATACCCAAAAATGACAGAGTATTTTAAATTGTTTCTGCTGTAATGACGAAAATATCCAGCAGGACGCGCCGGCACGTCCTTCGATCCCAGAGGGTTAAGACCCAGCTGCCCCCCTCACTAGACCCAATGCAGTTTGCGTATCGTCCAAACTGTTCAACAGACAATGACATCGCCACCACCCTCCATTTGGCCCTCACCCACTTAGATAAAAAGGACTCATACATTTGAATGCTGTTCATAGACTTCAGCTCAGCATTCAACACAATAATTCCCCAGCACCTGATTGGAAAGCTAAACCTGCTGGGCCTGGACACCTCCCTCTGCAACTGGATCCTGGACTTCCTGACTGGGAGACCTCAGTCAGTCCGGATTGGGAACAGCATCTCCACCACCACCACACGTGCTCAGTCCACTGCTGTTCACTCTGCTGACTCACGACTGTGCAGCAATGCACAGCTCGAACCACATCATTAAGTTCGCAATTGACATGACCGTGGTGGGTCTCATCAGCAAGAATGACGAGTCAGCATACAGAGAGGAGGTGCAGCGGCTAATGGACTGGTGTAGACCCAACAACCTGTCTCTGAATGTGGACAAAACAAAAGAGATGGTTGTTGACTTTAGGAGAGCACAGCGTGACCGCTCTCCGCTGAACATCGACGGCTCCTCTGTGGAGATCGTCAAGAGCACCAAATTCTTTGGTGTTCACCTGGTCCCTCACCTGGTCCCTCAACACCAGCTGTATTACCAAGAAAGCCCAGCAGCATCTCTACTTTCTTTGAAGTCTGAGGAAAGCACATCTCCCACCCCCCGTCCTCACTACATTCTATAGAGGGACTATTGAGAGCATCCTGAGCAGCTGCATCACTGCCTGGTTTTGGACTTTTTGGACTGCAAAGCCCTGCAGAGGATAGTGAGGATAGCTGAGAAGATCATCGAGGTCTCTCTTCCCTCCATCAAAGTCATTTACAAAAAACACTGCATCCGCAAAGCAACCAGCATTGTGGATGACCCCACACACCCCTCACACAAACTCTTCACCCTCCTGCCGTCTGGCAAAAGGTACCGAAGCATTCGGGCCCTCACGGCCAGACTGTGTAACAGTTTCTTCCCCCAAGCCATCAGACTCCTCAATACTCAGAGTCTGGACTGACACACACACACACACACACACACACACACACAAACACACACACGTGTCCTGAGTTGCACTTTAATTACTGTCACTTCATACCTGGCTGCTACCTCAATAACTGCTATGTGCATAGAACACTCTCTCATAGTATGTTATGATTACATTTGGCATTTTTAGAAAAGAAACTCTCATCTTTTTGCACTACTGTATACTGGTCGGCGCTGCACTGTCTCTCACTGTGAACATTGTCCTGTTAATTTTTTATAATTTATTGTACTGTCCCGTACTTTTTGCACACGTTTGCACGTGCACTTTATATAGGTATGTTATTTAGTCTGTGGTTCTGTGTTTGTCCTATGTTGTTTTATGTTCCATGGTCCTGGAGGAACGTTGTCTCATTTCACTGTGTACTGTACTAATTGTATATGGTTGAACGACAACAAAAACCACTTGACTTGACCTGTGTTCTGTACTGAAATTTAGTTTTTAGAATGATTTGTTTTCAAAATCCATATTTTCTTCCTCAACTTAAACAGCATAATTTTTTACCTTCTGAATCCAAAGTGTATTACTGGTGCTTGTTTTTATGCATGTGATTCAGAGGGCAAGAGAGAGGCAGAGATGGATTGAAACTGAGGCGACCGAGGTTAAATTATTTATAGGTTACCTGAAGCTTCAACTGCCAATGTCAAAGAGTGGAAGTGGCGACATTGTATCTTCTGGACAGTGCTATGAGTCTGCTGTTTGTGGCAGATGTTTTAAATGGCAAAGTTCCCTTTTTCTATGGTCTCTGGCAGATATGCCTATCTAAGGCAGTGGGAAAACAAGCCAGCATTGTTTCACTCAGAATGCTCCCAAATAACTGAGAGAGTGAAATTAAGGCAAAGAGAACCTGATTTCATGCCAACCCTAACAATTTGCATTTAGAAACCTCCCTGGACTATGAAAGAATGCACAACATGTCTGATAAATTATTGCTTCAGATTAGAAGACCTTACAAGTTCCAATTCATCTCTGCTTCATCATCTCCCCATATTTAATCCACTTTCTTGTTCTTTATACAATTCATCATAGCTCGACTTCACAGAACTATATTTTGGAACGTTCCGTATCATAGTGTGTTGTTACTTTACTCATACTTCTTTGTTCACCTCTTCCAGACCAAGCTATTGGGATTATTTTGCTATATGGTCTGTGTCCATTGTTTTGTATGCCTGTACTAAGATGTGTCCAATGTATAATGACTCACACAGGAAACTTGTTCTCAATCCAGGGTTTGCCTCTGCTCTGGGTCCATTATTTTGGCACTCTTGTACACTTCTGGAACCACAGCAAGCTGGCACCATAACTGGGTACTGCAGACTGTGTGCTTTAGGCATTGCTGGCCAAGCAGCGGTTGATGGATGGAGTTTTATTTATCCTTCTTTGGTAAAGAATGCAATGCTGACCAGCAGCAGCACCAGAACTGTGACAACTTTTGCTTAGCTTTTTAATTCTTCCTGGATATTTAAAAAAATGTTGGTGCAAGATTGGATTTAGATGAGTAGCGAAGATAAATCTAGCCATTTATCTTCATATGGCTACATTCCCTGCCTTTTTTAAATTGTTAACACTTTTTACACTTTTAATTTTACTAAATTAACATTTAATTTGAAATGATTCTGAAACAAATGTTGCAAAGTGAAAACTGTAATATGTTCAATAAAATGGTAAATACTTTACAGTCATATATTTATAGAAAATGAACACCTTCAACAGTGTTGTTATAATCAGGTGTTTAGGGCAGAAACATTCTTTATGCAAGTATGCATACACAGGTACGAGCACATGACCAATGGGTGGTCCGGTTGAATGGGTTTAATGTCCATTCTTGCCATACTCTGTGGGGGTAGCAAACCTCAGTACTCAAGGGGGTGATAGTTACCTTCATAAGTCTGTGCCATTTAAACTGGATGTGTTATACAAGTTGCTTACAAAAATATCGATTTCAGCTTACTTGCTCAGAAGTATTCTCTTCAAACTGTTGCTCTGCCAATGACAGTAGTAGGCTTGAAAGAGAAAACTCACCATAGAAGCAAACAGTCCACACTTATGTCTTCTATTGCACCCCTTGCAGCAATGTTGAGACTGCAACGCACCCTTGCGTTGTGTTATGAATTGTGGTCTTACCCAATTTTTTTTTACATAATGGCAAACAAAATCAAGCTTCTGTAGCTAGAACCATCTGTGTTCATGTATTTGCCTATAGTTTGTTTCAGCCTTTTTCAATTTGTCAAAATGGCTTTTTTTTTTTTTTTGGGTGAAAGCACTAATTTTCATTTCCACTGTCTTTACCTTCACAGTGCCTGCTGCTTTAACCATGGACCACATCACTGCTCATCAACGGCTGATATTGTCGGACGACTGCACTATAGTTGCGTATGGTAACCTGCATCCACAGCCACTTCAAGATTCCCCACGCCGGTTTGATGTGGAAGTATCCGTGCTAGGAGCTGAAGGTTTCTCCAGTGGTGTCCACTACTGGGAGGTAATGGTATCTGAGAAAACCCAGTGGATGATCGGTGTAGCCAATGAGACGGTCAACCGCAAGGGTAGTATTCAAATCCAACCAAGTCGAGGCTTTTACTGCATCGTTATGCATGACGGGAGTCAGTACAGCGCATGCACCGAGCCCTGGACGCGCCTCAACGTAAAGAGCAAGCTTGAGAAGGTGGGCGTCTACTTGGATTACCTTAAAGGTTTGCTGGTTTTCTACAATGCCGATGACATGTCCTGGCTCTACACATACCGAGAGAAGTTCCCCGCTAAACTTTTTCCATACTTCAGCCCTGGTCAAAGTCATGCAAATGGAAAGAACGTGCAGCCCTTGCGAATTAACACTGTACGTTTATAGGAACTGAGTCAACAGACAGAAATTGAAAAAACTAGTATGTGCGATAAAGTTTATTTCTTTCAGTTTGCCGCAAGGCACTCGAGGGGTAGCCTACATGGTACTGAATAAAGTGACTGTTTGATGGATGTAACGCAAGGCTCTTTGAGTGCCTGGAGTTGGAACTTGAAGAGTACATAATATTGAGAGCCTTGCACTTTTCTGAGTGGCGCCAATGGGCGATTTGTACATTAAGTGTTGCCAGTCATTTGTAATCTTGCCATGGCCTTCTTGCTTGCCCAAGATTTCCCCAGCTGCTTGCACACAATACACTGTCTTAGATCCCCTCAGCCCCTACAGGGTTCAAATGCTCTCTCTTTTATAGCTTTTGTCTGGAAAAAAGCTTATCTGTTGTACTGACAGAAATATTAAATGTGTTGCCTGCTTTGTTTTGTACAATCAACTTTTTGCGCATTTGTGAAATGTGTCTGGCGTTGTGCCGCTATCCTATCTAATATTTTGACACATGGTTAAATCTTGTGCACTGACAGAGACCAGTGAGCTAGTGCAGTACAAACTTTATTGCTTTTCCCCCATTAGGTGCACAAATGGTGATTTCGGAAAATTGCATTCTTCAAGTCATGCTTTTCCACGACGTTGACAGTGATTTGATTTTGCAGTCCTGTTTTGGCTATGGTTTTTCCTGTGCTGTTTTGTCTTGTGCACAGTTGAGCACTCAGCCTTTCAAAGTATACACTTTTGACTGCAAGCCCAAATGGACTTGCTCTATGCATACTCTTTATTACTGGCTGTGGTGGGCGCAAGTACAGATGAGGTGAACAAATTGTCTATTTCTAGTAAAACTAGGCAGCAATTGCACTGTTCGTGAGGCATAGTTCACCTGGAAAACCTTTGTTCTTTGGTCTGCGTGAATGATTGTGTTCGCTATTAGATCTATCCATTTTGATGACTCCCTCCCTGGCTCTGTTTTACCCCTTCTAGTTGAGATTCATGGCAGTGCTAGAGGGGCTTGAATGCTACTATTGTGTCTGCTGCTATAATGAAATAGCGGTCATGACTTTGCGCATTTGTACATATCGTAGGTGATGGCTACACCTTTCCTATACTGGTGATAAGTGCATCCCTGCACCCTTCTTGTTTCATTAGTATGGTATTCCTTTTATTTTTTCATCTTTTGCTTACTTTCTAAAACATTCCAGGTCTTCTGCTGTCCTGAAGTGTTAAAGAGTACACTGGTTTGTGCACTCCACCATCTGTCAACTTTTACACATCTAATCAGGTCATAATGGTGCAAGTAGGCTGCAAGACTTTTCCATTTAAAGAGATTAAATCCATGCCTCTTGTGTTGAAAATAGCAGTGGTTTTCATTTCCTGTGTAAATATATATCTGTTGAAATTTCAGGGAGAAGGCTGAAGAGCCTTTTTAAGAAATATAGCATTTTTAGTGCAAATATAGTTTTAAATGTAAACACTACACTCTTTGAGAACTTTGTCAGAATACACACATAAATGTTCTGCGATTGCCCTGAATTGATGTTGCCACTTTTGCAAAATCAACATTTGGTGCACTAATTTTAACAAGGCTTGGTTGTGTGACCTGGCCTGACTGTTGTAACACCCTAAAGAGCTATCACAAACCCCCAGAGTTGTAATTCCCAGTAATTATAACTTTTTTTTTCCAACGTCATTGCTGCCGCAATCAAATTGGTGGGAAAATTCCACTGATCTCATTGGAAATTATGGACTTTGAATCTATTCCATATTTTATTGTACTAGAAGTTCTCCACTCCTGTTTATGATGTAACTGTTCTATAATTATTTGTGTTAAAAGGTAAAGATGCAACTGGTGTTGTTAGATGTGTTGGTCAGGACACTTATGACATAGACCTCAATGAGGTTGGCATTACACAAGGTTGCTGCTTGTTATGTGAGGCGGTCAGATGATTATTATTATTGTTAGGTGGTGGTGATGGGTTTTTTAAGATATATAGTTATACGTATAGATTTCTGAGGATTATGTTGTTGTTGGTGATGATGATTTGTGTCTTTGAATGAAAGCTGTTTTGCACCCATCATTATCTAAATGCACTCTAGTGAGCTCATGCTGCTAGAGGTTCATGGAAAAAAATGTAATGTCCAATTAAAAAAATGGAAAAACCAAAACATTTCTGACTCTTCATTATGTTTCACTAGGTAATTGTTTATAGTCCAGTGCAGGGTCCAAAATGATTGCTTGCCAAGCGGCATTTGGCTCTGGCATGTGAATAAAACAGTTTCCAGTTGTAGTTTTTGTAGTTTTATGCATTAATTTCTTCGTATTGTGCACAATACATCGGTTCACTTAATTTCAAATAAAATGTCTTTGTAATCTTTAATCCAAATGTAATAACTTGCTGCTCCTCTGAAACAACTTAACTTTTCGGTTGATGTCACCAGCCATCTTATTTTTCAAGAGCCACACCTAAAGAAAAAAAGAGACTGTTGCATGTATTTAAATACTTTTACCTAAGTACAAATTTTACTTTCAGCGGTGTAACTATTAGGAAGATCAGCTAAATCAGCTAACTAGTTCCATTGCCAATAGATAATGTAAATGTAATATTTATTTATGTATTTTATTTGCATTGGTACAGTGTGAAGGTTTGTCAACTAATTTGCCTGATAAGTTTTTGCAGCTTATACTTACCCTACGTTTATTCTGAAAACACTTTTAAAAAGTCAACATATTTTTCATGTGAAATTCTCAAACATTTATCTCTTCACCATCTTTAGCAATTTCCAACAGGTGAGACCATGCATTTCTCCAATATCTCTTTCCAAACAACATCTAAAGATGACTCATCAGAAGACAAAGCTTGCCTTTGACTTGGGACATTGTTTATAGATCTTATATTTCGAGAGTATTTTGTGTTATTAAATGAAAGCTAGTATTACGCTGTTGCCTGCATTGTTGTTGCATTCCAAGTGAAAGTGTTGACAGCCGACATTCTTATTGGAAGTATCATGAAAATGTGCAGGCAGGTGAATTGTCCCTCAGGACAAGTGTCCTGTCAAACTTGAATCTTTGGTTTTTGGATATCTGTACAAGAAATGGTTCTGTCATACCCCTGTCTTCAACACCAGGCAAAGCTGTATGAGTGCGTGGTATGGAGTTTCAGGTGGAAAACAAGATTTTTGTAGATGGAATGAGACAAAGACGGAAAGATTGCTGTCTAACATTCACTTACTGCCATTGAAATGTTTCCTTTCTCACAGACATGAAGACTGAAGTCGTTCTGTTGAAATGTCCCAAAAACAAATGAGCAGCCTACATAGACTGCATTTCTGGGCTTCTTGGCATGCTCTGGTTGAACCTAGACAGCATTTTTGGGCTTAGGGAATGTTCACACAAAACATGTTCTTGCATTTAAAATAAATAGATGGATTTCAATGGAACTGAACAAAACAAGGTCTCAAGACATGTTTTATAATGTTGTACTACTTTTAATTTGACACATTGTCATGCAAATATGGTGCCCATAGATCGAGATGAAATGCATCGACCCAGAGACCTTCTGCTGCAAGAATGTGTCCTGTGTAAATTCAGTGAATGTTAAAATGCTGTATCGGTTGGCAGCTTACTAGGTTCTGAGAAACTTCAATTGATGTATCTGATTTTCTTCATGTTAATAAATTCTTAGGGGGCATTAAGAAAGCAAGAATATTCAGTTTTCCTGACCAACCACTGGGGGCGCCATAATTATTCTGATTGCAGCTGTACAGATTTCTGGTTCCACTACCGATACGAGAGATCCAGATGGTAAACAAAATTGTTTTAAAGTGTTAGTAGCTTACTAACCTTTGGCCATCACTTAATGTAATATACTCCTTCAACTTAGATGGTTGAGGCACTACTTTTTTTAAATTTTTACTAATTTAATATACTAGCCATCACATTATCCTCTAAAAACATAAACCGATGCGAGTGAAAACACTGAAAAATGGAAAACGAAAACAGGCTTCCATAATAAGTTGTGTAGCTCTGTTGTATTTAGGAAAAAGTTGAATAACCAAACACAGGTGTCTCGAGGTGCGTTTTTAAAAGTTCTCTTCTCAAGAAAAAAAAACACGTGAAGTAAGGGGTATGTAAGGATTTTATTTTGGATTGATTCTTATTTCACAATGCATTGAACTGTCATCAAACGATTGATGATCACATGTTTGTGACTATTTTTTATATTATTTTTTGTATTATGAAGTACCTTATTTTGTTGTGGATGTCCCCATGTGGATACTAGATTTGCACTTTTCAGAGAGCTCAATTCAATTGTCAAATTATATTTTTGTTGGCATAAATGAGATATAAAAAATTGAACCAATTATGAAAAATAGGCACATAATATCGTTCCATATTGATCACAGGCCGCTTAATCAAATCTATTTCAAAATGCATTGTGGCAGACGTTGAGGTATTGCAAACATCGGCTCACTAATAGATCAATATAAGATAGTATAATGATGGAACTTGCAATTTACACCACTAATGTTTAAATAGAAAACCCATTGAAAAAGAGTGCTTACGGAACCAAAATTGCATTCGGTGTAAACTGCGCATTAGAGTGGTGTGTGTCAGTAAAACTATACGGTAGTGTTGTGCTCTGTCCTTTTCCCTCAATAATTTATTTGTCCGTTTGACAGATGCAACCCCATAATTAATTGCTCGCATCTATCCAAACTGTGCTTAGTGACATTTTGTTTTTAAACCCAACTGCTATTGTGCTAATGGGTAATTCATTTAGTCACTAGGTTTCATATTATTGCCTTTATGAGTGCTTAGGCAAACTGTGTTGTGAACAATCATGGCACAGCAGTGCGCTCTGCTGTGTTTGCAGTGAGCCACCCACCTTCAATGGCGTGTATGTGTCTGTGCAAGTCAGAGTTCTTTGGTTGAAGAATTTATGTGCTGTAAGTTGTAGAGTTGGCCTTCTGGTACAATTGAAATAATATAGCTGCAAGCAGCAATGCGGATTCCTCCTCAAAATGGCAAATCATTTCAAATTGATCAGTAGAGGGTTGGGGTTAAACCCTCTCAATGGATGAATCCAAAAAACATGTATTTCTGTCTGAATCCTAAACGAAACATTTTCAGTCTACAGGAAAATCCATCATACCTTATGGATCCTTGAGGCGTTTTGTTCCCAATGAGAAATGAGGCATGTACACCAAGATTCAGAAGAATTGGTTAAATGGCGTGGAAATGGTATCACTTTGAAAATATTTTTTGGGAGCGTGGCCTGTAGCGCCTCCTATGGGCAAATGTGGGTCATTCTTGGTTTGTGGGTTCCTGTTGGCCTGTAGTATCAATGTACATAATTAGAAAATATTTGACCAGAAAATGGGACTTTTGGGAATTACCTGTAGCGTCCCTAGGGGTGAATGTTGGCCATTCTTGGTTTGAGGGTTCCTGTTGACCTGTAGTATCAATGTACTAAATTAGAACATTTTTGACCATAAAATGGGAATTTCAGGTGGCCTCTAGTGCCCCCTAGGGGCGAATGTTGGCCATTGTTTGTTTGTGGGTTCCTGTTGGCCAGTAGTATCAATGTACCATATTAGAATATTTTTGACCAGAAAACGAAATTTTGGGAGTGGCCTGTAGCTCCCTAATGGCTGAATGTGGGCCATACTTGGTTTGTGGGTTCCTGTTGGCCTGTAGTATCAATGTACCAAATTATGACTTTTTTGACCAGAAAATGGGAATTTCGGCTTGGCCTCTAACGCCACCTAGTGGTGAATGTCGGTCATTCTTGGTTTGTGGATTCCTTTTGGCCTGTACTATTAATGTACCAAATTAGAACATTTTTGACCAGAAAATGGGAATTTCGGCATGGCCTGTAGTGCTCCCTAGGGGCTGAATGTTGGCCATTCTTGGTTTGAGGGTTCCTGTTGACCTGCAGTATCAATGTACCAAATTAGAACATTTTTGACCAGAAAACGAAATTTTGGAGTAGCCTGTAAGCCCCCTAAGGGCTGAATGTGGGCCACACTTGGTATGTGGGTTCCTGTTGGCCTGTAGTATCAAAGTACCAAATTAGAAAATTTTTGACCAGAAAATGGGAATTTTGGCTTGTCCTGTAGTGCTCCCTAGTGGCTGAATGTCGGTCATTCTTGGTTTGTGGATTCCTGTTGGCCTGTACTATTCTTGTACCGAATTAGAACATTTTTGACCAGAAAATGGGAATTTTGGCTTGTCCTGTAGTGCCCCCTAGTGGCGTATGTCGGTCATTCTTGGTTTGTGGATTCCTGTTGGCCTGTACTATTAATTTACCAAATTAGAACATGTTTGACCAGAAAATGGGAATTTTGGCATGGCCATTCTTTGCACAGTACTTCAGAGTGATGTCATCTTTAAGCATGTTAGGTTTGAAAAACCATCAGTCAAAATTAAATTTGATTTATTGACACGTATATATTGTTAAAATTTGGACATTTACATAAACACGCCCCTTTCAGCCATTTTGTATCGTATTCATTTTTCCTAAGTAACGTTTTCAAGGATGTCCATTCTACACATGTGTACCAAATTTCAAGTCAATTGGAGCTACGGTTCAGGAGAAGAAGAGTTTTGTAGGTTTTCGCAAATTTTCAACGTACGGGAAAATCCATCATGGCGGAAGTTATGGGTTCTTGAGGCTTTTTGTTCCCCATGAGGAATGAGGCATGTACACCAAATTGCAGAAGATTTGGACAAATGGCGTGGAAATTGTATCACTTTGAATTTTGTTTTTTGGGCGTGGCCTGTAGCGCCACCTATGGGCGAATGTGGGCCATTCTTGGTTTGGGGGTACCCGTTGGCATGGAGTATCAATGTGCCAATTTAGAAAATTTTTGACCAGTGACTTTTTGAGCTATTGGGGCTCAAGGAGAAGAAGAATAATAATAATAATAATAATAATAATAATAATAATAATAATAATAATAATAAAACCATCAATTACAATAGATTCCCTCCTACGGAGGAATCTAATAAGAGGAAGACTTTTCAACAAAAGCTACTTTCGAGATCCAGTTTCAGCATACATTTTCAAATGCCAATTGCCTCAAAAGACAGTGCAGGGAGACCTCTGGTGTTGAAAGGTTATACTTCAAGATTTGAAACCCTTTCCAAGAGGTTTGAACTGAGATTAACTGTCACTGTGATAGTTCTTATTATTGCTTGTTCGGTCATGAATGTGTTTCTTCATAAAAAACACACATTCATCTGTATTGATTTAAACTGTATGACAAGTTGCATGAAGGTACAGAGTTTGATGAATGTGCTCATGACAAATAACATCTCCTGTGCCTTCAAGCACGTCTGTAGACATAAATATTTTATTGCAGTTTTTTTGTGTTAACCCTAAATGCCACTGCTCATGTGTCACAGTTGTTCTGTGAAGAACAGTGCCACTTGTAAATTGTAAAGTAATGCAATAGTCTCATATGAAACCGACTGGCACTTTCAAAAACACCCTGTTTTGTTTATTTCTTTGTTGAATCCAATAGAAAATACACCTCATACATTCATGAATTCTTAAGATCTAATTTTCTCAGTTTTCTTTCAGATTTTGCCCAGGTCCCTCCTGCAGTACATGTGAGTAGACGGTTCATCAAATGTGTTTATCTTTTACTACACAAACATTGATGGATCTGCTTGTGTACTTTTCAGATGACCTCGCAAGTTTTCCCAACAGTTTAAACATCTCTTGTACCGTAATCTCTTGTTCTTTCATTTGTAGGGCTAGGAATTTAGAAACAGATTCTTATCAGAACCATAGAAAAAAAGATACTGATACCTAATTTTCATGATGTTTGGTTCTGTGAACTTTTCTTTAAAGTCTGCATTCTTCTTTTAAAGTTATTGGAACACTACTAAATTACTATTAACAGTATGTTATGATTCATGAACAAATGACTTGTTTCAATGAATCGGTTAAGACTCACAAATCAGTTATCATTTTAAATGACTCGTTCAATCACTGAATTGGTCAGAGCAGTTCTTGACGTCCTGAACTAGTTTGAAATGAGCTGAATGTTACTGTATTGTGTACTTAACACCCTGTGTACACCTGTCGCTCTGCAATGGCTTAAGGCCGTCTGCACTGAACTTGTAGAAGCGAATGATCTAAAAAGTTGACATACATGGACAATTTGTATTACAGTCATTTAAAGAACTATGTGATAGGCAGAAAGATAAGTTTCAGAGGGTACACCACCAAGTTCTCGAGGTTTAAGATAAGGATGATGTTACCACTAACAACTGTGGGAAACACGCAAACCAGAACCACACATACAAGTGTGAACATTTCACCCCCCAAGCAGATCTTGTCCCTCTCAGGATGCCAAGACCACCACCTTTGAGTCAGAAGGGCTTGTCTCAGGACTGGGTCTGTCCTTTTATAGACATAATGCCAACTGTGTTGAGTTCAATTGATGTCACTTTCAGCAGAAGTTCTGTTTTTGAATTTGAAAATGGTGCACGGACTGTGCTTCCATGACAGAACCATCGCTGCTCAATGTACACAAATTCAGCCCTGTGAACTGCACAGATGTCGACAGTTTTTTTTTTTTTGTGTCTGTGCCAGGACTTTGTGATGCATTTGGAATTGCAGTTCTGTCAAATGTGGGCCACTGGATTTGACCGAGGGCTACAGAGTCCTTCCCTATGCCCCACGTTGCCACCAATGTATTTTTTGGTGAGTCAGGTACTGTGTGGGCCAGCTTTGTCCTGAGTAGGCCCAAGCTCCCTGTCAGACTCAACATAAGCACCATAGTAGGAAGAACCCAAGTGATCTCATCCATACTGGAAGAGGAGGCATTGAAAACACAGGGAAGACATGTTACAAGGCAACTACCTCCTTCCAAACAGGCTTCCACCGAGCGCTGTTCCCACATCCAATTGTGACTACTGCAAATCCCACTCACACTCCATGTTAGAAGACAACCAAGAAATCCCATCATTCTTGAAACAGACTCACTCTGGTGCCGCTGTCTACTTGCATCCCCCTCCGCAAGCTCTGTCTCTGTATCCTTGCCCTCTGTCCTTTCTTTTTGAGGATGCAACAGGGTTAACCAACAACTCTACAGCAATCAGAGGTGGCATTAACAACAGTACAAATCCATAGGCCTGACAAAGAAAGAGGAGGAATCGAAGTGCCACCACATCGGAAGACACCTGAAAAGGTATCATCCAGGACTTCATCCAGGACTTCATCCAGGACTTCATCCAGGACTTCATCCAGGACTCCGCCAACCTGACGTAGACCAGAAACACTGGAGGAACAGAAAAGAGAGGCATTATACTGATGAATCAGGGTGTGGTAAATGAAGACAGACATGGGAAGAATGGCTAAGATTATCAGAGATATTTGTGGAGAAGCCAAAGATCAAGAGTTCAGCTTACGGGTGATAGCGAGGTCAGTGAATAACAACAGGCAGCTGCAGCAAAGACTGACTGTGGTAATGATTTGCGTGAATACAGGGTAGAAGATTGCACTACACATCAGTTTGCACTTGCATAGAAAGAGCATTGTATCCAGGACACCCTCCATCTACAAAAGAGCTTAAACAAGAAGCATAAAAAGATAGCTTTAGTTCATATGGTTTGACCTGGTTTCCGCCACACACGCTTGAAACCATCTGAACCAAATAAGTTTATCTTGGTCTCATCAGACCACAGGACATGGTTCCAGTAATCCATGTCCTTTGTCTGCTTGTCTTCAGCAAACTGTTTGCGGGCTTTCTTTTGGATCATCTTTAGAAGAGGCTTCCTTCTGGGATGACATCCATGCAGACCAATTTGATGCAGTGTTCGGCGTATGGTCTGAGCATTGACAGGCTGGCCCCCCACCCCTTCAACCTCTGCAGCAATGCTGGCAGCACTCATATACGTCTATTTCCCAAAGACAACCTCTAGATATGACGCTGAGCATGTGCACTCAACTTTGGTCGACCATGGTGAGGCCTGTTCTGAGTGGAACCTGTCCTGTTAAACCACTGTATGGTCTTGGCCACCGTGCTGCAGCTCAGTGTCAGGGTCTTGGCAATCTTCTTATAGCCTAGACCATCTTTATGTAGAGCAACAATTCTTTTTTTCAGATCTTCAGAGAGTTCTTTGCCATGAGGTGCCATGTTGAACTTCCAGTGACCAGTATGAGGGAATGTGAGAGCGATGACACCAAATTTAACACACCTGCTCCCCATTTACACCTGAGACCTTGTAACACTAACGAGTCACATGACACCGGGGAGGGAAAATGGCTAATTGGGCCCAATTTGGAAATTTTCACTTAGGGGTGTACTCACTTTTGTTGCCAGCGGTTTAGACATTAATGGCTGTGTGTTGTTATTTTGAGGGGACAGCAAATTTACACTGTTATACAAGCTGTACACTCACTACTTTACATTGTAGCAAAGTGTCATTTCTTCAGTGTTGTCACATGAAAAGATATAATCAAATATTTATATACATATATATACAATATATACATACATACACACACACACATATATATATATATATATATATATGTATGTATGTATATATGTATATATATATATATATATATATATATGTGTGTGTGTGTGTATATATATATATATGTGTGTATATGTTTATTATTATTATAAAAAAAAGAATACAATTATTTTCTATTAACTTTTTATTTCTGTATTTATTATTATTATCTCTGTTTTGTTGTTGTATCGTTTGTGCACTGGAATGTTCTGTCACCAAGACAAATTCCTTATATATGTAAGCATATTTGGCAGTAAAGTTCATTGTGATTCTGATTATCATAATCATCATTCTTTTTCAGCCCTTAAAGTGTCTGGGTAGTCCTAAAGAGACCAAATTGGCAGGTTGGACTTAAATGGATGGTTTCCTGAAAAACGTTTTATTTATTTTTTTAACTCCTACACAGTTAGTCCAATTTGCACTAAATTTAGCATGTATAATCTAAAGACCCATGTGAAAAATTTATCAAGAAATTGATTCGTCAACTTGTTCAGAAGATCGATAAATGAATTGGGCTATGTCCAAAAGTTAATTAGCTTATTTAAATTTGATGAATCAACATTTTTGGAAAACTTTTGTCATGAGGGTCTCTACGTGATTCATGCATAATTTTTTGTGAATCGGACTAACTGTCTTGGAAGAGTTCGAAAACGTTTTTTTGGAAAACTCTAAATTACTGACAGAATACCCACAAAGTAGTAAAGAAATGACTTTGTCCCTGACAGATCTGTTCCTTCAAATTTGGCAGTTTTGGTAATTCTCTCCACTTTTCCGAACTGCTGCTTGAACTTCGATAACTGCCACTTGCAGCTGTGTATAAAGTGGGAATTGAATGTTGCATATTGGTTTTCAAGAACTGTATGCTTAATAATTACTGTTAAAAATGTAAGATGTTTGTTTTACTGAAATTAGATTTTATTTCATTATGAAAGTAAATCACGTGTTTTTTCTGTATGCTGTGTAGAATAATTAAGAAAACTTTGCACTTTGAAATCAAACATGGTTTGAGTATTTGGTAAATTACTCATTTTGCGTTATAAAGCATATTTCAAACAGGAAATTTTCACATAACATTTTAAGCACATTTGTTTTCTTGGATAATAAATGGCTGGAAATTTGGTGTTATATAATCTTTTCTTGTTTAATCACTGTCCTAAGGTTGTATTCTGTAAACCATCATTTACATAACAAGTGGCTTTTGTCCAATGAATCCTTAAAGGTATCGCATGACAATAGCTACAACTGACTGTAATAGAGGTGACATAATAAACCATCATTTTCCACCTGGCACTCCTGAAGTTTTTACACTATTGTTGACAATCTATTGATTGTATCATGAATGCTATATATGTTATGAAATATGCTAAATGTACACTGAGCATTTTGCATTTCGATTTTTATGTATCTTAAAATCCCATTATATGACTATATTGATTTTACTCCCAGTTTATCGTTCAGCACAGACTTACACTTAAATTGGAACCTTTCAACATTCATTCCACTCTGCAATGTTACATTCTAATGAAAATAACAGCACTTAACCAAATGTCACAGCAAAGCCTTAATTGTATGACCAGAACAAGATTCACTCACCAGAAACCAGAGATGAAAAGACCTGACAGTGCCCCCAAAGGCCAGAAAGTTGCTTAAAGTGATGGCACACTGAAAGCCACAGGTTGTCTACGAATCTCCAGCTAATGCTCTAGAAGATCAGACTTATGAGTTACCGGTTGAACATTAGACAGGGCATTGAGAAGACTGCTCTTTACCTGATCACATAGCAGCAGTCAGTCACTCAGTGTTTATTGACACTGGCATGTCTTTGCGTGTTTGTCAAAGAGTATGTGTGCAATTCTCTTTACCCTCCCCCAGTGGGACGTGTCTATACATTCTACCTCCTTTTTTGCTGTTCCTGGTCTCTGTAAATGTGAGAGCACATGTCTTTCTAGAAGGAGTGTCAGTGTTTGCCTTTAACTTTCAAACAGAAACCAGTTTAACTGCTTCTTTAGGCATGCTGCTCCTTATCTTCGATGAAGGTTCTCATGTCACTTAATGGACAGGACTTGGCACAGTGAGGTTTGGGAGACCCTTACAAGTTCAATACATGTTAACCTCAATCAACAGCCTTTGTGGCATTATGTTGACTACAACAAAAATGTATTTAGACTCGTTCCTCTTCTTTAAAAAAACAAAGCAAAAATTGAGGTTACAGAGAGGCACTTAAAATGGAAGTGAATGTTTTTAACATTAAAATACTCTGTCTCAAAAGTATAGCCACAAGACATAAAAGATATGCATGTAAACATTATTTTAGTATGAAAAAATCACTTAACCTTTTCTGTGTAAAGTTATAGCCTATTTTACAACTTCTTTACCATGATGATGTAATGTCAACAAACACTAAAATTGCTGTAAAAAAGGATTTAAACAACTTTACATCTCAAATAATACACAAGTTTTAATAGAATAATGTAAGTGCTTTTATAAAAAATAAGCTTCACATTTGTGTTAAACCCTCAAAAATGTGGCCACATTCACTTTCATTGTCCTCATTCACTTCTATTGTAAGTGCCTCACTGTAACCTCGATTTTGGTTTCTTTTTTTTTCTTCTTCTTCTTCTTTTTAAAGATATAGTCGAAATACATTTTTGTAGTAATCAACATTATGCTACAAATGCTGTTGATTGAGCTTGACTTGTATTGAACCTGGAACATTCCTTTGAGGAGTCCCTCCAAGAACATTGAATGATGTGTATGGATTGATTTACTGGCAACCTTGAATCCTGGAACAGGCAAACTGAAGATGTATTGGCACTTGCTACCATCTATTGCCCAGTTGAGGAAGTGGAAATGAACTAAGGAAACCTGACAAGGAAATTCTGAAATGCTTTTATTTTGATGTTGAACTTGTAAGGGGAAGTGCATATTGCACGAAGCCAGACAAATACAACAGAAAATAGACTATGTTTCCATTGCTTTATTGTTAGGTGCAGGAACTAAAATAAAGATGATTTTATTAGTCTATTTTTTTATGTAAATGGCAGATAAGACTTTGAACAAAAACAATAATGTAACATTATTGTTACTAACAATAATGCCATGGTCCAAATCACTGAGATCACATTTTTTTCCCCATTCTGATGGTTGATGTGAACATTAACTGACGCTCCTGACCCGTATCTACATGATTTTATGCACTGCAGCCACATGATTGGCTGATAAGATAATCATATGGATGATTGTTGGTGCCAGACGGGCTGGTTTGAGTAGGCCTAATTCTGTAACTGCTGATCTCCTGGGATTTTCACACACAACAGTGTCTAGAATTTAATCAGAATGGTGCCAAAAACAAAAACATCCAGTGAGCAACAGTTCTGTGGATTGAAACACTTTGTTTATGAGAGAGGTCAACAGAGAATGGGCAGACTGGTTTGAACTGACAAAGTCTACAGTAACTCAGATAACCACTCTGTACAATTGTGGTGAGAAGAATATAATCTCAAAATGCTATTCTGAGATGCGGGTTGGTGCTGCTTTGGCAGCACAAGGGGGGCCTACACCCTTAGGCAGGTGGCTTTAAAGTTGTGGCTGATATGTGTATATGAAATGTTCTTTATTACCATCTATGAGTGAATCCATATTTGCAGCCACATTGGAGAAATCACTTATCTGCCTTTTTAGGGCACACAACACAAACATAAAATGTAAAAAAAAAATATATATATATATATTTTTTTTTTTTTTTTTTTCTGGCTTCTAATGTCATTGCACAAGCTATTGCTTCACGTTTCAGAGGCAGATCGTATATGGTGTCGCTATTTTAACATTCTGCCTGCAGCACCCAGAAGTGAACGGTAGGCGACCCGGAAGGTCTGAACTCTTTGAAGGCAAAGCCGAAAGAACATCTTAACCTTTCAATAAATCGAATAAATCCACAGTCGAGGTGTGCAAGGTATGTTTATTACTCTATTTTCATATTTACTATCGCACAGCATGTTTTGACATTTGCATCCTTTGAATTTCGTGGCAGCAGTTGGCAGTCATTCGAGTGGGCAAAAAGTTCAAATAAAGGAGAAAAAAAATCAAAAGCGCACTCGTGTCGCGACAATGTTGCATCTGCCCGCGTTTGCATCATTGCGTCATAAAACAAATGTTACGTTTTCGTGTGAGAGGGACGCGAGTCTTTTGCCATATGCGTGATTTGTTCCATCGCAATGTAGCACGCCATGATTGTTGTAGGAAGTCTCGTTTTTTTTTCTCTCTGTCGTTTTTTTTTTTTTTTTTTCCTCTAGCCGGGCTATTCAAACCTGCAGATCTAAGTAAACAATCATTCTCTCACTTAATGCAAATAATGCAGCATTTTACACGTCGCGCCCTTGATCGGAAATAAAACGCTTCATTTTTTTTGTCTCTAAAATGTTGGGATCTGCAGAATATGGCGCCCTGTCCTTATAAAAATAAGACAGGCTGCCATTTTTGTTTTCCTTTTGTCTGAAATGTTTAATAAAACTGTCTGAGAATGTGGGAGAGGCAGACGCCAAGGAACTGGACATTCATAAGCCACGAAATGCGAATGTTCGCGTTCTTTTGCAAAGCGTTTTCATTTGATTTTGATCAAAGACGACGTCTTTTTCATTGGGAATGATTTCAAGGATGCCAATAGAATAAAAGAAAAGTTAAAGTAAGTTTGATCTCAGTTTATCTGAAAGACTCTGGAACATGTCAGCAGTCGCGAAAACATGATTTGATACGTTTTAACATGTTCGATCATTTAATCTGCGAAAATAATTGTTTTGTCAGCCTGTTAGATAGAGATAAACTATAAATGCATTGATGACAACTATCATAAAAAAAATGCTCGCATAAAAATAACATTACGTATATCTGATGTATTACATGTTGTTTATATAACTAGTTTGTAACTAGTGCAGCTAGATTATTCCATGTAAAATGTATAGAGTATAAATATATGTTAACACTGTTTGTTAACAATATCAAATGTATAAAAATATATGTTAACACTATTTGTTAACAATATCAAATGTGTAGTTTTATTAGTTGGACATACAACGTGGAATGCTATTATTTATTGAGATGAAATGATTGCATAATAATTTTAAATACTTCTGTTGATTTGAGTTACTTTACATCTGAAAATGTATATAAAAAAATCTGAATTGTCATGTTTTAAAGCTAGTATTCATACAGCCTGCAGGCTAAACTATTACCCTGGTATTACCATGATTTATGATTTGGTACAATGGCAATTACATATTTTTATGACAGTAAATGGTTAATGAATAAAGTAGTCATTCTGTACCATTGTAATACCATCACCTTACCATGACACAGAGGGAAAGAATGGCTTGAATTAGTTGTATGAAAAAAACAAACCAAAAAAAATAGGAGCAATCAAGTTCACCCTTCATACCTTTTATTGTTCACTTGCCTGTTGAGCACTCTGAACCTTTAGAAATCTTTCCACACAGCGTGATTATTTTAGACGTATCACTTTCATACATTTACGTCTGTGAAACTGCACTGTGAATGTTTTGGCACTGCTCATGGGGTCTTGAGACTGTTTGACTAAGGGGCCTTGCAGTGAAATTAATTTACTGGAGCCAAAAATAATAAAAAGCAATACGTCCAAATAAATGAGCGCGACCCCGCAGAATATTTCCTTACTGATGCTGAAAGGGTGTCTGTTTCACTTCCTGCATTTCACTTTTTCCTTAGAATCAACCTATTTTAAAAAGAATAGTGCACCCAAAAAAGGAAATACGGTCATCATTTATTCACACTTGTGTCATTTCAAATCTTCAAATCGGTTGCAACATAAAGTAACATGCTTTTGAGATAAGACCAACATAATTTCGAAAGAAACCTGCTGAAGAATCACATGACTAAAGCATAAGACTAAAGCATATAATGTCACTTTAGTACATGAAATCAGGTCTCTGCTTGATTTATTCTGAATTACACATCATGTAAAATCAACATGAAATCAAAATTGACCCTATATACATTCTTAAATATGTGATTTTGTTGTGCACTTCATTCCAAAGAAATTATTTTGGTTTTTATCTGTATTTAATCTTTCATCAAAATGTAATGAAACGCTTCACCTTTGATATGACCTCTTACTTTTCAGCTGCTCACATCTGATCACCTTTCATATATAGACCACTTTTCACAATCCAATCAATTTCTGATTAATGAAATCAAGTTCAGTCCATTTTTTCTTGTTAAAGTTTCACTTGGATATATGTTGCTTTACAGAAGTAAATTGGTTTGCAAATATCATTTCATGTGTACTTTAACCTACTTCAATACGATTAAAGTAATTTAGTTGGACCTTAAAGGAATAGTTCATCCAAAAATGAAAATGATCTCATCTACTCATCCTCATGCCATCCAAGATGTGTATGACTTCCTTTCTTCTACAGAATACAAACAAAGATTTTTAGAAGAATATTTAAAATCTGTGGTCCATGCAAGTGAATGTTGACCAAAAATGTGCATCTCCAAAAAGCACATAATAGCAGCATAAAAGTAATCCACATTACTCCAGTGGTTTAATCCATGTCTTCTGAAGTGATCTAATCAGTTTTGGGTAGAACAAACCAAAATACTGTACATATCGCCATTGCAGTCTCTAGGCTCGATCATGACCTCAAGCTCAGTTACCTCAGCGCTTGAGGCATGTGCAGAGCGCTAGGTGGGGCTAGGAATTTTAATCAAGCTTGAAATCATGAGTGCCAAGGAGACTGCTTTTATAGTAAAAACAGTCTAATCCTAAAAAGGTTGGATCACTTCAGAAGACATGGATTAAACCACTGGATTACTTTTATGCTACTAGGGCTGCAACTAATGATTATTTTGATAATTGACTAATCTAATGATTATTAGAACGATTATTCGACTATTCAGTTGATTATTGCAATGATTAATCATTAGCTCTTAACCGACTATTCAGCTTGTGCCTAGACTTAAAAGATTGTATTACATGTGCTTACTAACAATAAAGAGGACAAAATCATCTTTTAAAAATATCTCTAAATGACATTCAATGAATTCCAAGGGGAAAAAAACTTATGTTTAATTCAGTAAAAATTCACTGGAAAAATACTTATTGTAATCAAAAGTTTGTGTCTTGTTTTCCACATATTCTCTAAAAGCAAGTCTAAATATCTTACATGTTGTCTCTCATGTAAATGTATCTTGTTTTTAAGTTGGCTGTTTTTAGATATTTTTACATATTTAAATATTAAATATTGTATTCAACATTCTCCAGTAAAAATTGTTCTTGTGCAGTATAGCTACTAATGTGAATGTACGTTGTTTTAAAGGAGTTTTAGATAATATTTTTGGAAAACAAGCCAAAAGTGTAATGGGCTAAGACTACAAGCTCCTTTATTTTCACTTTGCTTTATCTTTAACTCACAAAAACAAACTCTTAATAGAGCTGTATATCGCCAATTTACTTCACAATAAGATACACACGTGACACACGGGCTACAGTATGTTATGATTAAATTAGTCGCAACCCTTCATGTTATTAATCTAGCTACAGCAAACACGTATCTCTCCCCCTTCACGCGACTCATAGATGTTGCGCTGATTGCACAGAGAAATGCCATTTTTATAGTTCGTTTATGATGCACATCCTTATTATTTGAACTTTTTTTGAAATTTTCATTATTGTGTGTGAACTTTTCCTTTAAATCTGCATTGCTAATAAATAAATAATCATATTTAATGAGCTGAATGCCTTCAATGAGAAATGGTTCCTTTTTTTTTTGGGTGAATGCTCCCACGGCCATGCACTGTGATTTCAAAGGCTATAATCATAGATCCGACTGTGGCCGATTTTGCCCTAGCCAAGCACTGTGACCTACAAATTTGTCTTTGATAGCATTCTGCTGCATCATTTTCCACCCAAAATGCTAAATCCCATCTGTCTGGCTTGTTCACCTTTTTTGCCGTTGTCTGAAATTAAAAACTCCAAATGAAATTTACAAGCCAAGTGGATACATTTTGTCAAATGTCATCCAAAGATTAACCAAATGCTGTAAGAGTCTGTCAACAATGAGTGAATTGCAAGTAAACTGTGTTTAATCAAGCGTGACTGTTTGTGTTTCAGTATGGCAGAACCTCGATTTAATAATCCATACTTCTGGCCTCCTCCACCCTCTATTCCTGGTCAGGTAAGGACCAACCAACACACAATGAATGGGCTGGATTTAAATAGACAGAGATCATTTGTACTGTTTATTATTTGTTTCATTTACTAAAAAGACTTTGCATTCTAACATCATCACTAATTTACTTGCTTAAATGCTTAAAGAAGTGTTTCGGGTTTATTATACAAATCGGGCTCAATCGACAGCATTTGTGATAGTGTTGGCTATTGATTATTTCAATTCATATCTTGTTTATTTAAAAAGCAAAAATCGATGTTGCAGTGAGGAACTTACAGTGGAAGCGAATGGAACCAGTCCACAAACCAGAGAATGCGAGCAGAGCAGAGCGGGCGGGAATGGAGCGGCATAATTTTGCCTGGAGCAAGGAGCGGGTTTTTAAAAAATTGGAGCGTCATTGTTTTCTCTCGCTCCAAGAGCGCTCCACTAATGCTCCATCACAGGCAAAACACCTGTTAGTGGACCTTAATGCAATAATTCATGTGTTAAGAAGTGTTAAACACTATTGGCTGTAAAGATGGAATTTCTGTTATAACCAGAAAGAATGTGATAAAAAAAATACTAATTTAAAATCTAGCAGCACTTGGTAATGTTCGACCTCCAGCGCAAAGGTTACTTGAGTTAAGCTTGCGGTAAAGCTTGACTTAACTACATGCTTGTGTCTCGTCTCTTTATTCTTACGTCAACTGGCATATAGTGAAATTTAATGATGGGATGGTGAAGGAGAACAAGAGTGGGGAGGTGATTGCCACGATCAAATCTTTGTGAAATCCTAAAAGACGTGTCCAAAAAACGTCACATGTGGAGAGAAAATCTAAAGGTCACTAATACATTTATCCCCTATTAAATATTTTGAATAATCATTTCAACATTATAATCTAATGCATCTCAATCTTAACTGTAGTCTATTTTGTCCCACATTAAATAGAATAAAAGTTTTAACGATATAAAACACCAACTGACCTAATCAACATGTTAATATTCCTTAGTTTGACTTTAATTGACATTTATTTCAGTGGCGTAGGCTTATTTATGCGTTATACATTCGGCAAATGCGAATAGAGAAAGAAATTGTAGAACATTCTGAGAATGTATTTTTATTTTATTTGTTCACAGAATTATAGGTTATTAAAAGGTTAATTAAATAAAATAAACAATAAATTGATCAATTGTCACACATTATACATACATTTCTGCATATACATGGTGAAATTATTTATTTTTCACATATCCCAGCTAAGCTGGGGTCAGAGTGCAGGGTCAGCCATGATACGGCGCCCCTGGAGCAGATAGGTTCAAGAAGCTTGCTCAAGGACCACAAAGTGGTGTCTTGGTGGTGTTGGGGCTTGAACCCCTGACCTTCTGGTCAGTAATCCAGAGCCTTAACCGCTGAGGCAATAATTAGGCAATAATACATAGGCCTAATAAAGTTTTTTTTTTTTTTTTTGGTAATTTTTTACCACTCCACTCACATACTCTTCCACAAACATTAAAATACAAAAGTAGATCCACAAGACAAACATTATATGTGTGAACATGATTTTAATGTATACAATTGCTTAAAGGGATATTTTAACCATAAATGAAAATTCTCTCATCATTTACTCACCCTCTTGCTATCCCAGATGTGTATGACTTTCTTCAGCAGAACACAAAGATTTGTAGAAGAATATCTCATCTCTGTTGGTCCATACAATGCAACTGGTTGGTGATCAGACCTTTTGAAGCTCCAAAAATCACAAGAGAAACATAAGTAATCCATAAGACTCCAGTGTTTTACAGTTTAATTCACATCTTCCAAAGCAAAAAAATAGGTGTGGATGTGAAACGGAAACATTTATGTCCTTTTTTACTCCAAATCTACACTTTAACTTTCACTTTCAGATGTGAAAGCAAAACTAAACAGGCACCACATGTGACTTTCTTATGTAAAAGTGAAAGTGGAGATTTAGAGGGGGACTTTTGGAGCTACAAAGGTCTGATCACCATTCACATTCACTCTGGGCCTGCAGAGCTGAGATATTCTTCTAAAAGTCTTTGTGTTCTGCTGAAGAAAGAAAGGCATAAACATCTGGGATGGCATGAGGGGTGAGTAAATGATGAGAGAATTTTCATTTTTGGTGAACTATTCCTTTAAGAATCGTATCAATGTAAAATATAACACTTCATTATCATGACGCTGGTAAACCCTGTAATCTGGTAACCGCTCTGACGAATAAATGCCTGATTTTATCTCACAAAAATCTTATAAACGTAATATGTTTAGGTTTTGTGGCTTTACATTTGAAACAGTGTGTAATTTAGCATTTATACACTGGCCCCACTCACTTCCATTGTAAGTGACTTATCATAACCAAAAGTTATGCCTTTTTATTTATTTTTTCTTTAATAAACAAAGGACGATTCAATAGAATTTTTTGTGGAAATCAATCAATATCATGCGACAAATGCTGTGGGATTGACCCTAATTGTATTGAACATGGAACATTATCTTGTCTGAGAAACCAGCCCTTAGCATCATTATTGTTAAATATTTGTCGTAAGTCACAGATAACGGTGCTTGCATACTAAAATTAGCATTGCATCAGAAATATGTGCAAATCCACGAGTTTGCGAAAGTGGCACTACATTTTGCGATTAAAATGAAAACAATTGTGGTTGAAATAAATACAATTTTATAATTGTTCACTTTGAACGGTTTCCTGTTCTTCCCAGTTGGATAACCTCGTATTGATCAATAAGATCAAAGAGCAGCTGATGGCGGAGAAAATCAGACCTCCACACTTGCCGGCCACTTCTGTCCCTTCCCAGCAGCCCCTGCTGATGCCGCCCACACCCACAGAAGGCGGGCAACACAATATATCAACGCCCAAGCTTCAACAGATGCCAGGACTCCATGCTCACAGCACCTCACAGCCGGACATTGCCCTACATGCAAGACCCGCCTCAAGCACGGTAGCAGGTATATTTCCCAATAGAAATATAGGGTACAGATTTCATCAGTGTCCAACTGAGATGCATGATATGCTGCTTACACAATGCTAATTGTACAAACAATCTGGGCAGGTCGTATTCTTGGTGACGTAAACTTAAACCTGGACGATAAGGCAGCCATTAAAGCAAGGGGATTATGGGAAGACTGGCATTTGCGCCAAATCATAGACCAGCCTTCCAGAGCAAATCATCTGTCAGGTAAGATACAGATGGACTGTTTGTTTTTTCTTGAAATTAACGTGCACTGTGAACACTGGTGAGTGGAGCGCAACACTACCGGCTCACTTTTCAGCCATCTTGGTTCCGGAAGTGTTTTTCCCATTCATTTTTCTTTAGGGTTTTCATAAAGTCCTTCATAAAAGGTTTCTAAGCAATGAATCAAACCAACCAGCCCCGAGGAGAATCATAACATCACAAACTGAAAATTGGATGAAAAGTACATTAGTGTGTGTTTAATGTCTTTAATGAGGGAATGAACTACAATCCCATGAAGCATTGCGAATAATGTAACTGAATTAGAAACTATGGAAAAATACAAGACTATTGATTTGAAGTTGTCGATTATAAGGATCTAATCAATATATTTTAATTGCAAAATACTCAAGGACAACTGAAATATACATTGGCCTAGATTTATCAATATATATATATATATATAAAAAAAAAACCTTAGTCGACAAACATTTTAGTCAGTAATTTTGTTAACGATGCATACAGTTATTTCAACAATGTTAATATAATAGTATCCAACAGTTTAATAGCATTCCAGTTTGATCGCCAAGCTTGCCATTCTTGTGACTATTTATTGTTTGTTTATCAACATTCATTTTCAGGACTGTCACTGAGTTCATCACGAACTGCCAACCACAACACATCAGAGTCCGCAACACCAACAACCCCAACCACTCCAACCACCAGCAGTCAAACCCGCCATGGCGGCGCTCCATCCCCAAACCTCATCTCAGGACTGTCCTGCATGCCCGGGATGGAGGCTTTCAAAAACAGCGGAGGATTGGCTGGACTTCTAGGTCCACCTCCGAAAAGCATAGGACGGGGTCGCAAAAAGATCAAAGCCGAAAACCCCTCTGGTCCTCTCTTAGTAGTTCCATACCCAATCCTGGCCTCTGGAGCTGACCAATCATCTGTTAGCATCACTGCCAAAGAGGGCAAAACCTACAGGTAGTTAGATGTTCAGGAGATAACAGGTGCATTCCATGATGAGCTGGATTTCCATCCATGTATTTTGGGGGAATTTTATGGTATTGCATGAAAGAGGCTGGATGGAAACACCAAGAGGCAAATAAAATCTCCAAGATATGCATAAAAAAAAAAAACGTATACGCTCACTTGAGGTGGATACATGTTTTATTTAATGAGCCATGCACAAAAACTATTATGGAATCACATTTACTGAATGCACATCATAAAAGTTGTGTGACTTTGCCTTAACATTTAAATTAATATATAAATTAATTAAATTCATAACTTGGAACATTTAACGTAAAAATTCTTTCATCTTTTACTTACCCTCATGTAGTTCCAAATCTATATTATTTTTATTCCATGGAATGCAAAAAGAGACATTTAATATATTGAATGAATGGTGACTGGGGCCATAAAAGTAATTTAAACAATATAGTTTGTGTCATGCACTACAGTCCAAGTTTCCTGAAGCCATACGACAGCTTTGTGAGATAAAATAAATAAATTAAATGGCTTTTCAATGCAGTTATTTTTATGTTATATACAGTAATTAAATTGCATTTTGTGTTACAGGTGTAAAGTGTGTCCATTGACGTTCTTCTCCAAGTCGGACATGCAGATCCACTCCAAGTCCCACACAGAAGCAAAGCCACATAAATGTCCTCACTGTACCAAGTCCTTCGCCAACGCGTCCTACCTGTCCCAGCACCTGCGCATTCACCTGGGGGTGAAGCCGTATCACTGCTCCTACTGCGAGAATTCCTTCCGCCAGCTTTCCCACTTACAGCAGCACACCAGGTAATTCTTGAATTTGAGTTTTTGTGGTTCCAGCTCTCGTTGTAGGCTCTCCTCTGCAGTTAATTGCAAAGGTAATGCAGGATAGCAAATGAACAATTCTTTTTTCCTACTTTACAGAATCCATACAGGTGATCGGCCATATAAATGTCTTCAACCAGGCTGTGAAAAGGCATTCACGCAACTCTCAAATTTGCAAGTAAGACCAAAAAAATAGTTTTGCATACATTGTCGTTGACAAATAAGATTGTCTGAGATGATAAAAATTAGATCCATTTGAACCAGTTTAAAACTGGTATAAATGTAGTCTTTGTGTAGTAAGTAAATTTCATACATTTATAAAAAATTATATTTATAGCATTTTCTACAATAATTAGTTACATTTTTAGTCTACCGGGTATATAGATCACAGGGGTATTCAATTACATTTCCAAGAGGTCCAGTCTCGACATTTCCATCCCACCAAAGTATCATTTCGTAGTCATTCTGAGTAATGACAATGTCTAAGAAATGCAATTTTATTATAATAGTATTATACATTTCAAAGTTTGATGCAATAGTACTTTGTAAAATGAGACAAAATCATAAATCAACAGTCAAAAAGTCTCAAGAGAGTTCCTGGGTAGCTCAGCGAGTACTGAATCTGACTACCACCCCTGGAGTCGCAAGTGCGAATCCAGGATGTGCTGAGTGACTCCAGCCAGGTTTCCTAAGCAACCAAATTGGCCCGGTTGCTAGGTAGGGTAGAGTCACATGGGGTAACCTCTTTGTGGTCACGATTAGTGGTTCTTGCTCTCAATGGGGCACGTGGTAAGTTATGCGTGGATCGCGGAGAGTAGCATGAGCCTCCACATGCTGTGAGACTCCGCGGTGTCATGCACAGCGAGCCACATGATAAGATGTGCGGATTGACCACCCTGATTGAGGTGAACAACCTCGCCACCACGAGGACCTACTAAGTTGTGGGAATTGGGCATTCCAAATTGGGTAGAAAAGGGGGATAAAAAAAATAATAAAAAAACTGGGCAAGAATGAGGGCATTGTGGCCCAAAGACAACCAATGTAGTGAAATATGGGGGATCTTCTGCCGTTTATACAGTATGGGGGTTCAGGGGTAACTCCTGAGAGAAAATGTAGGTGATTTAAATCTTAATGAACCATTTTTATATTTTCATTAAAATGAAAACATACCAAAAACAAACAAACAATGTACTTCTAAATAGTGCAGTTTAAAAATACTGTTTGCTATATTTAATTATAAATGGACTGCTTATAATTGACAGAGAAATCGTAATTTCAAAGTTTTGGTTATCTTTCTTGCCATTTATCTCTGATTAATTTTCTCAAATGTAAACAAACATTTCTGTTTATTATCAATAGGCTCCAAGTGTGTTGATTAATAAATCTAATTTTAGACAAAAAAAAATTCGTGGCTCTTGGACCACGATAAATTGTCCTGTCACAACCATTGCTTAGATCACAAAAGATGCCAGTATCCATGTCAATAAATTGCTGCTCACTGTATTTCTCTGCTACGGATCTACTGATGTTAAAATAACTGCATCTGTAGCTTTGCTATGCCGTGCTTCATGTCGTGGGCCAGAGGAGAGAGGCAACGCGTGTGGAGCGTGGAAGGGCATTAATGAAGCGTGTTTGGTGCTAGAGAAAATTTTTCGTAAAAATTTGAAAAATCAGTGCTATCTACACCCGGGAGCACGTGCTGTGCGCACAGCTCCATTGTTTTGTCGCGCTGCCAACGTAGGTCTAGAAACGGTGAGATGGGGCAACCTATACAATGATGTCTCGTTGTCCGGATGTAACAACTGCTAATTGGTGACAAAATGTATGGTTCATTATAAACTAGTTAATCAGTCCCCATTGTGATTCTGTATGTGAATGTGTGTTGATGTAGTGTATAATGAGACCTCTGTTTTTCATTTTCGACAGTCTCATCAGAGATCACACAATAAAGACAAGCCTTACAAGTGCTCCAACTGTTACCGTGCTTACTCTGATTCTGCCTCCCTCCAAATCCACTTGTCTGCTCATGCAATCAAAAATGCCAAGGCTTTTTGCTGTAGCATGTGTGGTAGAGCCTACACCTCAGTAAGTACAATCAGATGTTTCACTCATATTGAATGATATTTAAATTAAAGCCTAAATTCATGACCCCAGGAATGGGAAATGGGGTTCGTAACATACTTTGATATTGGTGAAGTATGTTAAGATTTAATGACGAGTGTTGATTTCACATGTTAGTAGGTTTTTCATCACACATGGGACCCTATAACAGGGACATTGTCATGAAGTAGGGTTAGAGTTGGGCCAGAAACATACTCCATGCAAGTACGCGAACGCAGATAAAAGTACCTGCCTAATATCGTGCAGGTCCCCCTCGTGCTGCAAAAACAGCTCTGACCTGTCGAGGCATGGACTCCACAAGGTGTCCTGTTGTATCTGGCACCAAGTCGTTAGCAGCAGATCCTTTAAGTCCTGTAAGTTGAGAGGTGGGGCCTTCATGGATCGGACTTGGTCCAGCACATCCCATAGATTCTCAGTCGGATTTAGATCTGGGGAATTTGGAGGCCAAGTCAAAACATTGAACTCTTTGTCATGTTCCTCAAACCATTCCTTAACAATTTTTGCAGTGTGGCAGGGCACATAATCCTGTTGAAAGAGGCCACTGCCATCAGGGTATACCGTTGCCATGAAGGGGTGTACGTGGTCTGCAACAATGTTTAGGTAGTTTATACGTGTCAAAGTAACATCCACATGAATGCCAGGATCCAAGGTTTCCGAGCAGAACATTGCCCAGTGCATCACACTGCCTCTGCCGGCCTGCCTTCTTCCCATAGTGCATCCTGCTGCCATCTCTTCCCCAGGTAAACAACGCACACGCACCCGGCTGTCCACATGATCTAAAAGAAAAGTGATTCATCAGACCAGGCCACCACTTTTGGTAGGTACTAACCACTGCATACCGAGAACACCCCACAAGACCTGCCGTATTGGAGATGCTCTGACCTAGTCATCTAGCCATCACAATTTGCCCTTGTCAGAGTAGCACAGATCCTTACGCTGGCCCATTGTTCTGCTTCCAAAACATGAAATTCAAAAACTGACTGTTCACTTGCTGCCTAATATATCCCACCCCTTTACAGGTGCCATCGTAATGAGATGATGAATGTTATTCACTTCACCTATCACTGGTTTTAATGCTGTAGCTGATCAGTGTATATTGACTTAAACTTACTTGCCAGTGGGTGAGAGATGGAGTGTGCATTAGTGTCTGCCATTGGGAGGTCAATAATCCCTTGACGGTCAGGACTCTGCTGAGTTTTGTCTTCAAAAACTGAAAAAATCAGGCTTGCTTGAAAAAGTTGTTGTCGCCATGGCAGGATCTTGTGTTATGTTGAAGTGACCAATGAGCTTCTTCTTTTTAAGAACTGACAAAAGGCATCAAGCTAATCTGAATTTTTTTCATCTGTGATCGCACCCAGCTGCATATCATCACAAATGCTGATTGTAATCCAAAGTGATTCTGTCACCAAGCGTTTTTTCTCCTACACTAAATGATTCATGAAATCAGAAAGTTGAGGCACAATACTCTGTTTTAATTTAACATAATTTCTTCACTCAATGAAAACTGCATATGTAAATACTCATTCTATGGCACGCGTCACTCTTTTACAATAAGTTATGATCACGCGGTACTCCTGTTGTTGGCATGTTCTATGTGACAGGAAATCGGAGAGAGAGTTGCATTGATTCGGTATGATTGTTACCCCTCCACCTTTCTTAATCGGCAATGGTGTCATACCTCCCGATTGAAGAGAGTGAGATTTCAGTCTGCATGTGTGACACCCTCGGCCAAAACGATTTCCCCTGCAGCAACATTAAGAATGCAACGCGTACTTGTGTTAATAATTGTGGTCTGACACGTTTTAGAATGCAACAACGCATGAAATCAAGCTTGCGTGGTCCCCGGCCACATGTTTTACTAGTGAAAGATAAAACATAAATGATGATGAAAGCCATGTTCTAGTTTCAACATCATTTCTACTTCTTTCCATTGTTTTGTTGAACGAGAAAAGCTAACGTCATACCATGTGACCACATTTGGTGTGATATGTAACCATTTACACATGGAG
Source organism: Xyrauchen texanus (assembly GCF_025860055.1). NCBI lineage: Eukaryota > Metazoa > Chordata > Actinopteri > Cypriniformes > Catostomidae > Xyrauchen > Xyrauchen texanus. The sequence goes on from NC_068314.1 coordinate 5,274,064, forward strand.
CCTTTTTAAGGTCTTTTCTTTGACCTGTAGTTTTGCTCCAAAATTATAGACGAAAATGGTCTTTTGGACCCCTTATACAAAATAATGGATTTCTGCTTAAATATTGATCCATGGCATTTCATATTTTGGCTTTTATTTTCATTTCTGTTTACCTAGGTAGTAGGTAGGCAGTTCTTGGCCAGAATAAACTGCAACGATGACCAGACTTTATGCTGTGGTCAAAAGTCTGGCTACATAAGACTGTCCTAATCCTAATACACTTTTAAAGTAATGTGTAATAAAATGAGTTCCACTTTGAATTATTTAAATGTTTCTAAAATATTTTTCTGTGCATATCCCTTTACAGGAGACCTACCTTATGAAACACATGTCTAAACACACCGTGGTAGAACATCTGGTCAGTCAACACTCTCCGCAAAGGATCGAATCGCCCAACGTCCCCATCCGTATTTCCCTCATCTGAGCACTCTGATCCTGCGGTCAGTCCTTCCCAATGTTGGCATAAGAAAGCAAAATCGCCTATTCTTGGTGGTTGACATTTTTAGTGTTTATTTGTTAGTTTTACTTTTGAGTACATTCCATAAGGTATTCGACTGTGTGGATAGAGGCTCAAAAAAGCAGCAGTGTTGATTTTTAGGAAAGTTCTATAGCACATGTTCCTCTTGAACTCAGTGTTGAGTTAAGGGGGTATGATCGGGAATCCAAAGATGGTTAAGCAGCACTTTTAGGCCTCACAGTTTTGGCTTTAAACGTTTCTGGTCTGTTATGACAATAAATGCATTGCTCTTGGCAGCTAAACTTTTGGGAATTTAGGTATTATGCATTCAAAAATCATAACACATACGTTGTATGTTCTGAGCTTGGACCAAGTCCTGTACCTCCTCTCATTTTTTCCTATGCTGTCTGGGAAAAATACCCTTCTTTTGGGCAACTCAAAGTTGGTTTGGAGACCAATGGTCTTTCGCTTTGATAATGTCAATCGCAAAAATAACTTGAGCATTAAATTTAACTTTTTAAGAGGACTGTAAAAAAAAAATAAAAAATGCAGGGGACTTTATAGACAAATCAGCACATTTAACAAGATTTTGCAAGACTAATTTCTTAGTGCTTTACACATGTTGTGCTCGGGTGCCAAAAACAGAACAAGTAAATGGCATAAGATTCGGCTTCCCACATTTTGTCCCTTAGAGTAAAACATTCAATGGTTATGCAAATGGTCAAAGCTCACAATACTAAATATGTTACAGGTCATGTTTCACCCCATAATCAAGAGAAACATTTTTTTTATTATATTTTCCATAAAGAAAATGTAGTATTTTTTTTTTTTAAGGACCTTTAAGAGTTTTGCATTGTATTTCAATTACTACGTATGGTAGTATACATCATGTAGTAGTAGTTGTACTGATTTAATTTTATTGTTACAATTTTTTTTATTAATCTAATAATTTGATTTATACTTAATTAATTCGTTTATTTTAATGAATAAATTGTCATGAATATAATGTCAAAATGAGTGGTCCTAAAAATAAGCTTCTTTATCTTGATTTATGCAAAAATGTATTTCATTTTGGGGTGAATATATATATATATATATAATTTAGAATAATAATAATTATGTATTTTGCATAAAGACAATTAAGCCTATATCTAGGGTATTTAAGATTTTTTTTTCTGGACACTTATGCACATTTTACCCCCCAATTCTCATTACCGTAACACATTTGGATGTTTTACTTTTACTATTCCCATTTTTTTCAATGATGATTCTCATTACCGGAACATTTTTATACTGAATTACAGTTAAAAAGATGCTGTTGTACAATGATTTCTAAAATTAAAATGATTGGAAATGAAAGGCAGTACCAAGGTAGTATTACTATGATAAATACTTTACAATGGAAAGTATTTTTCTTCATTGTTACCATCATGAAAAATAACGTCACAATGCAAAAAACCTTTATGACCCTAAAATAGGCTTCATTTTCTGAATACAAAGTATGATTTCTTATGTGTTTCTTTTGGTTTTGGAGGAAAATAGGACCAGGACATTTTCTGGACAGGTGTTGTGGAAATCACATAAGCCGTTTTAAATTTTACAAACAAGATTGGACAAAAAAGCCGGATTACAATGTAGAGTTGCCCATGAGGTTTGTATAGCTGTATTGATGTCTAGAATACCTCATTGGCTTATTATTCATGTTTATACTTATTATCATGTTGAAATATTAAAGACTAACGTGTTAATTTTCCATATTTTAAGCCTTAAACATTTTATCACTAGTTGTTTACTGTCACATTTTATATATTTTATACCATATTGGTGTTTACTTGTGTACTCAGTACTTTTATGTAATTTTATTTCCTAGCATGAACATGCTGTAAATAAACTTTACAGTGCTTAAGTGTTAACCAGTTTATATAAAATTACTAAATGTCTAGTTATTATAAAATATACCTTTTTAATTGTTAAATTGTGGTACTCGATAAGGTTTGCTTTGGCTAATACATGCAGAGTCAAGATGTGGAGAGAAAATGGACTTTGTAAAAGTAACCAAATAAATAACTAAAAAAAGCCTATAGTGATGTATGTGCTCAATGCCACATGTAAAGTGATTACAACTCTTCACAATTTGTTTAACAGTGTATAATGCAAAATGAACATGTTGGTTTTTGTTTGTCAAATTTAAATACAGCACTTTAAATTAATACACATAGCAATACTTTATATCATAACTACTATTACTGTTTTTTTGTTTTGTTTGTTTTTTTGGTCAAAATATCCAGAAAATTTTGTACAATTTTATATTGTACAGTTTTTGGGCAACAACTTAGTGTTTAGGATTCCTGATGGTTATTAATCTTTTGGGAATGATCAGTTTTAACAAACTTAAGTAAAATGATATTATTCACACTTGCCATTTTAAATTAAAGATTGTTTGATTAATTGATTTATTATTTGTATTTAACAGCAAGCAGCGAAAATGTGTCTTATCGAATTTATGCTCTTCTTGAAAACAAGCAAACAGGATGTCATTATTAAAAATAGTTTTCAGGTAAGACTTTAACCTCAGTTTCAATTGGCTTAACACTTTTTAATAATAAACAAAAAATAAATAATTGCTTCAAAACTTAATAAGCTTGATTTGTACAATTTAAAACGATTTTACTCTCAAATGAGAGTCAGTCTTACATCAGGGGTTTTTAAACTTTTTAATGATAACCACAACATTTGATGATCCCCTTGTGAGGAACCCCCTGTGGGAAAAGCAGTCAATATTACATTTTAAAGACTTCTTGTTTGCAAAATTTAAATAATTAACTTTTTTATTGTTATTATACTAAAGCCAAAATAAGTTATTAAATATTTAAAACATATAATTAAGAAAATCTCTCATTTGAAATATTTACATTTATTGTAAAAAGTGCTTTATCAATCAATTTAAAGTATACAATAAAACATTAAAGATTGTCTCAAAGCAGCTTTACAGAGAATAGTACAACACTTGTTTCATCATGGAATATTCCGGGTTCAATACAAGTTAAGCTCATTCAACAGCATTTGTGACTATGTTGATTACCACATGAAATTATTTTGACTCGTCCCTCCTTTTCTTCAAAAAAGCAAAAATGGAGGTTCCAGTGAGGCACTTAAAATAGAAGTGAATAGGGGCTGATATTTGAAGTTTTTAAAGGCAGAAATTTGAAGAAACTTATAATTTTATAAAAACACTTATATGAATTCTTCTGTTAAAACTTGTGTGTTATTTGAGATTTTAAGTTGTTTATCGCCATATTTATAGTCATTTTAGGGTTTGTCAACATTACATCATCAAGGTAAAGAAGTTGTAAAAAAACTTTACACAGAAAGCGATTTTATCACTAAAATAATTTTTACACACATAATGTTTATGTCTTGTGGCTATATATTTGAAAAAGTGAATATTTTAATGTTCAAAAATTGGCCCCCATTCACTTCTATTGTAAGTGACTCACTGGAACCTCCATTTTTGCTTTTATTAAAGAAAAGGAGAGACGAGTCAAAATACAGTTTTGTTGTAATCAACATTATGCCACAACTGCTGTTGACTGAGCTTAACTTGTATTAAACCCAGAATATTCCTTTAAATTATATGCCAATTTATTTTTATTTCTGTTTTTATTTCTTACTATGGACGTCAACACAATAAAATAATTGTGATTTCAGAATGAAAGGGTAATAATGTAAGACGAAACAAAAAAAGTCTTACGTTTCTCACTCTTTCTCTGAAAATTTTTGCAGACCCCCTTACTGCCCCTGGGGGTCCCTGGACCCCAGTTTGGAAACCCCTTACATGACTCAAATGAGAAGAATGGAAGGTTTTTGTTGCATAAAATAAAAACAGCTTGAGATCATTTGTATGATTATTTAGAAATATTAATAGATTTTATAACTTACAAAATGTACAAAAATAATTTTAGGAGTAATTTACAATGAAAAGAGATCTGAAGATGTTTATGTGGGCAGGGCAGGTTGGTCTTCTCCCTCTATGATGCGGCTCTCTTCAGTGACTTCCTGTAGGGAAAATGTGAACACAGGTCACAGTGTTAGAAATCTGATTGCTCGCACACAACATAAACATCAGAATAACAGCCACTACAGATTGCAAAAACCAACACACTACAGAAAATAAACTAAAATGAGCAACAAACAGCTTTCATATAATCTCAAAGTAGAATTACTGGACTTGTTGAAGAATTGTCACAATTCGTCTCGGCCAGTATTGCCAGGCATTCAATGCGCTCGGACATTTGTGCTGTTGTTTGTTGTAGATGAATATTTTCTTCTTCAAGCAAATGTATCCTGGGAAATGAAGCATTCAGTGCAGGTTAAACACATGCAGTAAAGTGGACCCAAAAGGTATTGACACTTTTATGCTACACTCTAGAGCCCGAAGCCATTTGTTTTGAGAATAATGGCTGGCTGATGAAGTTATTGGCTGGCTAGCCGGCTCAGCCAAAACCTAAATGGCTGCTGCAGCCGCCAAACTTTTCATAGCTGCAAATGGCTGAAGCTGCCACTTCATGTCTACAGATGTCTATGTTCAGTGGTGGACAGTAACGAAGTAAATGTAATTCGTTACTGTACTTAAGTAGCTTTTTTGTGTATCTGTACTTTACTGAAGTATTTAAATTTGGGGAGACTTTTACTTTAACTCCACTACATTTCAAAGTCAAATATCTTTTTACTCTACTACATTTTCAAAATCAGTCGTTCCTTTTTATTTATGAGTGGATAAAAACGTAACTGGTCAAACGAGCCACCAATCACAGTACAGCGCGCGCGCTTTGTCTTGAACTTGCCTTGGCGGCATCTGCTAAGCGCGAACCAGGGGTGCGTTTCCCAAAAGCATCGTTAGCCAACTATGGTAGCAAGTTCCGTCGTTATCATCATAGTTCAACGAGTCGGTGTTTCCCGAAACCATCGTTCCAACGAACATTCGCAAACAGCATCGCAGAGTTGTGTGGTTGGAACGACAGCTCTCGACCTGTGGTTAGAAGCAGAGTTTCTTGTTATTATAACATGTGGGCTTAATAAATTATTATCTTGAGCCAAATAAGCAAGATGACATTCAGTACAATCAGTATCTTTTATTTAGAAGACATACAAATGTCCTTTATGTCTTTTAGTTTGTCAATAGATTTAAAGCACCGTTTTTGAAGAGTGTGCATGTGTGAACGTGCTCTAGTGTGTAAGAACGAGCCTATGATTGAATCTGGAAATAAAGCAAATAACTGAGAAAAATATGAGAGAGTCCTCAGATGACATGTCCGTAATTTATAGCAAAACATCTAGCATTAATTCGATCATTAATTCGAACAGATTCATTAAAAGTAGTTTTTAATCCACCACATGTGTGACATCATTAACCAACGTGGTTGAACAACCAATTTGCGACAATACTGTTTCGGGAAACAGTCGTGACTTGCAAGTTGATTTCTTCAACAGTGCATCGTACTACGGTAGTGGAGCAGCAAGTTACGTCATTGTACGGGAAACGCACCCCAGAGCCATTAAATATGAGAGTTGCTAACATAGACGGTTGCGACAGTGATCTCGCCTCAATAGTTCCAAACAAATTGCGTTGCCAATGATTTTAAGCGGGGCAGAGAGCAGCAGCTATTATTGCAGCAATTATCGGTAAATATTGACGCATAATGTACATTGCTTATTATGTTGACACTAAAATGACTTGCATATAATAGCATTGTTTTTCTGGAGAGTAGCAGAAACACTGCATTAATACGCTTTTGTGTTTAATTTTGGAGGAAATTGGCTGCTCCCATAACATAGAATATATATATATATATATATATATATATATATATATATATATATATATATTCTATGTATGTGTGTGTATATATATATCTATATATATATATTTATATTTAATGGCATTGTGCAGGTTTATGTGAATGTATCGTAACATTAGGATGTTAATAATTATGACCATAGACGCTCGAGAAAAATATATACAGTAAATACTGTAAATGTATTATACCTTATGGGAACAGTCCCATTCCCTCCAAAATTAAACACACAAAAAATTTATTCAATTCAAATATATATATATATATATATTAGTAGTATATATATATATATATATATATATATATATATATATACACACACACACATCTGACTAATTAATGTCATATTATTAATAGATTGGTGTGCCAAGAGTGACGTTAGTCTTCATGTAGACTGAGTTAAGCAAGAGTCTTGTGACAAATTATAATAGGACATTATGGCCATAAAAATCATAGTACTTGGATACTTAAGTACATTTGAAGGCAAATACTTTTGTACTTTTACTCAAGTGAATTTTTAAAGGCAGCACTTCTACTTTTACTTAAGTAATATTTTACCTTGAGTATCTTTACTTTAACTCAAGTACATGGTATGTGTACTTCGATCCACCACTGTCTATGTTATACTGATTTACTAGATCTCAATATTTCCAAGCAATGCATGGCTTACACTATATTTCTACAAAATGCAATACAATGTAATAAAGAAAACACCAGATTTTACTTTCACAACGTTTGTACATATTTATTTTGTAGTCTGTATGCTACTAAACATTTTCACATAGCCTACAATGTGTTGTGTTTAGGCTAAATGCATGTAGGCTAAGTTGTATACAATAACTTGGCATTATCATGGATGAAGCTTATCATATTACACCTTGATTAAGAATGCAAACTTTTGTTGAATTTTATGAGAAATCTACAGACGTAAACAGACGAAGTGTAGTAAAATAAAGACCTAAATGTGTATTTCGGACTTTTTTCACCACAAGTCTGAAAGAAGACATGTTATTGAAGACAAATATCCAAAAATCTCAAAATTGACCAGTAAAAAAAAACTATGTTTTTGCCTGCCGTGTCTCGCCTTAATATAAACACACACTGTTATCAGTAGCCTATTATTTTGGACAAAGTTTTGCACATTTCACTTCAATGTACACTTAAGCATGCGTCGTGAATTAGCAATGTGGAAACGGTGGTTTGTTACTGCAGTAATATCACGTTCAATGCTATAAATCTCTCCGTTCCAGAATATTTGGTTCATAACATCAATATTTGATTCAGGTGTTTGTGCAACCGTGCCCTGAAGATTTAACAAAAGTCTGGGTAGGCCTAAGTTAAGAAAAAAGTAAGTAGGAATTAGGAAAGTATGTGAGAAGTGAGATCAAAATTACCTTGCTTGCTTCTTTCCGCCATTTCACCTCAGTGCGAGAAAAACATGCATCGCTTCTTCTGTACGGAAAACGAGCAATTTTAATTGGTCGTCAATTCACTGTGAGTCTGTGTGTCGTAGCAACGAGCACAAGACTGCGCTGTTATGAATCCAGTGGGAAAATAGATCTCGTGTATCGTTTATATATTTCGTGTGTGTATGTCTCTATGTGATAGAATTATTATTTGATGCAAATAATTCTAGCCGGCTCAGCCAAACTTTATCAGATGGCGGCTCAATTTGGCTTACGAAATTATTGGCTGGCGGCGGCTGAAATTCTAAATGGCGCAAATGGCGGCGCCTGGCGCGGGTTCGGGGTCTACTACACTCAAACAGGTCTGCATGCCATTGTGTTAGACAACAACATATCAAAGCAAGTAAAATTTAGTTTCTCTGCTAAGACACCTGCATGTACACTTGAGGGGTTAAAAGTCATTGCAAAATTGTCTCAGAAGTTAGTTTTGAGAAAAGCTCCAGCAGCATTTGAGCGCAGATGCCATTTGCTTGTAATATTTTGTATCTAATGCAATGACATTTGAATTGCCCCAATAGTTTTTGGGGCCACCGTATTGACATATACATATATAGATTTAGATGCATGTGTGTTTGTCATAATCATAACTCACAACAGTACCTCATCTGCATGGAGGAAACCGTATCTAAAGCATTTTTTTGTGCCTCTTCCAAATCGTGCAGTTGAGAAAAAAGGTCTCTCGTCTTCTGGAGCAGCATCTCATTTTCAGATGAAATTATCTCCATCATGTCTGACCTCTGATGAGATGCAGATATCATAATTTAAGTCAAACAACTACTTTTCAGTTTTGTCATTCAATTGTTGCATAACGCAGTCTGCAATGGTACCTTCTCTTCCTGCTTCTTGAGAATGAAAATCTCTTTCTCGGAGTCCTTTATTTTTTCGTCGCGCCACCCTATTTCTCTCAGGTACACTCCTTTGGCACGGCTCAGCTTGTTTTTGTAGTGGATTTGCTTGTTGTTGTATTTACTGAAGACAAAATAGTGCAAATAGTCAAGATACAAGGCTTCCCAACCTTTTTGGTCAGCTAAACCCCTTTGAAAATTAGTTTTATTAAGACTGTCAATTTAACATGTTAATTCAGTGCAATTCATTATAAAAATGTATGTGCAAAAAAAGCATTTTAAGCTTGAAATAACACCTGTTTTCAGCAGTGGGCAGTTAGCGAAACTGCAGCTGTATAGGCAATGCGCAGCTGTACAGATAACAAACCACACTCATGCTTGCTTGACTCCATTGACAGCACAAAATGAGGACTCATTCTTGCATTCAAACACAGCTGAATGGTGCTTTTCTAAATGTCAAATTACAGTGCATTCATAAAGTATTCAGACCCGTTAATTTTTCAATTTTATTTATCTTGCAGCCTTATGCTAAAATGCTTAAAAAAATTATTTTCACATCAATCTGCACTCCCTACTTCATAATGACAAAACAAAACCCAGATTTTTGATAACTATTTTTTTATTGATGCATTTATTAAAAAGAAAAAACTGAAATATCACATTGACATAAGTATTCAGACCCTTAACTCGGTACATTTGGCCGTGTTTACAGCCTGAAGTGTTTTTGGGTATGATGTGACAATCTTTGCACACATGGATTTGGGGATTTTCTGCCATTCTTCTCTGCAGATCCTCTCAAGCTCTGTCAGGTTTTATTGGGACCATCGGTGGACAGCCATTTTCAGGTCTCTGGCTGGGCCACTCAAGGACATTCACAGAGTTGTCCCTAAGCCACTCTTACGTTGTTTTAGCTGTGTGCTTAGGGTCATTGTCCTGTTGGAAGGTGAACCTTTGACCCAGTCTGAGGTCCTGAGTGCTCTGGACCAGGTTTACATGAAGGATATCTCTGTATTTTGCTGTGTTCAGATTTCCTTCAACCCTGACCTGTCCCACAGTCCCTGCCACTGAAAAACACCATCACAGCCTGATGCTACCACCACCATGCTTCACCGTTGGCAGGGATGCCGCCAGAAATTCTGGGCCCTATGGAAACCAAAATTTCTGGGCCCCCTACATTTTTTACAGATACAATTTAACCCAATAAACATGCCTAGTATACTTTAAAAAAGATACTTAGCGCATTGCATAGTTAAAATGTCTAAAGATGAGTACAAAGCCTACAAAAACAAGAAAAAAATATAGAAATATGTACTTGTTTACATAAAAGGGAGAACATTTATAATCTCAATTGCAATTGCAAGCACAACAGAACATAATGTACACATATTGACATGTACTTTACATGAACAAGCTTTAGCTGGGTCAAACTGCTCAATCAGGAAACATCAGCTAGAACTAACCCATAATTAAATCAGTCCAGGAATAAAACTAGCTAGGCCAAAAGGGCTCAAAATCAAGACACACCAGGAGTAATGCCAGGCCTAAACCAGTCCAGGACTAAACAAGTACTGAACCAGACATCAACTGTTTGTTATCCAGGTCTAACAAAGTTATATGTTCAACATCACTTTATAATGGCCCAGCGGCATACCTTTCTGCTGGCAAAATCATGTATCAAATCATCAAAGTTCAGCTTTCTTGCCAGTTTGCTTTCAATGGATAGTATGGCAAGGTGACAAAGTCTATCCTGCAACATAGCAGACCTCAGATAATTTTTTATCAGTTTCAGCTTACTGAATGCTCTCTCGCCACCAGCAACGGTCACAGGCAGTGTGTAAAATATTCGCAAAACTATGCAGACCTGCTCAAAAAAACTCTGCAGCTGCATTTTGTAAATGCTGTTGACACCCTGGGAAAGTGGCCCTATATACAGAGTTGATGTGTCTGACTTCATCTTCAAATTCACAAGTCAGATCAGTGTTGTATTTTGAAATCAATAGGAGAACGAGGTGCAGACAATAAAGCTGACTCTGCATCTGTATAAGTCAAACACACACACACACACACACACACACACACACACACACACACACACGTAATAATAACCATATTATTTTTATTGGCCTATTTAGTTTTCTTAATATAAAATATTAAAATATCTATTTTGTAAACTCCTTATAGCCAATGGTTACTACAGACACATTTTTTATTCAATTTTATATTATTTTTTCTGGGGCATTTTATTCACATTAAGAACGTCAAGTTTGACAGAATCGATCGTAGCAGCAGCAGCACTGTCACTTCACAGAACACACGACACACACACGGCAAACTGATTTTGTAATTTTTGAAGCGTGTAGATTACTTTGTGTTTTGTAAAGTTATCATCATGTGGCGAACACAGTAGATAAGACGTGTTTAGAGGCTTCAATCTGCGTGAAGTTTCGCGCTCAGGCTCACCTTGTTCGGCTGAGACGGGGACGGGGGACGTGGGGGAAGGAGGAAGTGGGTGTGCAGCAGCCGCTGAATCTGTGTCTATGCGACATGATAACCCCGGAGACAGCAGAGATGTTATTATTGTTGGATGTAAATCATAATTCAGTAATTATTTTACTAAGCTAGCAAGATAAAAGCAGGTCATGTAGCAACAAAAATAAGTAACTCTGAAAGTTTTGGAATACAGGAATAGGGCAAGCTACATTTCTTTTTGGAAAACTGTGTGACATACTGTCGACTTCGGCGTTCTCTGTCTTCTCTTTCCTTCTTTTCTTTCCGTTTTTGATGCCCTGACTTTTGACGTGACATGCCTGCGTGTGTCACTGTCTGCACTGCATCATAGCAAGTGCAATAAGCAAGAGATGCTACACTAGCGATCGTAGCTCGGACAGCGCAGGTGGAATGAACCATTGTGAGGGGGAGGGGTGTGACTGAAACATTAAATACATTATTTGTTTTTTAAATATTAAATCTATGCTCAAAACGGACACAATACACATTTAGTGCATGAGGGGCCCTAGAACATTTAATGTATGTATAAAAAAGAGAAAAGAAATAAGAAAAGAAAAAGGGGGGTCTGCTCTTCTGGGCCCTAAATCAGCCTGGGCCCTTAGAATCGTCCTAACCTTCCACCCCTTTACGGCGCCCTTGACCGTTGGGATGTTATTGTGCAGGTGATGAGCGGTGCCTGGCTTCCTCCAGACATGACACTTGGAATTGAGACAGTTAAATCTTCTTTTTCTCAGACCAGAGAATCTTGTTTCTCAGAGTCCTTTAGGTGCTTTTCTTTTTTTTGTGCAAATTCCAAGCAGGCTTTAATGTGTCTTGCAATGATTTAATGTGTCTTGCAATGAGAGGTTTCCATCTGGCCACTCTGCCATAAAGCCCAGATCGGTGGTGTGTTGCAGTGATGACTGTCCTTCTGTAAGTTCTCCTATCTCCACACATGATCTCTGGAGCTCAATCAGGTTCTTGGTCACCTTTCTTAATCTTAATCCCAATTGCTCAGTTTGGACAGGCAGTCAGTTCTAAGAAGAGTCCTGGTTTTTACAAACTTCCATTTAAGAATGATGGTGGCCACTGTGCTCTTGGGAACCTTCAATGCAGCCAAAATGTTTTTGCAGACTTCCCCAGATGGGGCTCGACACAATCCTGTCTCTGAGCTCTGCAGGCAGATCCTTTGACTTCATGGCTTGGTTTTTGGCTTGATATGCATTTTCAGCTATGAGACCTTATATAGACAGGTGTGTGCCTTTCCAAATCATGTCAAATCAATTGAATTTGCTACCGGTGGACTCCAATCAAAGTGTAGAAAAATTTTAAAGATGATCCAGAGAAACGGGATGCAACTGAGCTAAATTTCAAGTGTCATGGCAAAGGGTCTGAATACTTATGTCAATGTGATATTTCAGTTTTTTATTTTTAATAAATGTGAAAATTATAACAAATTGTAGATTGATTTGAAAAATAATAATAATAATAATTTAGCATAAGGCTGCAACATAACAAAATGTGGGAAAAAATGAAGGGGTCTGAATACTTTCTGAATGCACTGTACGTTTAACTTGACACAACAACCTAAATCCGCTGTATTTGACACGATGCAACCAAAGTGAAACACTACAAAAGCATCTCTTGGACATGTGTACATACAATAACGCGACTGATGTTATAATAAATCGATCTCGAACAGACTGACAAATTTAACTGCAAAATGGGTTGTTGTGTTCAGTAATATGAAAATAAACAATATCTTGCCTTCTTAAGCTACTTTTTGTATTGTCTTATCAATGCCTTACTAGTCTGCCACAGTAATGTAATGCATTATAATGATCTGCATAATATTTATAATATTTTATATATAACTAATTATTGAATCATTATATATTGAATTATTGTTATTTGAGGGCCTTTCTCAGCACATATTTATTTATGTGATTAATTGTGATTACCATAATTAGATTAATTAATCAGCATATCATGTAATTAATTCACTAAAACATTTTAAACGATTGAGAGCCCAAGTTTTTATAGATAAATGTATTTTTTATTATATATAATCATTTCATTTAACTGAATTTGCTATAGAGATTTCTATCACAATCTGACAAACTGGCATTTTACATTTATTCACTTGGCAGACGCCTGCAGTTCCATCATTGACCTCAAGGCTCTTAAATTCATCTTTAATGCTGCAGTTTGGGAACTTCTTACCTCCTCTCAGCATCCACACTAACTAGGGCGAGCTGAAGTTCTGTCCTGAGAGATTCAGTCTCCTGTTGACTGCTGGTCAGTCTGCTCTCCGAGTCATTAATATATTCTTGGAGCTGCTTAAACAGGAAACAGAATTATTTCTATTAACTACACATTATTTCTGAGTCAGTACTAATACATTAATGACCTTTGTAATTGCTAATTCCCACATAACAGGAAACATTCCAAACTCATACATTTTGACTAGCATTATGCAAAGGTTGTATTTAAGAAGAAATGATCTTAAAATAACATTAATGGAATGCCATTCTAATGCTAGAAGTACTTAATTAAGTTCTTTGTGTAGCATTGTTTGAATGTCTTTTAAAGGAATATTCCAGGATCAATACAAGTTAAGCTCAGTGTACAGCATTTGTGGAACATTAAGCTCAGTGTACAGCATTTGTGGAACAATGTTAATTACCACAAAAATAAATTTTGGATTTAAATAAAGCAAGAAGGTTACAGTGAGGCACTGTGGCGAGCAGGGCGGGGTAGAGCGGCATCTGGGCAGAGCGAGGCCGGGGAGATGAGTGGTGAATGAGGTCCACCTGTGTGCCACACCGGTCTCGTGTTCCAGTGAGGGATGGCAGGATTATTTAAGGAGAGGAGACAGCGGCAGATGAGGGCGAGAGATGCACGAAGCTGTCTGTGTGTGTGTGTGTCTGCGTGTCTGTGGTGGATGCTGAAAAGCAAGACTTTTGTGTACTGCTGAAAAAGAGCGACGAGTCTAATAATTGTTTTGGTCATCAACATTATGCCACGAATGCTTTTGTTTTAACTTGTATATATTTTCCACAATAATTGATCATAATGTTCAAATAATTGACGGTATAGCCTAGGTGACGCAATATTAGTTGTTAAGTAGTTGAACGTTTTCAGGATCGCTACGCTAATTAAAGTTCCACTAACATTAATGGTGTGTTTATGTCGTGTCAAAATTACTGTAATTTCGCGATTACAACTAGTCATGATTCTACTCGAAACTTTTCATCTCCTCATACTCAAATTATTTGTTTCTATGTTAATAACGCCAACATAGTTCCATGTGTGTCTGTTGTTGATGACAGCAAAATATTCAATTACAACATGAATTAATTCACATATATATGCCCTTGCAAAATGCTTAGGAACATAGAAAGTGTACCAGGTAATGATGACTTAAATGACAAATCAATCGGAAATATGTATAAACTATCTTAAAGTGTTGTGGCTCCTGCCATGTTGGTTATTTTTACATGACGTCACAAAGGTCAAGTTGTAGCTTCCATAGAATTCGCAGTTTGCAACTTGTAATTTCGAGTTCTACGCAGATGAGATAAGGCCACATCCACGCTAATCCTTTTTCGTTTGAAAACGTAATTTTCAGTTTCTTAACGTCATTGTTTTCCAAAGTGAACCGAATTATGGGTGGCAAAATGTAAGGTTTGTTTTTTTTACAGAGAAACGTTACACCCCTTATATCAATTGTACCTTCAAGTTTTCCTGCTCCAGATCAGTGATATTTCTTAGTAGCTGTGTATTGTTTTCTCTCTCGGAGAGCAGTTCAAGTTTGGTGGTGCTAATGATGTTCTGGGTTCTTTGAAGTTCCACAGCCAACCTCTTTTGCTTCTCAGCATCCTGCTGTAGCTGAACCTCCTGTGACTGTGATGGAAGAAGAGAACATTGAAGGTCTCAGCTGTGTGGTAAATGTCCCATTTTACATTTATACCTGCTCAGTTTTCATGGTTTCTTCACCTGGACCAAAGCTTTGGTCTGGTCAATTTGCCTCTGCATGGCCGTGGACTGCTGTCTCATCTTCTCCTGCATTTCCTGGAGGACTGACTTCAGATTGCAAACTTCATCGTTCAGAGAGGACAACTGAAAAGCCAGTGATCGAGACCCTTAGCATGACTAGCAACCAGATAAATGTTGAAATCAAGGAGAATTTACTCTAACCTGCTTCAGGTGTTCCTTGCATTGTCTTTCCACTTCCTGGGCCTCTAGCTTTTGTAACTTAGCCACTAAATCTCTGATCTGTGATAGCAGTTTAGACACAACATAAGATTGAAATGTTAGGATTAGAGGGATCTAGTTGAATTTGTATATAATATATATATGATCTCCACCTTAGTCCTCACCTCCACGTGAAGGCCGCCAATGGTGGTCCTATAATCTTCTGCCTGCTTCTCACAGAGTCTCTGGAAGTCTTGAACCAGCTGCTCTGCCTCTATCCTCTTCAACTTGTGTTCCTCGCATTCCTCCTCTGTTCTCCTCCTCAGATCTGCTTCCATCTCAAACTCCACCTGGAGCTTGAACGTGACTTGCGTCATATCTTGTAGGACGCTCAACCTCTCCTGCATCTCCTCATGACACCTGTAAAAACAGTCCTTCACTTATTATTGCAAGCACTTTCGAAATGTAATCATATGAAGGATATGAATTTTAGATATTTGTAATACAACCCCAATTCCGAAAAAGTTAATACAGCACTTTGAGAACAATGTTCCCCAAAGACAAATTGGAAGGATTTGGGGCATTTCACCCTCTACAGTGCACAATATAGTTAAAAGATTCAAGGAATCTGGTCAAATCTCTGTCTGCAAAGGGCAAGACAAAAACTTCTGAATGCATGTGATCTCTGATCCCTCAAACGTCACTGTCTTAAAATGGCAACACCATTCGTTGCTTCATCCACAGATGCAAGTTAAGATGTTACTATGCAAAGCAGAAGCCATACATCAACACTGTCCAGAAGTGCTGCCGGCTTCTCTGGGCTCGGTCTCATCTTAGATGGAAAGTAGAACAGTGGATCCATATTTTTTGGTCTGCCGAGCCATCGTGTTCACCAGGCCAAAGAGGAAAAGGACCATCTAAGCTGTTATCAGCATCAGGTCCAAAAGTCAGTGTCTTTATGGGCCAGGGGTGTGTCAGTGCCCATGGCATGGGTAATTCACACATCTGTGAGGGCACCATTAATGCAGACAGATATGTACACATTTTGGAGCAGCATATACTACCATCCAGCAGTCTTTTCCAGGGATGTCCCGGAATTTTCAGCAGGACAACTTCAAACCACATACTGGCTGAATAAGCAGATAGTGCGGGTGCTAAATTGGCCTGCCTGCTGTCCTGACCATCTCCAATTTAGAATGTGTGGTACATTATGAAGTGCATAATATGGCAACAAAGAGCCCATACAATTATGCAGCTGAAGACCTGTATAATGGATGAATGGGGGAAAATTCCACTTTTCAGTGCCTAAATGCTTAATAAGTGTTAGAAGAAATGGTGATGTTTCAGAGTGGTAAACACTCAACTTTTTTGTAGTGTTTTGCAATCATCTGATTTTAAATGACTGTACATTTAAAACAAACAATGACATTCAAAATATAAAACATAATAGACATGTTTAGTTGTAGTGCTTTCAATATAGCAAAGGGTGAATATAATTTACAAATCGCACATTTTTGGTTTTATTAGCATTTTTCATACTGTCCCAACTTTTTCAGAATTGGGGTTGTATAATACCTATCACACTAGTGAAAATGTTAATTCTTGATATAAGAAATAAGGTTTTAACAAGTAAAAATTTTAATTTTTACGTAGAATTGTACAATGATCTGCCATTCACTTCTGTTCAAATCGCAATTACAGATACCGGTATATATAATTAATTTCTTACTACCAGTTAAAATTTCAAATATGAATACATCTATTAAAAATGCTATTTTTAATATATCTTTATTTTTATAATTTTTTTCAACATGTTAGATATCAGGCCATATGGAAATGGATTTCAGATATAAAGAGAAATTAAAGATATTAAAAAAGACTTTCTTACTAGTTACAAAAAATATTAAAGATACCTGAAATTAACATCGCCACTAGTAAAAAATAATTACAGATATCAAAAATGTACATTTTTACTAGCTGTAATTCAATTGTTGACATCAAGAATATGACAATTTGTGCTAGTGACAATGTAATTTGTGATATGAAAAATAAGAAGTGCATTGTTTAATATATATATATAAAATGATTACTTATAGGTTTTTAAAAATATAATACATAAAAATTATATATATTTATAATTCATATCCTGCACAATTAAAATAATAAAAAGTTTGATCAGATGCCATATTTAATTTACTTTAATGACTAATTTACACTAATTATAAACAAGAAATAAGAACTAAGTTCCATATAATTGTTTTATGTGAACAGGAATATTTTCTGTGAAGACTTTGTCAATGTTTGTTGGCTAAACAATGGAAACCCAAGTTTCTTTCTTTAGTTACTTATGTTAATTTTATAATAGCAAATTGCTACCAAACCGTTTATGGATATTCTCTTCCTGTGATGTCTTTTCTTGTGGTGGAGTGGCAGAGCTGTCAGAGTTTTCATCCTGTCAATGAGAAATAAGATAAATGGTGTTTTGGTAGTGTTTTTAAATGGGTCCAGAGTCTACCCTGCTGAAAAGGCTAGCTTAGATCAGAATGAATTTCCATGCTCACCAGGCTGATCTAGTAAACATGTAGGCACTAACTCAATCCAGATACATTTGTTTAGAGAAAATTTTAACTATACTAACTAGGGCTGTCAATCGATTACATTTTTTAATCGAATTAATGACATGGTGTCCCGATTAATTAATCGCAATTAATCGCAAATACAAATATTTGCTGAGAAAGCCCCTCATATAACAATAATTCAATATATAATGATGAAATAATTGTACATAGTTATCTTTAAATATATGTGTGTATATATATATATATATATATATATATATATATATATATATATATGTGTGTATATAGGTGTGTGTATATATAACGGTGTGTGTATATATATATATATATATATATATATATATATATATATATATGTATATATATATATGTGTGTGTGTATGTGTGTGTGTGTGTGTGTGTGTGTGTAAAATATATATATGTGTGTGTATATATGTGTGTGTGTAACCCGCACACACAAACACATGACGAGACAGTCACAATGTCGGAGAAAACTGCTTTATTCCAACAAAGCAGGCAACAGTACAAAAACAGGGCAAATCCAGTGAAGAATGGTCAGGGTGAGCGTTAAATCGAAGCCGGGGAATCAAGATAGGGTAAAGGGGCAAATCCAGGAGAGAGTGGTCAACGAGAGCGTAGGGGGTCAAAGCCGGGGTAATCAGAATAAGAATAACAAGTGGGAGCAAAAGACAGGGGAACAAGGAGAGCTGGCAAGCTAAGAGGTGAACGAGAGGAGGTCAAAACTAGACGAGACTAGCTGGGGGCAAAGACACGGGAAACTAAATACAATAATCAACAACCGTGAGACGAAAGGGTAGTGATATATATAGGGGCGAGTGCAGGTGTGCAGGTGAAACTAATGTGCAGGAGTGCAGATGACGTGAGTGCAGGTGGTCATAATGTTCTGGGGGATTGGAAACGCGTGAGAAACTCGAGGAAGGGAGATTGCCTACGAGCATGTGAGCGAGTAGGAGCAAAGTGGGCGTGAGGGCTCGACCGAGCAAAAAGAGCGTGTGAGCTCGAGGGAGCGTGGGAGCTCGAGGGGCGAGGGCGGTGTTCGTGACAGTACTCCCCCTCTAAAACGGACGGCTCCTGATGGCCGGCTCGGTTGCGAGGAAGTGGTGCTGGACCGAACCCAACAAACAAAAAACCCTGAACAGACAACCCACAAAACACACAAACAAAATTGAGGGCAGTCCAAGGGGCACAGAGGGAAATGAGACAGTCCATGGGGTCAATGGGCAGTATCAAGGCAAGGTCTGGGGGAACATAGCGGACAGGCGGGTGGTCGGGAGATCTAGGGGGCAGCCGTAGGGCAGAGACAGGGTCAGGGGGTCTGGAAGGCGACTGGAGGACAGGGACTGGGTCCGGGGGTCTGGAAGGTGACCACCGGACAGGAATAGGGTCCGGAGGCCAGGGAAGAGGCCACAGGACAGGGAGAGGGTCAGGAAGTCCGGGCTGAGTCGTGAAAGGTGGTGCCGTCAGAGGCGGCACTGTAGGCGGCTCTGAAGGTGGGGTTCTGGAAGGCTCTGGAGGTGGAGCCGAAGGAGGCTTTAGGGGCGAAGGCCTGAAAGGCTCTGGAGGTGGAGCCGAAGGAGGCTTTAGGGGGGAAGGCCTGGAAGGCTCAGGAGGTGGAGCCAATGGAGGTGGCGCCGTGGGAGGTCCCCGAGGCGACGACCTGGCAGGCTCTGTAGTCTCGGGGGGTAGAGCTGTAGGAGGCCCGAGAGGCGGAGCCATAGAAAGCTCTAGAGTCTTTGGGAGCAGAGCCGTGAGGGGCTCGGGAGGTGGAGCCGTGGGAGGCTCGGGAGGCGGAGCCGTAGGAGGCTCGGGAGGCGGAGCCCTAGGAAGCTCTGGAGTCTCGGAGTAGGAGTAGAGCCGTGAGAGGCTCGGGGAAAAAGGTCGTGGAAGACTCGAGAGGCTCTAGAGGTGGGGCCCTGGAAGGCTCGAGAGGCTCGAGGGGGGGAGCCATGAAAGACTCAAGAGACGGAGCCCCGAGAGGCTCGGGAGGAGGAGGAGCCCTGGAAGACTCGAGAGATGAAGCCCTGAGAGGCTTGGAAGGGGGTGGAGCCCTGAAAGACTCGAGATGAGAAGCCCTGAGAGGCTTGAGGGGAGGAGGAGCCCTGAGAGACTCGAGAGGGGAAGCCCTGAGAGGCTTGAGCGGGGGAGGAGCCCTGAGAGACTCGAGAGGCGAAGCCATGAGAGGCTTGAGGGGTGGAGCCATGAAAGACTCGAGGGACGGAGCCCTGAGAGGCTCGAGGGGAGGATGAGCCCTGAAAGACTCGAGAGGGGAAGCCCTGAGAGGCTTGAGGGGGGGGAGGAGCCCTGAGAGACTCGAGAGGAGAAGCCCTGAGAGGCTTGGGAGGGGGAGCCCTGAAAGACTCGAGAGGAGAAGCCCTGAGAGGCTTGGGAGGGGGAGCCCTGAAAGACTCGAGAGGAGAAGCCCTGAGAGGCTCGAGAGGAGGAGCCCTGGGAGGCTTGGGAGGAGGAGCCTTGAAAGACTCGGGAGGAGAAGCCCTGAGAGGCGGCGCTCTGGGAGGCCCGAGAGACTTGAAAGGCAGAACCCTGGGCGGCTTGGGAGGTAGAGCTCTGGGAGGCTCGAGAGGAGGAGCCTTAGGAGGCTCGAGAGGAAGAGCCCTGGGAGGCTTGAGAGGAGCCCTGGGAGGCTTGGGAGGAGGAGCCTTGGGAGACTCGAGAGGCGGAGGCCGCGAGGGCTCTGAGGGGCGAGCAGAGGCTGGCAGAGCCGTGGAAGACTCTGGGGGCGGAGCAGAACCCGGCAGAGCCGTGGAAGACTCTGGGGCGGAGCAGAACCCGGCAGAGCTGTGGAAGACTCTGGGGGCGGAGCAGAACCCGGCAGAGCCGTGGAAGACTCTGAGGGAACCTCTGCTGTCTTGAGCACAAGACGAGACTGGGGAGAAGGGGCCCTCTTCCTTCTCTTGCGTCCTCGGCCAACAGGGGACGTGGCCATGGGGACGGTCGAGGCTACAGGCGCTGGCTCGCCGACCGTGGCGGGCATGGGCGCTGGCTCGCCGACCGTGGCGGGCATGGGCGCTGGCTCGTTGGCCGTGGCGGGCATGGGCGCTGGCTCTCTGGCCGTGGCGGGCATGGGCGTTGACTCGCTGGCTGTGCCAGGCTTCGAGACTGGGGCCGTGACAGGCTTCGGGACTGGGGCCGTGACAGGCCTCGGGACTGGGGCCGTGACAGGCCTCGGGACTGGGGCCGTGTCAGGCTTCGGGGCTGGGGCCGTGACAGGCCTCGGGACTGGGGCCGTGACAGGCTTCGGGACTGGGGCCGTGACAGGCTTCGGGACTGGGGCCGTGACAGGCTTCGGAACTGGGGCCGTGACAGGCCTCGGAACTGGGGCCGTGTCAGGCTTCGGGGCTAGGGCCGTGTCAGGCTTCGGGGCTAGGGCCGTGTAAGGCTTCGGGGCTAGGGCCGGGTAAGGCTTCAAGACGGGGGCCGTGGTAGGCTTCAAGACGGGGGCCGTGGTAGGCTTCAAGACGGGGGCCGTGGTATGGAATGCTGGTTCAGTTTCTGCCTCCCCCACAGTAAACGAGGAACCAGCGTACAGTAGGGCGAGGTCAATAAACTGAGCCAGGTTGAGAGAGCAGCGACCACCAGGCATGAATGATGAGGCTGGCTCATTCAGTCCAAATTGAAAAATGTCTTTCAGAGCCACCTCATCAAAATTCACCTGGTACGCCAGGGCACAAAAATCCATAATATAAGCCTCCAAGGGTTGGCTCCCCTGGCGCAAACCCAAGAGTCGGGCCGCTGGCTCCATAATGTCAAGGACGGGGTTATGAGTTACATAACCACTGCCTTCACGGAAAACCCTTGGTTCGCGTCTGATGACACATAAAACCTCTCCGGGGATGGAGAGCTTGGTCAAGTTTCCACACCGTAGCTCCTCGCGCTGAATGTGACGTGTTCCTCCGCTCTAGTGAACTGCGCGAATCCTCAGCGTGACGCATTGTGACTGTCTTCGGTGGGGTTGGTTATTTTGTAACCCGCACACACAAACACAAGACGAGACAGTCACAATGTCGGAGAAAACTGCTTTATTCCAACAAAGCAGGCAACAGTACAAAAACAGGGCAAATCCAGTGAAGAATGGTCAGGGTGAGCGTTAAATCGAAGCCGGGGAATCAAGATAGGGTAAAGGGGCAAATCCAGGAGAGAGTGGTCAACGAGAGCGTAGGGGGTCAAAGCCGGGTAATCAGAATAAGAATAACAAGTGGGAGCAA
This sequence comes from Xyrauchen texanus, assembly GCF_025860055.1. Taxonomy (NCBI): domain Eukaryota; kingdom Metazoa; phylum Chordata; class Actinopteri; order Cypriniformes; family Catostomidae; genus Xyrauchen; species Xyrauchen texanus. The sequence goes on from NC_068314.1 coordinate 5,296,233, forward strand.
AAGACAGGGGAACAAGGGGAGCTGGCAAGCTAAGAGGTGAACGAGAGGAGGTCAAAACTAGACGAGACTAGCGGGGGCAAAGACACGGAAACTAAATACAATAACCAACAACCATGAGACGAAAGGGTAGTGATATATATAGGGGCGAGTGCAGGTGTAAACCATGACAGGTGATGAGACGAGTGCAGGTGAAACTAATGTGCAGGAGTGCAGATGACGCGAGTGCAGGTGGTCATAATGTTCTGGGGGATTGGAAACGCGTGAGAAACTTCGAGGAAGGGAGATTGCCTACTGAGCATGTGAGCGAGTAGAAGCAAAGTGGGCGTGAGGGCTCGAGCGAGCAAAAAGAGCGTCGCGAGCTCGAGTGAGCGAACAGTGGGAGCTCGAGGGGCGAACGAGCTGGAAGCTCGAGGGGCGGAGCGAGGAGCGGGGTTCAGTGACAGTGTGTGTATATATATATATATATATATATATATATATATATATATGTGTGTGTGTGTGTATATATCAGTCTGTGTGTAATGAATGAATATAATGTCCAAGTTTCACTTTTTGAATGGAATTACTGAAATAAATAAACTTTTGATGATATTCTAATTAAATGACCAGCACCTGTGTGTGTGTGTGTATATATATATATATATATATATATATATATATATATATATATATATATATATATATATATATATATATATATATGATATATATGTGTGTGTGTGTGTATGTATATGTATGTGTGTATATATATATATATATATATATATATATATATATATATATATATATATATATATATATATATATATATATAATAAAAACTATTCAGATAATTAAAATGCATTACATCCTTGTGGCAGAAGAGTTAATCATTGATAAACAATGGCTTAAATGTTTAAAAATTGGTTTTAGAATACAATGTATTGTTTACTACCATATTATTGAACATATTTCAGTCATTGGCATCGAGTTCACAGCAATCCATTTTGCAAGTGAATTTGTCAATCAGTTGGAGATTTATTATGAGGGCTTGTTTAAGCGCCCGTCAATGTACACCTGCACTAGACATGCTTGTGTAGTGTCTCTGGTGCGTTGCATCATAAACATAAAATGTTTAGGTCACTGTGTCGAGATAAATATAATTTGATACTTAGAACACATCTTGAGATTACTTAGTTCGAATTGTACTCCATCAAATATTGAAAGCAAGAACATTGTTCTTACTTTTACATGTGTTGTGCTGTCTGCTGCAGGGTTGTTTTTTTCACTGTATACACTGCGCATTGCTCATACAGCCAAGGTTTCACTTACTGCTCTCTGGAGTAAACAGGTGGTACTACATTTTTGCATTTCTCAGGAATCTTCCTTAATACGGTCCGGGGGCATTGCGATTAATTGCGCTATTTTTTTTTACTCATTATTTTTAATAAAATTTATCGCACTGAATTAACGTGTTAAATCAACAGCCCTAATACTAACTTTTATAATACGTTTAACATCAAAAAATATAGAAAGGCAAATCTGTGGATTTTTTTTGTAATCTTTCTCTAAGGTTATCTTACCAACACCTGCAATTGTAGATGCTCTGCTTGTAATAACTTCACTGTCTCCCTTAGATGGTACAAATCTTCCTCCAATTTTTTGTTTGTTTCTTTAGTTTTTTGTAGTTCAGCCACATCTAGAAAGATGGATTGATGGAAAACATCAAGCATAAATTATGTCTTCTGTAGGGGTTGTCTGTATTTTAAAGCAATGGCAAGACAAGGAGAAACCAGGAATGGATTATACCACAGCGCTTCAGCTTCTCCAGTTCCTGTCTGAGGAGTTCAATCTTCATCTGAGCTTCTTGCAGCTCTGGTTCTGAGACAGACATAAGTTTGATGTTGACATGATCTTCATGTGTGTCACCCTCAAACAAACAGCTTCACAAAACTGTCACCTGTGAAGAGTTTTACCATAAGCTTTCTGGGTTAGGTGAGCAGACTCAAGCTCATCCGTGAGTCTGCGGATCTCCTTGTGGGCCATGGTGAGGCGTGCGGAGGCCTCTTCTACATCTCGCTCCAGTTCTTGCAGCGTTCGCCCCTTCAGATTACTATTCCCACAGTACTGTGGATCAACCACCTGGTACAAACACAAAAGAGAGTCATTCAACAAGAGGACAGTTTCCATTCTGTGAACTCCATGAGCCAATAACTAGAGGTCCCTGTCTTAAAGATATTGTTTTTGATATATACTAAATCGCAAAATATTTCCATGCCCACAGCAAGCAATGTCCTTCATAAAGTCAATGGAATGAGTAAGTCATTTTGTGGTACTCTCGATGCAGCCAAGTGAGCCTGACTCACTGGACATTCACTTGACTGTCTGAGGAAACTGAGTGCTTTTTTGTTTCTTTTTGTGCTGGTTCCGCCTAGTGGCTGGAGTTTGTTTTGTGAAATAACATTCCTTCAGGACAGTTTGTTGATCAATCTGCATGTTATTGTGCTTATGCCACCCGTTGGCTGGAGTTTGTTTCTTGGAGGACATTGGAGTGAATAGGTCATTTGTTGCACTCAAGTAACATCTTTTTATTTTGGCACTTTACCGCTAGTGGCTGGAGCTTGTTTTTTGGAGGAACACACCTTCGGGACAGTTATGTGGATGAATCTACATGCTCTTTGTGTTTATGCCTCCTATTGGCTGGAGTTTGTTTTATAGATTATTTTCTGTTGTGTAATTCTGTCTCACAAAATTGATATAGAAGCACCGGACTTGAGCAATGCGATGGCAAAGTTGTCACGGGGGCTCTCGTAGGTGTACATGGACTGTTTCTCTTGATTCTGAGATAACCTTGGAGGAGTTTGGCGAGGTAATTAAGGCCTTGCCTACAGTCTGCATCTAGAGATGCAAGGGTGCGCCTTATGCAATTCAAGATTTTACATAGATTCTATTGGACCCCCTCTAGATTGTATAGGCTTGGTCTTGAAGACACACCCACCTGCTGGCGATGCCAATCGGAGGATTGAGACACGGCGGTGGTGTGCTGAGATCCAGTTTGTAAAATAAAAATTTGTGTTGAAATTTCAGAGTTTTGTGTAACTTGTTGGGCACTCGGGTTTCGTTTTGCCCCAAACTCTGTGTTTTAGGCGATGGGACGGTCATCGATATAATATATAAATACATAAAAATTGGGTCCTGACCAGTGTTATGAAAAGTAGGCAGATTGTTTTAGGGGATGGAAGTCAGTTGGAGATTCGGGAGTGGTGCAAGGAGACTGGAAGGGTGGCAGCTTTCAAGGAGGTTTCATGTAGAAGGCTGGGTTCTGGGATTCATTTGATGGGAATTGGGGCAGTTATTTTATGCTTTTGGGGGACTCTCGGGGAGGGCCTGTGGAGAGAGAGGCGTAGTTTTAAATGTGTACTTTTTTTGTGTACTTATGTGAGACCACAGGGATGTTGTTGAATGGGGAGGGGTAGTAGTGGTAGTTAAATGTTGATTCACTGTATACAGTGTATGTTTTGTTTTTCTTTGTCATCTCTTGAGTAACAGAATACATGTAACGGGATTACGTATTTAAAATACAAAATACAATTAACTATATTCCACTACAGATACAATTTTAATAATTGGTAATTAGAAAACAGTTCAATTCAAAAAGTATTTTGATTACTGAAGAGATTACTTTGCATTTTATTGTCATTTGTTTCATTTCATATTTAGTCCTTTCAGATGGAAAACATTTAAACATATAAATGATGCGATCCAAAGTGTATTTGAACAGCAGTGAATCACTTTCTTATGATGTGTTACATTCATACAAGCAGACAGAGAAGTACGTTTGAAGTAAGTTTGGAGCAAAAGAAATAGAAATAAATCTTGTGTAAACTGTCAGCTTTATGCTAAGCTAAAATGCTATTTCTTGCCATTTTACATGCACATGTTACCAAACACGATCATAGTTTTTTATCAAGAAAATTCACTTTGGATTTTTACTTTTCTAGTAAGACCTTTGATATCATATTCTTGATAATAATTTTATATTGTTTTTCTGTAAAAATATCTAATAATCCTTAAAACAACATCAATTTGATTGATCTTGTTTTAGAAACAACACTGCATAAGATATTTAGGTTTTTCAGAGAATGTATTTTTAACATAAAATGTTAATCTTAAAAATGTTGTCAGCATCATTATTTTTTTTTATACAGAGAATGGTAGGTCTATTACTAAAAGTCCAAAAATAGGAAAAAACACTTTTTTGTGTAGTTTTCCAGAAGTTGTTGTGCCTGTAAATGCACAAGTAAAAAAAACTATCTTAATTCCCTTTTAGATTCTGATTCAGAACATAATTAGAAAATCAGTACAAATATTGACTCATCAATGAAAAAGTTCTTGTGTGATGTTGATAGGTGGGCTTCACTACATTTGTCAATCGGTCCTTGGGAAAAGACACGTTACATTCACATAAAATGAAACCGAAGGTTAGTAAAACAGTGAATGTGGGTGCACACGTGATCTAAAAGGATTGTTAAAATCTTTGCCCTCAAAATCTCACCTGCTACTTTTTGTCATGCGTTTTATCACATGCAGGGGTTAATAGAAATATGACCAGACTGGAATCAACATACAGGAGTCGACTTCTGTTTACTCTGAGCAGCCTTTTTGAGTCCAAGGAGTCTCTTCCAAGGGCTCTGAACTTGTCGTGCCGCCACCTTGTGGAAAAACATGGAAAGAGATGGGCTATATTCATCAAAAGGTCCATGTATTTATAAATAAATACTAGAATACAAGATACACAACGTGTGGTTCTGCAAGTCAAGAATTACAGTAAAACAACAAGAGGACTGTTTCTCTTTACCCCGACCACATTCTCTCCAAGACCCTGTGAGGTTGGCTCCTTTTGGCCATCAGGATAGCATGTGGCCTTCATATCCACATCCTGGCTTTGTGTTTTCTCCTGCAGAGAGGCTCTGTCGGCAAGGAGGTAGGCCACCTGCTCGCAGAGGCTGATGGGAATAATATCAGCCAGACCCTCTTGAAGCAACATCTCAGCGATCTCGCTCCTCTGTGTCTCTGTACAAACAGGTGTCTTCAAAGATTAGAGACATGGTCTAAAAGCCACAAAACTCCAATTTGGTTTTGTTGTGTCTTTAAAGTGTGTTTAAGTCTAAGCCTGGCAAGGAGGACAGACATAAACAATTGCACACCTTGCTGCAGATGAATGTCTTCTATAGTGCCACGAAGCGTTTCATTTTCTTGCTCGAGATGTAACGCCACAGAGTCACGTGTCTTTGTGAGACTCTTAATATGACTGACATATTGCTGAACCTGAGAACACAGACACATCTCAGTATAATGCCATCCTGAATTCACATAATCTGCAAAAGAAAGATTCTACTGTTTCATTTCTCTAGCTCTACAACTCACCTTTTCGATCTCAGCGACACGCTCTTTCTGCAGATCTTGTATCTGCTGGTTGAGAGAGCTCACAGTACTTTCACTGCTCATGAAAAGATTCCACAAAAAATGCAGATGCTCTTCACAGGATGCTGAAGAGTCCAAACCTTCATCCAGCAATCTCTGCTCTATGTCCTGGAACAGCTTTTCATCCTGAACAGAGAAACCGATGAACAAAGTGTTTAAGAATCAATCTTACTGTCTTTCTGTCTGTTTATCTATTTTTCTGTCTGTCTACCTGTCTTTCTGACTCTCTGTCTGTCTTTATATCTGTCTGAAGGTATATCTATCTATGTGTTTGTCTGTCTAATGGTTTATCTATCTGACTGTCTATCTATCTATCTACATATCTGTCTGTCTGATAGTTTATCTATCTGACTGTCTATCTATCTATCTATGTACATATCTGTCTGTCTGATGGTATATCTATCTCTATGTGTGTCTGTCTGATGGTTTATCTATCTGACTGTCTATCTATCTATCTACATATCTGTCTGTCTGATGGTATATCTATCTCTATGTGTGTCTGTCTGATGGTTTATCTATCTGTCTGTCTATCTATCTATCTACATATCTATCTATCTATCTATCTATCTATCTATCTATCTATCTATCTATCTACATATCTGTCTGTCTGATGGTATATCTATCTCTATGTGTGTCTGTCTGATGGTTTATCTATCTGACTGTCTATCTATCTATCTATCTACATATCTGTCTGTCTGATGGTATATCTATCTCTATGTGTGTCTGTCTGATGGTTTATCTATCTGACTGTCTATCTATCTATCTACATATCTGTCTGTCTGATGGTATATCTATCTCTGTGTGTCTGTCTGATGGTTTATCTATCTGACTGGCTATCTAGCTATCTATCTATATATTTATCTATCTACATATCTGTCTGTCTGATGGTATATCTATATATGTGTGTCTGTCTCATGGTTTATCTATCTATCTATCTATCTATCTATCTATCTATCATACATATCTGTCTGTCTGATGGTATATATCTATCAGTCTGTTTGTTTGTATCTATCTGTCTGTCTATATGACTGCCTATCTCTCTATCCATTTGTCTGTCTATCTTTCTGACTTTCTATATGTCTGTCTATCTGTCTTTGGATGAGAGGAGAATGGTGCGCATGCGCATAACTGTTGTTTCGTTTAAAAGACTTTGCGGTTTTCTTGCATGAACCACTCTCTCCACATTTCACAACACATTTGCTTTTTACTAGGCTATTAAGCAAAAAAAATCACCAAATCCTTAGATATTGATTTACATTTCATGAGAGTTGAGACCGATATTTAGCGCCAGTCAGATCGTGACGCGTTGTCCTTTTAAAAAAGTAGTAAAATCCGCGATTCGACACGAGAAAGTAAAAGAAAAAAGCTTACCTGTACTGTACACATCTCCGGAGTTTCAAAAGCCTTTCTGTGAAAAAGTTACGTAATTGTTTTGAAAGTGAGCTATTCCGCAAAAACACGCGTTTCTGAACGCTACTGTGTTGACTCAACTGGACGCATAAAACTATTTCTTTCGATGCGTTCAACGACGCAAATTAAAAAGTTCATGATCCATGCTGCCTAGAAACAGATGTTTGCTAATGTTTCACCTTCTATTCTACATTTTCAGACCGCTAAACCAATGCAACAACGCGTGTCTCGAGAAGCGTTTTTAAAAATGTACCCTCTTTTTTTAATCTGACATGGCGTCTGCAAGAGACGCTGTAAACACATCGAGACGCGGCGTAACGCTCAAATACATCCGTCTAGCGGACGTTTACATAGAAAAACAATTAAAAACTGCGCGGACGGACACGAAACGCATTCGGTGTGAACGGCCCCTTTGGAATGCTCGGCCCGCGGTCAACAGCGAGAAAACAGTCTCCTCGAATGGGCCGTTCCGCACAGCAACCCATCAAACCTCTGTTATAAGAAACGCACTGTTCCATAACAAATGTAGAGCTATAGGGGAATGTTAATAAATGATTAATATATCAGTGCAAACTAATTTAGATTCCTTCCTCTGTGAGATTCATTTTCGTTTAGATTTTCAGATGTTTACACTGAAAGTAAAGCAATTTTAATGTAGGGCCTACATAACTGGATTTTTTAAAAAAAATTCTGAGGATTTATATTCTAATGATTCATTTTCGTAGGAGCAGAAAGATTCCAACACTTGATTGAGGATTCATGGGTGTGAACTGAATGTTTATCTAGGCAGGACATCGTTCCAGATTGTTCCATGTAGTTTTCTAATTGCCTACATTAAAGCATACTACCATGAATGAAACAGGGCAAGAACATAATAAAGTGATCTCTTTGTAGGCTACTGTGCTTTCCATAGCATGTTGTATAGTGCCTACTCGTTTTTTTCCGTCATCTATTGTATATACCCCAGAATCAGCTTTATTGCCAAGTATGCTTACACATACAAGGAATTTGTCTTGGTGACAGGATCTTCCAGTGTACAACAATACAAACAATACCAGTTTCAATTCCAATACTAATATACATTAAGTACATTAGTAAATTGTAGGCTTATATTGTACTATGCATATTAATTCATACATGTCTCATTGTTTGAATTGTAATTGTGTATATTATTGTATGCTGATCAGATTTCCAATTTGATTTCCAAATGTAAAATCTGGTATTCACATTTACACTATTTATTTTTTTTAAACAATGTGCAAATCTACCATGTCAGAAAAGTATCCCATTGATTGTGTATGTACAGTCAGGTACAGATTACCAACCGGGCCATTAGGGCCAGTGCCCAGGGGCCCTTGACTACCAGGAGGCCCTTGAATGCCCGGGGGTGCCCTGGGCTTTAAGGCTGAGCGCTCAACAACTTTTGGGTGGAGGGGGGCCCTTGGAGATAATTTGACCCAGGGCTTTTGCAATGTCATAATCAATCCCTACAGTATGTACCCGTAAGAATAAAATTAGGCTTCCTTCTCTGGGTTTGGGTAAAAACAATCTTCAACCCATTTTTAGTTTGTAAGCTTTTTTTTTTTTTTTTTTTGGAGCTGTGAAGGAAACTCCTCCTCCAACCGAGCCCACATTCCTCCCTGGACCGTTATTCCCAAACAGACTGTGGAGAGAGTGAGTATATGTGAAGGAGAAGGGGAGGAAACTAGCTGAAGAGACAGAAAAATTACAGAAGATTTCAGAAGATTTGTTGGTACCACTGAGCAAGGTAAGCTGTGATTTTCAGTTTTAGGGTTTAGTTGCTTTCAAAAGACATCAAACTTTTTACAGTGCTTGTGATTTTGTGTTGTTTTAACCTTTAGATGCTTTAGGAGGATTGAGTTAAACATAAACTGTTCCTACATTCTTAAAAATAAAGTTTACAAATGATTTTACACTCTGGTGCCATATGAGAGCATTTTAAGTAGCCGATATGCCATTGGAGAACCTTTTAAAAAATGTTGGTTCATGCTTAACAGAAGTAGCATAAATTTTTTTTTAAGACCATACAGCAACTTAAGAATCCTACTGTATATGGTGAAAATGGTTCTTGATAAGAAGAAAGCTCTTTGATGGACATATGTTGCCTCAAAGAACCATTGAAGAACCTTTATTTTTAAGAGTGCAAGTAATTAATAACTATTTATATTTTCAGAGATGCTTTATATTTGGTTGAATATTCAAAGACACATTTGTACAACCCTTAAAAACCTAGAAAGACGTAAAAATAAGACAAACTTGCAAAATATGTTATTAGCATTCAAGTCCACCAGAATTCCTTAATTGATTTGATGTAATTTCAGTATGTTCTGGTCTCCCAATGTCCTGTATGAGTCATTTCTATAAGATCTTTGTAATTATGTAGCTTTTATGAGAGGTAAGCACAGCTCCACTGTATTTACAGTGTTAAAGAGCATCTTGGTAATGCCATGTATGACAAACACAGAGCAGTCAAAGAGAAATAACAGTCCGCATCTGTGCCAGGACCACGCAGCTTATGCATGTAAACATGTCAAGGTGGGGGTCAGTTTAATAAGTAGTAGTTAAAAATGTCGACAACATACGTCATCTTACAATCACCATAAAGAGCCATTAAAAAAAAAAAAACTACTTTTTTGGTTTGGAAATAAACTAAGTAGCAACACACAGTAGTGACATCGAGGGTGTGGAATCTTGGGGTTTGGTGGGTTTGCGTTTCTAAGAGTTGTGTAATTCCCAAACTTCCATCCACATCCCGGTCAAAACAAGACACACAGTCCTTATGAATTGACTTTTTATTCCAAGACGAATTCATGAAGTAATCTCCTTTGATCATGGATTTTGCACGGAGAATTCACGGAACATTTGTGGCCATGTTTTGCATCTTGGAAATATGATTATGGAAAAGCTAGCAGTGATGAGAAGATTAATTTATGGGCATGATGTCGGTCAAGTAATATTGTAATATGCGCTTGAATAAATGTTCACACATACAGCAAATATGGAAAATGTTTCACTGGAAAAGATGCTGTCGGCCAGTGTCGTCATTTTAAATCAGCATAAGTAAACTTCCACAAGTTGCTTTTCCTTGAACCAATGGCCAACATTTCCTGTGACTACTCTACTGTATAAGTTTGACATCTTATTCCTTTGCATGGGATGCATATTCAAATCAGATAGAACAGGGGAATAAATATATCTTGCTGTTTGTTGTATCTCATTCAAAGCAGAAGATCAGGGACAGATCTTTATCCTTTAAATATTTACACAGTGCTACTTAATGTCAGCCACATCAGTGGCAATTCAGACATGCTGATTATTTCCCAAATTATTGCTTATTTTTATTTTCTAAGTGAATGTGAGATAGCTTAAACAATTTTTTCTTTTTGCAGGTCCACTGAAATGGCTTTCTTGTTGATGTCAGTTACTGTTCTGCATTTGGTGACTCTAGCTCTGCTTTTCATTGCCACGATGGAAAAGGTAAGTTAAAACTCAATGCGCTCTGTGATGAAAAGCTGATTCATTGCCAGAAATCTACACACAAATCTAGTCTCTGACCCTATAAACAAACCTAGCACAAACTTAGTGTTCATCGTCATTTCAAATCATGAGAAGCTGTTTTGTCATTATACCTAAATGTTTTGGATGATGTGTGTAGATTGGGGGGTGGTGGGGGTGTACTTGCTTGTTTTGATTATTGTTTAATTAATCTTTTTCTTATTAGATTGAATATATTCTGACCTCTGAAGCAGTTTGAGATGCATTTGTTTGTATAAAAATGTGCTAAACACATAATTCAGTATTATTGTTATTATTATTGCAGTCCTGGTGGTCATGGGGAGACATTGAGAACACAGATCTTTGGTATAAATGCATGTATGACAACAGCACAGAAGCCTGGCTGTGTTCGTCTGCCAGTGAGAGTGGTAAGTACTCCTAAACAGTTTCAGTTACTATATATATATAATTTAAAAAAACATTAAAAATCACATTTCCATCAGCTTAAAAATAGCAACAATAGTGAGCATGAAAAATGCTTGTATGAAAGTTGAAGGGAAAAAAAAACACTCAAATATTTATATTTATTGTAAGGACTATTTATCAGGAATTTGTGAACATGAAGGTAATTTTAACTTGTGTTTAAGAAAATGGCCTTGCAAAAATAGATTTTTTTTTATCTGAACTATTTTTCAAGTAATTGTGGAAAAGTGTTGGAATACTTTTAGTGGTTTCAGTTCAAAGATCTCTTGTGGTACAAGAGAAGAAGATACAACCACTGGTGTTGAATCAGTTGGTCCTGACCTTTGAAGTCCTGTCATGGCTCTTAGGAGTCACTTCTTTAATCATGAGATGTGAAAAGGGGTCTCTCTTTCTCTGTTTTTCTCTCTCAGAATGGCTGCAGTCAGTACAAGCGCTCATGATCTTGTCTGTGGTCCTCTCCTCCATCTCCTTCATGGTGTTCCTCGGTCAGCTCTTCACCATGTCCAAAGGAGGACTTTTCTATTTCACTGGATTGTGCCAACTTTTTGCAGGTAGCTGAGTGTTTTCATACTATTTTTGTAGTATACTTTTGTATTATCAGATAGATAGATAGATAGATAGATAGATAGATAGATAGATAGATAGATAGATAGATAGATAGATAGATAGATAGATAGATAGAAAGAACAACATATGTACCAGTTGAACATGTAATATGTAACAAAGTGTTGTATGTGCTGCCCCTTGTGGCCACTTTCTATTCTCACCCACTTCAATTGAACTGTATGCTCTTTCAGGTTTTGCAGCATTTTCTGCTGTCCTTATCTTCACTTTTCAAAGGAAAGAGATTCTTCAAGATACTCGTGAACTGGAAAAAGGTCATTTCGGCTACTGTTACATCCTCGCCTGGGTGTGTGTGCCTCTCTTGCTTATTAGTGGCTCACTTTATGTCCATCTGCGCAAAAGGGCCTGATTATCTCATTTAAGCTGCATAGGGACTTTTACTGTTGATATTATATGCTTAAACTCTAGCTATTATAAAATGGCTTGCTGTTCTGCATAATTTATTATCCTGGACCAAATTCCTGACACCTACTTTAATGTTTTTTTTTTTTTTTAATCTTTTTGGCAAACAAGCAATGCGTTGCAACAATACTTTCTGTATTTTTCCATATTGGGAAACCGTTGCTTTAATTAATCGCTGATAATTAAATGGAATTGAAATGTTTAGCTGCATCTGAATTTGTATTGTTTCAGAGTATAAACTGGAATTGATAAATAACTTCTTAGTATATAGCAGGGAAGTAGGCATAGTTGTTTGCTTGGTTAGCTTTAAATTTAGTCAGTGCTAAGACTTGAGTATAAAAAAAAAAGCAAACACAAAGGCTTCTTTGATGACACAGAGACGTAACTGTGGATGGGTCACTTTCATTCGGAGCACTAGTTTGAATGTCCCAAATGTAAATGTTAGAACTGGAAGCACAAAACTTTAGACAGATCCTTTTTATCCCAACATTAAAATTGTGTACTTGCCTCTTTGAACTATTCTGTTATAACTGTATGTAAACAAATAAAGTATGATTTGACAGCAGATCAATAGTTCTTGGTTTATTTTTAGGTGCGTGATGTTTTTGACAGACTGACCGTTGACTGTGAATGCGGCGAGAGTAGGTCGAAAGTTTTTTTGTGCTTACTGAAATTCAAGCCGCTGCCTTCAGTTGCTAAAGCTGAAAATGTTCACAAAGTGCCACCAAAAAGCTAGATATTTATTTTTACTTTTAGTTAAAAATGATGTAATACAGTCATCAGGAATACATATTTGATTAACTCTACACCCTAACCCCAACCCTAAACCTAACCATCAGAGGAGTACAAATATAATTCTAGTTTGGAAATTCTTGTCAGTAATTCAGCAGAATGGGTTCAGTTTCAGGGGACATCAACTTTCGGAAGCAACATGTTGATTTCACATGTGATCATGTTGGGCAACATCCCAAAATATCCAATTTAAAATAAACTAAGCAGAACTTTGCCCATTCTATTGCCCATATTGTAAATAGAAAAGATGTAAATATTACTACAAAAATGCTGCAGTTCAAGTCAGAAGTGTCCAATAGAAATTGGTTGAGTGTATATACTATGTGGTTTGCATCGTAATGAGATAAAGTAATGGTTTATATTGAGGTAGTTGTCACAATGTAACAACATACACTCAGTATATTACAATGGGAAATGTGACACTTTATATTGATTTGTTTGGTTGTGTTAATGACTTATCAACACAACAACAAAACATCATACCAAATATGCTCCGCTTTCAAAAGCACAGTAGATCTCATCTAGTGACAAATTACCTTTGCATTGCTCGTCCTGCCTACTGCAGGACGAGCAATGCAAGAACATGTTCATGCAAAACTCAAAGGTAAGCAAAGGTGAGCTAAACTCATTTCATAAAGCACTTAAATGGATTAAACACTCCCACTGCATTGCATGTAGAGTTCAACATGCATAATTTTGCTCATGGCTGAGTATCAAATAAAAACACATGTATTATGATCTCATGTCCACATTTATGAAATGTGTGTACAACGTGTAATAATACGAATAAAGGCATCTGGGTAGGTGTGGACACCCAGTAGCTGGGAGGAAAGGACACACTCAATCTCGGCTCCCTAGAGAAGACTCGCTCATCTGGTAGAACTAGTCACGATAGTGAGCCAGAAAGAGAGAGAGAGTTGCTTGACGTGCTAAATAAAGGCACAATAAGGACAGAAATCTAATATCAACGAGACACCGCCAACCTCATAATGAATAAGAATGTGGATTAAGGGACACCAGAGTGTTTCAGTACATGTTTTAGGAATGTTTCGAATCTGCTGACTCGAGACATGAATTTGGCTGAAAGCTGAAAATGGGCAGATCAGAGTGATGACAAGTTCCTCTCAATGGTTACGAGGCAAAAAGTAATTTAACACCAGATAGAGTGAGGCCACTTTGAGTGGGAGGAGATATGAGCCAGTGATATGTCAGAACTTGACGGAAACAATCAATGGACTTGTGAGTGTGTAAGAGAAACAGGGAGGTAAGAATCGTCTCTTAATACCTAAACATTGATCTTTTCAAGTAGTACATTATGTTACCATTCACTGGATGAACTGCAGGCTATTTCACATCAAATATAGTCAACAAATCCAATGGAAAATGTTTGAGAAAGGCTGGGAACATTTCTAAAGTTTGAAGACTTGGTGGACTGCACTAAAGCATCTACTGAATTCAAGGATATTTCAAAGTTCTGCAAAACTTCCAGACACTACAATGATTGTTTTATGGAGTATCTTGATTTTGTTGACTGACATATGAAGAAGAACCTCACCTATTTGAATAATTTACCAACCCTCCACCAAGAGCTGCTGCTGTTAGTTATTGTTTACACATCGTCATGATTTGATCTACATTCCTTGTACCTTTATAAAAGGACATCAACTTCGAGGCTCAAATCATGTCAAACTCTCAAGAGCAAAGCCTAAATGAGAATATTATCTTTACTCCATTGACGGAGTCCAGTCCAGATTTCTTGCACTGTGAGGCAGAACGATATTGTGTGGAAAGCCTGGTAAGTTCAGGCCCTGGAGCATACTACACCAACCTCAACAGAGAACAAATTGTACCTTTCCTCTCCCCTGGGGAGGTGAACCAGATCTCCAGCTGGACTGAGGACTATCGCAGCAGTGATGCAGTACTTGAGGATGTAAATGGCAAAGAGGAGGTAGGTTCTGATCTACAGGACTTTTCTGGACACTATTTTCCTGAACAGTCTGACACGCCAGCACCATGCTTAGAGCTGGGATGGCCGGAAAAGAACAACTGGATGGATATGGGACGAGTTCTGGTCTACACCAATCCTCCTGCAGAAAATGCGCCTCCAATACGAGAAATTCTCAGGAGACTCCTACATGGAGCCAATAAGGTAAGATTAGATGCTAAACTCAATGCTTACCTTAGAAATGTGCTACAAACTAAAGGAGAAAGACTGATACAAGTTAGCCTTAGTTGATTGGATGCTAAAAATTTTTAGCATTGATATATAGAATATTTTTGAAAAGATGATCCTTGTTAGTCTTGTTGATCAGATCGCACTTGTTGGCAGGTGAATTTCGTAGTAATTTCATTTGAAAAATGTGTCTGCAATTTAGCACCTATTAAGTGACCTACTCTCAACATGTTACAGGAAGTCCATTTCAACTATGTGCATTTGCATTTCCTGAATGCATACGCTTCGTTCGAAATTATGAGGTCAGAAATTGTATTTACTATGTGATCAAGTGATTGCAATTATTTGGGTCTCCAGCCAGGACGTTATTGATTAGCGTCCCATGTCGAAGTCATCGCGTTCCATATTGAAGAGGCAAAATGCTCAAAACGCCCAATGGATGGCTAAAAAATCCAGTTTTTAAGGCATCAAGTCCTGTATTGAAGCCACAAATTGATCACAAACCCCCTTCTCCACAGTCATACATCAGAATGCCAAGTATACAATTTGAAGCGCTCAAAATGCTCAAGCGTCTCATATTCATGTTGCAAAAAGTTGGCTATCCTAGCCTGGTCAGACAACAAAATTCTTGGGAGGGACCCTGAAGGAAAAACATCCCGTATTGTAGCGCTCAAAATGCTGAAGCGTCTGTACAGTATTTGCATGCTGAAAAGTTGGCAAACCAGAAAGAACGGATCCTGTCCCATTTAAAAATTACTGACTAAGACAGACATCTTTTTAGCACCAATTCAACACAATGAAGAGCAAAGGTGCGCATTTGGTGTGTAACTGATGATTTATCTACATGTTCTTTGATTGATTTTTGGTCTCACATAATGATGGGAAGAGTAGCTTTGTTGCACAAGCCTGTTTGCCACATAAACCAGCTAACTGTGTCTTATTTTCTAGCAAGGTTTTCATTAGCTGTATAAAAAAAATGCATACAAACTAAACTGTGCAGTCAAAATCCACAACTAAAACTAAACTAAAAAGTTATGCCCAACATGAATTTGCCTACTAACAACTCGGTCAAAGAAAATTCTGAATTTCCCACTAGGGATGTGCTATTGCCATCGTTGACTGTTGTTTTTTTTGTTTTTTTTATCAGATACCAAGGCTTATATTGCCAATATCGATGCCAAACCGATACCAATAATAAATTGAATGTTATTGCAAGTTCTTGGGATAAAAGGGGTAATTGTACAGTAATTATTATTTTTAAAAGCCAAATAATTTATTTCTTTTACATTTACTGTATGGTGCTAAATGGAAAATTATTGTTAGACTTCTGTTTTGTTTATAATTTATTAACAATTAATACAAAACATTATTAATGTTTCAATAACTATTAATTTAAATAAACTTGTAATGTCACATAAAAACATAATAATAAATGCCACATTTAGATTTGTCAAGATTAAGATGAGTTAAGTTTGCTAATTCTTTTTTTTCCCGCTTCGAAGCTTATGATACGCATTTGCATGGTAACTAAATCAGTTAAGTTTGAAAAAAAGAATCAATGTTTTTATATGAGGATCAATATTCTTGATACAACATCAGTTTTGAAAGACACAATACTTTAGGATCTATGCACACATTCCAGTTTCACACAGTTCATAATTACGACTTGGAGGTTGCGTTCATTTGCGGTCATCTCATAAACACAATATTTTTGACATTACGTTTTTGTATGTTTGTATTGGGCAGCTGATTGCCATAGTGACCGACAAATTGTCAGACAGTGCTGTCATTGGTGACCTCCTATGCGCTGCATCACGTGGAGTTCCTGTGTACATCATTCTCAACCAAAGATCCGTGGAAGAGAACTGCTCTTTGCAGCGGCTTCAACATCCGGTGAGTTCACATACAGTAAATGACCAAGTGTAGCATGGTACCCAAAAAACTTAGTCATACAGGTATATATATATATATATATATATATATATATATATATATATATATTTCTTATTGTGTATATATTCTTATTGTGTATGTAAATATATACTTGTATTTTTTATCCACCTTTTTCTTTTATTAATTAATTAATGAATTTATTATTATAGTCTTGTTGTATTGTGTGTGCACTGGAAGCTTCTGTCACCAAGACAAATTCCTTGTATGTGTAAGCAGACTTGGCAATAAACTTTATTCCGATTCTCATTCTGAAAACCACTACACGTTGTTAACAAAGTTCCATGCACACCTCAACAGACTCAACCTTACTTAGACTTAACAGACTGGTTCTCTAAAGGGGCCAGCTCAGCGAGTAAAGATGCTGACAACCACACCTGGAGTCACAAGTTTGAATCCAGGGCATGCTGAGTGACTCTAGACAGGTCCCCCAAGCAACCAAATTGGCCCGGTTGCTAGGGAGGGTATAGTCACATGGGGTAACCTCCTTGTGGTGCTATAATGTGGTTATCGCTCCCGGTGGGGCATGTGGTGCGTTGGGTGTGGATGCCGTGGAGAATAGCGTGAAGCTTCCACATGCGCTAAGTCTCTGTGGTAACGTGCTCAACAAGCCTTGTGATAAGATGTACAGACTGATTTTCTCAGACACGGAGGCAACTGAGATTTATCCTCCACCACCCGGATAAAGGTGAGTCACTACACCACCACGAGGACTTCGAGCGCATTGGGAATTCCAATTGGGGGGAAAAAAAGTTCCTCTAAACAAAAGACTTTTAGACACACCTCAGTGTATACCTTGGCGTCTGTTACCAAATGTTACTCTTCATCGTAGAGTATGCAGAAGTATGAATGTGGAGAATGTCTTTAATAACTGAGGCTACACTCATAGCCGAAGCGAACAGGTTCCACAACATTTATCTGGTTACACACAATCACTCACATAAAACTTAACAGTAACTGAACTTTAGTTGAACGTTTAAATTCTTTAGAACTGTAATGTCTTCAATTATTTGGCAATTGGCTGAATTATAAGCTCATGAATGCATTGAAAAGCAAAGTTTAATTTCTTTCTTACTTGATGATGTTTCAGAATATCAGAGTGCGCCTTCAAGGTGGTAAAACGTTCCTGACGCGTGATGCAAAGATGTTGGTTGGAGAACTCAAGGACAACTTTGTATTTGTGGATCTGGAGACTGTAATGTTGGGGAGCTACAGGTAAAGCAAGAATGAGGTGTTGTAAACTCTTTAAAAGATTGTTAGCCAAAGTGTACAAAGTCAATTACACGAAAAGAGAAAATCATATAGGTTTGGGACTGCATAAGTGTTGTCAAGTAAATGAAGACAGAATTAAAATTTTGGGTTGAATTTGTGGAATTCCTTTAAACTTTGCTCACAAGATCTAGTGCAGATTTATCATTAGATGTAACCTTTTGATTTCTCTCTCATTGTATTGATCAGTCCTACCTGGAGCGACTCTCACCTGCATCGTCAGATCATCACTGTTATGAGTGGGCCAGTGGTGGAATCGTTCGATCGAGAGTTTCGAATCCTCTATGCTACCTCAGTCCCGATCCCAGACACACTGAAAACTGGAATGCTAGAAAATGAAGCTAATGCACTTTTTAAGCCAGTACCTTTGAATTTGAACAACACTAAAGTTGAAATCACCGAGTTCATCTCCAATCCTCCCCCTCCCCCAACCGACTGCCCACTGGACTGGGAGGCGATGGGAGTCATCCAGAGATGTCCAGAGAGCCCTCTTTATTCACCTGATGCTGGTGAGGTGCCATTCCAGCATCGACCTGTCCTGGACAGACGTCACGGTGGATGGGAGTATCCCTCAAATGAGTTTAATGCCAGAGTTTTGTCTGGGCATCAAGAGGAGGGCAAGTAAGTAAAAAAACACAGTCATTTGACTTTACAGGTAAACGTGACATCCAAAGTGTTTATGGGGGGATGGTTCACCCAAAAATTAAATTCTGTCATCATTTACTCATGTGTATGTTATATCATGTGTATATTGAGTTCAGAATGTCTGTCCTATTGTATTCCATTTAAAGTAGATGGTGACCAGTGGCTGTACAATGAAGACAGGAAGGGAAATCATTTTCTGAAATATTTGTTGAATATTTCGCTGTTATTTTGGGTTTCCTCGCAATAAATGAACTATGGTTTTACCAGTTTATTTGTGGTGAAACCATAGTAACCACAAAATTGACCATGGTTTTAATACAGTTCAGTTTACTACATTTTTAACCATGATAACCTTAGTGAAACCAAAGCAATAATGCAGTGAAACCAAAACTATGGTAATAAAATCACAGTGGTGGTGTTCTTATGGTTTTACTACAAATATCATAGTTCAGCAATGGTTACCATAGTAAAACCATGGTTAACCCTTATTAAACTTGACCATGGTTTTACCACAATAAAAATATTTTACAGTGGGTTTTGTAGTAAAACCTTAGAAATCACAAAATGAACCATAGTTACTACAGTCATGATCACTACAATTGTACTATAGGAAAACCATAGTTAATTAATTGCGAGAAAACGAAATGTATTGTGAGAGAGAGCAAAACTTTTTTCCAAGGGAAGGCAAAACTATTTCAGAAAATAAATTCCATCACCTGTCCTCTAAACAGCATAAAAAGTACCTTAAAAATAGCCCATATGAATTTTGCACTATATTACAAGTCTTCAGTATATATTGGTGTGAAGAACAAACTGAAACTTAAGTGACACTTTCAAGCGTTGGAAAGAGGTTTGAATGTGAATAAGATTTGAGCGCTAAAGAATGGAAGATTTTCAGTCAATAATCATTGATTTAAATATCCATCTGCTCCTCACTCAAAACTTTATCTATTTACATATGTGCAGTCATATGTATTTCATTTTTTGTATTTACTACTATATTTGTAATATTTATTTTTAATTATTATTTTTATTATTATTATTATCTTTTTTCTTTGCCCGTTTTGGCAGCCTGGACATTCTGAGTAATAACTCCTTTTATAATTAAGGATTTGTTTTTCAATCATACAGGCTTGATTAGGGTGAATACACATTCATTTGGCTGAAACTCTGCCTTAATGTCTGTCATTATTGTTTTCAAGAGAGACTTGTGCTAGACTCAAAAGTAGGGGGTAAAAATATTGATTTTCCGATTAATTGCGATCTTCATCTGAACAATCCTGATATCGATTCTTAAAATCCCAGATCGAACTTTTGCTTTTATTTTAACGTTTACTTTGGTTTTGGCTGTGATTATTACATTTGGTTGTGTTCTGTTTAATAAATAGCAATTGAACTGCATAGTTTAGGCCCTGTTTTTTATTAATATTATTGTAATGTACAAAGTTAGAATGTTTCCTGTATAATTCACAGATCATAAGCTGAGTGAATTTCTTTCATATTTAAAGGAACATGTCTTGGTTCAATACAAGTTAAGCTCAATCGACAGCATTTGTAGCATTATGTTGATTACCACACACACACACACACACACACACACACACACACACACACACATGCAAATCAAAACCTTTTCTTAAAAAAGAAAAGTTAAAATCTGGTTTCCAGTGAAGCACTTACAATGGAAGTGAATGGGGGCCAATTTTTGAACGTTAAACTACTCAAAAGTATAGCCACAAGACATAAACAATATGTGTGTCAATATGATTTTAGTGTGATACAATTGCTTATTAACATTTCTGTGTAAAGTTAAAGCCATTTGTACAACGTTGCCAAGATGATGTAATGTCAACAAACCCTAAATCCCTGAAATGACAGAAAACATTATGACATATACAACTTTACAGCTCAAATAATGCACAAGTTTTAACAGAATAATTAATGTAAGTTCTTTAATAAAATTATAAGCTTCAAATTTCTGTGTTGAAACCCTCCAAAAATTGGCCCCATTCACTTCCATTGTAAGTGCTTCACCTTAGTTTTTGCTGTTTATTTTTATTTATTTTAAGAAAAGGAGAGACAACATTTTTGTTGTAATCAACATTATGCCACAAATCCTGTCATTTGAGCTTAACTTGTATTGAACCTGGAATATACCTTTAAGAAAATGGACATTCTAACTGAAATACCCAAATTAATCTGAATTGACAAACCAAATCTTTCCGAAAACCAATTGAAACAAATTGAGTAGATACCCAGCCCTACTCAAATGTAACAACTGAACACATGACTATAGGTATTGTACACAAAATGTACATTATTTGCAGACAGAGACCGTTTCTGTATTTCTGTTTTGAACGAAAAGCCAAAACCGTTCACCCTCTTATCTGGATTCCAGGTTAAATTCAATGTTTCTGTCTGACTTCAGGCATCCAGAATATCAAAGACCAAGGTTAGTATCTTTCTAAAGTTAATTTTTTTTTAATAAGAGGTGAGTTCTGGTGTGTTTATGTCTGAATGCATTGTTACACATGTCTGTGTTTGTTCTTGGCATATATTTGCCTTTTCTGTTGTAGACGACATTTCTCCCCAGGGGAAATCCAGATGCATCACAACGAGCAAGTGAACAGGTAAACATTAAAGAGATATTTACAAAAGAATAATAGAAAGAAAGACAAAGATGAACAGGTAGACAAATATTTGAGAACAATCATCTAACAAAGCTCAAAATGTTCTGTGCAGCTCTTTCATACCAAGGCCTTTACAAATGCCTGAAAGAATCCCATACAATCTTCACTCTCCACTGTTGAACGCTGAAAATGAGGAGAGATATCCTGTATACAAACCTCGCACCCACAGAAAGGACATAACATCAGAGGAAGATGTCGGACTGACGATCAGACGAGAACCCTTCCTCAGGAGGGACAGAGTTTCAGGAGAGAATAAGAACCCAGAGGGAAACAAAGCAGCTCATATGAAGGTATGTGTTAAAGCAAAAAGCCACGCTTCACATCATGCCTAACTACACTCCATGACTGTGACAAAATCACTGTAAGCGAACCTCGAGTGGCTTACCCATAGGTAAATTATGGGCCAGGCCAATGGGGCCTTGATTACCCCCATCAACTTTGAAAACAAATGTTTATATATGCTTAAATATGTTGGCCGCACAGCGTATTCAAGGCCCCCTCAACAGGTCCCTGTGACTAAGAGGGCCCCTAGCGCTCTTATAGGACTCTTTTGTATTCCTGTTTCTAATAAAAAAATGTTAGCCTCTCTTTAACCCTATAACACTGCGTATATCATATTTGATACATGAATGTCTAAAGCCTATACAACGTACAATGTGTATGAGATGTCTACTGTCTCCTGGTGAATGTTGTCATGCTCATCTGGAAGTAAAAGATCTTGGAATATCATTAGCAAAATAGCTACCTTCATATTTTGATGCACTCAGCTTTTTTCATGTGAAATCTGTGCTGATTTTGATAAAGTAAAATTAACAATAGCGTTAATATTGTTGCTGATATTTCAAAATTTCTTAAATTCAAGGAACATGTGCTTAAAATGGTATTATTTGAAAGAAAAATAGGTTTAAGCAGATTAAAAAAAATTGAATTTTCTGACTATTATTTCATATTTTAAGCTTTATTCTATGTATAAAAGGGCTGTTGAACAAAAACATTCATTATACCATTCATTGCTATAGCTGCATGTTTGCTCGACATTACAAAAATAACTTGGCTTACGAGGTTGGGAAAAAGAAGATATTGATATTTTATTTGGTGTGGGACAAAAGTAGGGTACAATGGGGCTAAAGGTCCCCTTAAGGAAATTTGACTTTTTTCTGGCCACAAAATGTATTTATTTTTATTTAATATTGATGGAGCAACAGAATTTGTGTGAAAAGTAATAATAACGGAAGGCTGTTACGATTAATATTCAGTAAAAAAAGGTGGTGAGGGAGCGTTTTACCACACTGTAGGGGTAAAAGGCCCCTAGGGGGTTTAAAGTGATATCGTGTTGATACTGGGGCAATAGTTATAGTGCACAATTTGTCAACTTATGCAAGTAATTTTGAGACAGCAAGATGTTTTTTGAGTAACATATTAAGATGATGCTTACTCAAAATAACTACTTCAGAACGCATGAACCATTTCCTGTAAATTTCAAACACATTTGACATTTTATTACATCTCAAGTATTCTATAAGCAAACTAATCTCTATTATGATTGGATGAGTCAATGTGAGCCCACATTTTTTGAACAGGGGGGGTGGATTTTCCCCCTTTTTTCACCCAGTTTGGAATTCCCAATGCGCTTTTAAGTCCTCATGGTGGCATATTGACTCGCCTCAATCCGGGAGGCGGAGGACGAATCCTAGCTACCTCCGCATCTGAGACCGTCAATACATGCATCTTATCAGGTGGCTTGTTGAGTGCATTGCCACGGAGACATAGCGCATGTGGAGGCTTCACACATCCACTGCGGCATCCACGCTCAACTCACCACGTGCCCTACCGAGAACAAACCACATTATAGCGACCACGAGGAGGTTACCCCATGTGACTCTACCATCCCTAGCAACCGGGCCAATTGGATTGCTTAGGAGACCTGGCTGGAGTCACTCAGCACGCCCTGGGATTCTAACTAGCGACTCCAGGGGTGGTAGCCAGCGTCTTTACCACTGACTACCCAGGCCTGCTTATTTTATGACCTTAAACAAAACTGAAAATGATAAATAAGTGTTTTGTCTCAAAATAAATTTGTTCATTTCAGGGATTTTTTAATTATATACATAAATTTGCAATGTTTTTAAAAATAATAACAATTACATCAAATTGCCTCAAAATCAACCTTTAGACATTAAACGCAATGATCACATGGATCAGGAAAATTTTGCTGTTCATAGTGACAAACCGGTGTTTAGGAAAGTACTGTGGTCATTTTTGTTGCTATTTAGTGTTTTTGGAGAAAATACAATCAGTGGAGCCTTTTACCCCACGGAGCCTTCAGCCCCGATGTCCCCTACAGATTAAACTAGATATGTAAAGTTTGTTGAGACAAACTAGAATGTTGGTCTGAAAACCTTTCTCTAGAAAGAAAGAAAGAGAAAGAAGAGAGCATCTTAAAGTAGATTAAAGGGCTTGTGTGTAAGTTTTGACAGCTGAAGTTTGAAAACACGAACATGCCAAAACTTGAAATGATGCCTTCACAGGGCTTTTCGATGGAAGAATAATAATGGTAGCCAAGCTGCAGGGTCATTCCAAAACAGAATTTCCAATCAAATGACCAAATGATCACTATTTTTGAGTCTCAGACCTTTCAGCCCATCAAAGTTCTCACAATGGAGGGTAAAGTCTTTGAAGGAAATAGGGTGTAGGGATGATCACTTCTGAATGGAACACATCCCATCATTCAGATGAGTTAGAAAAGATATAGCAGCGTTAGCCAGAACTGCCTGAACACTTTGCTGAATTTCACCAAACCCTTGTATAGATACTGTAGGAGCCTGTACTGTATTTGTTAAATTCTTTAATATTTAAAGTGTTTGATGAATTTAAAATGTATTAATGCCCCTTTAAATATATGCAAGTTTACACATTTATCACACATTTGTTACATGCTTGATTTAAAAAAAAAAAAAAATGTTGGTATACATAATTTGTAGTATTTACATTGAGTTTGTCATGTTTAACAAACGTTAAAATGGTACTGTCTCTTTAAGAAATGTGGCTGTTCAGCGAACATGTTTCAGTTGAGTGGTTTCTTTACTACATCCTTGCTGTGTTTAAATTGATCCTGTAAATATCAGAACAGGTATTAAAAGAGACTTAATTCAATGAAAATAGATTGTGTAGATCTCAACTTTAAAAGGTAATTGGACCGGGGGGCCCTAAAAGAAAATTGGCCCCGGGGCCCTTTCTAGTCATAATCCGCCCCTGGGATTGCCATTACAAAAACATAATGTGGCTCTGGAACAATTGTGATGTACAATACATAAATTGTATAATATATTAAACATTGGTGTGTTTTATAATTTTTTACTGTTCTCGCTGTTTTATAAAAAGAAACAAGCCACTCAAGGCCAAGGTTTACATTTCTTTCTTTTCATTCGCAGAAGCCTGCAGAGCTGTCACGGAGCAAGACTTTCAGCACGTTGAGTGACATTATCAAAAGAGTGAATGCACGTGTGAGTTCAGGACAGCAGAAGACAGAAAACCTAACACCAGGAGTCAGCAAATCAACACTGGACCTCAATTTACAGCGGGCAGATGCTTCATCAAATGCTCGAACCACTGTAAGAGATTTCTCATGTATTTGTGTTCGAAACATACATTTGTCCAATCTACTAAATGGCCAGTACAATGTTTTCCATGTTGCAACTTATGTTTCAAGCCTACAATGGTATTCACAGTAGCACTATATAGTTAGAATTCAATATTATGGATTATTCTAGCATACTTTCTTCTTAAAGTTGCAGTCAAGTAATTGTTACACCTACTGATGTGACAATGGACTTCAATACTGACACCAATTTATGTGGATGTTACATCAAGTAAATGCAAAAGTTTTCAATTATCAATGGCGTATATTTAAGTAATGTTTACCACAGAATTTATTTCACTCATAAACCCAAAACTGCCATTCACTTACAAGTGAAATCCCAGGTTCACTTACAAGTTGACGTCACATCTGAACAGCTTTTGGTGAAATTTATACCAAGAAAGTTGTTCCTTGTGCTTAAATTATGTTTTTTTAACAAAACCATAAAATATATATTCGGGTCATGGGTCAATACCCACATCCTCGGATTAAGAATGTCCGGAATCTATTCATCCCAGATAGCACAGGTAAATCTCTGAGATGTCTGTTTGAGATAATTTCATCTAGGAAGCATCAGCATCTAATTACCATCTGCTAAACACCTTAAAAAGATCAGATTTACTAACAATCTAAATCATAAACGTCTCAAACATGGACCCCCGAGACATACTTACAGTATTGACATACATCTTATAGACATATTGCAGATGAACAAACAACATAAAAAAATTAGTCTTCCAGATGTAAACACGCACACCTGCAATACGTCTATTGGACATTTCCTCCCGGATATCAATTAGAAATTCAGCAGATGTCTTTGAGACGTTTATTATTTAGAATGCATGTAAGTCTGAGATTTTTAAGATGTTTAGCAGATGTTGATTAGGCTAGATTACGATGCTTTAAGATGAAAAGATATAAAACACACATCTCGGAGATGTGCTTGTGCAATCTGGGGAATTGTGTCTTTTATCATACAATCCATACTCTGATAGTACGCAGGGATTGATTTTTCTGCATTTATTCCTCATGATCCACACCCAGATAGCACAAGAATTTCTCTGAGAAGTCTTGTTTAGATCTTTTCATCTTGGAAGCATCTAACGTCTGCTAAACATCTTAAAAAGATCAGAATTACAAACATTCTAAATCAGAAATGTCTCAAAGCCATCTGCTGAATGTCTTATTAATATCCGAGACATACTTATTGACATTAGTCTTATAAACATATTGCAGATGAGCAAACAACATAAAATAGACGTCTTCCAGATGTACAGTAATCACACATCAAATAAACATCTGAGTGATGTACGTGTGCACCAAAAACGTAGTGTTTTGAAAATGCTCGCCACCATATACTTTAAAAAACTATGACTTTAGGTAACTAAAAGCTGAGTTTTGAAACAAAAACTGTGTGTGGTTGTGGTTTTGAAAAAAAAAGTGTGGCTGTGGCCCAAGACAGGATTGGCCAGTAACAGTTTTAACGCAAGGCTTATTGTAATGCAAAGCTTCTCCAACCACAAAAACGATCAAATATTTACAGCTCAAATAACACGTAAATAAAAAATGTCTGTCCAGTGTTGGGAAGTTACTCTAAAAATTAATTAATTACCGACTACTAATTATATCTTCTACGGTGTAATTAGATTACTGTACTAATGACTAATGTACTAATAAGTAATTACATTACTTATTACTTATTGGCAAGTTGGCAAGAACAAATTACCTTTCAAATTGAATTAATACACATTCTAATAGACCAAAGATTTTATTTTCAACTATGAATTTGGCAATCAATCCAAACTGTCATTATAATGTCGCTCCCTCTAAGGCGATCTGTGACAAATTCATGACTTTTTTCCAAGAGAAAATTAATACCATTCGCCATTAATACCATCTTTCACCAATACTCCATCAGGTATTGTATTTAATTTGTTTACTGGTTCTGCTCATTTCTCTGGTTTTCAGCATGTCTCTCTCTCTGATCTTAGTGAAATGGTTAGTGATATGAGGCACACTACCTCTCCACATGATATTGTTCCATGTAATATTTTAAAAACAGCTTTTGCAACTATTGGTCCAAGTATACAACTAATTATAAATTCTTCCCTAGAAAATGGTATTGTCCCAGGATGTTTTAAACATGCAGCAGTGAAACCTCTACTTAAGAAACCGGGCTTAGATCAAAATTGCTTAAATAACTATCGGCCTGTTTCCAAGCTGCCATTTCTGTCGAAGTTGTTAGAGAAAGTGGTGCTATTCCAATTATTCCATTCTTAAACAGACATGTTTGAACCTCTACAATCAGGTTTTACAGCTCATCATAGCACAGAATCAGCTTTGCTGAAGTATTTAATGATTTACTGTCTACAGTTGACTCTGGGGAAAAGTGCTGTATTAATTCTGTTAGACCTTACTGCTGCTTTTGATATGGTGGATCATAGTATTCTCCTTGCGAGGTTGGAACATTGTGTTGGAATAAAGAGCACAGAACTATAGTGGTTTAAATCTTATCTTACAGATAGGGTTTTTTCTGTTACTATGGATAAGTTCTCTTTATCTGTAGCTCCTGTTCTATGTGGGGTTCCACAGGGATCCATTCTGGGGCCAATTCTTTTTAATTTGTATGCTCCCTCTTGGAAATATTATTAGGTGACATAATATTTTGTTTCATTTTTATGCTGATGATACACAACTTTATCTGCCATTGAAATCAGGTGATTCTGTTCAACCTCTCTTGGAATGTATTGAAGACATAAAAAAGTGGTTATCGAGTAATTTTCTCCAGCTAAACAATGATAAGACTGAAATTATTATTTTTGGTTCTGCTGAATCTAGAAGCGCTCTTGCTAACAAGCTTGGCCAGCACTTCCAACATGTTAATTTGCATGTGAGAAATCTTGGTGTCATTATAAATTCTGACCTGGGCTTAGTCTGA
The DNA here is from genome assembly GCF_025860055.1 of Xyrauchen texanus. NCBI lineage: Eukaryota > Metazoa > Chordata > Actinopteri > Cypriniformes > Catostomidae > Xyrauchen > Xyrauchen texanus. The sequence goes on from NC_068314.1 coordinate 5,324,225, forward strand.
CAGATAAATTCAGTAGTGAAAAATAGTTTCTATCAGTTACGAATGATTTCCAAGTTTAAATCAGCTTTATCTTTTCAAGATCTGGAGACTGTTATTCATGCTTTTATCACCTCTCGATTGAATTATTGTAATTCTCTTTATTTTGGTCTTCCTCATTCCTCTCTTTTCTGTCTTCAATTAGTTCAAAATGCTGCAGCCAGATTTTTGACATCATCTAAAAAAAGGGATCATATTACACCAATCCTGGCCTCTCTGCACTGGCTTCCTGTTTATTTTAGGATTCAATTTAAAATACTGTTGTTTGTTTTTAAAGCTCTTAATAACCAGGCCCCATCATATATTAGGGATTTAATACAGCCATATTTACCAACTAGGTCTTTAACATCTGCAGACAAAATGTTAATGCATATTCCTCGGTGACGTTGTATATGCAAGGGTGATAGAGCATTTGCAGTTGCTGCCCCTTGGCTATGGAATCAGATGAAAAATACAAGGATAGACATGAAACTGTTTTTTTTTTCCAATTTGGAATGCCCAATTCCCACTACTTAGTAGGTCCTCATGGTGGCACCGTTACTCACCTCAATCCGGGTGGCGGAGGACAAGTCTCAGTTGCCTCTATGAGGAGGTTACTCCATGTGACTTTACCCTCCCTATTAACTGGGCCAATATGGTTGCTTAGGAAACCTGGCTGAAGTCACTGTGCTGATACAAACTCGCAACTCCAGTGGTGGTGGTCAGTGTCAATACTCGATGAGCTACCCAGGCCCCCATTAAACTATTCTTTTAATTTTTTCAAATAAACCATATAAAATCAAATAAATTATTCATGAAACGACCAACGAATTTAATGGGGCAGCATTAAATTAGAAAACATATTTTTTAATTTCAAATACACTATTTTTTAATATAGAATTGTTCTATAGTCTTTAAAGTATTTAACACAATTACATCAGAAGTAACTGTAATTAAATTAAATAATGCATTACTGAAAATTAAGAGTAATCGCTTACTTTTTTTTCCAATTCATAAGTAATTTAATTACAGTAATTAATTACTTAGTAATGCATTATACCCAACACTGTTTTTGTCATTGCTTTAATGCCCTAAACCTAACCCAGAAATACAACCTTCACTTTCAGTTTTAAACCTCCGTTACAAATGCGTTACTTTATCGCGTTTCCTGTCCGTTTACAAACGGAAGGGATGAGTCGGAATGATCATCAGAGGTATTTTACAGCATTCCACAAATTCTGAGAAATTTGTTTGAAAATAATCCATAATATTCTTATCAAAATTAAAATACATTTACAAATTATTTTATTTCCTTTCAGAACTGTGACAATCTGCCCCTAACTCCAGCTCTGGCACTTATGAAAAAGCGGAATGATGAGGTAAAATCTGGACTGCTGCGGAGCATGCCCAGTGTGTTTGCACCGAGTTTCAGAAGTTCCGGCTTCGGCCTGCAGAGGGAGACATGGAGATCTAATTTTAGAAGCCATAGAAACGAAGAGGAGCACTGACAAATGGAAACTCCAGACTGATATCACCAGTGTTAAAATAATACCCACATATTTTAAATACATGTAACTGTAATTAACTGGGGGGGGGGTTTACTGCCTGCTGGGAACAGCCTACATTCAAAACGATGGCAAAAATAGAAAACTGGACTATCAAAATAGATCAGGTTTGCTGATATATTAATTAAAATTATGATGAACTGTACATATGTGAAACTATATGACGTACGAATGACATTTTTTCACTGAAAGGGGAAATATGATAATGGAGTTTAAAGGCTTGCTAAGTTCTTTTAAAATACTTCTTGATTTATAAAAACTACTACCACAAACAAGTGTGAAGACTCTTTGTATTCAAATGTAATGTATATTCTGTTTAAAGTCAACATGAAAGGCATTCACAAACAATTTTATTTGAATGGCTGCAAAGATTAAACAGAAGTTAACAGAAAAATACTTCTCAATTCCCCTAGAAATGCAGTGAATTTAAAAATGAATGGCTAATCATAGAGAATCCTTTATGTAAACTGATTAAAACATAAATAAAATGTCATTTTCTATGATTGATGATTGGTTAGACACACACAGTTTAAACAAGTGAAATTCAAAGCATTATTGCAAGGAATATCCCTACACTGGAGGTTGTCAGCATTTATATATATATATATAAAAAAAAAACACTCTGAAAGTTGATGACTCACTTTCAGACACACTTTATGCATGTGTGAGTGTACAAGTTGTGGGTGTAAACTTGTGACGTTTTGGAACTTACCATTGTGGTTTCACGTGTGAGCGCTCCAGACGGCCCTCGCAAACATAAGGCTTTTCTTTAGAAGCAGCTCTGCTAGAGAAGATCTTCATTCTCGGCATCTGTCAGACAAGTGTGCGAAGTGTGTAGTGCAGAATGAGGCTGGTGCATGGTTTGGTCCTGCTTTTGGCTGTCCCAGTTCTGGCTGCAGGACACGGTGTGGTATCTGGATGCCAGGACTGGAGTACGGTGAAGGATTCCAAAAATGTGTGCTGTAACAGGTGTAAACCAGGTGAGCTTTAACGCAAAGGTATGACACCACTAAGAAAGGGAATACAAGTGCGATACAAGTAAACAGTAGAGTTCAGGAGGCATGACTAAAAGATGATCTTGGGAAGAATGTACAAATTTGTAAAAGTGCATAACTAGGTCACAAATAGGGTATGAACGCTGACTCTCCAATCGTATTATTGTAGTCAACAAGTCAACCTTGTTTTTTTTGGACATTCACCATGGTAATACCATGTTTTTGGACATGTCTTATGGTAATACCATGTTTTTGGACATGTCTCATGGTAATAACATGTGTTTTTTGGACATGTATCATGGTAATACCATGTTTCTGGACATGTCTTATGGTAATAACGTGTTTTTGGACATGTAACATGGTAAAACCTTGTTTTGTTTTTTCAACATGTATCATGGTAATACCATGTTTTTGGACATGTCTCATGGTAATAATGTGTTTTTTGGACATGTACCTTGGTAATACCATGTTTTTTGACACATACCATGGTAATACCATTCTTTTGGACACGTCTCATGGTAATAACTCTTGTTTTTTTGGACGTACCATGTTAATAAAATGGTTATGTTTTTCAATGTTTTTTATATGTACCATGGCAATACCTTGACGTATGGTTATGTACCATGTTAATAACATTTATTTATTATTATTATTTTTTAAATATACCATGGTAATACATTATTTTTGGACATGTACTATGGCAGGGGTGCCCACACTTTTTTGTGTGATGATCTACTTTTAAATGACCAACTCAATAAGATCTACCAACTAAAAAAACACAGTTTCATTTAAAATAAGAAAATGCTTGTTGGGACTACTGCATGTATCCCTACATGGAATTCATCTTCTAATTAATAAAAAAAGATATAATAATGTTCAATGTTGATATCATTCAGTTTAAAACTAAACCCAAAACACCTACAGCACAATAGATTACAATAGCCAGGGCATTTACCTTATTCTGATGACGAGTAAATATTGACCAGGCGAGGTTTTGGTTTTGGTTTTGTCCGGGCAGTAGCATCGCAATTTCGCGCTCTGTTCTCAGAAATCCTTGGAAGTCATGGCAACTGAATAAACAAAACCTCCTGGTCAATATTTACTCGTCAAGTGCAAGTCAGACAGAAACTAAAAGAAGGAAAGACATTAAATTTATTTGTATTCAAATTTAACGAAAGTACATTTCATTTTTGTGCGATCTACCAGCATTGCCTTTGCGATCGACTGGTAGATCGCGATCGACGTATTGGGCACCCCTGTACTATGGTAATAAAATGTTATTGGACATGTACTATGGTAATAAAATGTTATTGGACATGTACCATAGTAATGTTTTTTGAATATAGCACCATTCCAATTTTTTGACATGAACTATGGTAATACCATTTTTGGACAAGAACCATTGTAGTAATATCATGGTATATACTTTGAGTACCATGTAAATGTCATGGTGTATGAATATGATAATCATTCAACATTAATGCATGGTAAATATCAGAGTGCCTGTGTAAATGCACAGTAACATGAAGATAAATACTGTGAAGATAGATAAAGTGATATGCAATTTTCCACTCCCTCCACACATACACACTTTGAGACTTGAGATGAGAGGGCGAGGTGCAAATGTGTCAAACGTGATCATGTGAAACACAAACCACAACAGACAGCTTCATTCATTCTCAATATTCATAAGTTTTACTTTCAATTTGATTCTTATGTATTCAACTGTTTTGAAGACCACTGACTCATAAAATTTGTACTTTGTGTATGTTGCAGGAAATCGGCTTGTCACCGCCTGTGGTACAGAACCAAACGCTTTGTGTACTCCATGTGGAAATGACACCTATATTTCAGGCTCAGACCAGAAGATCTGTCTCAGATGCACTCAGTGTATAGGTACAGTGCATGATATGAATGTTAATATGAACAAAAAACACTTTTCCTCCATTGGGTCAAACGGTTATGAGCACCTACTGTAAGTGAAGATTACTGTAGCATTTCCACATGTGCACGATTCAGTCCTGCTGGAACCCTCACAATTGGTCACTTGCTCATTCAGTCCAGTCTAATCCTGATTTTACAGCACACCGATATAAAAAAAATAAATAAAAAATAAACCACAATCATGCCGACAAGCCCAGATTGGTATGAAACGGCACTGTTCCCCAACTAAAACCATTTGGTCTAAAATGGCTTTAAGTACCCATAAACTGACCCCTAAAATATTAATAGTGCTTTTGACAAATGTTTAATTATTTAGAACTCACAAGAGATGAAGAACAACCCCCCAAGTTTCAACTAGTAAGAAATGAATTATCGATATCTGTAATTGCATTTTCAACAGGAGTGAATGACAGATTGACAGATCGCTGTGAAATTATACTAGTGGAAATGCAGTTACATATCAAGTTTTTATTAGTTGAAATTCTATTTTTGATATCTAGAATGTTTTATTATAATTATTATTATTTTGCCAGTAAATATGTCTATATAAATTCTTTTTCACTAATGCAAAACAAATAACTGGTGTTAAAACTTAAAAGATATCTGTAATCATATCCTGCACCTGATTAAATGTCAAAATTCCTATGATATCTTTAGATACATTTTTTTATGTTTTCTTTTTAGTTTTCATGAAATAATAATAATACAACTGCTTCAGTCATATCAGTGGGATAGAAAAAGCTGCTTTATTCTACAGAACATGTAAGGGTGGCTACCATGCTGAGATAACAAGACTGACCAAGTCCTTCTCTGCTTCTCTTCTGCTCCAGGTACACTGCATGTCAAGGAGAAATGTACTGCCAGCAGCGACACAGTTTGCGAGTGTTCTCAAGGATTTCGCTGTGGAGATAGCAAGTGCTCCTTCTGTGAAAAAGAGTGTAAGAAGGGACATCAACCTACTAGAAACAGTGAGTCCAGAATAGATTCTACATTTTTTATATCAATAATCAATATTCATCTATACTGAGTGTAAGATGTTCACTGTCTCTCATATGAATTCAGGAACGTGTGAGCTATGTCCTCCAGGCACATACAATGACCAAATCCATCACCACTGCATCAACTGGACCAGGTTCGATCCATTTAACTTTAAAAAAAAAATGTTGTGTATTCTTTCTGGAAACATTAACCCACAAAAATATTTTGACACTTAAGTCACCCTTAAAATGTATTTACATTATTGCATCATATACAAAATATCTAACAGAAGATTGAGCGGTTAAAAATGGGCTACGGGGCCTGGGTAGCTCAGTGAGTATTGACGCTGACTACCACCCCTGGAGTCGTGAGTTTGAATCCAGGGTGTGCTGAGTGACTCCAGCCAGGTCTCCTAAGCAACCAAATTGGCCCGGTTGCTTGGGAGGGTAGAGTCACATGGGGTAACCTCCTTGTGGTCGCGATTAGTGGTTCTCGCTCTCAACGGGGTGTGTGGTAAGTTGCGTGTGGATTGCGGAGAGTTGTATGAGCCTCCACATATCATGCACAACAAGCCACGTGATAAGATGCACAGATTGATGGTCTTAGAAGCGGAGGCAACTGAGTCCTCAGCCACCCGGATTGAGGTGAGTAACCGTGCTACCACGAGGGCTTACTAAGTAATGGGAATTGGGCATTTCAAATTGGGAGAAAAGGGGATTAATATGTAAAAATTAATGGGCTAAACAATTACTTATAAACTACATAACACATGTCATATTCTGCATCCTTTGATCAACAGATGTTCGCAGCCTGGCCAGCAAATAATTGTTCCTGGAAAAGCGGAGTCTGATGTAATCTGTGGCCCTAAAAAGGAAACAAACCAAACCACGTTACCACATGATAACAAACCAACAATGTCACCACTAAGCAACACAGAAAACAGTATGTATGGCAAAAATTAAAGGCTGAGGAATAAGAGGCCATTCCAGTTACTGTAACTGTCCTCTCTGATAATCTGTCTTGTACAGAATCTGCACCCTCACAACTCCTCAGATTTCTGCAGAATTGAAACACTCAAAGTTTCACAAATCCCCCGACACTTGCATATTTGTTTATATATACTTTTAACCATATTTAAATCCAGGGCTGTAACCATAATAAAGGCCATGTTGTGCTTCTTCGTTCTTCGCTCAGAGCCAAAAAGAAGTTTGAAACAGCTGAGCTGTTATAAACATACTGTTTGCAAACATTTAGAGACCAGCCACACCACTGGGGAAGGCTTTTAGATGAGAATTTAAATATGAAGATGCTCAAGACTACTGGTAAAACATCAACTAATAAGACATTAAAATGTGTTATAAATGAATTCAGGCCTCATTTTATGAGCAGAATTCACACGAGATCAGTAAAACAAGATGTTTGAATTACTCGATGATTCAACACTCTTTTATACACTCATCTTTGCAGTAGTATCAGTGTCATCATAAATGACAACAAAAGAGTGTAATCGGTGTATAATATGTCCGCGTGTTAGCGTATTAGCTCCATGAATGCAAAAGGTAAACATGACAAATTACACATTATTTACTGCATATATATTACTTTAATGGGTAGAATTCAGACAAAATAATGATGATAGGCATATCTTTCTTTGGGAAGATGTGTGAACGGTGTTGCAGATGGCACATGAGTGAATGGGTACTTACGAGTATTTGAGTAGATTTGACAATGTTCTGGGAAAATTTCTCTCAGCTCGCTAAAAACTCTGAATGCTGGTGTGTTCATGTTGACTAATCTTAACTGAACGAAAGGGTGGAGTTCCAGGTGACATCTACCAATGACGTCACATGAAACAATGTCAGTAAGAAGGTGTTTAGAAGCAGTTCGCCTGATAGTTCGCCTTGGTGAGCTGTTACAATCAACAATCAACTTGGAAACACCTTCGTTTTGGTCAGATTTGGCTCTAGATGTCACCCCTGTTCTTTCTTCGATTTCGTATGAAGTGTGTAGAGGCCTTAAACATTGAGGGGGGAGCCAATCTCCCCAGATCAATATTAAAAGAAGTGGCCTCCTCCAATCTGGAATGTATTTGGTTACATTGTTGTTTAAATTCGATCCACATAATTCAGCAAATTTTCCCCCAAAATCCCAGAAAATGCAAAAAAGTCTATAGATTCAGTCTGGACCTGACAACACAGGTTTTTGCACAGGCCCTTAAATTGGTCTTACCATTTCAGATTTCAGCTGAACTATATAGATACCAGCAATCGGATACTGTCAATGTTAATTTAAAAAGTTACATTCAAATGATTCGCTCATTATTGCCTTTTTGAATTTCTTCACCACAGATGCCACATGGATTCTCATCAGTTTCGGGCTCCTCTGTATAGCAATACCTGTGCTTACAATCCTTTACCTGGAATTGAGAAGAGGAAAGGCAACCCACAAACCCCCTGGAACAAAAGAACCACTAAATGGTAAAAGTTCTTGCCAATTATGCCTGTTCTCTTATTTACATTTATATTGCCAATTCATAGTTTATAACAATTAGTCCTTAATTTATTAGGGTGAATCTCACAAAACCTGTTCTTTTCACCCCGAAATTAAAATGAAACACACACAGGAAATCAAATATTGCATAAAGAAAATGTAGTCCGCTATTAGTTCTCTTAGACACACTTAGGCACATTTTACCACCCAATGTATAACAGTAAGAATACTGGTGTGCAATGAGTTTTAAAAAATAAAGCACTTTTTTAATTAAAGACAATACTTACAATGCAACCATATTATATATATATAGATTTTATAGATATTAATATTTTTTCAAGTTACGGTAATGAGTGAATTTTGCATTTCACACTGTAAAAATGTTTGCTCAGGATAAATGAAAAATATTTATGTAATTATTTTTGAAGACATCCTCACTGTGCAACATTTTTCCCCAAGTGCCTAAAACTTTTGCACAGTACTGCATATATATATTGCTTGTGTGATATTGCTTTTAAATATTTAAGCAATATCTAGTAATTCAAAAATGTCACTTCAGAAATATTATCACGGCTTGTGCTGTTTCTACCAAGTTATTGGATAAACAAGGATGGATGTCTATGTGAATGTGTATGTGTGAGTGAGCGAGAGAGTGAAAGAAAGAGCGAGAGAGACACACGGAGTGTGTGTGATCACCTGTTGCCACTCCAAAGCAGAGATATGTCAGCTTTCTGAAGATCAGCTTTCTCAGTTGAAAAATTGCTGTCCAAGCGTAGGTAATTCTCCCTATTTCGCGGTCTGGAACTAACAGTTGTGTGTGTGTGTGTGTATATATATGTATATTTGTTTGGTAGTTCAAATGTGACCTGGAATAGTTGACATTCAACTATTAGCAGACATTGTTTAAAGGCTCATGTCTCTCTCTATTTAGCAGGGCCAAATCAGAGGTCTCTTCCTGAAGAGTGCAGCTTCTGTTTTCCACAGCAGGAACATGGCGGCAGCAGCAGTCAGAGCTCGATGGCGTCACTGGTCTCAGAAGACAAGATCTTGCCTTTAGAAGCATGAAAATGTTTTACTCTGTGTGTGTTTGTAGCAAGATGACCATTATTTAACATTCACCTGTTGAATGATCTGTGCATATGTGCTGTAGAATTAGTTTTATTTGTACAATGTAATTTATTTGGTGAATCCTACTTCACAAGCTATACTACTGAATTCACAGGCTTTATGTTTATAAAACTTTTGTTGACTTTGAAGAACAATGTACCTTTTATTGTTTTTTTTTATCCTATGTGCTACTTTTTTGAAAGAAATCATTTTGAACTTAGAATTGTTTGCTTAAAAAAATTAAATATTTTCTAGAGTATGTGCTTGGCTAAATCTTGAAGATGTTTAATACTTGGGTCTTACTGAAGCTTACCATGATTTCAGCAAGTAGAACGCGTACCTTTATACACATTCCAACGATGATCAGATTTTAGGGATGGGCTGAGGGAACACACTCTCACAGAGTTGGCTAAATCATTTCAAATGGAACGAGTTGGGTCGTACAACTTTTACTTCTGGCTAACCAGCATGAATATAATGTAAATATTATTTATGTATAGTGCAAGTCATGGTTTAAAATGATTAAACTAAGTATTAAGGGTCAGTGTTTAAACAAAGATTTTTTATGAACTGTAAGATTAATGAATAATGTCTTTGAAGTTCATCCTAGATTAACTGCAGAAATTCACATAGATGCAATTGTCCTTTGTAAGTTAGCTGATGAAGGCATTTGTTGGCAATTCATCGATAGTCATTGTATTCCATTATAAGAGTGTAGTCTATCATTAGACCAACATGATGCAGGCTGAGATCAGTGACATGAATGTAGAGATAGAGGTGATGTCACGGAGTGACTGTGGGAGTAAATTTCATAGCATGGGTGCCATAACAGCAAAAGAGTCAGAGGAGTTGAGAGTGTGGACTAAGCAACTCCGAAAGGTGTGTGTGTGTGTGTGTGGGGTTGGGGTAACCCTTTTCAAACAAAAGACTAGGAACAAGCCCTATTTGGCAAAATCAAAATGATCCTTGTTGAAAAAACAAAAAACAAACAATAAAAAACTCTTCTTCAATGTGTTCAGATGACTTTTATTATATAAAAAAACAACTGCTGTTAACCACAAATTGTACCTACTTTTTATTAGAAAATAATCAGACAAATTATGGGAACATTCTCCTTTATTTTTACATTTCAGAACCGGGGCATTCAAGACTCTGATGTCATCACCACAATGAACATGCACAAAAGGTTACAATGTGTGTGTGTGGGGGAGCAGTGACCTCTGCACTGAAATACTGTAGGCTGTCAGGACGTGACATGATGTTTGATGCTGTAATTTAATGCCATCAGAATTCCCCTGCATCACTTTTCTTCAGATCCACAAAATTTCCAGCTGTGAAAATCCAGGCTTTTAAAATTCTTGTAAATGAGTCTTTCGTGATGTCTGACCTTCTCAATATCAATAATCACACTTGCTTTTTTAGAGGTGAAATTAAGGAGCCCACACACTTACCAAACAAACATGCAACAAAAAACGTTAAAAGTATAAATTCTATTAATATGCGGCAAAATAAACAAAAACACTATAACAGGTCTATGGCGGCCTCCTTGATTATGTAAACTATTTTCAATCAAACATGTTGTAGCTTACAATGTAAATCAAATGTAAATGTAACATATTCCTATTAACAAACACCTAAAGATTAAAAAAGGAACTATTCTGTATAGTAGATAATGCTGCAGTTATGCACCCAATCCAAGTCAGATGTGGGATATTCTTACTGTACTTTATATCTCTGACATCTGACAATATACAGGCTAGGATGAACTTTGCTTTCCACATGAACTCAACTATGTTGAGATTCATGCCATTACATTTAACATGTCAATGCAAACTTTTGCTAGCCAATTATTACTCAACACTGTTGTGTGGAACCAACTGACACAGCTTTTTTTTTTAAAAGTAAATTCAAATGTTTATTTATTTGAGCATACCCATGGACTGTACGCATGACGAAATTTACATGACGACGATTTACATAACGTAGAGACTTAGCGGATCGCAAACAACCAAAGTATACTTTGGCCTGTAGAGTCTGATGCTCTTAAAATGACATAATATCCTGTAGTGACATTAATGTTAGTTTTGCAGATGATTGATTGTCAACAAAGTCTACTAAAACCAAATGTGGATCATAAAAGATGCTAAGCATTTGTTTTGTAGTTGCATAATAATTAATAGAGGATAATTAACTTTTTGATAAAATGTAGGGCTGTTGATTTATCATGTCAATATAATCATGTTATATTATATATAATTAAATTTACACTAAATACATTTGTATTTATTGAAACATTTATTAAATAGTCATGCCTCCAGACCCGTATGTAATTTCTGTAATAAAAGTACAGTTTGTCCTACCATCAGAGCAATTCAAGCTGAAGTACATTTGTTTTTTAACGAGCTATGTCAGCAGGGGGCAGTCAGTGCGCCTCAACAAACCTCACAAGCGGCGCAGCCACAGAATGAAAGACGGTCACACAGGACACATGTCAGCACAACAGAATGCAGGGATTTGGAGATGAGATTTTCATCAACTAATGCTCCAATAAGTGCTCCAAAAGCATCTGTCTGACATACACTGGCGGCCAAAAGTTTGGAATAATGTACAGATTTTGCTCTTATGGAAAGAAGTTGGTACTTTTATTCACCAAAGTGGCATTCAACTGATCACAATGTATAGTCAGGACTTTAATAACTTGAAAAATTACTATTACAGTGTATATCTACATACACCAAAAATATAATAAAAAAAGATTGAATGCAAGAAAATTCAATGTCAGAAAAGGACAGATGAACTCAATTGCAAAATGGATTGCTGTCAACGGTAGGTTTATGTTCAATGATATGTTTATAATTATTTGAATATTAAATATGTATAATTCTTTTTAATTATTATGAATTATTTATCTTGAATTATCTTTAATTGGGGTCCTTTGTCAGCAAATATTGATATATGCAATTAACTGCGATTAATTTGACTAATCAATCGGAATTTCATATAATTTGATTAAAAATGTAATTCGATTGACAGCCCTACTAAAATTTAATTATCATGTAATGTAGAAACCTTTGATGCATTAATGCATTTATTTGCTTAAAAGTTAACGTTTATCATTAATGGTGCGCTTGTATGTTCGCATTACATCTTATGCCCGCAGCTAGGTAAAATTTAACAAATGGATTTCCATACGAGCTTCCAAGTTGCAGTTTTCTAGGTCACAATTGGGAATTTGGATGGAGCACAGAATTAGACCAAACCAATTAAACAGGAAATCGCTGCTTACATTGTTAGTCTAAAAAGCCTAATCTGTGCCCACAAGCTGGTTTACACTGAAAAGAGCAAACAACACGTTTAAGCTATATTAAAGCAGACAGCACTGTGTTAGTTACATGATCACTGTTGTTTACAGTTCTCTTTCTTGCTTTTGGGGCGTCCTGCTTTGTCACTCTGCCTTTTAGTTGGTGGTACAAAGGTGGGTTCTGGTAAATAGTCATAAAATATACTGTGTGGGTTACGGGGGGCCAAACACAGACCTGTGGGGGAAACAGGAAATGCTGCTGTTGTGGCATATAATTGCAGTTATTGATGTTTCCTATTATACCACTGTGTGTTTGTACCTGACGGGGGGTTGGTGGAAATTTGGCTCTCGTTCTTTCTAGCCTTAAAGGTTGGGTCCAGTTCTTCCGCAATGTTGTGTATGTGTTGTGTTCCGCTGAAAAGAGAGAAGCAAGGTTCTAAGATATGTGTTGAAATAAGTTCATAAGAAACATGATAGTTTAAGGGAATGTGTGACTCACAGTGCAGTGCATGACGGGCTTGGTAGATTGCTTTCTATGGAGTAGTCTTCTTCAACAGGTGAGTGCAATCCTTCTGAGTTCAGCCTCTCTCTCAACATCTGCATTGCCTAAAATTGCAAAGAAAAAGTGTAACATTTTGCTAATGAAAGATCCATTCACACCTAAAGTGAAACAAAAAAGCAACCCAGTCAATAAATTTGATTTAATACAAGATAAAAACCCATCTGACCCAATTCAGATATTGCTTCTTTAATGTAAAATACAACACAATACAATGCACACACCTGCCTAAAAGCAAAAGCTGCCTAAAAGCACCAGAAAGTAAAGCTATAACTTTCTGTAATGCAAAATAAAGTCTAAACTCCTATCCAAATTTAAAGTGCAGTCAACTACAATAAAGCATTTGTAGGTTGACCTCCTGAAGAGAAGAAACACTGTCACTTTCAACATGTCAACTTCTAGCTCATTCAATGGTGTAAGTTTGGGGTGAGAATATCTGTTCAACCAACAGAAGACTGTTTGGGAAACCTGTTTGAGAAACAGGTTATTATTTTTTGCAATTCTGTTTGGTAAAGATTGGCACGTTGTGTTTTAATTAAGCAGCAATTCAGACCTTTCTGGTTGTGGTATTGCCTTCGTCTCTTGGTTCACTCGGCCTCGTCTGGATCTCTAGTTCTTGTGGCCTATTGCTTATTCTACGATGATGTTGCATGCATCTGGCAATTTCCTGACAAGCACATATACAGCGGAGTTAGTATTTGTCCCCCAGAGTTTTCTGGAGCAATTTAACTCCTGATACTTTGAAATTTGGGAATCAAGCAGGTGTTTAAACTATTGAGTCATAGAGAAGATCGGGGGTAAATTTCAATTACATAAATATGATGGTTCTGTACTTTATGTCTTATAATGTAAAGTGATTGCAATAAACCCACACTTGCATATATAAAGAAGGTAGATTTTAACTCCAAATGTCAGATTGGAGCAGATTGTATTTTTTATCATAGCTGTTGAAATAAACATGTTAACGCATGAGATTAATTTAAATGTTTAATGTGTTTTCTTTAAGCGATTAACACATTAACCAATATTTTTACATCACATTCTGAAATATTATTCAGCTTTTTTGAGATGTAAACACTGGTTGGCATAGGGCGGAACCTTTGAAATGTGTCATGGGATATTACAATGATGCACAAAACACAAACAAACACACAACATCGATTCCGTGTCAATGAACAAGTGATACCCTTAATTGTGTTTAGTACAAAACAAACCCAGATGGGACTTGTGATAAGCTGGATTCAGAGTGAAGCTTTAGCATTTCCCGAGGCATCGCTTTGTGCTGCAGTCTTTACGGATATTTCGGATGAAGTATCATTACATTTACCGTGCCAGCACTAAAAACTGTGGAGTTCAAATTGGCACAAATCATGTAAATGCGGCTTCACGATTGCTGTATCACACTGGATATTTTGGAGGACGAGGGTTTAAGAGGTTTATTGCCAATTGCAACGAATCAGCCAATCAGCAATTAGTCAACATACAACTTTGACTTGAAATGATTAGTCTAATGTTACTTGAATTGGTGCTATTTTAGTGCATTTCTATCTTTATACTGTGGAATACTTTGCATGGAAAATGTTACAAAACACTATTGTTACAGTTTGTTCGGTTTTCTTTCGTAAAAAAAACTAAATAAATGCATTTTTACAGAAAAAGAAATACAGTGGCAAGAAAAACTATGTGTACCCTTTGGAATTAGCTGTACTAGTAGGTCATAAAATGTGATCTTATCGTCATAAAAGTCACAAGTAAATTGCTGTTAAAAGTATTTGCCCCAATCCGGATTTCTTCTGTTTTTATGTATATCTCATAATAAATAGTAAAAAAAATTCAAACTAAATCTAACATAAAACAAAGGCAATCTGAGTAAACACAAAATACAGTTTATAATTGATAATGTTTTTTATTGAAGCAAAAAAGTTATCCAATACAACTGGGCCAGTGTGAAAAAGTATTAGCCCCCTTAGTTACTAAATCCCCTAATCTATGAAACTGCATTCATAATGGGGTTCAGATGGACTAGAGACACCCAGGCCTGATAACGTCCAGCCCTGTTCAATCAAATCAACAACTAAATATAACTTTTTCAGCAGCACAAAGTTGGTTAAAGGTCTCACTCAGTAGCACGCTTTGCCAAGGTCGAAAGGAATTCCAGAAATGATGAGGAAAAAGGTGATTGAAATACATCAGTCTGGGAAGGGTTACAAAGCTATTTCAAAGGCTCTGGGACTCCAAAGGACCACTGTGAAAGCCATTATCTCCAAATGGAGAAAACTTGGCACAGTAGTGAACCTTCCCAGAAGTGGACGACCTTCCATATTTCCTCCAAGATCACAGCAAAGACTCATTCAGGAAGTCACAAAAAAGCAACTCAATAAAGGTCACTGTTCATGACACCACTATCAGAAAGACACTGGCCAAAAATGTCATCCATGAAAGAGTGGTGAGTAGAAAAACACAGCTAACAACATTAAGGCTCATCTGATTTTTGCCAAAACACACCTTGATCCTCAAACCTTTTTAGAGAGTGTTCTGTGGACAGATGAGTCGAAAGTGGAACTGTTTGGAAGACAGGGGTCCCATTACATCTGGCGTAAATCAAACACAGATTGCCACAAAAAGAACATCATACCTATGGTCAAGCATGGTGGTGGTAGTGTGATGTATGGGAATGATTTGCTGCTTCAGGGCCAGAGTGACTTGCAAAAATTGAGGGAAACATGAAATCTGCTCTCAACCAGAAAATCCTATAGGAGAATGTCCGGTCATCAGTCCGTGAATTGAAGCTTAAGCGCCAATGGATTATGCAGCAAAACAATGATCCAAAGCATAGGAGTAAGTCCACCTCTGAATGGCTCAAAAGAAGCTAAAATAGTTCACGTAAAAATATTATCCCTTCAGTTTATGAGAATATTTGACCAAAAAACACATCCTTCACGGCAATCTCCCATTTATTCCAATGGGGAGTTCTGCAGAGCTTGTCACAGCAAGCAATTGTAACCAAGGGTGTCGGAGTTTAACGAAGGGTAAATTGGATGCCAGGTTTGCCAACTCCTGTCCCTAATTAGCTTTTGTTGACATTGATAGCAGATTGGGTTCACATACTTTTTCCAACCAACACTGTGAAAGTTTGAATGATGTATTCGATATGTACAAGAACAATACTATAATTTGAGTGTTATTAGTTACAAATTAGTGTTTGTTCATTAGTGTAACTTAGATTAACAAATTTGTACATAAATGCAGGTAAATCCAAAGGGTTCACATACGTTTTCTTGACAATGAGTCAAAAATCAGCACTTTCAAAATCTGTGCTTAATCGCAATTAAATATTATAATCAATTAATAGCACTATTTGGTAAATTTTGCTTTAGCTCTGGTCTCTCCTTTAATTCACTATTTCATGAAAATATGTAACTGTCTCTAAATTTATAATTCAACCATCTGTTAAGCCATCTACAGTACATACTGTAATCTTAGCGATTTTGATGATTTTTGTACCTCATCTTGGGCTACTTGTGCTGCTATGAAATCCACATCTGATCCAGAGCTCTGAGACAAATGCTGAACAAATGACAAAAAAAAAAAAAGACTTGAAAAAATGTATTAAATGTGCTTGTGTGTACTCCAGAAATATGGTCAACTCTATATACTCGACCTCTCTGTTAGGCAGCATATCCTCTTCCTCTTGTAGTCTTCGGGCCAATTCAGCATCTTGAAGCACCTGTTCCCAAACTCCCAACCCTGAAACAGTGAAAGACAGACAGACAAGAAACTTAAAGGGATAGTTCACCCAAAAATTATAATTACTTACATGTTCTTCCAAACCTGTATGACTTTTTTTTCTTCAGTTGAGCGCACAAGATGTTAGGCAAAATGTTAGCCTCAGTCACCACTCACTTTAATTGTATGAAGAAAAAAAAAGATACACTTGACTGAGACTGTCATTTTATATTTCCAGATGAGAAATATAAAAAAAATGCATCATCAGATACCTTCACACAGTGGAGAGATGCCATTATAGCCATGGTAACCAGCAGCAGCCCTCTGCTGTCTCATCTCCATTTCTTCTTCTTCCTGTAACTGTTTAGCTATTTCCTGTTAAGAAGAAATATTGTCTCACACACACTTGAAAATAAAAACAACTTTCTAACAGTGTTCTTTTGGTCAGTAGCAGTTCTGAGAACGGAAATGCCTTGTTGATGAGAGAGGTCAGTGGAGAAAGGCCAGACTGGTTTGAGCTGACAGAGAGGCTACGGTTACTAATAACCACTCTGTACAATTGTGGTGAGCAAAATAGCATCTCAGAATGGACAACCTTGAGGCGGATGAGCGACAACAGCAGAAGAACACGTTGGGCACTATATTAGGACCATAGTGTTCCTAATAAAGTGCTCAGTGAGTGTATGAGACATGTTAAGCCAATTGGCTCACATGGTGTAAGCTGATTGGTTCTTTGACATGTAATCGGGTAACCAATCAACTTGCGTCCCTCTCTTTGTGTAATATTTAAATAGTTTTACAGAGAATTCGGTTTCACTGCAGCACGCAGCGAGAGTTTTTTCTCTGGAACCCACCTCCACTCCAGCACCAATTGTCTAAATCTGCTACGTGGGGGTTGTTTATGTCTACTTGTGCAGCAGCATGTCATACATGTTAGATGCAGCATGCCATGCAGATGTAGTCTGCCAAGACCTATCTTTCAACAGGTCATCCCCACATTAACATGCTAAATCTTTCAGAGAGTTGTCATGACTGAAATGAGCATAATGATGGGCTACCACATTGGTTGTTTAGGTTGATTGGATGTTTTGTTAATGTCAACATGCGTCAGCATTCTGTAACGTGACATTGGAGCGGGACTTGATTTTATTCATGAAGAATTGGATGGTGAAAAGTTGTCTCAATGTGAGAGGTGGTTGGAAGGGAGGGGTTGAAAATGTAATGATAATGTTAGCAAAAAAGAAAACAATTTTAGAGATAGAGCAAGTTATACAATTTTTACGAAAGATTATGAAGACAACCCTTTGTTTTTCTTTGGAATGACAGTTCACAATAAAACCAGGAGCATGTATTTAGAAAGTAAATTTTACTTTTATGTTGACTTCTTGTTTTAAAGTACAACTAAAGTTTTGGTCTGTGCCTCATGAGGATCACCAAAGGCCAAACTAAACACATCTCTAATGCACAGGGTAAGAGAGAGGTGTTAAGCTAATCTCCTCTATTTAAACCACACATATCTTTTAAGTTTAAGTTCAGCCGGCAGAGGTGTTGTAGTGGGCAGTGAAAGTTCCATCACGGAGCAACTCAACAAAAGCACATCATTTAACACATCGTTAAAACCAACTCAACACCCACCGGAGCGCATCCAAGCCAGACCAGCGGAAAATACAGCTCACACACACACACACACACACACACACACACACCTACAAACACTCTATATGTGTGTGGCGCCCACAGAGAGCATGCTCAGACACTGTCCTGAGATCTGCTGCTTTACTGACCTGATTCTACAAACATCATTTACACTGACATCATGGAACATTACAATATGAGCAATGTAGATCTAAAGTGATTATTATGATGCCGTCACTTTGAGTGAGAACTGTGATTGGTTGATCGTGTCTGAATATGGTTTCCTTAACAAAAAAAATTATTGAGCAAGGCAACCATAGTTTCAAAATATCACAGTAAGATATTGTTATTAATACTGACATGTTTCTGATATCTCATTTCAAGTCAACATGAGATTGTAATTCTCACAAAACCTGTCAAGAAAATGTCCTGGTCATATTTAACCCCAAATCAATAAAAAAAATAAAAATATATGAAATTATATTCTGCGCAAAAACAATGAAGCCAACATTTATGAACATGAAGCTTTATTTTTCAACCCTTCTCGATCAAATTCCGATGGATAAAATCAAATCCTGCCCTTTCATGTTCACATTAATTCAATAAACTAATATTTATGGCAGTGGGGCTACTTTTAAGTTTTCACAGTTTTATTGTTATAATAATAACTCTAGTAAATGTTGTATTTTTGTAGGTTACAATGTCAAAATTATTAATAATACTTAGCAGTATTATATGGATCTGACTTTGGAATGCTTTTCTTAAGCGAGTTGAACTGGAATGACTTATGCTCCCAAAATCGCCCTACAAATTAACAATAAGCACACAATAAGTGCTTCATACGTCCACTAGAGGACAGTAGTTTAAAAAAGGATTGCGCATAACCATCACACTATTAATTCAGCCTAAAATAAAGATGAAGTCATCTTTTAAATACTCTCATGTCATTCCAAACCTGTATGAATCTCTTTCTTTCGAGAAACACAAAATGAGATATTAGGCACAATGTCTCAGGAGCTCTTTCAATACAATGAAAGTGAGAGGGGATGGATGCTGTGGAAATCCAAAAGTGACAGAATTGTAGTCTGTACTGCTTGAGCACTATATTGTGAGTCTTCTGAAGTCATATGATCACTTTTGCATAAGAAATAGACTGCAATTAATTCATAATTTCTTAAAAAACGTCCCCTCTGGCCAGGGACAAATTATGACTTGCAAACGCCCCGGGGCCAATTATCTCCAAGGGCCCTCTCCAAAAGTTGTGGAGTCATTTTTTTTGGGGTCCGAACTGTGGTCCGATTACATTATCAAAATGAGTACAAGCGGCAGCTGTTTACCACTGTAGGTAACTCTAGGTAACAACTCAAGAATACGTCACTGTGTCAAGCGAAGTAATACAATTTGTCTCTTTAGATTTACCACAAAAACTAAACACTTGTGTTCGTTTCCCACAGATGCATTGAATGTGCAATGATGACATGAATATTAGTGTTTGTCTGCCGCAAGCCCGTGGATGTGTTTCACGTGATGTGAAGTATGTGAGCTGCTCTCTGAAGGCGGTGTATTTAGACACAAGCAGGTGTGAGAAATGCACTATACCATAATAATTGCGATCGGGAGCCTGCAAAGACACAGATTAAACGTCATCACAAGTGGTTCACTTCCATGATTTGGTATGATTGTGTTCATATCAGCAGCGAACCGTACTGGAGTTCACATGAACCATACCCCAGACCACCTTTTCGAGAGGATCCGGGTTCAGTTTGCGGGTGCACACCCGAGTTCAGAAAACAACGTTCACATTATCCAAACAAACCAAACTTTGACGTCATTCGACACCGGGTACGCAACAAATATTCTAGAGTGAAAGCACCCTTATATTCCAACAGCCACAAATTCACAAAATCGTGTAATGTGGGCCTCTATTTGCCATTCAAACAAATCCGAGACATATAATTAGAAGGGGGAAAACCCACTTAAACACACCAGCCATATCCATATGTTGACATATGAAACAATTTAGTTTTATTTCAACTGAATTTTTATTGTCTTTTAATTTATACTTCCTTAAATTAAAATTTTATTACATTTAAAAAAGAAATCCTTATTTTATTTTTAATTTATTAATTCATACTCTGGACAATGATGTGGCATTGTTTCATCCAGATCTATTATTTATAGTTATTAAGATAATGTTAAAAATGCAATTCCCACAAAACATGTACTTGAATACACCTCTACTATCTATGATGAACATGAGTTCAAAGTCATTTTGATATCTTTGATAAGTCAAAAATGTCTAAGTGATGTAACTATCTGGAGACATAAAATAAAATCAGTAATAATTCAAATACAATTAAATAATAGAGTCTCATTTAAAGCTGAAATTCTTCAAAACAACATTTTGGAATAATCTTTTAAGTGTTGTGAAACAATTTTGTTTTAAATTATTATTATTTCAAAACACGTTTGTCCACTAGATCAAATTCAGTTGGTGTAACCATCATCATCATCATCATCATCATCAATCATGTGACAAAAAAAAGAAAGGAAATTTGCTTTTATAAACAAATTTGGCTGACAAATTTTATTTAAAAAATACAGTCGTATTTTTTTAATAATTGATAGAAATGATTTTCATACATGTAATAATTTGTATTTGAACAATGTATTTTCATGGTTTCATATTGAAAGTCTGGGACAAGGCCAAAACAAGAAACTTGAAAAGCACCAATAAAAAATGATGAAGGCCTATTAAATAGTTTCCAAGTCAGTTTTAATGAGCTAATATGCTTATTTTAATAAAAAAAAAACCCTGGGTCATCAAAGTACTTAAAGTTGAAGAAACACCCAATTATGTTTTGCCTTCATTTCGAACAGTATTTCAATTGTTTCATCATTTAAAACCTAACAAACCTCTTTTTGTGAATCGTTTTTGTTGGAAAGTATGCTTAATCAAATAAATGCCACTTTGCTTTGATATTTTGTTCTCTAATGCAATCTCGTTCAAACATTTTTAAGTGTGGCTTAAATGTCCAAATGCTTTTCGGGGCCACTTGCACTAGTACAAGCAGAAAAACCATAGACCTTTACACTTCATTTAGACATTTTCCAAAGGGCAGAATAAAGGCTCCAGACAGACTGCTTCAGAAAGCCTCTTGTAAACAGTCTTTCCACAAATACAGAACCTCACTGTTCCACATCGCTTTCTACTATGCATCCAACGGGATGTGGCCTCCCAGATGAGTGGTCACCTCCACCCTGGCAAACCACTCGTCACTCCGGAAACACCGCAGACATCGCCATGGGAACACTTTTGAAACCACTCCCGACAACAAAGCTGCTCCTTTAGGCGATAGAAATGTCACCCAACAGCTAAATAAAGGATGTGTTGAGAGCAGAAGAGAATACTTGAAGCAAATAGTTATCAGCGTGCAAGATCCTACTAGTGCAAGAAGGGTCTCAGTCTTCAATCTTTCTTTTTTGTCTTTTATGTTATTGACCATTCTTTATTCTGCTACACACAAGCATCTCTAGACAACTGGCACTCCATCTGAGTCCTGCATTGGCGGTTTAATCAGCTTAACATGAGGACACAGCTCCACAGGAAATGTACAAAAGAGGAATGAAAAAAATGCTTCTAAAGACTGCAAATTACACATAATTAAACTTGCCAAGCGATATCTATACATCAAAGAAGGTTCTCTCTTGTCTTGGACTTTCCCTATTTAAATCAAATTTTGCTATGTTTACACCTCTCATCCACACTAGAATGGCGATTTACTCCACTGAAACTAAAGTGTTTCAAAAATGCTCTCCATTACTGCAATTATTTATTTATTTGGAATGCCCAATTCCCAATGCACTCTAGGTCCTAGTGGTGGTGTAGTGACTCGCCTCAATCCGGGTGGCGGAGAATAAATCTCAGTTGCCTCCTTGTCTTAGACCGTCAATCCGCGCATCTTTCACGTGGCTTGTTGAGCGCATTACCGCGGAGACGTAGGAGGCTTCACGGTATTCTCAACGGCAACTCACGAAGCACCCCAACGAGAGCGATAACCACATTTATAGTGACCACGAGGGGGTTACCCCATGTGGCTCTACCCTCCCTAGCAACCGGGCCAATTTGGTTGCTTAGGAAACCTGGCTGGAGTCACTCAGCACACCCTGAATTCGAACTCAAGACTTTACTTGCTGAGCTACCCAGGCCCCACCATTTAGTACTTTATTGATGGGAATGAGTGTGAATGATTAGTGTGGATGTTGCATGAGTGGATGAGTGGATTGAAAATTGCAACTATTTCTGTAGATGTATATCAGGAGCAAGAGAGCATTTGGTTGAATAGCATTTAGTGATTTCCTCTTTTGCTCTATGAAGAATCATAAATTAAAGAACAATTAACTTTTATCTGGCAAAGATGAGTCAGCTTTCACAAAATGCTTGTCAAAACTGTGCATGTTTAGACATGTCTTCCGATGGAAAATCAAATTTGGATCACTCATAAAATCATGATATGTCATATAACTATCTAGTCAGATTGATCTTCGTCATGTTTGGTAACATACCTCGTCCTCTTCTTCTCTCCTCCTGGCCTCCTCCGCACATCTCTGAAGCTGTTCCTGAATAATCTGAGCGTATCTGCAGTCCTCGTCCTCCCTGAAGGAAAGTTTAAATGTAATCTAATTTTACATTAAAAAGGGAGGCTTGTTGTCAAATTGGGAAGTTGTCACAGGGCTATATCTCAGGTTTTGATTCAAAAGTCCAATTAGCGCAAATGTGTTTTTTCTTTAGCGGAGGCTTTGAATGTTTGTTCTAAACACCAACTTCATATTAGTAAAAGTTTTGTGAACTCCACCATCCAAAGTACATTTTCACAATCATCGTGTTTTTGTTATAGCTGTTGGGTAGATAAGCAAACATAATCAAACCATCCTGGCATACATTAAAGCTAGGGTAAATTCGATTATGAATATTTTCATAATATAAACGGTTCAACTGTGTTCTAAGGACAAGGGTATATTTAATTAATCTTATGTTGGGGCAAGTTGTCACATGTTTTAAATGTAATAAATGTAAATAAATTAATAACTTTAATATGTACTGGCCAAAACCTTTTACATTTTTGGTATTTCATAAATTGTTTGGTGCTATTATTTTATTTTAATTTTGCAAGTTCCATTTCCAACTTACCCCCAAATATTCACTGGAGTAAAAAGTGTGACAACTAGCCCAGGTCTCTCCAATATACTTTTTGCTTTCCACTTCTGTCTTTATAAGTAGCAATATCATGTACTTAAGCGCTGAACAAGCCAACTGGCACCAACAGTGGAAGAAATCTAAATGTTACTGAGTCACAGTAAGCTAAGTTCTCTCTAATGGTTTCAAGAAACGTTCCACTTTTGGCCAAACTTTCTTCTCTGTGGTTTGTCAATTTAAACCTCACAATACACCAACCAATCAGATTATACAACACGAATGAGTCAAGGCATCTGTTTTCCACAAACTCATTTAAATATCCTAAATATCTGTGGTTTGCAATGTTGCTGACGGAGTAATTCGAGGCACGTGTCGAGTCCTGATGATGCTTACAGTTGCCTGAGGTCTCGATGGAGTTTCGCTCGCAGTTCCTCTTCTTCTTGCAGTCTCCTCGCCAGACGAACATCGTTCTGCACCGCCTGGTTCTTCTGGATGTTGGTGCTGTAGAACTGTTCAACTGAGATGAGATGAGATGAGAGCATGAAAAAGGCTCAGGTGAATCAAGCTGAATCAGGTTCAGTTAAGACAGAAAAATAAAGGAAGTGGAGGCTAAAACTCACTTTCCTGCTCTTGAAGACTGTGAGCCACAGCTCCGTCCTCTAACACAGAGAAACATTGACACACTGTGGAAAAAGAGCACAAATACCAACAAGAGAGATAAAAAAAAGACAAATTTTAATCAAGGATGAATCAAGTAAATATCAGAGACAAACTACAGAATATTGAAAATACAACTTTCCACAAATTTCCAGAGAACAAAGAAATGCTAGAAAACAAGTAAAACACAACAGTATTTACTACACCATTTTAAAGCCTCATTTACATTGGGTCAATCAATTCAAATATGACATGTACCAACTTCTGCATTGTTCACGTCGTGATCTGATTCTTGTAACTAATACTTGTATCTGAGCGGCCTCACAGTTACAAGCACTAATATTGTTTGATATGCCATTTATTTATGTCCAGTGTAACCTGATGTGCTTTCTTTGATCTCAAACATTTTGAAAGGGAATATAAAGGTGAACTAAATAGGTTCTGTAAAATAAATTATGATTTTTAGATTAATCGTGATCTTCATTTGAATGAACAAATTAGAACATTCCCTGTATAATTTACAGCATAAAACAAGAGAGCATTTCTTTCATCTGTAAGCGAAATGGACAATATAACTGATATGTACCCAAATGAATCACAAATAAATCAAGCTGTATTGAAATCGAATCAAGAGCTTGTTATTCGAATCGAATAAAATTGGGAAATCTGAATCAATACCCAGCCCTACAATTAATGTAATTAATATTTTTAATTCAGCATTGGGTAAGTTACTCAAAAAAGTAATCCACAGTAAGAACATCTTTAAAATTGTAATCAGAGTACTTATTTGCTTATGATTACTTAAAAGTAATGAATTTGCTTTTAAATTACTTTCTAAAATACTTTTCACAGAAAAGTTTTCATTTTCCCACTCAACGAATTCAAACTAATGTCTTTTATTTTACTGTCGCTCGCAAGATATACACTCACCTCACGTTTCTCCCTTACAATGACTCGTTAGTGACTCTAATGCATCACAGAAATGCAAACCGATATAACTATGAAAATATTTAATTTTAAAATGTATTCTACATAAACATTCTTTTAGAAATAAATCTAACCCAAGCAATGTAAGTGCAGTGTAGTTCTAGCGGGAAGACTAGCAGCTGTACATTATTGCACCATCATCTGGGTAATTTCCAGCCAATCGCATGTAAGCCTATCACATTTCTGTTTCAGTGTGCTAACGCGACAACCTCCACCACCCCACCACCACCAGTTGAGTCCCGTCCTGCACGGGGGTAGGTTCCTCGCCCGTCTCCTATCTCCGGCAGGATGTGACGGTTCAGAGTACAACTTCTTCGGACCGCCAGACGGGGCCTACGCCAAAGAGAGACATTACTTTTCTGTTTTACATTCATCAAATAAATGTCATCTTAAATTTCACTCAAGTCTGCGAGTCTTCCTTTCTAGAAATGAACTTAAAAGTACTCTGAATCAGAATGAGCTTTATTGGCAAGTGTTCTAATGTACACAAGGAATTGTTTTTTGGTGATAGGAGAAACCAGCAAGCAAGTGCACACAGAACATTACAGTGGGACACAGAATATAAAAAAGGTAAGAGTTTAAATAGACATACGAAATGATAGGACATATAACAAAGTATGGCATATGCACGTGGTAATATAAGTACATGGTAAAATAATTTACTTTATTTGAAGTAAACTGAATTACATGAATATAAACTGTAATTCCTTACACTACATTCACATTACACTACACTACATACACTACATGACTAATAAAGTAATAACATGACAGTATTTAATTTCTTAGTTATCAGATTACACCTCACACTGCTAGTGATGAAGTATTTTGCTGCCATCAACAACAAAGCTGTGCATGGGTCCATTTTGGCGTTGTGAGTCCAAAGATGCGAAAACAGCAATGAGAATCTTCACAATGTCATCTCATAAGTTCGGTAATTCCAACAAAACGAAACACAGTATACTTGACTTGTGTTAACAAATCACACATACACTGATTGTTAGATTCTTGAGCAGATTTGTGTTTTGCCCCTCTCTCTTTTTCCCCAAATGCCACACAGGAAAACTACTGCAAAGCATTCCAACTGGGTCAAACAGAGCACAATGGCTCAGAGAAAAAGGGAAATATGTCCAATTAGATTACAAAGGTGTGTCTGCGTTTCTGGACTGAACTGAAGCACACACCAAAGCCAATATGGCAGGGGTCTGTTTAACTTTATATAAACCTATAGCGACCTTAATGTACACACAAACACTCTTCTAGAGTCAAGCAAAACACATAAGCACAGAGTAACTCTCTCTCTGTCTCATGCTCTAATTAAGCAGAAAAATCAGAGCTAATAAAGCCCATTAACTTTTTGAACATGAACACAACCATGATAAACATCAGAGTCATAAAAGCTTACACTACACTGCACTCTCATTACAGGTCTGTGTTGCTGTTAAGACTTGCTACAAAGTCATTAAATGCTCAAAAAGACACTTATTACATTTAATAATGCAGCTCTCTGGAATATTCCATTTTGATTGGTCAATCGCTGCATTCTGCTGTAAAATATATTAGCATACATAAAACTTATTTCTATCAACTTGATAGAAAATGTACGACTGTCCCACAGTTTTATTTCCACCAAACCAAACAATTTTGCCACTAATAAAGTGTTTTCAAAAGTTAGTTTACTTAACAAGTGGACATATAGTGTCAAGGTAAATATAACTTTAAATATCACAGAATATTTTTTCCAATCAAGCTGTTATTTTGCCAAATTGCACAAAAAAATTCCAAGAATATTATTTTAATATGTGTATTTAGGATATATAACATGTTAGCTATGAAATACGTTTTAGCAAGCCAAAGGAGATGGTCATTTTATTTTAAAAAATGTGCTGGAAATTACACAGTAGTGAGAAATTTCATGACTTAAAAAAAACAAAATAAAAAAAAATATATATATTTTGTAAAAAAAATTATTTAAATAAATCTCCTTTGGTGCATTTGCATGTGCACTGCTGGACATTGCTAGAAGACAAATAATAATAAAAAAAAATGTAGTGTGCAATTTTTTTAATGAGACTCCCTTCTATAAATCACCAGTTCTAAAAGTGCTAGAAGTTGAATAAACATCCATATATACAGTAAATGCTATTCAGAGTTGCAAAATGTTTAATAATTTGACACTAAAGTAGATTTTACCTTTTCTAAAGATCTGTCTCCGTCCATTCGTCAAACTCTGTCTATTGTCATCGTGTAGGACATACACATACGCATGTGAGTTCATCCTGTACGGTAAAGGCCCGTCTTTCTTCCTCTACTGTTAGTAAACAGTGCTGGTTCTTGGGCAGCTGTATTTTTTTTTAAAGGGGGGAGGGGGCTTTCTGGATCTGCCGGCACTTTCGCCCTGCGCCGAGATGGAAAAGTTGACATGGGCACTCTCAGGATAGAAGTGTGTTTCATAAAGAGCTGGCAAAGTCACCATTAAAATAAAGGGGTTTTGTGCAAAACAAGAGGCCATAACCAGTGTTGTGCAACTTAAAATTAGCACCTGCTTCTACACCAGAAACAGAGTGAAACTAATGAAAAGTAAAAAATCTGAAGGTCAGTTGCCTTTGAAAATGTTATGCCTTAAATTGAAACAACATGAGGTTGAGTTAATGATGACAGAATTTTCAATTTGGAGAGAACTATCCTTTTAAACACATATTTTTCCTGACAGCTGAAAGAATTAGTACCATGTAAAGGAAAAAGCAAAATTAAAATTGTGATGATCAGTTCCTGACAACCCACATAATAACATGCACTAAAGGTATATGAATGAATATTATTATGGAATGTCTAATACGGACTTAGAAAGGGTGTAAAGGAAAGGTGGAGTGTGGAGGGGAGGGGTCAAAAAGAGTGTGTTTGTTTGAGTAAAAATTAGAGTGGTCTGCCCAAATCGTTTGACCCCCTTCAGCTGAGCAGAGGCCCCCAGGCCAAACAGATGGTGCTATTCACAGTCAGAGAAACAAAGAATTAGGGAGAGAGGGAGAGATAGAGATAGAGGGAGGGAGGGAAAAGTAATCAGGACCCCAGCATGAAACTATCAATCTATCTTTCCTCTGCTTTTCTCTCTCAATCCCCCTCTTCCTCCTGTGGTTCTTTGTCTATATTTGGCACGGAGAGCCGCTACAGAAGCAGAAGCTATAAATATCCAGTGGTGAAGTTGAGGGGGGCTCACTCACACATGAACTCAGAAAAGCAGGTCAGAAACTCTGTGCCAAAACATAGTGAGCTGCCTTGCTGTCTATCTTCTAAGGGGCTCGCACAGACTGAATGAACATGCATAGTGCAACATCCAAAGACGTCTTAGTTGTTTTAAACAGGGCTGTCCCTATTAATGTCACCCTCCGGGCCCAACAGTCAAAGACAATTAAAAAACACCAAAAACGGACACACAAACGCATTCAGCCTAAGCATCCCCCTTAGGCGGCATCCTAACTTAAGGTGACTCATTTGGAATGCTCTACATAGGTAGCACCTCTGCAAGCCACACACACACACAGCACTACACACTTACTATACAAAATCGTATGGGGGACTTGAGTCACAAACTATTTAAAACAGAGGTTGATGTTAGCA
Organism: Xyrauchen texanus; assembly: GCF_025860055.1. Taxonomy (NCBI): domain Eukaryota; kingdom Metazoa; phylum Chordata; class Actinopteri; order Cypriniformes; family Catostomidae; genus Xyrauchen; species Xyrauchen texanus. Next base: position 5,352,999 of record NC_068314.1, read on the forward strand.
TGTTGCTAAGCTAACAAAATTATATTCTAAGTGGCCGCTTAGACCAAACACTTTTTTGCACAAAAAAATATAGATTACAACAGAATTCTGGTGTCTCCAGACACGTTTTTTTAAGAGGTTAAAGTTCTTTCTTACATAGTGTCTAAAAAATACAAGTATTAACGCTGACTACCACCCCTGGAGTCACAAGTTTAAATCCAGGGTGTGCTGAGAGACTCGATTGCTAAGGAGGGTAGGGTCACTTGAGGTAACCTCCTCGTGGTCACGTTTAGGGGTTCTCGCTCTCAATGGGACGCGTGGCAAGTTGTACATGAATCGCGGTGAGTAGCATGAGCTTCCACATGCTGTGAGTCTCCGCGGTGTCACGCACAGGGAGGCATGTGATAGGATGCGCAGATTGACGTCTCAGAAGCGGAGACAACCGAGAGTTGTCCTCCGCCACCCAGATTAAGGGGAGTAACCGCGCCACCACGAGGACCTACTAAGTAGTGGGAATTGGGCGTTCCAAATTGGTCCAAATGTCTCCAAACACGTTCTTTAGAAGTTAAAGTTGGCACTTCTGCCCGAGTAGCTGGAATAAAAGAGAGATGCAGGACAACATGCAAAGACACCTAAGTTGTTTTTAACACGCAGTCAAAACAAATGTGGCACTCCTGAAAAAACTGCGTTGGCCTAAACAGCCCCTTAGGCAGCATCCTAACTGGAAATTCAGGTGACTCATTTAGAATGCTCTACATAGGTAGCAACTCTGCATGGAACACAAATAGTGCAATACACTTATAATACTAAAGCATATGGGGGACTCGACTGGAAAATTCAGTTTTTAGTAGTTCGAGCTATTTTTAAAATGTAGCGCTCCTGTGCGGGGCACTAAAAAGCCCAATGTGGCGCATCGGTCAGGGATGTCCAGCAAGTGCACGTTTACACAGAAAGACAATTAAAAAACAGCAAAGATAAGCACAAGAATGCATTCGGTCCGACCTACCCCTTAGGTGGCCTAAGTTAGTTCACACTACAAGGCCATATTAAATTAAGTTTTAATGAAGCTTTAAAAAGTAATTAAGCTTTAAAAACTAAATTAATTTAGCCGTTTATGCCCCTCATCCATGGTAGAGCTGCGCTTTCGAAAATGCTCTCCTTTGCTTCATACGACGACATTAGGAAACTGAATACAATGTTGTCAAACTAAAATGGATTATAACCTAGTAAATTACTGATTTTGAATGGTCAACATTGCCACAAACTCTGAATAAACAAATAGCACTTCTCTTGCAAAGCGCAAAGGAAGCTACACATACTATTGGTTCCAATAGTTAGATGTTAGCATGTTGCTAATCTAATAGTTTTATACCAATGCAAAATATTCATTTATGAGAGACAGGCCACTTCCATTAAAATTAATGGGAGAAATTGGAATGCTAAACCAAGGAGCTATAACACCCAGTGGATGTAGAAAGGATGTCCCTCCTTACAGGTAAAAGAGCCAATCACCTTTTCAATGCAGACATGGCCTGTCAATCAACTCGAGAACGCACATGCACATTAGCTATACAAACTTTGAAAATTGTGCTTTTTAGAGTAATAGCACAATTTATGATACCAGTTTTGTCAGATTATATGGCTGATTTGAAATATGTTGTTTAACCCTCTGGGGTCGATGCTGGATTTTTTTCATCATTACAGCGGAAACAACTTAAAATTCTCCATCATTTTGGGGCATACAGATAAATGCAAGACATCATTAGAGACTATAAAGGGTCTACTTTTATTTGTGTACACTCACAATAACAACAAAATCTTGTGCTTTTGTAAAATAAAGAAAATAAAAAGGGTGAGCTTTCAGCAGTCTCTGTGTTCACGAGCATATTTCTGAAACACGTCACATAAATTAACTGAAACTCCACGAATACTTATCACACAATCATGAAACATATGTCTAAAGAAAGCTTAAAATGTCTACTTTTAAATAAAACAATTCAAATTTAAAACAATTATTCTCCTGCAATGTAATCTGTATGAAACAAAGTGATTTACAGTTTCTCCTGGCTCAGCTAATTATCTCTAATGTGATCACACCCATGGGCAGAGGGCGCTATTTATACGGGAATGTGCTGAGACAATCAATGCAAATGGTAAACGCCCCCGACTGTACCTTAAAAACAAAGTACATTCACTTTTCTGTGCATTTGAAAGACAGCACGATACACAAGTGAGAAAACTCCTGGATAGTGACGAAGAGTTACAATTTTCCTCAGAAGAAGAGCGGGACTCCGATGAATGTTTGTATTTTGAGACTTGATCCAGCCGAGGATACAATTTCGGATGAGTAAGTAATTTCGTTTTCATTAGTTGAAATGCTATTTTATATAAACATGTTCATATTTTACTAGTGGGACTGTTTCCAGACTTGCCAGCTAATAAGCAAGTTTTAGTTACATTTAAATGCAGTTTTGGCTAAAGCAGGTATTTAAATTGTATGCTCTATGATATAAATATGATATGTAATATGATATAAAATTATATGAATGTTTAGAATATATTTTATTTAGTGTTAATGGTGCCTCATTAGCATCAACAAATCTTGTGCTTGCAAATATGTGTTCAGGTTAAATGAGTAAAATGCACTTTATATATGCCCATATAAAAAAACAAAATCAGCATATTATAATGATTTCTGAAGGATCATGTGACACTGAAGACTGCAGTAATGATGCTGAAAATTCAGCTTTGATCACAAATTGCATTTTACAATATATTCAAATAGAAAACTGTTCTTTTAAATTGTACAATAATTCACAATATCACTGTTTTACTGTATTTTGGATCAAATAAATGCAGCCTTGGTGAGCAGAAGAAACGTCTTTTAAACGGTAGTGCAGGTCTAAAATTAAGTAAAGTCTTTATGTAAAGAAAATGTATAGTTAGATTACTTCTTTTAACCTAAAACTTGATTTTGATCATTAAGTCTCCTCACATTCATTCTCTTACTGTCACATTCCTCATTGATAGGCCCAGGGGAGGGGTCTTTGTCTCCTGAGGTGTGAACAATCAATATTCATGATAGTTCACGCCTCCTCGCATATGACCTTTCTAACACTAAAAGTGTCTTACAAAATTAAATGGCTATATTGTTTTGTATGAATAAGTGATCAGGATGGTTTTCACATCATATTGTAGCAAAAACTCTAGGCTACAAGATCCAGTTCTCAAAAGGCTTGTGGACAAATGTTGAGTATGTGTTATATGGCCTTATTTCAATGACTTAAACATTTTGATTTTTCAAAAACCATGCATAAACGTTATTTTCTCAAAAATACAAACATGTACACACATGTTGCTCACATATTATTGTAGCCCAGTTTGTGCTGAATACAATGTTATCAGACTTTAGCCATTAATGTGAGCACAAATGTCAAGGCCCGTTAAAACTTCTCCAGGGCCCAAAACACCCTCAGACCCCAGAGGGTTAAACGTAAACTTGGCAACAGTTTTTGAGATTTCGGTGTTCCCCCATTCAAGCAGATAGGAGCTGCACAGTCATAAGCCTCCCGAGAGCATTCCAAAGATGGCCGAGACTTTGGTAATACTCTAATAAGCATACTTTAAAAATACACAGCACACAAAAATATTGGATGAAATAATCCCAATAGTTAATCAGATTAAGCTTTCTGTAATATAAGTATGTTTTTAGTAACATATATCTCATCTCGTCAGACAAAGTTCTCTCAATTTTGCCCAAAACAAGGTATCTTAGAATGCAGCACAACGTTGCATGTCTTTGCATTAGAGTGTGTCTATAATGCCTTGACCAGCAGATTTTTTACCTGTTTGGGCATATTTCTTATTGAAAATCTTTTTTTATTGTATTTTTTTTTTAAATAGCCAATAACCTTAACTTTACACAAACCATGATTTGCTGCTTGCAATTGACTAGCAATAGCTAGTCAAAGGAAGATGATTTTAAAGGGGAGGAACATACTCATTTTCGAGACAAAAATTTGTACACGACCCTTAGTCGTCAATATTTTGTATCTATTTTCTCAGAAGAAAAACACTTTGTAAATGCATATAGTACATGCTCATATTTCATTTGGCTTTTTTAAAGAGTACACTAGCAAATATAAGTGCTCAAAAGATAATAGACATATAGGCATAAAACAAATGCTGTCTAGAGTGGTTGCTCACCAGGTTTTGGAACAGAGCTATTCTGTTTGTATAGTGTCCAAGCTCACATAAACACACACAGAGCGTATGCTTTCTAGGTATGAGAGCCATAATCACCTGTCCATATGAATGACAAAAAAAAAAAACAACTTAACCCAAATAATACTTCCCTGTTCTTCCAGAGTTCCTCAAGTCTGAGTAAACTGATCAAACTTGTGCTTACAAAGGTCTGTCTTAACTGACATCACGCTAGATGTATTTGTCTTCGTCTACAGTCAGTCTAAATTCTCCTGCACTTGAACTCTTCGCACCCTTTTCTGATACTAAGCCTCAGGCCAAAACGGGAGAAGACTGGAATCTCATGCCAAATCCTGATAGAGAAACAGGAATACTAGGAAGCACTTGGGCTCATCAAGGGCAGATAAGAGCAATGAGTGTGTGGAATGGAGTGGATATACTCCATTTCTTATCAGTCTCTCAACGCTCGCTCGGTCCTGGTCTCACTTCACATTCCTCAAGGCTGATCTCATCTCATACAATACACAACAGATGACATCTAAAACAACGCAACTCAGAAAAACGTGCACAGGCGTATTTTCAAAGTTAACAAATTCTGATGGCTGCTGCTGATGTTTACAATCGCTTCCTTCTTATCATGCAGTAACTGAGACAATGAAATTATTAGATAATTAGTAGAGGTTGAGATGGCAAGCATCACTATTGTTATTGTCTATACTTAAGGCCTTTTTGCACCGGATGCAGCACAAAAAAGGCCCTTTCATTTTAAAAGTGAGGCAAATAATCGCCATTATAGCACATTCACAACTTTACATTAGGTACCGCTGATCAGTCAATTTTACTCCAGTCCATTTGTGGTGCAACACTCACTTCAGGTGGTCCGCCCTACGCCTATCAATGATGAGAAGAACTACTTGACAAGTTTAAACAACTACCATGGATTTACCGAAGGAAAGCGAAACAAACCAGTTCTATAGAGAGTCTATAAGATCCTTAAAAAATGGTTTATTAAAAAGCGTTACCAAGGAATAGATAACTGGTATTTATTGTGAAGAGAACTCATGTGTGATTAGCAGGGATGCAAAGGCAAACATGCAGAATTGAGATTGAGATACAAAAAGACAATCCATGTAAGATCAGAAATTTTTTCGCATAGCGATATAAGGCAGAGATTCAGCAATATCGTTTTCATGATAAGAGAACCCATATTGGAAAAAACGTATTTTAGACATTTGATGAAAGTAAAATACATGGACTGTCCACTCCAATGCCATCATTAAGTTTGCTGACGATACGACGGTGGTAGGTCTGATCACTGACAATGATGAAAGAGCCTACAGAGAGGAGGTGCACACTCTGACACGCTGGTGTCAGGAGCACAACTTCTCCCTCAACGTCAGTAAAACCAAGGAGCTTGTAGTGGACTTCAGGAAGAAAGATGGAGAACACAGCCCCATCACCATTAACGGAGCACCAGTAGAGAGAGTCAGCAGTTTCAAGTTCCTCAGTGTCCACATCACTGAGGAACTCACATGGTCCGTCCACACTGCGGCCGTTGTGAAGAAGGCTCACCAGCACCTCTTCTTCATGAGATGGCTGAGGAAGTTTGGAATGAACCAGCACATCCTTACACGATTCTACACCAGTACTGTAGAGAGCTGGCTCCATCACCGCCTGGTATGGCAATAGCACCGCACAAAACCGCAAAGCCCTGCAAAGGGTGGTGCGAACTGCCAGAAACATCATCGGAGGTGAGCTTCCCTCCCTCCAGGACATATATACCAGGCGGTGTGTGAAAAAAGCTCGGAGGATCATCAGAGACTCCAGCCACCCGAGTCATGGTCTGTTCTCACTGCTTCCATCAGGCAGGCGGTATCGCAGCATCAGGACCCGCACCAGCCAACTACATGACAGCTTCTTCCCCCAAGCAGTCAGACTGTTGAACAATTGATCTCTCACGATCAATAATTTGCACTTTATTAATCTATAATCTCACACTGGACAGTCAGCATATTCTCCTCAATACAACTACTTATATATATATATATATAAATAATGTATACTCTTTACTTATTGTATTGTATATTGTTTACTGTACATTGTATATCATTATTGTGTTGTGTAAGAATGTGTACATCTGATATGTAGATTGTGTTGCGTAAGTATGTTGTTTACTGTAATTGGTATATGTCTCGTCACTGTCATAACTATGTTGCTCGGACCTGCACACAAGAATTTCACCTACTGTTGCACTTGTGTACATGGTAGTGTGACAATAAAGTGATTTGATTTGAAATACACATCCTCACTGCCAGTTCAGGATTTCTTCCTTGAGTTACACTAAATGTCGATGGGCTTTAGCACCACCAATTGCGCTGGTTTTGGTAACTGCAGAAGCCCCTGACACATGATTCAAATCTTATATATTATTGGTCCAGGCATTTCATTGCTGGTCGAGGAATAAACAAATCGACACACTCACTGTAAAAAACGAACTTGCTTTGTCAGTGTGCGAATGTTCGATTACGGTTTGAATGGCAGGGTCTACTGAGGGGCACTGTTCCCCCAGATTGTCCTTACTCCCACCCCAAAAAACACAATCAAGTGAGACCAACCCAAGAGAAATTATCAAGAAGCACATCCCAAACCGACAAAGAGATAAACAGTTGCCCACCCTAAAGATCAAAATACCCCCCAAAAAGATCACATCCCAGTCCCGCTCCTGATTTACTTTGGCCCGTAACTTGTTCCCGCACAATTTGTGCTAAAGGTGTCTGCTAAATACGTAAATGTAAAATGTAGTTATTATGCACTGTATTTCTAACAAGGACTAAAGAGTCTGAACGTAAAGTAAAGAGATTAAGAGACTCCAAAATAAAAGACGCACCGTCATAGACACCAGGCAGGTTAGATTTGTCGACATCAGTTTCTGCCATGGCTGAATTCACGCTGAGGTCACAGTCTCATGATCTGAAGAATCCTGCAGCATCAAACTCCTGCAGACTTTGAAACATAACATACCAACATGAGAACTGACACAGAAAATTATCTTTAAAATATGTTTCCATACAGGAATCTGATATACTGAAATATATGTTCATATAGTTGATGCAACAGTCCCTCTTGCAGCAAAGCACCCCCACAATATGATGCTGCCACCCCCATGCTTCAGGGTTGGGATGGTGTTCTTTGGCTTGCAAGCCAACCCTTTTTCCTTCAAACATAACAATGGTCATTATGACCAAACAGTTACATTTTTGTTTCATCAGACCAGAGGATATTTCTCCAAAAAGTAAGATCTTTGTCTGCATGTGCACTTGCAAACTGTAGTCTGGCTTTTCTATGGTGGTTTTGGAGCAGTGGCTTCTTCCTTGCTGAGCAGCCTTTCAGGTTATGTCGATATAGGACTAATTTTACTGTGGATATAGATACTTGTCTATATGTTTCCTCCAGCATCTTCACAAGGTCCTTTGCAGTTGGGATTGATTTGCACTTTTCGCACCAAACCACGTTCATCTCTAGAAGACAGAATGCATCTCCTTCCTGAGCGGTCTGATGGCTGTGGTGTATAAACCACAGCCACTCATGGTGTTTATACTTGCATACTATTGTTTTTACAGATGAACGTGGTACCTTCAGGCATTTAGAAATTGCTCCCAAGGATGAACCAGACTTGTGGAGGTCCACAAATATTTTCTGAGGTCTTGGCTGATTTCTTTTGATTTTCCCATGATGTCAAGCAAAGAGGCACTGATTAGTGAAGGTAGGGCTTAAAATACATCCACAGGTACACCTCCAATTGACTCCAATTAGCCTATCAGAAGCTAATTGGCTAAAGGCTTGACATCATTTTCTGAAAATGTCCAAGCTGCTTAAAGGCACAGTTAACTTAGTGTATGTAAACTTCTGACCCACTGGAATAGTGATATAATCAATTAAAAGTTGAACAATCTGTCTGTAAACATTTGATGGAAAAATTACTTGTGTCATGCACAAAGTATATGTCCCAAACTACTTGCCAAAACTATAGTTTGGTAATTTGAAATCTGTGGAGTGGTTAAAAACAACCTAAGTGTATGTAAACGTCTGACTTCAACTGTAACTATACTGTAGCCTAATTAAAAACAGGTCCATGCTATATGTGTAACATGCATACTGTAATATCAAGTGTACAAAAACAATTCAAACATACCATTTTTGTAATAAAACACACTTACCCACTTCTGCCGCTTCATAGACACTTCTGTGATCTGTAAACGTCGCTCATCCACAGCAAAGCACAGCACACGCACGCTCTTGATTCAGGCGTGAGTTTGACACACAAAAGAACAAAAACACCCATCTGTTATGTGACAGCAGTCTAACAGTAGAGTCTCTACTCTAAATAAACAGATTAATCTCTCTTATACATGAGTTCTGCTTGCTTTATTCTGCATGTTTGTCTTACTGCCGTTGTTACTTTTGTCCTAAACTAAACCAAAACAAAGCTAATATCGTGATTAGGTGTGCATTTCCCGCCACCTGCTGGTGAGTCTGAAGAATAATTTAAAGACTTGTATGTTCATAACATCAGACGCAGGCACTGTATTAAGGTCCCATATCACATCTAATTTAATTGTTATCTTGAGTTTTTGACAAGTGCACATTTAAAAAAATATATATTTTCCTATTTTATTCTAAATAAAAGTCCCCAAATGAGTTATGCTAAACAACATGCTACGATAGTTAACACATTGTGTATTGTTTGTTTGTGAGTCACACTTAAGTTATTCATGGGTTAAAAATGACCCGAACATACATACGTAATATTTAAAGTTTTGTTTTTTAAGATATGCAATAACACAAATTTTACTAAAGTAAATACACTAAAGTTTTGCAGTTTTGGTTTTTATAGTTTATTTAGCTCTAAATTAATACATTATAAATAAATAATAAAAAAAAAAAGCACATTTTACGTTATCTTCACTTCAATAAAAACCTTAATTTCAGTAAATTGAAAGAGTTTCAAAACATACAAATATGTAATTGTGGGTCTCTGGTGACATCTGGAATAAAAATAACAATCATATGAAATGACAGCTATGGCCATGCGGTATCCTGAAATTTAGGTTATAGTTAACAGCAGTTCCTCTCCACACCACAAGAGGTGCAGTGGACCTTCCGGATCATGTGGGGTCCTAGGGGAGAGTAAGATGTTGTTATGAGAAAAGCGTTCCTGTCACATGTAGGCTCTGTGAGCCTGGAAGACAATAAAGTGCTATTCCAGTTATCGTGTGTAATTCAGTTCCTACATTTCTGAAGATACTACAGGCCAGTAGATGTCTTCAGTATTTCATGGACTGGCTGATCTCTATTAGCCAATGTTGTAACAAAATTAATTTCTGAATATGATCACAAGTTATGCATTGGATATATACAGTATTTAGGTATTCTATATTTATAATATATTTACTGTTGCCCTCTAGCCGGCGCTACAGAGCACTGAGCACCAGAACAGCCAAGCACAGGAACAGTTCTCTTACGAGAGGTTCTCTCGTATTGCGTAAGCTAGCTTACGCTACGGGAAAGATTCATCTTTTCTGAGATATTGAAGCCAAAAAATTATCCTTAATTTTTGTATCCATTGTCAACGCAGTGCGGCAGCTGCAGACCTTGAGCGGGCTATCTAGCGAGCTCATAGGTTGCTCTGCGGCAACTGCTGCAGCCTATAGACGAGCTTGGGCGAACTCGCATCCAATGAGAGGCGTCCGCGGCTCACTGCATCAAAGCCCGCCAAAATGGGCGTGACTAGAGTGCATATAAGCGTAGTTCAGTAGGCTGGAACCCTGATTTTCATCTCTTCAGCGAAGCTCTTCGCATCACTGAACTGGAAGCCGCGTCGCCGTTCGAGGTGCATCAAGCAAGCGTGGACAGCGCTCGAAGAAGCCGGCCGTCTTCGCCACCTTCAGCCGTCCTGCGAGCTACACCATCCGGCGACGTATCCTTTTTAAAAGCAAGCTAGTTCTTAAGAACTTCACAAAAAGTACTGGCGTCTTTTTAAGATGCCTCGCTCCACTTGCGCCTCATGCCGCGCTCCTCTCAGCACCGGAGACCGCCACATCATCTGCGCTCTCTGCCTGGGACTGGGGCATGCAGAGCTCGCCCTCGCCCGGCGGATCGCGATTCTGCGAGGAGCTGCCGATGTCGACCCTGCGGGCTCGACTTCGAGCGCTCAGGACCGAAGCCGCCGCGCGCCTTCCGTTCAGCCGCGCAGAAAAAGCGCCGCTCTCAAAGGCTGCGGAAACAATGGTAGAAGCGATTGCCTCGCCGGAGCCCATCCCTCGAGCATCGCCTTCACCCTCCCGCCCACCAGCGTAGTTGCCGCCCGGCGGCTGCTCTGCTGCCATCTCGGACGAGAAGCGGAGGATAAGGGCTGTTCCATCATGGCTTCGGACAGCGAGGAATGGTCAGGCTCACACGCCTCCTCCTCGGCCCAGGAATCCAGCAGGACCCGCGCCGGGTCGAAGGGGAACTAACACGCCTCCTCACACAGGCCGTCGACCGCCTCGGGCTCGAGTGGTCACCGCCCTTGAGCAGGCACCCAACAGACTTGGCGGCTGCTTTCTACAGAGCCGCCGCTGCGCAGCTTCCGCTACCGGGCGCTACCTTCCTGCCGGAACTCCACGCCGAGCTTTCCAAATCATGGAGCAGCGCCTTTCTCGGCCAGGGTCCGATCCCACGTCTCCACCTCTCTTGCTTCGGTGGACGGCGTCACTGAGAAGGGCTACGCTTCCATCCCTCCGGTCGAGGATGCGGTAGCAGCACACCTTTTGCCCGCCCTCCGCGAGATGGCGGTTTAAACCAGTGCTCCCGTCTAAGGCCTGCAGAACAACTTCCGCCTGTGTTGGCCGCGCCTATTCCGCCGCCGGCCAAGCTTCATCTGCTCTGCACTCTATGGCCGTCCTACACAACGCACCGCTCTCTCCATCCGGTCTCTTCGGCTCCGCGGTGAGTGGTATCATTGACCGGTTTTCAGAGGTCCAAAAAGCCACACAAGCCATGAATCTCTTTCTGCCTCGTTGCGCTAGCTCCTCTGCAGGCCGCTCACGTGATCAGCCTCCTGCACGAGCCTCTTCACAGCGCCCAGCTCAACAATCTCAGACTTCTCAGCGTCGACAGGGCGGCCGCCCTCGATCAGCGCTCAGACAGCCGCCACAGACCGCCGCCCCAGCGGGCCTCGATTTAAGGTAACGCTGAAACCAGAGCAATCGAAGTCTTCCTAACTTTGTTGAACAAACGACGGCTCAGTCCGCCGCGGCCGGACCACAGTCAAAGCTTTGCCCCTGTCAGTCCCCTTCTCTCAGGCTACTACAGTGGTGAATTTAGCAGCCAACAAGCCGGTGACACTGCCCGCTTGCCTGCACTCAAACGCCGTTTTCACGGTGACCCAAATAAATCTTGTAAAGAGCAAACATGTCTTATGTGTAGAAAATGTGCCCACAACCCAGTGTTCGCCCCTACACACAAGCATAACACATCCTGTGCCCCTATCAGAGCACGCTCTCATAAAGCGATTACTGAACCGCTCGGCGTCAGAGTCAATGAAAGCGCCCACAAATGCGTCTGTGCGCCCATTCTCTGGCAGCTCTGTCACACGACCAGCCCTATGTGTAGAAAATGTGCCCACAATCCAGTGTTCACTTCTGCACACAAGCACTGCATGTCTCGTGTCCCCACCAGAGCACGCTCACATTAAGCGGTTCACGAACCGCTCGAGCGCTAGAGTCAATAAATGCGCCCACGAATGCGTCGCGTGCGCCCATTCTCTGCCCGCTCTGCTACACGGCCAGCAAACATTCCTCTGTGTGTAAGTCCCGTGCCCATGACTATGCTTGCGCATCACGTAACAGATGTGACTCTTTCCCCATTCATTCCAATCGGAAGTCACTCACAAAACAGCCTGTTCATGCTGTCTGCGAGCAATCATGCATGAACACACTAAGCAGCGCTCACACATTTTGTTCAGCGCTCTGTGTGCGGCAATCAGAGCGAATTGGCCATTCACCCTCTAGCGTTACGCTTCAAAGCGTGGGAAGCTATTCCAGGGATATCCAAGTGGGTGTTAAGCACAATACAACAGGGCTATTTGCTACAGTTCGATCGCCGCCCTCCTCGCTTCAGAGCGCGGCTCGAAACCACTGTGAACACGGAAGCAGTGTGCATGCTTCGTTCAGAAATAGCAAGCCTTCTGTGCAAAAGGGCCATAGAGAAAGTGCCACCCTCTCTGAGCGAGTCGGGGCTTTACAGCCGTTATTTTCTTGTTCCCAAGAAAGACGGCGGCCTCAGACCCATATTAGATCTCAGGGTTTTGAACAAGGTGCTTGCAAAAGACCGTTCAAAATGCTTACAATCAGGAAACTCCTCGCGCATGATGCACCAGAGGGACTGGTTTATTTCTCTCGATCTGAAAGATGCATACTTTCAGATTCAGATAAATCCCGTCACAGGCCATTCTTGAGATTAGCCTCGACGGCCAGGTTTATCAATACACCGTCCTCCCGTTCGGCCTGTCCTTAGCACCCCGTACTTTCACGAAGTGCATGGATGCGGCACTCGCACCCCTGTGGAGTCAGGGTTTGCGAATTTTGAACTATTTGGACGACTGGCTGATTATGGCACAGCCACATATGGAGCTTCTGTCTCACAGAGCAGTTCTCCTCAGCCATCTGAACAGTTTGGGTCTTGCAGTCAATTGGACCAAGAGCTCACTACAGCCCAGTCAGACAATTTCCTTCCTTGGAATAGAACTAGACTCCGTGGCAATGACGGCTCGCTTATCTACACAGCGGCGCCGTGTTCAGCGACTAGCCGCATCTTTTCAGATGAACAGCCTCACGCCTCTGAAGAAATTCCAGAGAGTGCTAGGTTACATGGCCTCAGCCGCAGCAGTACTTCAGCTGGGTGTACTGCACATCGCCCGCTTCAGCATTGGCTAAACACCCGCGCGTCTCGCCGGGCTTGGGCCACAGGCCGCCAGCCCATCAAGGTGACTCAGACCTGTATATCAGCTCTGCAGCCCTGGACAGTGGCCAAATGGTATCAGCGGGGAGTGACAATGGGAGCTGTATCTCGCCGAAAAGTCATCTCGACAGACGGCGTCCAACATGGGTTGGGGCGCGGTCTGCGAGGGCTCTCCGGTTTTCGGCCTATGGTCAGTTCAGGAAAAGCTCCTTCACATAAATTGTCTGGAAATGATAGCGGTCGAGTGCGCGCTCGTGCGCTTTCTCCCGGTCATTCAGGGTCACCACGTCCTGGTCCGTTCGGACAACAGATCTGTGGTATCCTACCTAAACCGTCAGGGCGGTGTCAGATCCAGGAACCTCTTCCATCTGACGAAACGCATACTGAGTTGGTCCCAGTGCCACCTGCGCTCGCTGAGGGCGACGCACGTGCCAGGCCACCTGAACGACGGCCCGGACAGACTGTCCAGAGACAATATTCCCCCAGGGGAATGGTCCCTGCACGCTCAAACAGTCCAGACGTTATGGCACCTATTCGGCAGAGCAGAGATAGACCTCTTTGCGTCCAAAGAGAACTCTCACTGCCCAATATTTTTCTCGAAAAGTGAGGACGCGCTGGCCCAGGACTGGCCCAGACGCCCGCTTTATGCCTTCCCTCCCGTCTCGCTATTGCCACAGGTAATGCAGAGGATCAGGGAAACGCGTCACTCGGTGCTCCTCATAGCCCCACGTTGGGAGAATCAGACATGGTTCCCGGAGCTTACGCAGCTGTCACTGACAGCGCCGTGGCCCATCCCAGTGAGAGCAGATCTCCTCTCTCAAGCTCGCGGCACAATCTGGCATCCCCACCCAGAGCGCTGGGCGCTGCATGCGTGGGTGATCAACGACTACCCGTCGCTCTGCCAGAAGGAGTAATAAACACCATCATACACACTAGAGCCCCTTCCACGAGAAGACTCTATGCGTCAAAATGGTCTGTGTTCTCAAAATGGTGCACCGACAGAGACCTGGACCCGCGGACATGTGGGGTGTCGTCGCTGCTCGTATTCCTACAAGAGCTGCTGGATAAGGGCAGATCCCCATCCACGCTCAAAGTGTATGTGGCGGCCGTTGCGGCGTTCGCTGAACCCCTGCACGGCCAGTCATGGGGTAAAAACGAGCTGGTCATCCGCTTCCTCAGGGGAGCTAGAAGGATGAACCCCCGCGCCCCCATCGGTTCCTATCTGGGATCTTTCTATAGTTCTCGAAACTATGAAAGCCCCCCCTTTCGAACCACTTCAATCCGTGGATTTGAAATACCTTTCACTCAAAACCGTTTTTCTGACTGCCCTGTCATTAGTCAAACGTGTGGGAGACCTTCACGCGCTGTCTGTCAGCGCTGCGTGTCTTGAGTTTGGACCAAGTGACTCCAAGGTCATTTTAAAGCCTAGACACGGCTATGTTCCCAAGGTGATCGGTACTCTTTTCAGAGCACAGGTCATTTCCCTATCGGCGCTACCAACACCCGATAGCGAACGCGACGCCAATCTCCTTTGCCCGATCAGAGCACTGAGATTGTATACTGCGCGCTCCGCCGCTTTCAGACGCTCTGAGCAGCTTTTTGTTTCGTTCGGAGGGCGCACCAAAGGTCTCGCTGCCTCGAAACAGACACTATCTAGATGGATAGTGGACGCTATTGCTGCTGCATACGGCGTCAAAAGACCTGCCATGCCCGTTGGGCATTAGGGCTCACTCCACTAGAGGCATGGCATCCTCGTGGGCATGGTCCAGCGGGATTTCCATTCACGACATATGTGTGGCAGCGGGATGGACTTCCCCTCCACCTTTGTCAGATTTTACAATATGGAAGTGCCCGCTCTGCAGGCAAAACTACTAGCGGTTTAATACGCTACAGCTCCCCTGGTGAGCTGCACTGATGGGTCACATTCCACACAGACCGGCACCGCCGCTCTGTCGTTCCCTTCCCACTATGTGCTTATGTATTACACAATCAATGACCCGCATTCTTGCCGGCCAAATATTATTTCCCCACTCATAAGGGCTCCCCGGGTCCCCCTTAATTCCCTGGGGCTCATACAGTGGATGCTTGGCACGCACGGCGTTGACAATGGGTTCCCGTAGCGTAAGCTAGCTTACGCAATACGAGAGAACCTCTCGTAAGAGAACGTATCGGTTACCTAACGTAACCTCGGTTCTCTCTAGATGAGGGAACGAGTATTGCGTAGCCGGCCGTGCTTTCGCGCCACGAGCGACTTTTCGCTTCAGTCAATGAAAACCAGGGTTCCAGCCTACGAACTACGCTTATATGCACTCTAGTCACGCCCATTTTGGCGGGCTTTGATGCAGTGAGCGCGCGGACGCCTCTCATTGGATGCGAGTTCGCCCAAGCTCGTCTATAGGCTGCAGCAGTTGCCGCAGAGCAACCTATGAGCTCGCTAGATAGCCCGCTCAAGGTCTGCAGCTGCCGCACTGCGTTGACAATGGATACAAAAATTAAGGATAATTTTTTGGCTTCAATATCTCAGAAAAGATGAATCTTTCCCGTAGCGTAAGCTAGCTTACGCAATACTTGTTCCCTCATCTAGAGAGAACCGAGGTTACGTTAGGTAACCGATAAGTTTTTTCCCTCCGGCCATCCACCTCATGATCAGTTAAAACTGCCCCAAATACATTCCTTTTGTCAATACAACCATGTGCAATATTCAATCTATTCCTAATATATCTATATATCCATATTTCACCATATTTCTTTAACATATCCTAGCCTACCTCTTCTTCAATACATTACATCACCTGCACATAACTGTATATCTGTATATAAAATATTCAAACAACATTATTTCTCTATTGTATATTTCTCTTTTTCATCTGTTATTTCTTATTTTTATGTCACTATATGTATATATATATATATATATATATATATATATATATATATATATATATATATATATATATATATGGTTGCATTTGCACTGGAAGCTTCTGTCA
The DNA here is from genome assembly GCF_025860055.1 of Xyrauchen texanus. NCBI lineage: Eukaryota > Metazoa > Chordata > Actinopteri > Cypriniformes > Catostomidae > Xyrauchen > Xyrauchen texanus. The sequence goes on from NC_068314.1 coordinate 5,369,171, forward strand.
CCATGACAAATTCCTTGTGTAAGCATATTTGGCAATAAAGATCATTCTGATTCTGATTCTAATATATTTATATTATTTAAAATAAAATATTTATATTTTTTATCATAAAATATTTGTCCAATTGCAGCAGCACAAACAACTTGTGTGGAAGTGTCAGATTTTGCAATAATGTTCCAATATGCTGTCAAATGTAACCGTGCTGCCACCGTCAAATCTGACTGTGTTACAAAGAAAAGACAGAGTAATTATTTTCTTTCAAACATCAACATTCTTGCATACACTTTCTCACCCAGGGGTCAGACTTAGACCTGCGTGGTATGTTTGGTATGTGGGGACAGGTTTTTCTACACTTACTAACTAAAATAAATAAATAAAAATAAAGGCTCCCAAATAGATCAGATGATGTTGATGATGTCAGGTGGTTAGGATTAGGTTTAAGGATAAAGTCAGGAAATATAAAATATCATTAGCCTGATATGAAATCAGTGAAAGTCTATGAGATGTCCTCCCTAATAATCAAAAAACCTGTGTTTTAGTGTGTATGTGTGCATGTTTTTAGTGTGCATGTTTTCTCCTCCGAGACAGGATTGTATCGAGGCACAGATCTGGGGAAGGGTACAGAAAAATGTCTGCAGCATTGAAGGTCCCAATGAGCACAGTGGGAACCATAAATGGATGAAGTTTGGAACCACCAGGACTCTTCCTAGAGCTGGTCGCCCGTCCAAACAGAGCGATCGGGGGAGAAGGGCCTTAAGTCAGGGAGGTGACCAAGAACCCGATGGTCACTCTGACAGAGCTCCAGCGTTTCTCTGTGGAGAGAGAAGAACCTTCCAGAAGAACAACCATCTCTGCAGCACTCCACCAATCAGGCCTGTATGGTAGAGGGGCCAGACGGAAGCCACTCCTCAGTAAAAGGCACAAAACAGCCCACCTGGAGTTTGCCAAAAGGCACCTGAAGGACTCTAAATTCTCTGGTCTGATGAAACAAAGATTGAACTTTTTGGCCTGAATGGCAAGCGTCATGTCTGGAGGAAACCAGGGTCCGCTCATCACCTGGACAATACCATCCCTACAGTGAAGCATGGTGGTGGCAGCACCATGCTGTGGGGATGTTTTTCAGCGGCAGGAACTGGGAGACTAGTCAGGATCGAGGTAAAGATGAATGCAGTAATGTACAGAGACATCCTTGATGAAAACCTTCTCCAGAGCGCTCTGGACCTCAGACTGGGGCGAAGGTTCACCTTTAACCAGGACAATGACCCTAAGCACACAGCCAAGATAACAAAGGAGTGGCTACGGGACAACTCTGTAAATGTCCTTGAGTGGCCCAGCCAGAGCCCAGACTTGAACCCGATTGAACATCTCTGGAGAGATCTGAAAATGGCTGTGCACTGACGCTCCCCATCCAACCTGATGGAGCTTGAGAGGTCCTGCAAAGAAGAATGGGAGAAACTGCCCAAAAATAGATGTGCCAAGCTTGTAGCATCATACACAAAAATACTTGAGGCTGTAATTGGTGCCAAAGGTGCTTCAACAAAGTGTTGAGCAAAGGCTGTGAATACTTATGTACATGTTTATTTTTAATAAATTTGCAAAGATTTCAAACAAACTTTCACATTGTCATTATGGGGTATTGTTTGTAGAATTGAGGAAAATAATGAATTTAATCCATTTTGGAATAAGGCTGTAACATAACAAAATGTGGAAAAGTGAAGCGCTGTGAATACTTTCCGGATGCACTGTACTTATAAAACTTGTTCTGCAGCAGGTTTTCATCCTGCAACTTCTGTGAGAAACCGTCAGATATGTCCAGAGTGCTTCATTCATCAATTTTCTTGAAAACAATCAGAGATTAAAATGACACATACAATTACACACAGAAAACATAAAATAAAAGTTGTAAGTAAACCTAGCTGTCTGGAAGGTCTTACTCTGAAAAACAAAAAGAAAAGAAAAACCTGTCAATGGGAAATCAAAAGTATGGGAAAACATTTTTCATGGTTGCTTTCTGATGATAAATTTACCATGGTTTTACAACAGTAATTGTACTTGTCGACTGTAGTAATCGTAGTTTTTGGTGAAAAACATTTTAATACAGTATTCTGTGTCCATATAGTAACAATGGTTTTAATATTAACCATGGGTAATATTGTCGTTATATAACGTACTGTAAACATGGTATTTACAATAAAACCATACTATATAGTAACCACACCATTTTTGTTTTTTCATTTTCCTGTATTACTACTATTGTTTCACTGCTAATATCATGGTTAAAATATGTTTACTGTAGTAAAACCATGATAAATTTATTGCGAGGACACGCAAAACTATTTCAGAAAAAAACAATCCCCTTCCTGTCCTCTAGATGGCTCTCTAAATTAGAGTTTACCTCTAAATAACGGTTGTTAAATTCAGCAACCAAGGGCATTTTAATGGAATTTTGAAACAAAGGGCACAAATATGTTACTATGATGTCAAAAATTCAGAGTTCCGACCGAGTTTGCTTCAGTTTCTTCTACACTCAGATAGTTCTGAAGTTTTGACTTATTTGGTAAACTGCCGCATATAACTAATAGTAAGTCTGATTTTGTACTGGTACACAAAATGCTTACAACATAGGCTATTTAGATGTTTCCCTATGAAAAACCACCTGCCTTTTGATCCGCATTTTTCAAATGGTTTTACTTAGTTTTTTATGAAATATTAAAGAAAGTGTGTTGTGAATAAAAATTATGTTTAGTGTAAATATAAAGGCGACATAGTGCCCACTGATGGCCTAGTCATGTAGTGTAGATAAAAGCATAATTAGCTTATGCAACCTCCATTATCAGTAAGATATTGTGCGAATAGAACTTATTCACATTAGCGCCATCTTTGATAGCGCTATAGCGTGAATAAGGTATTTTCTTGAATTTCTCTATTAGTTTTGCAATGGGACAAGTAAGCAGCTATTTTGGATGCCGTGGAGGTACATTACGCTGCAGGGCTGAGCAGACTGCCCTTGCCCGAATAAAGGAAAGAGAGGAGGAGGAGGATAAAAGACAGGAGCTTCCTCCTCAAGAATACTATTCTTTACAAGAACAATGTGGAGAAAGAGACGGAGAGACAGAAGTGATAGAGCTGCAGATAATAGACCTCGCGGTCACTGAGCAACTATTTGATGCGTGCCTGTCATCTACATCTTTGATGGTCCAGGAATCATTAGTGATTGGCCAGGCAGCTCCTGAGGAAACATCTCCATCATCTGTTGATGTGCAATCCATCACAATATCTCTCCCAGCATCACAGACAGCCAAAGAAGAAAAAGGAGACAACCAGGAGCCCAGTACTAGGAGTGTACAAGAGAGGGATACTGCAAAGAATTCAAAGGTACCATGAGGAGAGAAGGGCCAGACAGAAAGAAAAAATGAAAAGAAAATATGAAAGGAGATGGAAGAAACATCAGAAAAGGATGGAGGAATTGAATGACAAAGTAGATAGGAGAACGGAACTGTTTAATGCAAGAAGTACGTGCAATAAAGCCAGTGCATTCCCGTCTCATCTCCGGCCCTTCAATCATGATCATCAGTTGTCTCTCCCTTCCCTCTCAACAAAACACAGTGCAATAGTGTCTCAAATTATTGCACATACACACACACACACACACACACACACACACACACATAAATCTGAGAACAGTGCACCCAGTGCACAAATAAATAAAAAATATATAAAAGAACCATTCATCCATGCATATATATAAAAAATGTAATTACTTGCTCTTCTCATCTCTTAACAAAAGGGAGATTGTGCTACAATTAAAGGGATAGTTCACCCAAAAAGGAAAATTATTTAATTATTAATACTCACCCTCATGCCATCTCAAATGAACGGCTTAGGTAAACAGGATAGCGCTCAAGGTTGCATCCTCAGGGTGTAAACTGTGCGATGATGCGTGAGCATGTGAGGGGGGGGTAAGATTCGTCCGGGGAGCCAGATTTCAGCACAGCACCACAGGTTAAGTCTTTGGTGAGCCACTTCATGCCAAAAATATTTTAGGCTAGTCTTATTTCAATTTTACAATACAATTTCATCGAATTGAATTTTGTAATGTTTTGATCAAATATAGACAATCCCCATTTCCAGCAGCCATCTCTCCAACACCTTATCCTTGCTAAATTGCTAATTTGGAACTTGAAAATTACTTGCCATTATATCAAACACAGTTGATATAAAAATAAGGTAATGACTTGATGGCTATAGAAATTTAATTCATACAGTGACCAGTGTCCCATAGAGTATTTAAACACTTAAGGAGTACTTTAAACTGGAAAGTCTATTAATTATATCAAAATATAAAACAAAGTGGTATTTATTTAAAAAAAAATATTAAAAAACATTACTCTTAATTTTAAGTGATAAAATAATTATTATATTATTATTATGTTCAAAATTAAGACACATTTTAGTGGAACTTGCTGATAGTTAATGTGCTTAATTCCACCTGTGGTTACTCTGCCAAGATACCTGTGTGAACTTCAGGGGAACTGACTTTGAACGTCCACTAAAAATCAGGGTAACGCCATTTGGTTACAAGTCATTGTAAAAATGTCCAAGAAAGTGTAGTAAGTTCTGAGAAAAGCTCTAGAAGCACTTGATTGCCGCCAGTTGGTTTTATTCTTTTTCAAATACAATGACATTCAGACCTAAAAATATGGTCCTTTTCAAACTGTTCTGAGACCAGTTTCCTTAAGAGTTCCATTCATTCAAAACAACTGTCGGATAAGCCATTCACTGATTAGGCAGCAAGTCACCTACCTATGTTTTCGGATGCAGCAGTTAAGTGTGAGTTAGGTGCTCTAATACATTTTGATAGCCACTTTAGATTACTCTGTATATATTCATATTTTGATGTAAAACAACTGTTTTGTCTCCATAAGGAGAGATTTTTTTTTTTTTTTTTATCTCAAGTGGCCTGAATGTTTCATTTTGTAATAGAGAATGAGTCTGATACAGAGTGTCACATATTCCTGACATACAGAATATGTAGTTTATGGGGGTTTATTATAAACAAGAAAATATGCTTTTGTGTGACAGTACTCTAAAGGAGACAGACAGACAGACAGACAGATAGCTAGATAGATAGACAGATCGGATGGACGTGATAGACAGACAGATCAATAGATAGATCAGATAGACAGACATATAGAACAGACAGACAGACAGACAGAGAGATAGACAGATCAATAGGTAGATCTGACAGACAGATAGATCAATAGATAGATCAGACAGACAGTCAGACAGATAGGACAGACAGATCAATAGGTAGATCAGACAGACAGATAGAACAGACAGATAGATAGATAGATAGATAGATAGATAGATAGATAGATAGATAGATAGAAGATAGATAGATAGATAGATAGATAGATAGATAGATAGATAGATAGATACCTCGGACAGGACGGACGGGACAGACAAACAGATCAGACAGACAGATATATAGATAGACAGACAGATCAATAGATAGATCAGATAGACAGATCAATAGGTAGATCAGACAGACAAACAGGACAGACAGATCAATAGATAGATCAGACAGATAGGACAGATCAATAGATAGATCAGATAGACAGATCAATAGGTAGATCACACAGACAGACAGATAGGACAGACAGATCAATAGATAGATCAGACAGTCATATCTGATAGATAGATAGATAGATAGATAGATAGATAGATAGATAGATAGATAGATAGATAGATAGATAGATAGATAGATAGATAGATAGATAGATAGATAGATCGATCGGATGGATGGACAGGACAGACAGACAGACAGAACAATAGATAGATCAGACAGACAGATCAATAGGTAGATCCGACAGACAGACATATATAACAGATAGACAGACAGATCAATAGGTAGATCAGACAGACAAACAGGAAAGACAGATCAATAGATATATCAGACAGATCAATAGATATATCAGACAGATAGGACAGATCAATAGATATATCAGACAGATAGGACAGATCAATAGATAGATCAGACAGACAGATCAATAGGTAGATCCGACAGACAGACATATATAACAGATAGACAGACAGATCAATAGGTAGATCAGACAGACAGACAGACAGACAGATATATATATAACAGATAGACAGACAGATCAATAGGTAGATCAGACAGACAAACAGGAATGACAGATCAATAGATATATCAGACAGATCAATAGATATATCAGACAGATAGGACAGATCAATAGATAGATCAGACAGACAGATCAATAGGTAGATCCGACAGAGAGACATATATAACAGATAGACAGACAGATCAATAGGTAGATCAGACAGACAGACAGACAGACAGATATATATAACAGATAGACAGACAGATCAATAGGTAGATCAGACAGACAAACAGGAAAGACAGATCAATAGATATATCAGACAGATAGGACAGATCAATAGATAGATCAGACAGACAGATCAATAGGTAGATCCGACAGACAGACATATATAACAGATAGACAGACAGATCAATAGGTAGATCAGACAGACAGACAGACAGACATATATAACAGATAGACAGACAGATCAATAGGTAGATCAGACAGACAAACAGGACAGACAGATCAATAGATATATCAGACAGACGGATAGATGGATGGATGATGGATAGATAGATAGATAGATAGATAGATAGATAGATAGATAGATAGATAGATAGATAGATAGATAGATAGATAGATAGATAGATAGATAGATAGATAGATAGATAGATAGATAGATAGATAGATACCTCGGACGGACCGGATCGGGACAGACAAACAGATCAGACAGACAGATATATAGATAGACAGACAGATCAATAGATAGATCAGATAGACAGATCAATAGGTAGATCAGACAGACAAACAGGACAGACAGATCAATAGATAGATCAGACAGATAGGACAGATCAATAGATAGATCAGATAGACAGATCAATAGGTAGATCACACAGACAGACAGATAGGACAGACAGATCAATAGATAGATCAGACAGTCATATCTGATAGATAGATAGATAGATAGATAGATAGATAGATAGATAGATAGATAGATAGATAGATAGATAGATAGATCGATCGGATGGATGGACAGGACAGACAGACAGACAGAACAATAGATAGATCAGACAGACAGATCAATAGGTAGATCCGACAGACAGACATATATAACAGATAGACAGACAGATCAATAGGTAGATCAGACAGACAAACAGGAAAGACAGATCAATAGATATATCAGACAGATCAATAGATATATCAGACAGATAGGACAGATCAATAGATATATCAGACAGATAGGACAGATCAATAGATAGATCAGACAGACAGATCAATAGGTAGATCCGACAGACAGACATATATAACAGATAGACAGACAGATCAATAGGTAGATCAGACAGACAGACAGACAGACAGACAGATATATATATAACAGATAGACAGACAGATCAATAGGTAGATCAGACAGACAAACAGGAATGACAGATCAATAGATATATCAGACAGATAGGACAGATCAATAGATAGATCAGACAGACAGATCAATAGGTACATCCGACAGAGAGACATATATAACAGATAGACAGACAGATCAATAGGTAGATCAGACAGACAGACAGACAGACAGACAGATATATATAACAGATAGACAGACAGATCAATAGGTAGATCAGACAGACAAACAGGAAAGACAGATCAATAGATATATCAGACAGATAGGACAGATCAATAGATAGATCAGACAGACAGATCAATAGGTAGATCCGACAGACAGACATATATAACAGATAGACAGACAGATCAATAGGTAGATCAGACAGACAGACAGACAGACATATATAACAGATAGACAGACAGATCAATAGGTATATCAGACAGACGGATAGATGGATGGATGATAGATAGATAGATAGATAGATAGATAGATAGATAGATAGATAGATAGATAGATAGATAGATAGATAGATAGATAGATAGATAGATAGTAGTAATTTGCAGATGCAGCAATGTGTCCATCATCCAGTGACTAATAAATGACCTCTCACTTTTTTACTTGCACCATTAAGAATATTGGTCACACTGGCTTTCTGCTATTTTCAGTCTGTCCTGTTTCTCAGTCTCTTAAAATAGAAGGACGTGGGAATGAACCACTTGCGGAATAGTGGGAAATAAATCTCAGCAGCCTTTTAAACAAATTAATTAAACGGGCAATTTTCCTGCCCGTCTCCATCCCGCACACTGTAACGCAAAGTGTCGTTTCCCCACCTGCGTTCGGAGGGATTTATGAACTTACCGGGCTGGTAAAACACTGCGGTCCATCCCTGACGCACAGACCCCGCGTCTGTCTCGAAGTTTTATTGAGACATTTATCCATCCGATCTGATTTTACAAGCTCAGAATATGCTAAACATTTGGGGGTGATGACATGGCTTTGACGCGCCGTGAAGAGAGAGCTGTATATAAATCCAGGACACTAACAGGAAGGGTACGTTGACAAGAGACCTCCTGTTTGCACGAGAAAGTGTGTGTGTGTCATCATGCTGTGTAAACTGATTTTATTTTTTGCTTTGCTTCTCGCCGTCTTAGAACCTCTACTTGGACATCCGTTGGATACCTACGCCAGGCCTGGTAAGTTCTCTCAGCTACTCTATTTAAAGGGATAGTTCACCACAATAAGAAAATCCTGTCGTTATTTACTCATGCTCATGTTGTTCCAAAACCGTATGACTTTCTTTTCTTCCGTGAAACACAAACTGAGTTAGACTGAATGACTATTGCAACTTGCAAGCGCTTTTGACAATTAATCATGTGCAAAATATGGATTATTGATATCTACAATTCAGTTTTCAATAGTTAAAAAGATAATTCTTGATATCAGCAATGGAATTAGGCTACTACTAGTGTAAATGCTAGAATTTACTATTTTTACTATTTTACTTTTAATTGCTAGTAATTGCATTTGCTCTAGTAACAATTCCAATTCTTGATCAAAATGGACATCATTACACAAGGAAATACCCATTCTTGATATCTTGTAAAAGCTGTAATTTATTTATTTTTTATCTGTAACTGCATTTTCCCCTGTATGCAATTTCACAATGATCTGTCATTCACTCCTGTTCAAAATGCAATTACTGGTATCTGTAAAAAAAAAAAAAATGTTTATTAAATCTGACTTGTTAAAATTTTAAAAACACATCTCAGCTATGTACTTCTTACTAATAACATTTTTGGATAATAATAATTTTTTTATATCAATAATGACATTGTTACAACTGCAAATATCTGTTCCTGATATCAAAAACTAGAAAAAAATATAAATTTTAACAGTTTAACATGTTAAATGTAGTATTTCATATATCTAAAATTATAAAGTAATTAAGGATATCTTAAAAGGCTTTCTTACAACTTACAATAACATTGTAGATATCTGAAATATCATTATCACTAGTGACAAACAAATGACAGATTTCAAAATCTTGCATTTGTACCACTTGTAACCCCTGTTATATATATATTATATATAACTGGATCGCAGATGAAACGTTAAACTGCCAGCAGGAGGTGAAGCCACCGGAAGTGTTTGAGCGGCCATCTTGGTATGCCATAGATCATCAATGAATGGCAGGCGAAAACATCCCTGTTTCATCATCTGTGGATACAACAGTTGCATTTCACCCTCTAGTTACAATCATGTTTATTTAGCATGTTATGGATAATATTTGTTACGAGGGAGAAGATATATGTGGATTGTGATGTCAGAGTATTCTCTGCCCGGGTGTTCAGTCTATCAGTGCAGCACAACAATCACCAAAGGAAGCGGGAAAACTGACCACAAGTTGTAATGCAATTGAGAAAAGCTGTAATATCTGCTTGTTTTGGGTGACATTACATCCTTACCCCCAAAATCGACTTTAAAAAAGTCAGACCGGGATTCCTAAATCGCCTGAGATTTGCTTGTTTTAATATTTAAGTGCACATGGATAAATGTCATAAATACATGTTTGTTTGCCATTTAAATAAAGCTGATCTGTTCAGCTGATGAAGTGTGTTAGTGGTGGATACTGTTTAATATAGATAAACTCGCACAGGCTTTCAAAAACAGGACAAATTCCCGACTTTAAATAAATAAATAATTACATGTATGGGACTTTTGCATTGTAGGAATGTACATTAGGGCTAGGCGTTAGGATGATGTAATCAAATATCGATGATGTATTACAAATATCGCGATGTCGATTGCTAACAGACGATGATCAACATTATCGGGAAATGGCAAAACCATGGATCTGGGAAGTCATCAGATTTATTAAAAAGTGGCTCAGGGTGTGAAACTAGCACCTGCCACCTGCAAAATTTGACGAGGCTGAATCCATTTCACAAGCTCCTCGTCCAAATGTATTTCATGCGCAGGTAATTTTGCTTATCTCGTGTTTGCTTCACTGTTTGTTCAAAGGTGTGCAGCACAAGCCTGTTTTGTGGAACAAATGCATGTAAAAAGTTTTCACTCTTTTGTTGTCAGTTTCATTCATCTGAAAACTTTATGCAAGAATAATGTTGTCTTTGAGAATGCTGCAAATGATCTCAGAACATCTTAGGAGGTGCTGTGAGTTTAGTTTGCTTTATTTCCAAGCGGTTATCATGCATTGTGAACGCAACTCTGCAGGTTCAGTAATATATACAGGGATCTTTGTATAAAATAAACAAAGACGAAACTGATTAAATCATAAAATAATACAAGACACATTCTCCTTAGAACCTAAAATTGACTTCTATGTCATTTTCTTTAGGCAGCGCTAAATTTATTACCAAAACGCAATACAAACACAAATTCTATAAGAACACACATTTGGCAGCATTATTTTGGGAACATAAGGGAATTTACTAGGCTTTATTCTTATGATAATTATTATCTTTACATTTATGATTGTCTTTAGTTCTTAATCTGTAGGCTATTAGTAATTTTCTACCTGTTGTCATTGATGGATGCTTGCGTGATGGCAAATGCGGCCTTTGGATACGGTAAATGTTTAAATTAGGGCTGTCAATCGCTAAAAAAATGTAATCTAATTAATTACATGGTGTCCCAATTAATTAATCGTGATTAATCGCATATACAAATATTTGCTGAGAAAGCCCCTCATATAACAATAATTCAATATATAATGATGAAATAATGATACATAGTTATCTTTAAATATATATATATATATATATATATATATATATATATATATATATATATATATATATATATATATAAAATAAAAACATATTCAGATAAAGTGCATTACATTCTTGTGGCAGAAGAGTTCATCATTAATAAGACAATACAAAAAGCAGCTTTAGAATACAATGCATTGTTTACGACCATATTATTGATCATAAGCCAATCATTGGCATACAGTTCACAGCAATCCATTTCACAAGTGAATTTGTCAGTCAGTTGGAGATTTATTATGAGGGCTTGTTTAAGGGCTAGTCAACGAACAGCTGCGAGACATACTTGTGTAGCGTTGCGTCATAAACATAACATTTTTAGGTCACTGTGTAAAGTTAAATATAGTTTAATACTTAGAACACATCTTGAGATCCCTTAGTTCGGATTTGCGCTCCATCAAGTGTTTTGAAGGCAAGAACGTAACACATATTTGTGTTGTTCTGCTGCTCAAGGGTGTTTTTCTTCACTATATAATTGCATTGCCACGCAGCTGAAGTTTCACTTACTGCCCTCTGGAGTAAACATGTGGTACTACAAGCTTGCATTTCTCAGGATTCCATATTATGTTCCGGGGGGGCAGTGCGCTTACTGGCGTAAATTTTTTTAACTCGTTATTTTTAGTCAAATTAATCGCACTGAATTAACGCGTTACATTGACAGCCCTAGTTTAAATAAGATATGTTTTTATAATTTCGTTATTTTATTGATTTTCTTTTAGTTTAAAGTGCAGTTTGAAATTAGAAATTTTTTTCGTATTTCAATAAATGTATGAAATTCTTCAAGCAAAATCTATAAAGCAAAAAAATACACGACCCTTGGCAGGGGGGTTGAAGATGTAATCTACTATTGAGATTTTTTTAAGCCGATTATCGATAAAATTATGTTTACATATTGCCCAGCCCTAATGTACACGCCAATTTCAGATAAATAGGTGATTGAATGACTTGTTGAATGAATGTTTACTCGCTGAAATGAGATGATTTTCTATTAAGTCAATAGGGAGCCTGGAAAGTTTGCTTATAGAAAATATACTTCAGTGATATGCAGGCACGTGCACACATAGACATCAAAGGGGGCTTGAGCACCTGGCATTTTTGTTCCTCGAAAGAAAGTGCCCTTTTTTCTATATATTATCACAAGTTATGCAGTGGAACAATATTTATAAAAAATATATATATTTGTCAAATTAAAGCAGTTTTGACAAATAATAAAAAAGCTCTGTTATAGTCATTCACCATTCATTTACAATGGCCGGTCAAATATGACCCAAAAGTATATAAAACCACATGGCTCCTTGAATCTAGTTCATTTTGTATGTGTGTGTGTTCAGGTAGCAAGTTTAGGAAAAGTCATCAAGCTTGGTAAATTTCAGATTAATGAAACCATTTTTATAATAACAAAAATTATTTGAGTCAAAAGTGACCTGACCAGTGTTTCAGGGTTAATATAACAGATAATATATTAAGTCAAATATATATATTTAATATGACTGAATCAACTTGAATACATAAGGATACAGCAAGAAAAGCAATTGTCAGATCACATAGAAAGGAAGCTCCTCAAGTTATAACGGCCTGTGTTGACTTTTTAACAGTGTACTTTCTACTTACCAGAGTGAACATGCAAGACACATAACAGTTCACGTGTTCTCACAATCCGACACCTCAGAGTTAAACATATTATCACGATCATGATGGAATGATGATAGATGTCATTTCCTTTTGCAGTTCTTGTAGAAGAGGAGCAGGTGGTGAGTCCAGAAGATCAGAGTTACTTTGAGCAAGCATATCTCGGTTACCCATCCCTCATAACCGGAGACATCAGCAGTGATGGTGAGCCACTGATTTCTATATTAACACCCACATTGGTTGAAATAGTGGTATAAAAATGCAGCGTGTTGAAATGTAAATGCTGTAAATGAGATCCACTCAAAAAATTGAATACGGCTTTTGAACAACGTAAGGGTGAATAAATAATGATGATATTTGTATTTTTGAGTAAACTATCCTTTTAAGCTTGATGAAATGAAAGAATTTTCTATTATACATTATAACACTTCAGCAAGTACTGCAAAATAAAATGTAACTGGAAATCAGCAGAGCTGGAAAGAACTTATTCTGTTATGCCTTTAATCTAAATTTTGTCCCGCAACAGCTCTCAGAACAGCAGGATTTGTTCCCAGCCAAGCTGTAAAAGAAGTGAGTTTAAAGGAAAATACAGACTTAAAGAAATAGTTCACCCAAAAAGGAAGATTTTCTCACCATTTACTCACTGTATATTAGTGAAGATTTTTAAAAGAATATCTCAGCTCCGTAGGTCCATACATTGCACGTGAATGGTGACCAAAACTTTGAAGCGTCTAAAAGCACATAAAGGCAGCATAAAATACTCCAGAGGTTTAATCCATGTCTACTGAAGTGATCTAATTGGTTTTGGGTTAGAACAGACCAAAATATAACTCCTTTTTCACTGTACATCTTGGCATTGCAGTCTCTAGGCACAATCATGATTTCAAGCCCTTTTACATGCATGCACAGAGTGGTAGATGGTGCTAGGATGTGTAATCAAGCTTGAAAACAAGATCGCTAAGGAGACTGCTGATGTAAAGATTCATAGTGGAAAAAGGAGTTATATTATGGTCTGTTTGCACACAAAATGTATTGGATAGCTTCAGAAGACATGGATTCAACCACTGGAGTCATATGGATTACTTTTATGCTGCCTTTATGTGCTTTTAGGAGCTTCAAAGTTTTGTTCACCATTCACATGAATTCTATGGACCTACAAAGCTGAAATATTCTTCTAAAAATCTTTGTTTGTGTTCTGCAGAAGAAAGTCAAACATATCAGGAATGGCAAAAGGGTGAGTAAATGATGAGAGAATTTCCATTTTTGGGTGAACTATCCCTTTAAAGCACATGACATCATTCAATATTAAATCAGTAGACATCTATAATGTTTTATGCACAGTCTCTGTGTAATTCCGTGTTTGTTGTTCAGGTCTTGTTGGGAAAGCCATTGTTGAATCCTTTAAGCCGTTTCCTGGGCAACCGGAAGCAGTATCGTAAGAGAGGAAGCAATACAGAGTGTTTCTGGAAATACTGCGTCTGAAAATGTCAAATCAGACATGCACCGACAAATACATGCACCTGCATAGTATCTGCAATGTTCTCACCTGCTTTACGTGCAATTTGCAACACTCAGGCACAAAATTTGTGGGCCTGATGCCAAAAAATTTGCTATTTATGTTTGTTGGGAAAAAAGCTGATAATGTATTTGTACATATAATGAAATGCTCTTTAGCTCAGATGTAAATAAAGTAAATATGTTTGAAAAAGATTTTGTTTTGGTTTTGCATTTTTTGTGTAGGGTGCACCAGTCCATATTTCCCTTCTCATGCAAGTTCAATCTGTCATTATCAGCGTGCACATTCATATTAGAATCCTCTGTCTATGTGGGAAATTTGAAGGATTTAGTCCATATTATTGCAAAATATTAAAGAAAATATATTTTGGGGGTGTTGACACTAACATGTGACTAGTGTTACAACAGTGTCCAATACAGTTGTGGCCAAAAATATTGGCACCCTTGGTAAATATGACAATTTAGTCATACTTCAATTTTTATTTTGTATTTACTATTATTCTCAAAAGTGATTCTCATTTGAAATGTGATTATTATTTTTATATTTTACAACAAATACTGCTATGATGTACAAATACTTTAATAAATTATTGGCATGGTATAACAAATTTATTTTTTTCATTACATTGTGGGCTTTAATTTAAGTGCTTAATTGTCATGAAAATAATAATTTAATAATATTTTTTTTTTTAAGCAAAACATTATTATGTCTTTCTTGTGATTTTGGGGTGAACATGACAGATTTCGCGAGATACACATTTATAGTCTTGATTTAGATTTCAGAAGACCAACATGAAATTGAGGCAAATGATAAAAATAAGCAGCAGTAAATCTCATTCTTCATGCTGTGGATTGTAAAACTGGGTACAAATTACATAATTTTTTTTTTATGGTGAGGGCTTGTGTTCTATAGAGACTGCACGTTGGCATTGAGGGATATTTTGTTTAGGCCCATGGTCTGTAAGGGACAACAGCAGAGAAAAATCATTGGATGACTGCTGGTCATGTGACGACCGTAGTGCACTTGTAGAATCGTACAATCACAAGGTCAGTCTGACCTATACATACATGGTTTGATCACACCAAGTGCACAGGACGTGCCTCGGTTCATGTCTTTGTTCGGAACCGTGACGGTGGCACACGGATGCAAGTCATAGACAGCTAGAAGTCTTTCCTTGCTTGGTAGTCCCAGGCCACCAGGGAGCAGAGATGGTGGTGTTTGCTTATGTTGATTGGACGTAAAGGCGAGTGCTGTCAGGTGTCTGTGCTGGGACTAGCGTCCTGTGATGGACAGGTGTCAGTTGGGTTGGAGCAAGTGTGCCGCACAAGCCCTCAAAAGTGAAGCCAAATGTCTCGATCGCACCCGGTGACTGGTCCTAGTATAGGTCATAAACCCCGCCTCTCCATGTTATTCAACGGGACGTGAGACCAACTAAACAATTAAATTACACTTCACATATCTTTTTTCCAAAGATAGTTTCTGTCATTTACTGTAGTTTCTATCACATTGATGTAATTTCAAGTGTTTTCAAAATAAGTTTGTTTTTAGTTAGTTATTTGATGCTATAAAAACGGTGCTGTGACATCATGATTGACAGCTGTGATTGACAGGTTCTCTGAGCGAAGTAGTCACTTTTCTTCGGGATCTTCGGAGGACTGAGGAGATTGGAGCTTTAAATGTAATATCAAAATTTCTATAATTAATTATTTCACACCGTCATAAGTCAAAAGTGCAGGGGCGTGTGCTTGCGATTGATTCAGCAAGAGTGAGGGCGGGGCCTTGATTTCGCGGCTTTACTTCCTGATCACTACTGCGCAGGTCTGGTCCCGAAATCGCAACTGCGCTCTTTTCCATTGGTGAGAACTGAAGCCGCCAGTGTCCCGATATGGCGATCTAGACGTTTTGGCTTCACTTTTGAGGGCTTGTGCGGCACACTTGAATGGAAGACGTCACGGTGTGATGTCATAGGCTGAGAGTGCAGGGAAGTAGATCAAGAGGAAAAAAAATAAAAAGAATTAAACCAGGAGGTAAATGGGGAGTAGAAAAATATGTATGGGTTGTTTATTTTCATTTACCTGAAGGCAAGTGTCTTGATGTTTTATTTTAGTTTTTTTTTAATAGAGTAATGATAGATATAAAAAGTACAATTATTGCCAATAAATCCGTTATAAAAATAGTAAATATAAATTCCAAAATCTATGAAAAAAAAAAAAAGAAAATTATATATATATATCATGCAGTCCTTAGGAAAAAGTAAAAATTTTCCTGGTTGTATCACTTTTTATAAAATATATTATTAGGGGACATTGCAGAAGTAGAGAAATTCTGGCATATGTAACAATTCAAATTTGGGGAAAATGAAAGAGACCAATAATTAAGTTCAAAGCTAACAATCTATCATTCAGAACTATGAAGATAAAATAAAAAATACAGTGGATGCAAAAGTTGCCCTAATAATTGAAATTTCACACAAAGTCTTCCACTGAATATATGCTATTTACACTGAATAAACACTTCAGACGATGTTAAATCCAAGTTTTATTGAGACAACATTGGCAATTCAATAGATTTAACAGTTTGCAAGCCCACAGTATATAATTGCACATGTTTACAATTTGCACACGTGAGACATCCGATGGTATACATGCAAAACGCTCGCATAAACATAAATAGTTGTTTTGGCACTGTGAGTAAAAAAACATCAATAATTCCATTCACTATTTGTGTGATGTACTACTGAAATTGAATTAAGCAAAGATCATGTTTGTCAGACTATTTCTACATATGGCAATAATACATATATAATGCAGTTAAATAATGAATGAAACTTTTATTCCACAATATCTCAAATGCTTAAATACCTTTTTTTGTGTGAAGATTCTTAGTAAACATCAGAGTGAATTTTTCTGTTTCTGTGACATATAAGTTTGGCAGTGTAGTTGTCTAAAGGCACTGCTGGCATTCCATGGCATTTCTGTGGTTGTTCAGGAAGGGCTTTATATCTAGTTGGCACTGAATGAGGCAACTAAGTGAAAAATATTTGATTTACAGAGCCCGTAAGTGATTCATCAATATGAAGTGATGTTGGAAAAAGACTTTTGGTGAACATGTTTTGGCCCTCAACTGAAAGGAGAATATCTCAAATTACCACGAGGTTTTGGACCATTTGTAACTTTGATACTGTCCGAGGTTAGTCATTGTTCTGTGGTTTCTATAAGACAGGAGTGTGTCTTTGAAAAATGTTAAGCATTTAGGAATACATTCAAATCATAGATTCTTTATCTTTCATTCCCAAGTTGACACTTCATATTTTCATCATTTCATAACCAGTTTTCTCTCTATATTCTGTGTCTTTATGACTGCGTCGCCCAGACTGAAAGAGAACGAGAAGAGAAGTTCACAAATCATCTTAAATTTATAATTATCTTTATAAGCAACACAGAACGATTGTTTCAACACTTAATCACAGGACCTGAGGCTCATTAAAACTGAATTAGAAGCTTTTTACTAGACCTTCATTTATTTTTGCTGCCCCAAATAAAGTTTTTCATAAGTAAGTGTACTTGTTAACCAAGTGGACAAAAGTGTCAGTGAAGAGCATGACTGAGATTAAATATGAGATGAGTGAAGTTTCAAGAAAACAGAAAATTCAAGGTAAACCAATTGTGAGCAGAATTTCCAGTGAAGCTGTGATTTAGACAACTTATGCAAAAAGTGTGAAAAAAATTGATAATTGTGTGTATTTAGGATACATAATATTTTAGCTACGAAATTAGCCTTGGCAAGACAAAAAAAAAAAAAAAAAAAAGTAATTCCCATCAGCATAATTTCCACCCCAGAATTCTGTTAAACAATACAATCTCCTGCGGAGCATGTAAATACACTGTAGGACATCGCTAGTAGGCAAATAATAATAATAAATAGAACAAAATAGTAAAAGTGTTAAAAATGTTTTAACAAGACAAAGTCCACACAGAGCTAAAAGTGCCCAAACTTGAAGAAACACCCATTATATCAAAGACCGTTTAGAGAGGCTGTTAATATCGAGATACTCACCTACGATGATGATAATGATGATCACAATCACAGCTATTAAAATGGCCCACATCTGCAGAGATAAACAGGTATACATTGCAATTTGGTGACAATGTTTGGGTCACTCAAGTTTATATATGTTGCTTTGCAGCACATGCCAAGAGCTAAATTATCTGCCGAAATTTGTTGCGCAATTTGTTTCTTTGTTGGTTAGTTTACTCTTCTTATTTAGCTGGGATATTCATTTTAACATTGGAAAAATTACACACGGCAGCTTTAAAGCAAATAAGATTAATTTCTAAACTCTTCTGCACCTATTCTTTTGTTTATTGTTTTACCTTGCAATTCTTCCACCAGTACTTCCTCTTGAGTTTAGCAGCACTTGTCTCAAACTGGGAAGCACCAGCCTGCAGGGCATCGGCACGATTGTCCAGCTCAGAGAGCTTCTGGTCTCGTTCCAGGACCTTATCAACATTCACTCTCATGATGTCCACCACCTGCAAAAACAAGAAATGCCCGCAGGCTGTTAGAGAATACCATAGAAGTCCTTGAAGAGTTATTCAAGAGGCTGGGAAAATAATCAAGGTAGAAGAATCTTGGCATTTATGCAAACAAACAGCAGTTTGGACAGTGGAGGAGGTTTTATTGATTTAGAATTTTGGCAGGACAACAGGAGACTTCTTGTAAAACTAGGCAAGCAGTAGGAACAATAACATCTATCTGAGAAGTCAGCATTTTACATGAAGGTCCATTGAAATTAAAACAGTCTTGCCCCTCAAAAACAATGCCCCTACAATACTATCTCAAAAGGGTTGAAAGTAAATATATTTATCATGTGGCCAAGAAATACTTCCTTATCCAGTGTTTGGGAACAAACCTTAAATGTTTGTCAGTTTCATCATCGTTTGGTCAGTGGCTTTATATTTAAAAGGCTTGTACTCCTAAAAAACAAGTTTTGTGACTTAGTGCATTTATATAGAGCGACAATGCCAGCCCACTTTTGCTTTTATTAAAACTTGTTTGGTTGTTAAGAGTATCATCTCTATTTTCATTTGATCTGCCACTTTAAAATATCCATTCATTTTCACGCATCATCGTGCTGATAAAGTTAAAGTCCATATATGTGGAAAATGGGACCTTATTCCCTCAAAAGTTGAAAAAACTAGATGGTTTGAATAATTTTCAAAGATAACACATCCTGTGGATCATTTAGCTTCATTTTAATAAAAATGTAGTTTTCACAGCACAATATAGTTCTATTTATTAACATTAGTAAATGCATTCCTACATTTTAACTGTGCATTTTCATGTTGAGAATAAATGTATTCATCCAAAAGATGAAAAACATTTGCTTTGAGGCTTAATATGGTGTTAGGATGAAAAGAAGGTGCATTTCGAACTGTTTTGAGACCAGTGCAGACAGGCAGCACACTGGAGGTTAATACATTCACTAAATAGGGAGCAAGGGTGAATCCTATAACTTTTTATGCAACCAAGTACATTCTCTCCTAAAATCTGACCAAAAGTTCAGTTTTAGGCTGCAGATGAGGTTTGGACCAATCGACATGTTTGGTAGACATGGGACAATGATAATCAGAACATAGATTCTGCAACTAGTTTTTGGAAAGAAATTAATAGGATTATTAATTCCGGAACCAGAGTGTCACACTCTATTAGCTTTTAGCCAATCTCAAAAGTTGACAAAGAATATTTTAGCCAATATATGCACTTTTAAAATCTGCAATCTCTTCCAAGAAACAGGGTTCCCACTCTTTTCAAAGCATATTTCCAGGACATTTTATGTGCCCAACAAGTGTAATATTTAAGCAAAAACACATGCGTCCATTTAAATCTAACTTTTATTTTTGATTTAGTTTGTTTTTGATTGTAGTTTCTGACCTCCAGATAAGCAGTTTCCTCCACGGCCCCGTGTGATTATAATCCCTGTAAAGCTGTGATTCAATTAAATATATACATAGTCTGTATGAGCTGCACACTTCAGTGCTCTCCATCTCGGTCATCTCACACATACACAAGAGTGCATGTGATGATCATGATGAGGGGTTTTCGGTTTATGAGTGGCCGGCTTCACATATTCATTTTGAAGTGTGCATCACTTGAAGATTTATTTATTTATTCAATTAAATCAGAGACTTTTTAGTTTAATTATCACACTAGGTCATATCACAATTTTAATTTGATTAATTGTACATTCAAACATTAATTTTCATCCAAATATGTAATAGTCCATGACATTTTGCGTTTTGTTGCTAATGCCATTTTTTTTTTTTACTAGATTCTGTGTTTTCCACATGTGGTAACTGGGGCATAAGCTGAATTAATTGAAAAGAAATTCACATCCCAATGTATTAAGGCGAATCACCACCCTACCAACCCAGTGTGAACAGCCCTCTACATTGCGAGTAAATCACCTTGCTAGCAATATAGTCAAACCATTTTATTATACTGATATATTTTCCAGGACAAATAATGCTTTTCCATTATATTTAGGTATTTTTATAATTTTCCATGACTGGAAAACTCCATTGCAAATTTCCAGGTTTTGCATGACGTGTGGGAACCCTGTAACATTATACACCTTATACGTCTATCATAAGTCCACTACTTTAAATGCAATTTTTTTACAAAGGGACTTAATTTTCGAACAAATTCGAACACTGAACAATAGGACAACATTTGAAGAGTCAATATATACACTTTTTTATAGACAGCATTTAGTTTGATGTGCTGTATACTTTCTAGACAATGGTTGAGTCTCAAAATCTAGTGAATGTCATTTTTGGGCATGATATGTACAGCATGTGAACATAGGTAGTTCACATGAAATGTCAAACAAAGAACACATTTCTAGTTCTTGTATAATTGTTGAGCATGTTTTATGACCACTAATTTCCTGTTAAACTACATGCAATATTTGTACATGTATTTCTGTGCTATAAATTCATGTCACACTGCATGACTGTTTAAACTAAATGCAATAATGTAAAAAGATGATAAAACTGGTGAAAACTTAAATCTACAATACATCTTAAATATACACTTACAAAAAAAAACTCTTACAATAACAAAGACTATGGCAAAACAAAAACATCTCCATCTGTATATACAGTACATCCCACATGCTCCAGTGCTCCACAAACCTGTTGTGGTACAGCGGAGAGTGACACTGCCCTGCCACTTTAAGAGAGATCAGGGTTGGGAGGGAGAGCCAGCGTGAGAAGATCCATGATTCAATTGCATAACCATAGTGTTACATAACAGATGACAGCCTATGAGCTTGCCCAAGACTGAACGATGGCAACCGTCAGAAGAGGTCAATGGTAATTTAAAGCGTAAAGACCTGTCCTGCCGTGAACTTACAAAAAGTCGAAATATGATCAGTGGTGAGCTGAGGATGAGATAAAGAATTAGTGCTGACAGCTGAAAAGATAGACAGAGAGGGATAAAGAGGGAGTGATCAATGAGAGGTTATGGCTTTTTATGCACACACACAAACACATTACATATATATACAACTTTTTTTTAAGTACGTGTATACAGTGGCAAGTAGTATGTGAACCCTTTGGAATCACATGCATTTCTGCATTAATTACACATAAAATATGGCCTGATCTACCTGTGTGTGTGTGTGTGTGTGTGTGTGTGTGTGTGTATATATATATATATAAATATGCTTTATACACAATATATTTACATTTAGAACCAAATGTGGTAATATTATACAACCATATTAGGTAATATTATTGGCAATGTAAATGGATTTTGATATATAATTTAGTATGAATGCTGTGAATTTAGCTTTTAGATTCCAACCATTTGGTTGTGCCATCCAAAACCAGAAGTGTAAAGACTTTTGTGAAAGTGGTGAATATATCAGAAGCCATTTCTGAACTGAGCGCAGCAGGAAAATAGTCCATTAAAATATTCTAATTAGTGACATGAGTGGTCCTGAACACATTAAATGCAAATGTAAAGGTAAAGGTAAATGTTCAAGAATCCAGACTAAATACATTCTGATCATGATTTTGTAGACTGCAAAGAAACTCTCCCAGAGTTCTCCCAAAGTCACAGATTACATATAATAAGTAATATAAATGCAGTTGACTGTTTCAAAGCCAGTGATGATGATGATGACAGAAGCAGGGAAATCTCTTACTGTATACTGAATAAAGCGGTGTCAAGTTTTTCTTACCTCATCCACCTGTGCCTGCGTCTGCTGCAATCTGCGATTACTCCCCGACATCCCTGCGGAACCCTCTGCACCTGGGGTGGACCTATGAATGAGAGAAAATGGGCTTACAATGGCTTTATTGAACATTTATGGGTGAAGTGTGTAATTTAGCATCAAAATCAAACTGAAAAAAATGTTTCCCAAATCAAGAAATTAAAAATACAGAAAAGTTAAATCTAAAGGAAATAAGTACACTCAAGAGCACCAATATCAATATATATATATATATATATCAATATATATATATATATATCAATATATATATATATATCAATATATATATATATATATATACACATACATATACATATATATAAATAATTTAATTATAACTTTTTTTAAATGCATGCTCTATAAGTGGAAGCACATGTAACTTATACCTGTCCTCAGCAAGAGGTCACAATGTTAAACTGCTTAGTGTTAAATAATGGAAAATAATAAAAATAATAAATATCAAATGAAAGTTAGGGATCTGTAAGGTATCGAGAAATACATGAAGTCAACTTTAAATAATAATTCTTAAAAACCAAAAAACAACACAATGTCAATTCTGACAGATTTTTTTTTATAATCCTGAATAAATCAAACAATGTCAGGGTCAGCTATAACTCAGAGTACCCCTTTCTCACTTCCTTATTCTCACTTGCTTATGGTGGATGTAACAGTACGACACGTGGTCTGGAAAGTTTAATATTCTCTGCGGTCACAGCTTCAACGTGTGAACTCCGTCATTCCCACTGTGATAATTTCTGTTAGAATTGTGAATAATTCTGGCATTTGAGTTTAGTTTATAGAGGCAGCTTTAACTGAGAAAAAAAATAAATAAATGGCTCTACAGTACAACACATGCATGGTTTTTATAACAACTCCTATACTGAACAGTATTATTAGATAATTAAAGACTTTACACTCTTGTTGGATGGATCAAATTAAAACCACACATTACAGAATAATGCAAGTTGTGATGTGAATAAATGTCATTTTCAGAAAAGAAATATGTTTTTAGAAAATTCTGCTACCTTACATGGTTCATTAGCCAAGGCCTTTGTCAACAAATATATCCATTTCAAATGAATTTAGTATTAAATAATGAAAACTAAGATTTAAATATTTTGTCCCTTACCTCAACAATCAGTGGGTAATATTGACTTTTTGGCACTTAAGATCAAATATGTTTATTAAAAAGGTAATACAAAGGCAGAGATGCCACAATACTTATTATATTAGAGATATAAGAGAACTCACGAAGATTAAACGCAAAGGAAATAAAATGCAGCAATATAGAATACATTCTGAAGACAATCCATGTAAGAAATAGTTTTCAGAATGCAAGGCAGTGATCATTTACATGTTAAGAGAAACCATATGAGAAAAAAAGTTTCAGTTTAAGGCATTTGAAGCATTATCTGCAAGTTACTAATTAAACATGATGAAACTGAAACACTCCAAGTGTCTTTATATCATGCAAACAATAAAACACAGATCTCTCCCAACAAACCCATCTTCAGTCCGATCCATAATTAGATACTTTATGGGCTTATTATATGTGCAATCAGTAATTTTTACAAGTATGTCAAAGTAACATATATTGTCTTACAGTGACACCTAATGGCCAGAAAGCTGCATCATTCAAACACACTAGTTTCCTGTTACCAATCCAGTTGTAGAAATCCACTATGCACAGTAAACCAGGATTAATCTAATCCATGAATGAAAGTGTCCAATAACAGGGCTGTTACTGAGACTAAGCAAGTAGTATTTAGCTGGTCATGTGTTCCAAACATGGCTGCCACATGAGGATGCCCCTACCGCAGGTAGAATAAAAAAGCTTTTATAACGTTATGACGACAGGACTTTTTATCTCTGGAGAGTACTCATGATTTCATTAGTTTCAATATTACTATTCATTCTTTAGAAGTAAAACTTTAAACGAGGAAAACTGAGTGTACCCTTAACAATAGCACAGCAATAATGATTTTGCGAAGACATCAACACGCTTTTGGTATACAGAGGCATTTTAAATACTAAGACATATCTGTAGTACACTGCAAGGTACACCAATATTATTTGGCAAAGTAAAACACTCCGTAAAGTTGTTTATAACAAAGAGTGCTCCAAATGCAAAGAAGCCGCAATATATGTTACATTAGAGATAAAAGAGAACTCGCATAAGATTAAATGCAAAGGCAAAAATACAGCAATATAGAATAAATTAAAAAGACAATCAACATAAGATCAGATCACTTTAAAGGGGATGCAAGTCAGTGATGCAGCAATATAATTTGATGCAAATAATTAACACATCCTCACTACTGGTCCAGGATTTCGTCCTCGAGTTCCCTTCAGCATTTAATGTCGTTGGTCAAAACAGCTTTCTGTGCTTTAGCGCCACTTCATCATCCAAAGCTCAATTGGTAAGGGCATTTCATCAACGTAAAAAAAAGCCTCGCTTTTTTGGCATTCGATCTGTGCAAATGTTCAATCTAGGTGCGAATGGCTAATTAGGAATCTTTTGTTTCGATTCAACATTTTAATCATGGTGAGAACTCGCACAAAAATGTCGCTTTTGGTGTGCAAATTCTCATGCCATATGGACTGCTGCCATTGTTTTACACTCTCAGAATTTCAAAACAAGGCTGGAAAAAGAGCTGTATGAAAACATACTTTGACATATAGGGGGGTTCCCCTTTACTCCCCAATTTGGAAGCCCAATGCATTCTAAGTCTTCATGTTGGCGTAGTGACTCGCCTCAATCTGGGTGGCGGAGGACAAATCTCAGGTACCTCTGCGTCCGAGACCGCCAATCTTAGCATGTGGCTTATTGAGCGCGTTACCAACGGACACCTTGCGCTATTCACAGCGGCATCCACACAAAACTCACCACGTGCCCCACAGAGAGTGAGATCAACATTATAGTGACCACGGCAAGGTTAACCCAATGTGACTCCTCCCACCCTAGCAACCGGGCCAATTGGTTGCTTAGGAATCCTGACTGGAGTAACTCAGCATGCCCTGGATTCGAACTTGCGACACAAGGAGTGGTAGCCAGCATCTTTACTTGCTGAGCTACCCATGCCCCAAAGCATCAGTGCACTTAAAATTATTAAGCCTCGAGTATTGAATCAGAATGAGCTTTAATGCCAAGTATGCTTCCACATACTAGGGTTGCAGCGGTATACCGGTTTCACGGCATACCACGGTTTGAAAATTGACAGTTATCATACCATGTACATTTGCTTATCTACGGTATTGAGAACAAATTGCAACAGAACGGAGAATCTCACATGGGCGTGCGCATCTCCTTTATTCCTTGTCTGCCTGTCAGACTCCACAACTTGCGACATACACACACACACACGCACGCGTGAAAATGTCTAAGAGAAGCGAGGCAAGGGGGTCTGACATGAGTGTGTGCGAGTGTGTGAGTTAAAGCAGTGTTTCTCAACTGGTCTATTCGGACTGGGCACGTGGCTCATTTATTGTAAAAGCGTTTTTATTTTTCATTGGATATTTCAGTTAACTTGCATTGGGACCTAACGCGTCTCCACAAGTGTTTAACATGATCAGGGTTGCCAGATAAGAGACGAAACAACCCCAGTTTGAGATTTATACTTGTGCAAATTGGAAATATTCCACCTAATGCTATACTTATTTTGTGCAATCTGGCAACCATGCACGTCTCGCTTTCTCCTTTGAACAAACTTAGCGATCTGTAGTGAAATATTCTGCTCAAGGAAAAGTGTTATACGGCTACTCTGTGTCCATTCTTGAGGCTGCTTGTGATGTTTGGTGATACTAATTTTCCAAGTAAACCTTCTCAGTGATTAAATTAAATATAAAAGTAAATCTCGGCATCATTGACACACGGAGGCGTAATCATTGACATGCGAGCAAAAGCAAGCCAGAGACGAATATGTAAACATATTTAGAAATGTTGAAGTCCCTTCGAACCTGTATGTGTCGTAAACGGGTAAAGTTTTAGAAAAATAAGTAAACTCGCCCGCTTTGCGACATTTTTTATCATTATTAAAACTGAAAAATATATTAACAGGAAGTAGAGATGGCAAAATAAATTTATAATCTCCACCTTTATTCAGTTTTTTAATGCCTGATAGAAAAGTATCTATCTTTGTAGAGCAATATAATACTTTAGGCAATTGCAGAATAGTCTCATTAGTCACAGATACACTTCAGAAAATTGAGTACACAACTATTTCTGGGATTAAAAGTTACAAAAACCAAATCAATGCAGAACATTGTATCTCAAAAGCAATACAATGTGGCCCCCATGCACTACTTAAAGCCCGATGTGGCCCCTTTACCAAAATAGTTTAAAATATTAATAATTACACACATAACCTTTAAAAATGTGTTTCAGGATTTTACATGAGTAAAAGAAACTGTTATATTTTGACAAAATGTTATAGTTTCATATGAAATGATCTAAAGGTAGAATCTATTAGACCTCATTTTATATCAACAGTCAAGTTTCAAGATGTGTTTCAGCTAGTATTTATTTTTCATAAATACATTAATTTATTATTATTATTATTATTATTACTATTATTTAAGACTAGCTCACTGACCTAACCATGGTAATGAGGAGCCTTTCCTTCTGTGTAAAAGGGATAATAATGGGCTCATATAAGTAAATATGCTCTTAAAATTTTAAAAGGGGGAGAGACAACTTCCTGTAGAGTTTGTTGTTGACATCAACAAAAATAATGACACTTGACGCATGTCCTTGTACTGGAAAACCATGAACAAAACTATGCAACATAAAAGGAAATGCAACCCAGGATACATTAAATACAGGTTGTTTTTACTATGGCAGGTCGACACTTGATTTCCAATGTAAAATCTGTCCTGAAGCAAAACCAGTTGAGAAGCACTGAGTTAAAGGTACAGACAGGAGCAATCTGGCCTCACTGTCGCGCACCTACAGTATATGTTAACTGTTAATAATCATAGGACATTACTTTAAAAGCTCACACAGCTGATGTTATTTTTCATTTAGTAGTTCATTTAACATGCTATCATAACATGTAAACTAACATGCTTTAATTATATAACTGTTATAACATACACTCACCTATAGGATTATTAGGAACACCATACTAATACTGTGTTTGACCCCCTTTCGCCTTCAGAACTGCCTTAATTCTACGTGGCATTGATTCAACAAGGTGCTGAAAGCATTCTTTAGAAATGTTGGCCCATATTGATAGGATCGCATCTTGCAGTTGATGGAGATTTGTGGGATGCACATCCAGGGCACGAAGCTCCCGTTCCACCACATCCCAAAGATGCTCTATTGGGTTGAGATCTGGTGACTGTGGGGGCCATTTTAGTACAGTGAACTCATTGTCATGTTCAAGAAACCAATTTGAAATGATTCAAGCTTTGTGACATGGTGCATTATCCTGCTGGAAGTAGCCATCAGAGGATGGGTACATGGTGGCCATAAAGGGATGGACATGGTCAGAAACAATGCTCAGGTAGGCCGTGGCATTTAAACGATGTCCAATTGGCACTAAGGGGCCTAAAGTGTTCCAAGAAAACATCCCCCACACCATTACACCACCACCACCAGCCTGCACAGTGGTAACAAGTCATGATGGATCCATGTTCTCATTCTGTTTACGCCAAATTCTGACTCTACCATCTGAATGTCTCAACAGAAATCGAGACTCATCAGACCAGGCAACATTTTTCCAGTCTTCAACTGTCCAATTTTGGTGAGCTCTTGCAAATTGTAGCCTCTTTTTCCTATTTGTAGTGGAGATGAGTGGTACCCGGTGGGGTCTTCTGCTGTTGTAGCCCATCCGCCTCAAGGTTGTGCGTGTTGTGGCTTCACAAATGCTTTGCTGCATACCTCGGTTGTAACGAGTGGTTATTTCAGGCAAAGTTGCTCTTTTATCAACTTGAATCAGTCGGCCCATTCTCCTCTGACCTCTAGCATCAACAAGGCATTTTTGCCCACAGGACTGCCGCATACTGGATGTTTTTCCCTTTTCACACCATTCTTTGTAAACCCTAGAAATGGTTGTGCGTGAAAATCCCAGTAACTGAGCAGATTGTGAAATACTCAGACCGGCCCGTCTGGCACCAACAACCATGCCACGCTCAAAATTGCTTAAATCACCTTTCTTTCCCATTCTGACATTCAGTTTGGAGTTCAGGAGATTGTCTTGACCAGGACCACACCCCTAAATGTATTGAAGCAACTGCCATGTGATTGGTTGATTAGATAATTGCATTAATGAGAAATTGAACTGGTGTTCCTAATAATCCTTTAGGTGAGTGTATAACTGTTATAGTTAAATGATATTTTTTATCATGTTTATAATTCTGTTAGATATCTTATTTTTTCTATTTATTTATTTTCAAAAGGGAGACTTTTTTTTTTTACACATATGTACCAAGAGTGGACGCCGCATCATTCTTAAAAGTGTTACACATACTTCAATTATAATAAAGTGTTGGCTCAAAAATAAATAAATAAATAAAATAATCCTTCTGTTTTCACTACTAATAGTAATTGTGTAATACCGCATACCGTGAAACCGTGATATTTTCTGAGACGTTATCATACCATGAAAATCTCATACCGTTGCAACCCTACCACATACATGGAATTGTTCTTGGTGACATAATCTTCCAGTGCACAAACAATACAACAACAAGACAGATAATAAAAATAAAGAGCGAATAGAAATATAAGTATATATAGAAATACGCAATAAGACAAAAATATACATTTAGTATGTAAAAATTAGAGGTCGACCGATTAATCGGCTGATTTTTTTCATTTTTTAACATAATCAGCATCTGCCAATATCCAAGTATATCAAGCCGATTATTAGGCAGGCGCATCTGTGGGCAGCCTAGTGTTGTTGTGGAACACGTGTTCGACGCACGCTGCCCCTAGAGTCATTTTCCAGCAGAGTGAGCAGACCTCATCCAGTGCCTAAGGAAGGAGCTAAGTTCCTTGGAGAACAGTAAGGATTAAATTTGTATAACTTCTTTATATTTAATTAAAAACTTTTGATATGTTACTGCCAACTTCAAGAAAAAACGCGACAAACGCGATAGGCGACATGACGTTCGGCTACTTTGGATATTGATAGCGTAGTTGAAGTTGCATTATCACAGCAGAAGGGTTGCTATCATGTCACAATAAGTAAGCAAGAATTTTGCAATTACAGACAGTGAATCTGAGACTTTTATTTGTTCTGTTTGTGTGTCTTATATTTGAGAGGGTTGTCACTCAATGCAGAGAAATAAGTAATAAAAAAGATACCAACGCACTATAGGCTAATGAAGGACTGGCTTTGGTAAGCTCGGACGTTATCGGTTCTGCTGTCGGTACTGGAGAAATTAAGAAAATACATTTATTATTGCTATAAAGAGAAAGTTATTTTATCTCGCCAGCCATTTCTATGTATAATAATATGAAACCATTTGTCTGTGATGCAATTTAGCCAAGCACGATCGGTGATTGTTGTAAAATGCAGTCTAGCTACTGTTGCTAAATTACAAGCACATATCGGCCAAAAATAAATCGGCAGCATTAATCGGACCCGGATTTTTCGGCATTGGCCTGAAAAAAACAATATCGGTCGACCTCTAGTACAAATACAAATCTGTTAAATACAGTGCAAGGAAATTACTGCAGAAGAGGTAGGATATGTTAAATAATACAATGGACTAGGCTGTGTATTGCACTTAATTATAATTTAGTTTTAACTGTTTATGAGATGGATAGCCTGTGGGAAATCTTGTGCCAGATGGTTCTGGTGCTCAGTGCTCTGTAGCGTCAGCCAGAAGGCAACCGTTCAAAAAGGTAGTGGGCTGGGTGAGTGGGGGTCTAGATTGATTTTTCCAGCCCTTTTCCTCACTCTGGAAGTGTAGCATTCTTGAAGGGAGGGCACTGCTACCACAGAGCCATTTAGAATGGTGAGTGGGATCAATATTAGGGTGTTCCTTCAAATGTCCACAATCATCTCCACTGTTTTGAACGTGTTGAGCTCAAGGATGTTATGACTGCACTAGTGAGCCAGCCATTCAACCTCCATTCTGTATGCAGACTTATTGTCACCTTGAATGAGGCAGATGACAGTAGTGTTGTCTGCAAACTTCAGGAGCTTGACAGAGGGTGCTCGGCAGTGCAGTCATTGGTATAAAGGGAGAAGAGTAGTGGGGAGAGCACACATGCCTGGAGTGCCCCAGTGCTGATAGTACATGTGCTGGAATTGAATTTCCCCAGTCTCACAAGCTGCTGCCTACAGTGGGTACGGAAAGTATTCAGACCACCTTAAATTTTTCACTCTTTGTTATATTGCAGCCATTTGCTAAAATCATTTAAGTTCATTTTTTCCCCTCATTATTGTACACACAGCACCCCATATTGACAGAAAAACACAGAATTGTTGACATTTTTGCACATTTCTTAAAAAAGAAAAACTGAAATATCACATGGTCCTAAGTATTCAGACCCTTTGCTGTGACACTCATATATTTAACTCAGGTGCTGTCCATTTCTTCTGATCATCCTTGATATTGTTCTACACCTTCAATTGAGTCCAGCTGTGTTTGATTATACTGATTGGACTTGATTAGGAAAGCCACACACCTGTCTATATAAGACCTTACAGCTCACAGTGCATGTCAGAGCAAATGAGAATCATGAGATCAAAGGAACTGCCTGAAGAGCTCAGAGACAGAATTGTGGCAAGGCACAGATCTGGCCAAGGTTACAAAAAAATGTCTGCTGCCCTTAAGGTTCATAAGAGCACAGTGGCCTCCATAATCCTTAAATGGAAGACGTTTGGGACGACCAGAACCCTTCCTAGAGCTGGCCGTCCGGCCAAACTGAGCTATCGGGGGAGAAGAGCCTTGGTGAGAGAGGTAAAGAAGAACCCAAAGATCACTGTGGCTGAGCTCCAGAGATGCAGTCGGGAGATGGGAGAAAGTTGTAGTAAGTCAACATCACTGCAGCCATCCACCAGTCGGGGCTTTATGGCAGAGTGGCCCGACGGAAGCCTCTCCTCGGTGCAAGACACATGAAAGCCCGCACGGAGTTTGCTAAAAAACACCTGAAGGACTCCAAGATGGTGATAAATAAGATTCTCTGGTCTGATGAGACCAAGATAGAACTTTTTGGCCTTAATTCTAAGCGGTATGTGTGGAGAAAACCAGGCACAGCTCATCACCTGTCCAATACAGTCTCAACAGTGAAGCATGGTGGTGGCAGCATCATGCTGTGGGGGTGTTTTTCAGCTGCAGGGACAGGACAACTGGTTGTAATCGAGGGAAAGATGAATGCGGCCAAGTACAGGGATATCCTGGACGAAAACCTTCTCCAGAGTGCTCTGGACCTCAGACTGGGCCGAAGGTTCACCTTCCAACAAGACAATGACCCTAAGCACACCGCTAAAATAACGAAGGAGTGGGTACACAACAACTCCGTGACTGTTCTTGAATGGCCCAGCCAGAGCCCTGACATAAACCCAATTGAGCATCTCTGGAGAGACCTGAAAATGGCTGTCCACCAACATTTACCATCCAACCTGACAGAACTGGAGAGGATCTGCAAGGAGGAATTTCAGAGGATACCCAAATCCAGATGTGAAAAACTTGTTGCATCTTTCCCAAAAAGACTCATGGCTGTATTAGATCAAAAGGGTGCTTCTACTAAATACTGAACAAAGGGTCTGAATACTTAGGACCATGTGATATTTCACTTTTTCTTTTTTAATAAATGTGCAAAAATGTCAACAATTCTGTGTTTTTCTGTCAATATGGGCTGCTGTGTGTACAATAACGAGGAAAAAAAATGAACTTAAATGATTTTAGCAAATGGCTGCAATATAACAAAGAGTGAAAAATTTAAGGGGGTCTGAATACTTTCCGTACCCACTGTATCTGTCAGAAAGCTGGTGATCCACTGACAGATAGACATGGGAACAGCAGTTCATCCCTGGTAAAACTGATTGGAAAAAAATTACTATACACAGGACAAACAAACAGAAACAACAGAATTGTAGAGCTCAACCCCGACGCAGCCATCCGCAGCGCCATCTTCACACAAATTTGAAATGGACGCATCACACAAATGTCAGGCAACTATTTTTAACAGCCCAATCGTGTGGTCATAATCAAAGATTAGTGATCGACCAATAGGCAATGCCATATATCAGTTTGGATGATAAACATTCTATTCTATTCCATTTCACAGTTTTATCTAGAAGCTTAAATTATGTCTAGCCTTAAATGCGCACAACTATCCAAGGGCATCCATTTATAACCCAATCAATTTCATGACTTTCGGTTTCGTTTCATTCTTTCACCGAAGCAGATGGAACACTGACTCTTACGAGTAAGTTCTTTTGAATCTACAGTGCAAAACATACAGTGTGACCAGTATAGTTCGATTCTCGAGTAAATAATGCTTTTTAATCTATAGCGCAAAACATACAGTGTGACGTGTGCAGTTCGATACCCTAACAAATTACACTTAGAGTCGGTTCTTTTGAATCTACAATGTGAAACATAGAATGCGACCAGTGCAGTCCGATTCACAAATAAATGACTCGTATGAGCCAGTTCTTTTGAATCCATGGTCTGACACCATCAGCACTCAGCCGCTTCACTGTGTGTTTATCACTGCACTTGTGTTCATGCCGTTCTAAACTAAACTGTAAGAGCAGAGTAGATCTGTTAAAAGCTATTGTTTGTCTTTTTTTTTTTTGGACATTACAAATGTTAGCCAGCAGCTGGTGGCAAAAGATAATTTTTGTGTGAAATATGAGCCAGTCAGGTGACGTTAATTGAATCCACGTCAGCCATTTACATAAAACAGCACTTCGTGATTGCTTACTACACTTACACTACAAAAGCTAGGAAACAGCTATAAACGAACACCTTCATCATTACGGCTCATCACAGCTGAGACACACAACAGACTGATAAATTACACAATGGGTGCTGTTTAAAACAGTGGAGGACATAGCGGTTTCTATAGTGATCGACCCTTGCACACCGGTTACCGCGAAATATGGAGAAATACCCCCGTTTGGACGTTATTTTTCCACAGAGAAAGCTGACCTTCAGAAAGCTGACAGCATTTCTGCTTGGGTGTGGCAACAGGTGATCGCACAAGTTCCGTCTCTCTCTCTCTCTCTCTCTCTCTCACACACATCCATCCTTGTTTATCCAATAACTTTATCAAACAGCACAAGCCTTGATACTATTTCTTAATAGAATTTTTTTTAATTACTAACGGAGGCTTGGACGCATCATTTGGTTTGCACCAGCAACGACAGATTCTGATCCGTCTTGTAAGAAAGTAGTTCCATGCACAAATTTTTCTTTAAGTATTTTTGAGGAAGAACTATTTGGAAATAAGATTTGACTGCGGTCAAATCACAGCAGTGCTGATGTAGGGCCATATCGCACCTCCCGATTCAGGCCAGAAGACAGCTGCTTGCCATAACTAACCTACGTAAACCATTAAACACAAGAAATTCCACTGCAATGCGGCATGGATATTAACGGGCAGCACATGCCAGAAATGTATCAACTTTTCTTCTGATGCGTGTTATATGATTGAACTCTTGCAGTCTCCACGAATTTACAGTCAGGTCCATAAATATTGGGACATCGACACAATTCTAATCTTTTTGGCTCTATACACCACCACAATGGATTTGAAATGAAACGAACAAGATGTGCTTTAACTGCAGACTTTCAGCTTTAATTTGAGGGTATTTACATCCAAATCAGTTGAACGGTGTAGGAATTACAACAGTTTGAATATGTGCCTCCCACTTTTTAAGGGACCAAAAGTAATGGGACAATTGGCTGCTCAGCTGTTCCATGGCCAGGTGTGTGTTATTCCCTCATTATCCCATTTACAAGGAGCAGATAAAAGGTCCAGAATTAATTTCAAGTGTGCTATTTGCATTTGGAATCTGTTGCTGTCAACTCTCAATATGAGATCCAAAGAGCTGTCACTATCAGTGAAGTAAGCCATCATTAGGCTGAAAAATCTAAACAAACCCATCAGAGAGATAGCAAAAACATTAGGTGTGGCCAAATCAACTGTTTGGAACATTCTTAAAAAGAAAGAATGCACCGGTGAGCTCAGCAACACCAAAAGACCCGGAAGACCATGGAAAACAACTGTGGTGGATGACCGAAGAATTCTTTCCCTGGTGAAGAAAACACCCTTCACAACAGTTGTCCAGATCAAGAACACTCTCCAGGAGGTAGGTGTATGTGTGTCAAAGTCAACAATCAAGAGAAGACTTCAACAGAGTGAATACACAGGGTTCACCACAAGATGTAAACCATTGGTGAGCCTCAAAAACAGGAAGGCCAGATTAGAGTTTGCCAAACAACATCTAAAAAAGCCTTTACAGTTCTGGAACAACATCCTATGGACAGATGAGACAAAGATCAACTTGTACCAGAGTGATGGGAAGAGAAGAGTATGGAGAAGGAAAGGAATCATACCACCTCATCAGTGAAACATGGTGGTGGTAGTGTCATGGCGTGGGCATGGCTGCCAATGGAACTGGTTCTCTTGCATTTATTGATGATGTGACTGCTGACAAAAGCAGAAGGATGAATTCTGAAGTGTTTTGGGCAATATTATCTGCTCATATTCAGCCAAATGCTTCAGAACTCATTGGACGGCGCTTCACAGTACAGATGGACAATGACCCGAAGCATAGTGCGAAAGCAACCAAAGAGTTTTTTAAGGGAAAGAAGTGGAATGTTATGCAATGGCCAAGTCAATCACCTGACCTGAATCCGATTGAGCATGCATTTCACTTGCTGAAGAAAAAACTGAATGGAAAATGCCCCAAGCAGGAACTGAAGACAGTTGCAGTAGAGGCCTGGCAGAGCATCACCAGGGATGAAACCCAGCGTCTGGTGATGTCTATGCGTTCCAGACTTCAGGCTGTAATTGACTGCAAAGGATTTGCAACCAAGTATTAAAAAGTGAAAGTTTGATTTATGATTGTTAATCTGTCCCATTACTTTTGGTCCCTTAAAAAGTGGGAGGCAGATATACAAACTGTTGTAATTCCACCGTTCACCTGATTTGGATGTAAATACCCTCAAATTAAAGCTGAAAGTCTGCAGTTAAAGCACATCTTGTTCGTTTCATTTCAAATCCATTGTGGTGGTTTATAGAGCCAAAAAGATTAGAATTGTGTCGATGTCCCAATATTTATGGACCTGACTGTATCAAAATATTACTAAAAGGTTGAGAGAAATCCAACAACAGGATGAACAGATTTATTTCTGCACACATGGACTGATCTGTATCTGTGCTTCAGGAAGGGACAAACCCATTCAAAAGACTTTAAAACAAAAGATGGGTGTGACCCAAATACAGCTCACGGTTTCAAATGAGGTCGCAGACAAGATGGCTGTCTCTCAAAACCTTGTGAGCTGCCCAAACACCATTTCTGGTCATCATGTGTACAAGTAAAACCTAATAAGATGCCTGCCCACAGAAAACACCATTTGTGGGCACCACAGGCACTCCAATTGTACATACTGATACTGTATAATTAGGCAGCTTACTTGGTTTTGAAACACAGACGTTAAATCCCAAACATCTCAGATGTGCGGCTTTAAATCCAAACTGTCAAACAGATCAATCTTGCTAAAAAAAGTTAATACTTTATAACAACAGCATGTGTATACTTAACAGATCAACAGTTCACGAACATTCAAATTTATAATAAATATGAATAAAAGTTTCATAACATTCCAAATTATTTGAAGTATTTGCACGCACTCGCGCACACACACAAGTTTGGAATAATGTACAGATTTAGCTGTTTCAGAAGGAAATTAGTACTTTAATTCACCAAAGTGGCATTCAACTGATCACAAAGAATAGTCAGAACATTATTGATGTAAAAAACAGCACCATCACTATATGAAAAAAGTCCCATTTCCAGCAGCCATCACTCCAACACATTATCCTTGAGTAATCATGCTAAATTGCTAATTTAGTCCTAGAAAATCACTTGCCATTATATCACACACAACTGAAAGCTATTTGGTCCGTTAAATGTAGCTTAACATTGTCTTTGTGTTGCCACATTATGCAATAGACTGGAAGTGTCTTAAGGTCAATATGAGGTAAAAAAATGGCAAAAAAGACACAGCTTTCTATAGAAACTCTATATATATATCAGTCAATCATTGTTTTGAGGAATGAATGCTACACAATGCTTGAAATTGCCAAAAATGTCATACAAGGTTTACACTACAGTCTTCAAAAACAAAGGACAACTGGCTCCAACAAGGACAGAAACAGATGCAAAAGGCCAGATGTACAACTAAATAAGGTGATAAGTACATCAGAGTCTCTAGTTTGAGAAATAGACGCCTCACATGTCCTCAGCTGACAGCTTCATTGAATTCTAAAGACTCAACACCAGTTTCATGTACAACAGTAAAGAGAAGACTCAGGGGTGCAGCCTTATGGGACGAATTGCAAAGAAAAAGACACTTTTAAAACAGAAAAACAAAAAGAAAAGGTTAGAGTGGGCAAAGAAACAGACATTGGACAACAAATAATTGGAAGAGTGTTATGTTATTGATTGGACATGATTTGGAAATGCACACACCTGTCTATATAAGTCTTAGGGCTGTCAAATTAAAATTCTAATATTCGTCAAATTAAAAAAAAACATCTTAAGTGCTATGTGGCGCTTCTTCGGTTTCTGGAGTATCGAAGATTGTTGACAAAACCAACATCATATGTAAGTTGTGTGAGAAACCGCTGCTATATCACTCCACAACATCTAACTTGAGAACACACATGCAGTCTTCTCATCCCGAAGAGGTTTCTCGAGAATGTCATGACGAAGGGCCATTATTAAAACAGTGCAGGGTACTTTTGTTACATCAATTTCCTTGCGTGCACATTTAGGAAATTATATTTGATCAATGAATGATTGTTTACAACGTTATGCACTTTAAACAAAGTCATGTCATTTAATTTCAATAAAAAAATGTGATGCTTGATTTGGATTATATTTGCTCACTGCACTCACTTGCGCCCTCTTGTGGGCTTAGGAGAGAATAGAGTACTTTTTTCCTCTAACATAATGTCTTTAGAATTCGAATATAATTTGAATATTACTATTATTTAAGAAATTTGAATTTAGTTTTTCAGCCCTATAAGGTCTCACAGCTGAAAATGCATATCAGAGCAAAGACCAAGCCATGAGGTCAAAAGAACTGACTGTAGAGCTCAGAGACAGGATTTTGCCAAGGTGCGGATCTGGGGAAGGCTACAAAACAATGTCGGCTGCATTGAAGGCTCCCAAGAGCACAGTGGCCTCGATAATTCTTAAATAGTAGTAGTTTGAGACAACCAGTGAGAAACAAGATTCTCTGGTTTAATGATATGAAGATTGAACTGTTTGGCCTCAATTCCAAAGGTCATGTCAGGAGGAAACCAGGCACTATTCATCACCTGTGCAATACCACCCCAATGGTGAAGCATGGTGGTGGTAGCATCATGCTGTGGGGATGTTTTTCAGCATCAGGGACTGGAGGACTGGTCAGGGTTGAAGGAAAGCTGAATGCAGCAAAATACAGATATATCCTTAATAAAACCCTGGACCAGAGCGCTCAGGACCTCAGACTAGGCCGAAGGTTAACATTCCAAAATGAAAAGGACCCTAAGCACAAAGCCAAGGCAATGCAAGAGTGGCTTAGGGACAACTCTGTGAATGTCCTTGAGGGGCCAGCCAGAGCCCGGACTTGAACCCAATCAAACATCTCTGGAGAGACCTGAAAATGGTTGTCCACCAATGGTCCCATCCAACCTGGAAGAGCTTGAGAAGATCTGCGGAGAAGAATGATAGAAAATTCCCAAATCCAGGTGTGCAAAGCTCGTTGCATCATTCCCAAAAAAAGACTTGAGGCTGTAGTTGGTGCCAAAAGTGCTTCAACTGAATTAAGGGTCTGAATACTTATGTCAATGTGATATTTCAGTTTTTTTATTTTTAATATATTTGCAAAGTTAGGAAAAATCAGTTTTTTGCTATGCCATTATGGGGTATGCAGGGTTTTTCATGCCGCCTCCAGCTGTCTACAAAACTCTGGAGGGTGTCTTCATGGAAAACACTAACAAGCGTTGCACTCGGTGGATTGTCATTTGTAACTGCCAATCTCAGCAATAATAATAATTTTTAAAAAATCAGTTGTTGAATAGTCAATTGATGTCATTTAACTAGGGCTGTCAATCGATTAAACAATCGTGATTAATCGCATACAAATATTTGCTGAGAAAGCCCCTCATACAACATGGAGACGCTCGTCTCTCACACCAGCTGTCTGCAGCTCGCAACGTCATCATCATGAGATCATCATGATAAGATCAATCTTATGTGAAAAATAACACTAAAATGACAACAGCAATAAAATGTATGTGTGTGTGTGTGTGTATATATATATATATATATATATATATATATATATATATATATAGGTTTTGGATAGACAAGATTGACAAATGCTTTTCAATAAAACTCTTATGGCTAAATGTTTTTACAGTGTTCAGTGACTAACATGTCAATATGATTAATTGTTACTAAAATGTCATGAAAAATGAAGGGGTCTGAATACTTTCTGAATGCACTGTGTGTGTGTGTGAGAGAGAGTAATATATATATATATAGCTAAAGATCCTCAATCAAATCAATGGAATAGCCCTGTTAGTTACATCAAAGTCAAATTTAACTTATATTTGTTATATTGAATAAAGTAAAAAAAAAAAAAAAAAAAGAGCATCTTTATATCAAGCGTTGACAATAAAGGTCTAAAACGTGAAATGAGTACATTTTACCTGAAAAAGAATCAGTCTGTCATGTTTAATCAAACATTACAATGACTCTTTACTGTTTAAGTAAATTTAACTGTTTCATATTATACTTTTAGTATATAGTTCCTCGCCCAACGTCAATTTTATATAGTAATTTTAATAACTACCCATTTTAATTGAGAAAAACTAAATGTGAGAATAAAAAGGCTATAATACATGTCGTTTGACGAGGTTTACATTTCTCAAGAACTTTATATTTTATCAGTCAGAAACAAACGATTAGCCGTTAGCATATAGACAAAGATAAACAAAATACAACACTCGTTAAAACATTTAAATAAACAATACCATTTATTGAAATTAACTAACTGTATCTTTTACACTTTTACAGATAAGAGACTAAAACAAAAGTATAAAAGCGAATACAATCTATGCTAATAATGCTAACCTGTTGCTGCAGCCGCATTCACACCCATAAAAAAAAACACAAACTTTCAAACTGACAAGACACGATTTGATTCACAGACTGAAACGAACTCTTTTTTTTTTTATTCTCACACAAGCAAAAACACATTATGTTATAAAACCATTCAGTTCGTAAGTGTTATTTGTGTAATTTTACTTACATGGTTGTTGACTTGATGCGTGTGAGTGTGAAGGCCCCACGGATACAGCTGCTGTTACTGTGACAGTGTGTGTGTGTGTGTGTGTGTGTGTGTGTGTGTGTGTGTGAGAGAGCGAGAGAGAGAGAGAGAGAGAGAGAGTGTGTGTGTATACAAATTTGTATTTTTTTGTGGATGTATCAAGCAAATAAAGCTTTTTGATTCAAAAGTGTTTACTATAAGTGTAGTAAATGTTTTCTTGAAATAAACATATAACGTATACTGTATAGCTTAACACCGAATCCTCTATTTACTGTGTCTGAGTGAATATGCAAATATAATACTTATTAATGTTTTAGAAATGTAAATAAATTTTATTAAGCCTATAAATCTTCTTGAATCCAAACAGAGAATTATAATTTTTGTTTGAATATCTACAGTAAATTATATCTATCTATAGTATAATGTACATATATAGTATAATGTACATCTATATATATATGTGTGTGTGTGTGTGTGTGTGTGTGTGTGTGTGTGTGTGTATTTATATTAAAAGTTAAGCATTTCATATATGCTTTGTCAATGTTTACTTTAAATATATAGCACAATATAAATTAAATATACGATTTAGTAATGATTTGACAATGAAGAGTAAACACTTTTATCAAACCAATAAAGAGACAAATTTTACATCAATCTGAAAGTGACTTGAAAACACATACATATTTAATATTACACATATAATGTGTAAGATTTACCATGTAAATGAAGCTTCTTGATTCTTGAGAGAGAACCCGAGATTGTGTGTGCATGTTTGTGAATGTGAACTACTCTGTCTCTTAGCAGAGAGAGTAAAATAGATAGTGGATGTGACAGTACATATGAACAGTTAAATATATCACTGCACAGATTACTGCACAGTTACATTTGTGCCAGATGTTTTGTGTTCTAACTGTCTCTTTTAACAGTTTTGAAGTTATGGTTGAAAAAGGCACAGTGCGAGCAATTGTTCTCTTTTAAAGACTTTATTTTACAGCAGAAATTATATAAAGCATTCAGAAAACATTTTCCATATTTTAAGGGCAATTCAAAACGTTTTGCATGGCTTCAGCAGCTGAATATATTTTTTAAACATATCCAACAATTCAGTGATGCTCTCACATGCACAGTTACAAAACTTAAAAATAAATAAAAGTAAATAAATAAAACTCACAAGAAGGACAGATAGAGGGAGAAGGCTGAGGAAACAGAACATGAGGCAAAAACTCATCGGAGGAAGAGAGGAGGCTACAAGGGCACAAAGCAGGAATGACAGAGAAAGAGAGAGAGAGAGAGAGAGAGAGAGAGAGAGAGAGAGAGAGAGAGAGAGAGAGAGAGAGAGAGAGAGAGAGAAAGAGAAAGAGAAGGGGAAAACAGAGGTCTAACACTAGCTTCACATGCAGTTTGTTGAAAGCTCATTGCTCTGTAAGAAACATGAGCTCGTATTTTATCTATTTTTTTCTTATCTTCAATTTAAAATGATGAAAACGTGCATTAGGGCCGGGAAATATGAAATTAATGTCCACAGACTACCAAACTCCTTTCTCTGTGAACCTGCAATTGCATAAGAGGAAGTGAACTAAGCATGTCCCAATGTTTTTGTCTTTTTCTATTTTTTTTCTTCATTTTTTTTGTTTTTTTGTTCTGTTTGATTTATCCATATTCTTTCAACCTAAAGAGCTCAACTAAAAACAAAGTGTTTATTGCTCTGTATTTGTGAGTGAAAGCTTATAGTCGAGTGGTTTATCAGTTC
The DNA here is from genome assembly GCF_025860055.1 of Xyrauchen texanus. Classification (NCBI taxonomy): domain Eukaryota; kingdom Metazoa; phylum Chordata; class Actinopteri; order Cypriniformes; family Catostomidae; genus Xyrauchen; species Xyrauchen texanus. The sequence continues at coordinate 5,411,125 of NC_068314.1, forward strand.
AGTTTAAATCTAACCTGCATTTCCAGTGTTCCAGAGTTGTGAAACAGGATTTAGGAGATCGTACAAACTTCCAACTGCACCAACAGTGTTTTAGTCCCTCATTTAGCTAAACTTTTATGTGTGTGCCCATATTGAAAGTAAACATCATACATTCAGACCGTATACACACACACACACACACACGATTAATAATGTACCAGGGTTCGAAGAGGGAATTAAACTAGGATGGTGAGCTGTACAAAGTGCATTTTCTCATCTAACAAAAAAGTATGAACCAGTCAATGTAGGATGCATGTGTTCTGAGCTGTTTCATAAAAGGATAAAATATCCACCTTATTCTGAAGGTATTTGACACTGAGGTATACTTATCATGCATTCCCACTCCCATGGGGTATGGAAATACTAAATGAGTGTTAGACGAATGATGATACCTGCTCAGTTTTGGAAAAATGAACATGAACAAAATGAACATACATGGTCGATCCTGTTACCCGAGTGAAAGTCTATTTCAGAAAGCAGTGGTTTGTAACAAAGTGAACATTGTAGTTATTTATGCACAAACGGAAGTATATAATACCAGTGGTTTCTCCTGTTGATTCTGAGCTATTCCTGGAGACTTCACCTAACCTAATCTAGTTTCCACTCTTAAAACCCTCTCCCTGTTTTAGCACCCTGAGTAAAACTACTAAAGAGAGGCAGACTTTTCTGATCCCTAAGATGGACCCCCCAAAAAAGTTACTGATCATCTGTGATACATATACCTGATGATCCATAAACAGCTTAGTGTATAGTGAGTACATTTTCTGTTGATTTTCGAGTTGATCTGTATGCATATATGAGTTATAATTTCCTGAAATTTACAGTTGCAACATTGGAAGAATATAATTTTTCTGAAAATGGACATGACGGAACAATCATATACTTTGTGGCCAACTTTCACAAGGAGTGGTGCTCTACCTCTGTCTAAATATTTGCAATGGTTTGTGATGAAATTAAATATTGTGTCCACATTTCTGAGCATGTCCTACTATCCTGGCCAAGTTTATATTCAACATGGAAAAACAAAACAAAAAAGTAAACGGAACGAAAAAATTAAACAAAAAATGTAAAAAAAATGTAAAATAATTCTGAGCATGTCCTACTTTCTGGGCCCAGTTTAACAAAACAAAACACAATGAAAACAAATCCAAATAACCCCCCTCCCCCCAAAAACAAAACAAAACACATGCATAGTGAGTGTTTTACTGGGACTTTTAAATACTATAAATCTCCTTAACATCATGAAAAACAAAATTTGGAGACAAAATTTTAAGTATGAATTGAAGATGAAATGATAGGTGCCTATACATTGTGTCCACATTTAAAGAGTGAAAAGGGTGTTAGAGGAGGAAACAAATCTGGGCTCTGAGGTGACGTACTTCCAGTTTGGACAGTTATATCAGCCTATAGTTTTGCATACCATTAAAAATGAGGAATCTGTTAATACTGACCATCTATAGGAACAACACACTCCTGATATTGGTGGAATGTTTTAGGCACTTTCTATAAGAATACTGATATTGAGACTCTGAGATATGAGGAAAATGTAAACTTAAAAGTAACCACCCAAACCTTTTAACTTAACTATAACATAAAGTTAAAAAGTACGATCTGATGCAATGTGACGGGGTAGAAGCTTTAAAATACATACATAATAATTCAGCAAATAAGCACCACATTCTTTCCTTTCTTTCTTCTTTTGAACAGATAAAATGTGCTGGTGTAAGTTAAAATGCTCAATGAGACTCACATTTCTCAAAGTATTCACGAATGAAAAGCATAGAAGAACAAAAATAAAGTTCACATGACTGTGTGACTCATCCTTGGGGTTTCGAATGTTGGTAGCAGCCCCCCAGAAATAATGAATTAAAATAAAGTTATGAATAAAGAGTAAAATGAACAATGATAGTCTGATGACAGCCGAAATGTACGTCTTGGTCTTTGAGCTACATTCAAAATAACAATAATGACCGATTTATGCCATTTCATAGCATTAATGTTTAATTCCAGTTAAATTATATATTTTAGCGGAAATTGTGCGCTTAAAATAAATATATAGCCTACGAACCTCTAACAAGGTTCTACTTTTACATCATGTTTGAAGATAAGTCTCAATTTTAAAAACCCCTGACTCATCCTCATCAATACCATTGTTCATTCTGAATTTTAGGAGATGATGAATTGTGAAAACACTTTCTAGTCATGTTGCACAGGACAAAATTGTGGTGAGAATAAGACATCATATCCTCTGTATCGTTGAAACCTCAGCTGTTTAAGTGCGCTAATGAGTTTTGGTTGTTCAATACAATTTTTTCCAATACCGTGACTCTATACTTCTCAGGAAGTAATATCTTATTTATTTCCTGTTGATGACTGATCACCATTGGCAAAATACTATTTAATACTGGCTAACCCTAAAAGGAAAAATAAATAAATCCAGTTGTGTCCGATGAATTTGTTTGGCTCTTCCCTAAATCTATATTTTTATCATGATTTTGCAACAATGTCATGCTTTAATCTTCTGCAAACATTTTCAACAAAGTAGTCTTGCAGTGAAGCTGTTCAATTACAGACCATTGCCACTACATTTTTTCTTTACATTATGTTCAGTGTCATAAAGTTTCATGCACATGGCTCCTTCTTTGTGTCCGATATTTACATTATTTACAAACAATACAACCGTACATCTTGGGCGCTGAATGAAAACTATACAATATATTTTTTGTTTGTCTCTTAATGTGTTCTTATCCAATTCATGAATAAAATAATATATATTCTTAAATACAATCCTCTTCGGAAAATTGTTCTGGCTATCAATGTTCCGTAACCCATCTACGATATGTACAGGGACCACTCAATAGTCAAAAATATTTTTTTTAAGTTTGTGTATAGGGACCCTTCAAAAAGTCAAGAAGTCAAGGCAATGTGTTGCGAATCTCCGCGGAAAAGCTCATCACAGCTTTCCAAAATTCTTCGAAATCAACAAACAGCTACAATAAAAAAACGCATCACAACACGCACACACACACACAAAAATGGAAGATAACCTTCACAAATACATTTGGCGCTGTGGCACAATTGATAATACATATCACGTAAAAAAAAAAAGTCACAAATTCCATTTTTAATAAGAGGTTATCTAAAACCAAGTACAAAACGTAAAATGCAAACCAATGCTAATAAAATAAATAAATAAATTAAATAAACATATAATTGTCGTTATACCATTATACTTTGAAACAAACAGGCAACAAAGGGTTCGGTTTATACGCGCTAGTTTGACGGTGCCACAATATCACCAATATGAATGATTGGAAAATAAATCAAACAAACAAACAAACTATAAATCACAAAACATTTACGTAAGCATGCAGGAGCATTTTGCTCAAACACATGCACTGTATTCAATTCAACAAACACGGGACACACAAAGTCAGGCCAGCGAAAAATGACATTAAGAAAAGGACCCATAGAAAATCAAAAACTGTGCACACAAAACAGGTAACCCAAGGAGATTCGGTTTCGATCCCCAAAAGACATCGCCAAAAGAACCCTAACCCCAATAAAGACAAAAAAGTAAGACACTGATATTTCAAACCCAGCATTTTTGCCCTGACCCCATCTACATTCATATGAAGGCGCTCCCTTTGAATGAGCAGACAGCGTTTGTCGAAAACATAGGTTCGTGGAGATGATGGATCAATTTCAAATACTCTGCATGCATATGGTCAATGAAATGAGGCCTTTTTTGGTTTACATTTTATAAATTTTGTTCTTTTTTTTCTCAAACTGATTGTATCTCTTTCCTTTCAAAATATAAAAATGTAATCTGAAGCAACATCCAGCATGATGTATTTCTGGTTTCCTTCATTCATCTTGCAAGATTATGTACAAGCGTCATCAGAAAAAAAAGCCTTTGCTTCTTCGTTCCATTTTTCATCATCAAAAAAAAAAAAATCTATGAAGAGTGCAAAAATGCCATGAAGATAATGTCATATTTTCCCAATAGTCTCCATTAGGTCCCCTGTAGCGAGAAAAATACACAATGCTTTAGCAGGATCAGTCACACTGCTAACAGAGTTCAACCGTCGCATTTCAACCGTCGCTCTTCTTTTGGGCTTCAGAAATATTTTTTGCCTTTTTTGTAAATTGTCTCTTGTAAAAACAATGAAGAGGAAGAGTCTGTTAGATGTTACACTGCGACGGGGCTCTCCGCTGTGCTCTCATGTTCCTTGGCCTTTCTCAATTCTTTCCCCCTGAAAATGGAAAAAAACAGTATTATCAGAGTTAGCCTGTTCAGTTGGCATTTATAAGCGTTCTGGGCCCTCAGAGAGCGTTAGCCAAAACAATTGTCAGTTTCATTATCGGACAGGGAATCATCAAATGTACTGACCTTAAAGGACCTTGACACAAGTTCAGTCATGACAACTCTGAATAAATTTATGGTGCTATAATGGACATGACAAGTTGGTAAGTTTGGCCTTGACAGACAAGATCGACGAAGACTTGCTATTGCTAGAACATACCTAGACATTGCGTTGCTGCACAATTTCACATACATTCAATTGCTTTAAAGCAGATTAGATGTTGGGGAGGAGGAGGGTTCCACAGAGGAAACTCTCGCAGCGTGCGAGACTGGCAAACAACTGAGCAATTAAAGGGCCCTATTTTAAGAGCGCTATGTAATATGACATATGTGCAAAGTAAGTGGGTATGGCCATGAAGTTTTGATATTTTCGTGCAAATATGTGGTAAGTCTAGGAGCATGTGGGTTGGCGAAACCACATGCACAAAGCGCTGATAGACCGTTCAAGTTCATTTAAATTCTGAGTTTCTTCTCCGGTTATTGCACCGCCTGCATCGTATTACATATTTCATTTCCAGTATTGAGGCTGACTTCCATCCCTGCAGTCGTGAGTTCAGGGCATGCTGAGTGACTCCAGCCAGGTCTCCTATGCAACCAAACTGGCCCGGTTACTAAGGAGGGTAGAGTCACATGGGGTAACCTCCTCATGGTTGCATTAATGTGTGTTCCTCGCTCTCGGTGGGGTGCGTGGTGAGTTATGTGTGAATCCCATGGAGAATAGCGTGGGCCTCCATATGCGGTAAATATCCGCGGTAAATCGCTCAACAAGCCACGTGAAATGATGCGTGGATTGACAGTCTCAGACACGGAGGCAACTGAGATTCATCCTCCACAACCCGGATTGAGGCGAGTCACTACGCCACCACAAGGACTTAGAGCGCATTCCAAATTGGGGAGAAAAGGGGACAAAATCCAAAAAGAAAAAACAAGTAATTGATTGCTCTTTAATAACATCTGCTGGTGGAATCCCCAAACTGCAAATACAGGAACTGATTTTAGACTTTGCGCAATGACCTATTTCTCAGGAAAGTAGCAAATTGCGGCAATTCATTTACATACCATACACCCACAGATAGCACAAACACTCCCACCTACGCTGAATTGTGCTTTGGCATGAAAATTTTGCTTAGAATTAGCGTAGCATATGGTTGTTGCGCTTAGCATGGCCATGAAATGTTAGAGGCCTAAATGTTAGACAAAGAGATAGTATGCAAGTTGATAAAATGACCCACGAGCTTGCACCATGTGAGCCGATTGGCAAACAGATTGCATGTTCAGAGAACCTATCAGTTTGCGCCCTGTAGAGTTTCATGACTGAACATAAAAGTTACTGCAAAATTGGCATGAAGTTAGTTAGGAAAGGTCTAGCATAATTTGTTTGAACTTGGTTTTATATCTTGTCATCTAATCAACAACATTGATAGACTTTTAAGTGTCCACATTTGTTTTTGGATTCACTGTATAAAATAAGTGTGTTTTAATAGAAATGTGACAGTACCTACTTTATACTGTATATCTATTTATGCAGTTTACAGTCACATTTACAAAGCAAATAATTAAATGATACTGTATATTATGTAATACATAAGGAGGGTATTAATAGCAAGTATCCAGGTAAACATTCAGTCTTAACACAAAAAGTATTTGGATGAAAACCTAGAAAATAAGAGTAACAATAGATTGCCCTAAAATACAGTACATCACAGAAATTCCACAATATCCTTAAATTAAATCTTATATAAAATACTCATTATCTTTATTAGCACATTATACTAAGTATCCAATAAAAACATTTTAAACCCCTCCAAAACTCAAAGTTTGACCCCCGTCCCACCCTTTGCCCCCAAATCCAAGCTTGTAGAAGCTGAAAGAGATGTAAAAACAGGCAGCCAGGCATTCAAGACACTTCCTCTTCCTTAAATTCAAGCATAGAAGCAAGACCTCCATGTCTTTAGCCATCATGCAATGCCAAACGTACTACCCAGCAGTCCTTAGAGTTGTCATAAGCATCCTCATAACAAGAGATTTGGGAAAGACAGAGGGATCAAGAAAAAGAGAGAATGAGAGAGAGCTTTGTTAGTTTTGCATAAATGCATCATCTGTATTTGGAGGTTAGTTGTTGTCTAGTCCTCTCTCTCTCATTTAAGGCTCAGTCAACTTGGGCTCCAGTTGGCCATCATGCATGCAGGCATAAAGCAATAAAAGAAAAGAGGGAGAGAAAGAATGAGAGAAGATACATAGACAGAAAAAGGTTATAGGGAATAGCAGAGTCCAAAACCAAGGTACAAAGAAAAGGAAGAGACTTGAAGGAGGTAAAAATAAGAAATTCAGGGGTACAAACTAATTTACTGAGGCTGCACTCACCCGTTTGAATAGTCTATGGTCCATCAAGGGGCTTTGCACAAACAGCAAAACAACACCAGACAGCTATTAGTACACATTGAGGTTCAGTAGGTTTGAGGAAATGGGACCAAACACAACAGGAGTTTCTAACAGAACCATGAAAATACCAAGGTTTCTCTTTGTTTTGTCTTACGACACCTCGTTGTGTTTGTTGGAATTGAGAGAGATCGTAAAATGTGCCTTTAACTTTTGACTTAAAACTGATTTAAAGGGATAGTTCATCCAAAAATTATAATGTAGTCATCATATACTCACCCTCATGATATGTTCCAAGAATAAAGAATGTCATACAGGTTTGGAACAACAAATGATAGTGAGTAAATCATTAAAGAATTGTAATTTTTGGTTGAACTATCCCTTTTAAAAAGTCTTGAAATGACTTGTATGAGTATGAGCACATTAGATTAGATCCCAGTACCATAAGAACAAAATGTGCGTGGTGGAATTTTCGCTCATGGCTTACCTGTGACGGCACCGCAGTAGAAATCGCATGATTTTTCTAGCAGCTTGGTCTTGTCTCTTGGTCAGTAAACTGCTTCTAAAACAGAATGATGAGCATGAGTGTGACGTACACTTGCAGATAAAAAAAAGAAAATGTTATTGGGGTTTGACCGCACAAAACTCACAACCTCAATTTTAGGGTGTTCTGTGTAGTTGCTAAGGTGTTCTCAGTGGTTACTAGGGGATTTCTTACTGGCCCAAGTCAAAAGAGCCCACTGTCAAGTCTTTATGATATAATGGTTCGAGTTCCTCCTTCAATGTACAGTAAAGCACAAAGTATTCTTCGGTTTTGATGCGAACACTTTGTATCTGCGTACAGTCAAACGTTCACCTCTCAAAGTTTACTTCATATGACTGTGTGCGTATGCACGCTACGACTGCAATGAGATACTGGACTATTTCTCTTAACCAGTTTAGACCCATCAACATGTCTTTTTTTAGACCTTCAGACTCAAGTTATACAAAGGCAGGTATCTCCTGACCTCCTCACACATGCACTCTTGATGTACACATTGTTGTTTCTAACTTCATCTCTTGTTGCTTATTGGCGATTATACCTTCTAGCACTTCTTTCTGACAGCAACACTTGCACATATGTTCAGAGTATGCACGGTTCGAAAAATAGGGCCTCACTTGTTGGGTGCTCGAGCACTGTACTAATGACGAAATTTGCATCACGTGTCCTGTACACAGACTCCTAGAGTTAACGTCTGAACAAAGTATACTTTGGGCTTAAGTGGGATATACATATACAGTATATATATACACACATTTTGTTCTTCTTCCTTTTTTTCACAATTTAGGTTTCTTCAGCTTCGGGCACTATTAGCACTGTGGACTTTTGGAAAGTTATGTTAAAACATTTTTCACACTCTCAGTCGCATCCCAAATTCTGTATTGTGTTCAACAGAATAATGTGTTGCAAATGACACTGATGGAAATTACTATCATTATTATTTTTCAAAATCCTTTGGACTGCTAAGGCTAATTTCATAGCTAACATTTTATGTATGCTAAATACACACAATTAAATAATATTTTCCAATGTTTTGCTTAATTTGACAAAATTTCAGCTTGACTGGAAGTGACGGCCAATAAAAATATTATGCACACAAGTGATATTTACCTGGCATTTTCTTTGTTTTTGTTTTTGTTAATAACACTTCTCATATTTCATCTTGTGTATGCTCTTTATTGACACTTTTGTATACTTGGTTAACAAGTACACTAATTACACTAAAAACTAAAAGAAAAACCTACAGTATATTTGTGGAAAATGGGCAAACTTTTTTGAAATAATTTTCTGACAATATTTTTTTTATTTCACTCTTTGTTTAGCAGTTATAATCAAATAATAATTAGTATAATGGCTTTTCATTGTTTAATATTGAAAGTATGGGTCTGTGTCAAGGCTAAAACAATAAAAAGTTTCCAAGTCAGTTTTAATGTGACCTTCATATAAAAAAAAGTACCGATCCGTTAGTTTGAATAAAAATCAACCCTTAGGACAATACAGAGCCCGAAGTGAAATGGTAAGTCTGATCACTTATATCACTTATATAAAGTGCTTTACGCTATGGGCTTCACCCATTCACACACCAATGACGGCAGAGCTGCCATGAAAGGCGCTAGCCTGCCATTGGGAGCAACTTAGGGTTCAGTGTCTTGCCAAAGGACACTTCGGCATGTGGAGTCATGTGGGCCGGGGATCGAATTAGTGGACAACCCGCTCCAGCTTTCAAAATAATGAAACTCCTAAATATATTCTGTTTGTGAAGTTGGTTGTGAAGGTCTGGCGCTGTATCCACAACAGATTGTCAGTAATAATGAAGGTTTCGATGTTGGCAATCTTGAGAGAGTTAACTAGGATTTTGGAAGTGTTGTTCTATGAATCGATTAATTAGTAATTTATCCAAAGCAACAGAGCACTTATTAAAGAAGTGAAGTACCATGTGAAGTAACCTGGGGTTAAAGTTTCTCACACAAGGGTGCATACTGTAAATTACCCTAGATTGAACAGAGAAAGAAACCAATTACCTTTCATTTATACATTAAACCCCAGATCTTTCAAGGAATATTTCACCCAAAATGAAAATTCTTTCATTATGTTCAAACCAGTAAGACTTCCTGTCTTCCATGGGACACAAAAGAAAATGTTTAATTGCATCTCTTTTTCAAACAATGAAAGGTGACTGAATTCAAAATTTCCCTTTGATCGCTCAGCTATCTCTTAAGTAGAATGTCTATTAATGTACCTGAGTTTGTGCTGTACCAGTGCAGCTGCAGTGGCCCGGGTGCGTGGGTTCAGCCGGCCGAGCTCCTTGTAGCTGCGGTAATATTGCTGGATCAGCACAGCTGCTCTGCGACTCTGCTTGAACTTCTTCTGTTCGTGGTAGCTGCGGAATTTACTCTGGATAAGGATGGCGGCCAGCGTCATCTTTTTATAAAGTGCATACTGCCAAGAGGATAGAGAAAGGAATTAGTGTCACAAGCAGTGGTGGACGAAGTACACATACCATGTACTTGAGTTAAAGTAAAGATACTCAAGGTAAAATATTACTCAAGTAAAAGTAGAAGTGCTGCCTTTAAACATTCACTTGAGTAAAAGTACAAAAGTATTTGCCTTCAAATGTACTTAAGTATCCAAGTACTATGATTTTTTATGGCCATAATGTCCTATTATAATTTGTCACAAGACTCTTGCTTAACGCAGTCTACATGAAGACTAACGTCACTCTTGGCAAACCAATCTATTAATAAAATGACATTAATTAGTCAGATGTATATATATAAGAGATATATATATATATTTTATGTTATGGGAGCAGCCAATTTCCCTCCAAAATTAAACACAAAAACATATTAATGCAGTGTTTCTGCTACTTCCCAGAAAACAAATGCTATTATATGCAAGTCATTTTAGTGTCAACATAATAAGCAATGTACATTATGCGTCAATATTTACCGATAATTGCTGCAATAATAGCTGCTGCTCTCTGCCCCGCTTAAAATCATTGACAACGCAATTTGTTTGGAACTATTGAGAGCTACACGAATCACGTGACCGTGCGGTGGCGAGATCACTGTCGCAACCGTCTATGTTCGCAACTCTCATATTTAACGGCTCTGGGGTGCGTTTCCCGTACAATGACGTAACTTGCTGCTCCACTACCGTAGTACGATGCACTGTTGAAGAAATCAACTTGCTAGTCACGACTGTTTCCCGAAACTGTATTGTCGCAAATTGGTTGTTCAACCACGTTGGTTAATGATGTCACACATGTGGTGGAGTAAAAACTACTTTTAATGAATCTGTTTGCGATCGAATTAATGCTAGATGTTTTGCTATAAATTACGGACATGTCATCTGAGGACTATCTCATATTTTTCTCAGTTATTTGCTTTATTTCCAGATTCAATCATAGGCTCGTTCTTACGCACTAGAGCACATTCACACATGCACACTCTTCAAAAACGGTGCTTTAAATCTATTGACAAACTAAAAGACATAAAGGACATTTGTATGTCTTCTAAATAAAAGATACTGATTGTACTGAATGTCATCTTGCTTATTTGGCTCAAGATAATAATTTATTAAGCCCACATGTTATAATAACAAGAAACTCTGCTTCTAACCACAGGTCGAGAGCTGTCGTTCCAACCACACAACTCTGCGATGCTGTTTGCGAATGTTCCTTGGAACGATGGTTTCGGGAATCACCGACTCGTTGAACTATGATGATAACAACGGAACTTGCGACCATAGTTGGCTAACGATGCTTTAGGGAAACGCACCCCTGATTCGCGCTTAGTAGATGCCGCCAAGTCAAGTTCAAAACAAAGCGCGCGCGCTGTACTGTGATTGGTGGCTCGTTTGACCAGTTATGTTTTTATCCACTCATAAATAAAAAGGAACGACTGATTTTTAAAATGTAGTAGAGTAAAAAGTAAGATATTTGACTTTGAAATGTAGTGGAGTTAAAGTAAAAGTCTCCCCAAATTTAAATACTTCAGTAAAGTACAGATACGCAAAAAAGCTACTTAAGTACAGTAACGAATTACATTTACTTCGTTACTGTCCACCACTGGTCACAAGTAGTTGTCAATGATATGAGTATTTCAGTGGCCGAAGATGATATTTAGAGAGCAGGATGGCTGGTATAAATGCTGATATACAAAATGCAATTTAACAACAGCAAATCAGATGTACACACTTTTTCTAAAGTGAAAAAAACTTTACTAAATTAAAAAAGAAGAAAAACCTAAAACCACTTTTGTTAATCGGCCAAACGAATATGGTTATCCACCAATGAAGATAATCGCAATATGGCAAAACATCGGCCAATATATCGGTCTATCACTAGTCACAAGAGAAAGAGATTCATTTGTTACTAGTACTTATCAAAGGCTGCAATTTTTTTTTACATTTCCTCTCCAAATAGGTAATTACCATGATGCTAGGATGTTGTGGATGGTTGGCAGGGCTTTTTAATGAGGTTGCTGGTTGTTTCTTCAACTTCAGGCACTTTCATATCCATGGGGATGATTATTATTAAAATGAACAGATTTTAACTTTTTTGTTTTTATTATTTCAGGGTCTCATTAAAACTAAGAAACCTTTTACCAGGCCTTCATCATTTATTTTTGGTACTTTTAAAATACCTTTTTTGTAATTTGTTTTACAGTTTTAGACTTGTCCCAGACTCAGACTTCCAATTTCAAACTGTGAAAATCCATTTTGAAAATACAATTTTTTTCATATTACATGCTTAAAGCTATGATATTCTAACAAGCAAAGAGTGAAATAAGAATCAACCATTTCAATAATTATCATGTAAAACGGATTACTATCAATTTTTTAAACATATTGACTGTCCCACAGTTCTGCCGTCATTTCCACCACATCAAACAATTTTCGCCTGCTCCTTTAATAAACAACACTGCATATGGAGTCTTCCGTATCTGCAGCATTACAGAATACTTCGCCTACTTCAGATCCAGCGGAGTCGAGAACACAGACTATGCTCATGTCTCAGGCCGCCATCTTAGCCGAGCATCATCACCAGCTCAACCGTCTATCCGCAGCAATGGATGAAGTTTTGAGACATCTTTGTCAGCAAAGCCCAGCATCTCCAGCGGCTTCCGAGACTGTTCCTGTGTGTACGCCTGCTTCCTCCCCTATCACTGTTAATCCACATCTTGCGTGGCTAGAGAAGTTTGATGGATCACCGGGTCAATGTCGGGGCTTTTTGTTTCAGTGCTCATTGTATGTTGCTCAGCAACCACTAGCATTCACTAATGCAGAAGCTAAACTAGCGTTAATCATCTACTTCAAGGAAAAGCACTCGATTGGACACATGATGTTTGAGATAGTGATGTTTCTGTTCGCTCATCATTGGAAACTTGAAAAACCTTGTCACGATTTAAAGCTGTATTTGAACACCCAAAGGGAGGAATAAGCATGGAAGACTGGCTTATAAATTTTGTACTCGATGTCCTCGTCTGTCCTCCAACAGCACGCCGTGAGTCAAATTAATACCAATATTTTCCTGGTGTCAATTATTTTTCATTTGATGAATGTCATGTTTCTGTGCAGGCACTCTTGGTCTGCTGGTAATTTTATTGATGCAGCTTTAGTGAACTAATTATCCACTGATACTGCACCTTGTGTCCCAACTTAGATGCGTTAGATGGACAGCCACTGGGTGCAGTACAAGAGGTCACCAAACCCATGACTATTCAGATTGGAGCTCTGCATCTTGAGGAAATCCAACTACTTTCACAGAGTCACCTACAAATCCATTAGTTCTGGGTTTCCCCTGGCTGACTCATCATGACCCCAACATCTCTTGGAAACATCTCGTACAATTTTGAAATGGAGTTCACATTGTCATAACACCAGCATCACATCCGTACGCCCCTTCATCTGTTATTCTACTAAGATGCAAGCATCCGAGAAGGTTTTGCCTGATTCTGTTCCTTCAGTTTATCACAACCTGCATAGTGTATTTAGCAAAGTCAAAGCTTCAGCACTTTCACCCCATTGTCCTCAGGACTGTGCTGTTAACCAGCTACCAGGCACATTACCACCCAATAAGAGGATCTATTCCTTATCGATTCCTGGAGACAAAAGCCAAGGAGGAATATGTGGAGGAAGCACTGAGGCTGGGTCACATACGGCTATCTACTCCATTTTTTTCTTTGTGGAGAAGAAGGATGGAACACTGCACCCATGCATCGACTATCGAGGTCTCAATGCCATCATGGTCAAATTCACAAACACTTTGCCTCCATTTCCCATGGCCGATACGTGAAACCTGCATTTTTTTCTAAATTGGACTTACGCAGGGCCTACAGTATGATTCATATCCGTGAGGGGGACCAGTGGAAGATGGGATTCATCACAAACACTGGACATTTTAAATATCAGGTTATGCCCTTCGGGCTTTCCAATGTGCCGTCGGTATTCCAGTCATTCATGAATTAAATCTTCAAGGACATGATCACTAAGTGTGTGATATAAATTGGTGATATTCTGGTCTAGTCTCCTTCAATGGAATTCCATGTGCAACAGGCTTGTCAGATTCTGCAAAGACTGGCTGATAATCATCTCTTTGTGAAGGCAGAGAAGTGTAAGTTTCATGTCTGTCCCATTTCACTTTTGGGCTATGTGTTAAGCATCGACAGTGCTCGTATTTATTCACCCAATATCAGAGCAGTGATGGAGTGGCCCACACCCAGGACGGTTAAGGAGTTACAAGGATTTCTGGGGTTTGCCAACTTCTACATATGTTTTATTGGAAACTTTAGCATGGTGGCTATAGCTCTGATGTCTCTCATTCATGATAAGCCACACAGTCTTTGGACTTTCAAAGCAGCTCAAGTTTTTGAGAAGTTAAAGTCACAATTCACATTCTCAAGCATCCAGACCGTAACTGTTCTTTTGTGGTAGAAGTTGACGCGTCTGACTCTGGAGTAGGAGCAGTTCTGTCTTGGCGCCATGGTTCCCCCTCCAAAGTTGTTCCCTTGTACTTTTTTCTCCAGGAAACTGACTCAGTCAGAAAGGAGCTACGATGTGGGGAATCGGAAACTACTGGCCATGAAGGCGGCATTCGAAGAATGGAGACACTGGTTAGAGGGGGCATGGCATCCATTCATTGTTCTCACTGACCATCACAATCTAGAGTACATTCAGGAGGCAAAAAGACCAGATGGGCTCTGTTTGTTTCCCATTTGAACTTTCGGTTACCTATTGCCCAGTTTCTAAGAACACCAAGGCGGATGCCCCCTCCAGAATGCATTCTAGTGAGCAGCAGCAGGAGGTTCAACACCCCATTCTGGCCCCATCTTTGGTGGTCGCTCCAGTGCGATGGGACATCATGAGAAAAATTCAACAGGCACAGGCAGCTGAGTCATCTACAGCTCAATGTCCGGTGGGGAAGACATTCTTCCCAGCAGTTCTGAGAAGCCGCGTAATGGAATGGTTCACAGTACCTTGTGTTCAGGGCATCCTGGAGAGAATCGGACCCAGCAGCTCATCAAGATCAAATTCTGGTGGCCATCACTCTCTTCTGATGTTACTTTTTTGTTAAGAACTGTTCAGTGTGTGCCCAGTCTAAGCCATTACAACAATTACCTGACTTGTTTCTCCAAGCCTGTTCCTCATCATCTGTGGTCTCATCTGGGTGTGGATTTCTTGACTGACCTGCCACCCTCTCAAGGTAACACTACTATCCTGGTTGTAATTTGCTGGTTTTCTAAAGCTTGCCGCTTTATTCCCCTCAAAAACCTCCCTACAGTCCTGGAAACTGCTGAGGCTCTATTCCAGTACGCGTTTTGGTTCTTTGGCCTGGGCCTCAATCCATCTCTGGGATTTGAAAGGCTTTCTGTGACCTCATTCGTATCAATGTCAGTCTCACCTTGGGCTATCATCCACAATTTGGGCAGGTAGAAAGGCTGAATCAGGTAGTGGGTCAGTTCTTACGAACATACTGTAGCAAAAACCAGCAGGATTGAAGTTGTTTTTTGCCATGGGCTGAATATGATAAAACTGTTTTTATCACACCCAGAACTCTCTTGTAAAGCTCTCTACAGGACTTACAACTTTCCAGTGTGTTCTTGCTTATCAACCCTCTCTCTTTCCTCGGACTGGTGAGCTGTCGGATCTTCCTGCAGTAGATTCTTGGATGCAAAGGAGTAATCAGGTATGGGACAGTGCCCATGTACACCTGCAAAGAGCCATTCGCCATCAGAAGATCCAGGCAGACAGCCAACGTTGGCCATTTCCTGTTCTTCACCCAGGTCAGAGAGTTTGGCTGTCGACTCGGGACCTCAGGCTTCACCTTCCCTGTAAGAAACTCAGCCCCAGGTATGTGGGTCCTTTCAAAGTTATTAGACAAATTAATGAGGTTATGTACAAGCTCTAGCTACCTGCTCATTATTGTATTTCTCCCACATTCCATGTCTCTTTGCTGAAACCGGCTGGCCCTGGCCGTCAATGAATATCAACAAAGGCTCCCCAACACCGCCACTAGAAATTGACAGCCAGATGGCTTACTGTGTTAATTAACTCCTGGACTCTCGCAGAAGGGGTCGACAGATGTTTTATCTGGTTGATTGGGAGGGGTGTGGGCCTGAGGAACAATCCTAGATTCCCTCTGATGACATCTTGGATGATTCTCTGATCTCCGAAATCCATTCCAAACACCCTGAGCGGCCATGCCCCTGATTCAGAGGCAGACCAGGGAAATACCACTTGTAAGCAGTATATTTTTGTTAGGCTTCATTTTCAATTAAGCTGATTTTTTGCCAAATTATGCAACATTTTTAAAAATATTATTCAATTGTAGTTACGTATGATTCATTAAGTGTTAACTTTGAAATTAGCCTAAGCAAGACACAGGAGTTGGCCATTTTATTACAAAAACCTTACAAATGGCATTTCCATCAGCGTCATTTCCACCAGAGAATTCTATTAAACACGATACAGAATTTGAGATGTGCTGGAAATGACACTGTGCTGGGAATTTCAATAACCTTCAGAAAAAATGACAAAAATGACAAATCACCTGTGATAAATGTAAATCATGTTGGACATTGTTAGTAGACAATTTTACAAGAAATTCACATGGCTAAAAGTGCCCAAAGTTGAAAGAGAACCCTGCTATATCTTGTTATGGGGTTGCTAGGGTATTCTGGGTGGTTACTTAATGGCCCAAGTCAAAAGAGCCCATCCCCAAGTCTCTGTGATATTTTGGTCTCTAGATATGGCTCGGGTCCCTCCCGTAAGTCTATTGGATTTTTCACCTACAGAATTTGTTATTTTTTAAGTATGATTGCTTAGAAAAGTAATAGCATACCTCTCCTCAACAAACCACGTGATTTGAGGTATCATTCATGCCTGTAGCACAAAGCCCTAATCCTAAAGCCCAAAGCATACTTTGGTTTTGACACGAATGCTTAGCGCTTGCGTACAGTTGAACACTCCCCTTTCAAAGTATTCTTCATTGGACTGCGCGCATACACAGTTGGTTGGCCCATGTGTGCTATGACTGCTATGAGATTTTTGACTATTTCTCTTGAGGAGTTTAGACCCATAAATATGTCTTTATATTATTTCAGACTTGAGTTATACACATGCCGGTGTCTCCTGACATCCTCACACACGTGTTCCACCTTCGTCTCTTACATCTTCTTCTAGTGCTTCTTTGTAACAATAATGGCTCAATGGTGAGTGTTGCCACCTTGTGGACCTACTAATAAGTGCAAATAATTCCAGGCACATGTGCATTCTGTGCATTCAGAGTACAAGCGGTTAGAAAACTTGGGCCGCACCCATTTAGTCTTCAAGCACTCTGCCGATGACGAAATCTGCATCATGCATAAGTACGAGCAATAATCATAGAGATGCTTTTTTCAGCGAACATTACTAATGAATGTCCAGATCAATAAAATCCATAACAGTAGATGTTGAGAAGTTGTAGGTGAAATGGAAAGCATTACCTTCAAGGCTATCCATGTCAGCTTAAGGAAAAGAGAGAAAGGAAATGAAGGCAATGTATGAAGCCTGTTACATTTGGCCACTCAAAAGTGTGGCACATTACACAGTGAGTCTCAAGGCCTACCTGTTTGTACCTCTTATAACAACGCTGAATGACAGCAGCTGCCAGTTCTTGTTGCTCCCGGAGCGGACGACCCTGCAGGATGGGGGAAGAGGGGGTGAGGTAGGGTGGGAGAGGACAGGACAGGAAAGAGGTTAGTGTTCACAAGGAGGCCTGGATGGCCACAGGGATGATGTCATCTGATCCCTTTTGAGGCTGGCCAAGATGTCCTCTTAGACTGGTAAAGTGGCGTTGAAATGCTCCAAGGAGAAGGTTATTCCTCAGAACTGCTCTGAACAACCAATGTGCTGTGGACTTGAGTACATCTGTGTATCCCGTTAAAACAGATGGATAGAGGGAACAATGCAATCATTCCTTATAGCCAGGCCATGCTAAGCTCAAGCAAATTTCCCCATGCGTCTAAACAACACGGACCTTATCACTGCCTTTTGGAGCACACATCACAATAAGAAGGTCCAGCTTAGATCTTTTCTTTTACCTTACATTCAGGAGCATTATACACAACACATTACAGCACAACCTTTGAAACCAGACCATCACGAACACTGGCAACAAATACACCTGAAGTCCCACCCTACCTTGTACTTGCGGAAGGTGTTCTGGACCTGGCGGGCTGCCTCGTACAGTTCTCTCTGTTCAGGATCGGACAGCACCAGCTTGGTCAAGTCACGCTCTTCCTTGCTGTGGGAGACATTGAGAAGAGCAGTCCATTCTGCAGGGGACTGGAGGCCGAGTTTCCCAAGAGGACCATTGAGTTCTGGCTGTACTCCACTATGAATGGCACCCAGGCCAGGAGAGGAAGTTAGGGGCTTTTTAAACAGGAACCTGGGAAACCAAACAATTGTGAAAACCAATTAAATTCCACAGATTTAGTTGCTGTTCAGAATGCATTCTTGCACCAAAAAAAAAGCCAAACGCAGTGAAACGAATAGTCTTTGTTAAAAGTTGAAGTTATTTTTAAACTGACATGGCATCTTAATGTTTTAGAGGTTGAACGATCTATTGGTTTTATCGATTAATTGGTGCGATAGTTTCTTTTTGGAATTATCAGGTTTATAGCTGCCAATAGTAAATTTTTTTCCACCATGTTTCTCTGTGGCCAAAACCCTTTAAATGATAAATATACTGTAGGCTATAAAAAATCTTATTTTGGTAAACCATCACTTCTGATTAATAATAAGAATGGTTATAAAACAATAATTTTAAAATCTGATTTAAAACTGACGAAGCATCTAAAAAAAATTGGCACTTCAGTGCGAAACGTTGAAAAAAAACAGCAAGATGAATTGCAGCACTCAAAAATATGGAATGATATTAATCTCATTATTATTAATGAATGCACACACAATTATTCATGTACTAGATACATTTTGTGAATGTATTTTACTAACCACAAACAAATGCCATTTGATTTGAATCTGTGGAATTCGGGATTGAATGATTGTGCAGCGATTTGTACAAATACAGACATGTTTGCAAATAAACATGGTCTGTTCTACATTAATAAATCAAAAATTGCTCATGCAAAAATGAATCCGTGCATTTGTGGATCAGAAGACATGCGTGCATTTATTGATATCTTGTTCGAATCGATCGTGTTCGGTTCATTTAGATTTTGAGACTTCCTTTTCGCAGTTTACAGCATTCCACCCACACACCCACACACACACACCCACACCCACACACACACACACACACTCACACACACACACACACACACCCACACACACACACACACACACACACACCCACACACACACACCCACACACTTATGTTGTGTTTCCATGTTTTATGGGGACTTTCCATAGACATAATGGTTTTTATACTGTACAAACTTTATATTCTATCCCCTAAACCTAACCCTACCCCTAAACCTAACCCCTCACAGAAAACTTTCTGCATTTTACATTTTCAAAAACATAATTTAGTATGATTTATAAGCTGTTTTCCTCATGGGGACCGACAAAATGTCCCCACAAGGTCAAAAATTTCGGGTTTTACTATCCTTATGGGGACATTTGGTCCCCACAAAGTGATAAATACACGCTCACACACACACCCACACACACACACACACCCACACACACACACCCACACACACACACCCACACACACACACACACACCCACACACACACACCCACATACACACACACACACACAACTAACGAACAAGCCAGTGCTCTTCATTAACGTGAACACGATTCGTAAATGTGTGTCGCTATACAATGAAACAAATGTTTTTCAACCGGTGTCTGTAGAATTAAGAATTACATAAATGTGCAGCAATTTGTACAAATAAAGTCATGTTTGTGAGTATAAATGTTCGCTTTGTATTAAAGTGTGACAATTTCCGCGTGCAAAAAGGAATCCGTGCATTTCTGGATCAGGCGACACGCGTGCATTTATTGATTCCTTGTTCGAGTCGATCCTGTTCGGTTCATTTGGATTTTGAGACTTTCTTTCCGCACTTTCAGCATTGAGGATCCACACGCAACTGAAAGGCAAGGCAGGCAGCTACCACTAGATGGCAGTCGCAGAGAATTACCGAGTTGGCCTGCCCTGGTTTGAGAACAGGTGATAATGGACATTTTGGCATTCTCCCGAAGAACCTTTAAAACATGGATAATACCATTTTAAACCAACAAGCTGGTTGGGTAAGTAACACTAATCTTTTTTTTCTTTTATTGCATACTGAAAAGAAGGAAAAAAAAAAAGTAACTTCCTATAGACTAGCAAGTTAAAAACAATGTACATTTGATATATTTGACATATTAATTACATTTTATAAATATTCATTTGATGAGATATTAACAAAAACATGTTGGCTCTTCATTATGTATGTTAGATTATTGTTTAGAGTGCGAGCTGATCAGGGAGGAGAGAATGTTGGCGTGGCTCGTCTGATGTTTTCTGTACGTGGAGAAACTGCAAGAAAAACAAAACTAAGGACACTTGTGACAAATGTCAAAAGGTAGTGTGTGGGATCTACACATGGAAGGTAGAGAGTTGAATGATGTGCGGGGTTTTCCCCAAAACAGCCAGATGCCTTGTTCAAGTGAGCCCACTTTTAGGAGAATTCGTTCATAATGATTTTACAGCATACTATTTTCATTATAGTTTTACAGCATGATATTTTTGCTCACAGTAAAACAAATATTGCTTTCTAAATCAGTTCGTTTTCCCACAGTTTATCGAATGTTCATATTCTTTATTAACTGTTTTGGCCATTTTGGGTTTGGCCTATATGTGTTTCATACATGTCTAATATTTTTACTATGCATTGAAATACACATTGGTGATGTTTTTATAAGCTATTGTATCGATTTGTTTTTATTTTACAAAGAAAATAATTTAATATGAATAATCAAAGTTGCATCTGTAATCAGCTACAATAGCAAGTTCTGTGATTTTCGATGAACTAATACATTTTCACATTCATTAGAATTTAAATTTCCTGTCCTGGTGTTTATTATTAATATAACAGATTCATTTATTCATGGATTTCGATTCCAGTGGTGGCTGAATAGGATTGTTTCCAATTTCCAATAACTCCAGAGCGTTGTAAAGTCCAAAAGTCAACATGTTTTGAAAAAATATAGATTTAATAATTTCCCAAATTCACAACATGTTTTTATCTAACGAAATATTCCGCCTCAATCCATGTTTGTTGGCGTTTAGACTTTCAAAAACATTTTCACTGTGGTGAAAAAACTTGATGGACACAAAGCGAGGCACGCACCTTCCGGGGCAGTCTAGCAGCTATATTTTTTGTATAGTCTAGCACTATTATATATTACAAAAAAGATTGTATTATATTGGACTATCTACGTTCAGCTAGCTCCGTGCTCCATTTAATCCATATTATTCTATTTTATTCTAATTGAGGATTTTGTTCGAGGATTTTGACATTTTTTAGGGTGATGACGTCATAAAATATGACGACAGACATTAGAAGCTTCATTCTAAAACCTCAATAGAAGTGTCGAATGTAAATATGACATGACATTTGGTACAGTCTAGTATAAACGGTCAGAATGACCGCTATGGCCATTCTAGTAGTTATAGAATTCCGGTAGTTCTGGTGTTAAATGCAAGTACATGTCTATTGCTTGATTAGTGTCCTTTGGAAGATCAAAGCGTGTCTCAGCCATGACAGTATTACAAATGTCATAGACAGTAATGGCTTTGAAGGCCAAGTTTAAAATATATCTCTATAAATTCATGCGCATCCATGCTCTCAGTCTCTTTGAGTAAATGAATGATGGCAATGACGCAATCGGAAAAGAGCTATACACACACCGGAAACTCCAACGCGTGCACACGCGAAAGTCTCTTAGATTTTTTTTTTTTTTGCACAGGTCACTTCGGGGGCTCCGACCATTAGGAAGATGCTCGTGGAAATTCTATAACTACTAGAATGGCCATAGCGGTCATTCTGACCGTTCATACTAGACTGTACCAAATGTCATGTCATATTTACATTCGACACGTCTATTGAGGTTTTAGAATGAAGCTTCTAATGTCTGTCGTCATATTTTATGACGTCATCACCCTAAAAATGTCAAAATCCTAACAAAATCCTCAATTAGAATAAAATAGAATAATATGGATTAAATGGAGCACGGAGCCTAGCTGAACGTAGATAGTCCAATATAATACAATCTTTTTTTGTAATATATAATAGTGCTAGACTATACAAAAAATATATGTATATTAGCTGCTAGACTGCCCGGAAGGTGCGTGCCTCGCTTTGTGTCCATCAAGTTTTTTCACCACAGTGAAAATGTTTTTGAAAGTCTAAACGCCAACAAACATGGATTGAGGCGAATATTTCGTTAGATAAAAACATGTTGTGAATTTGGGAAATTATTAAATCTATATTTTTTCAAAACATGTTGACTTTTGGACTTTACAACGCTCTGGAGTTATTGGAAATTGGAAACAATCCTATTCAGCCACCACTGGAATCGAAATCCATGAATAAATGAATCTGTTATATTAATAATAAACACCAGGACACGAAATTTAAATTCTAATGAATGTGAAAATGTATTAGTTCATCGAAAATCACAGAACTTGCTATTGTAGCTGATTACAGATGCAACTTTGATTATTTATATTAAATTATTTTCTTTGTAAAATAAAAGCAAATCAATACAATAGCTTATAAAAACATCACCAATGTGTATTTCAATGCATAGTAAAAACATTAGACATGTATGAAACACATATAGGCTAAACCCAAAATGGCCAAAACAGTTAATAAAGAATATGAACATTCGATAAACTGTGGGAAAACGAACTGATTTAGAAAGCAATATTTGTTTTACTGTGAGCAAAAATATCATGCTGTAAAACTATAATGAAAATAGTATGCTGTAAAATCATTATGAACGAATTCTCCTAAAAGTGGGCTCACTTGAACAAGGCATCTGGCTGTTTTGGGGGCAAACCCCGCACATCATTCAACTCTCTACCTTCCATGTGTAGATCCCACACACTACCTTTTGACATTTGTCACAAGTGTCCTTAGTTTTGTTTTTCTTGCAGTTTCTCCACGTACAGAAAACATCAGACGAGCCACGCCAACATTCTCTCCTCCCTGATCAGCTCGCACTCTAAACAATAATCTAACATACATAATGAAGAGCCAACATGTTTTTGTTAATATCTCATCAAATGAATATTTATAAAATGTAATTAATATGTCAAATATATCAAATGTACATTGTTTTTAACTTGCTAGTCTATAGGAAGTTACTTTTTTTTCCTTCTTTTCAGTATGCAATAAAAGAAAAAAAAGATTAGTGTTACTTACCCAACCAGCTTGTTGGTTTAAAATGGTATTATCCATGTTTTAAAGGTTCTTCGGAGAATGCCAAAATGTCCATTATCACCTGTTCTCAAACCAGGGCAGGCCAACTCGGTAATTCTCTGCGACTGCCATCTAGTGGTAGCTGCCTGCCTTGCCTTTCAGTTGCGTGTGGATCCTCAATGCTGAAAGTCGGAAGAAGTCTCAAAATCCAAATGAACCGAACAGGATCGACTCGAACAAGGAATCAATAAATGCACGCGTGTCGCCTGATCCAGAAATGCACGGATTCCTTTTTGCACGCGGAAATTGTCACACTTTAATACAAAGCGAACATTTATACTCACAAACATGACTTTATTTGTACAAATTGCTGCACATTTATGTAATTCTTAATTCTACAGACACCGGTTGAAAAACATTTGTTTCATTGTATTTATGACACACATTTACGAATCGTGTTCACGTTAATGAAGAGCACTGGCTTGTTCGTTAGTTTTGTGTGTGTGTGTGTGTGTGTGTGTGTGTGTGTGTGTGTGTGTGTGTGTGTGTGTGTGTGTGTGTGTGTGTGGGTGTGTGTGGGTGTGTGTGTGTGGGTGTGTGTGTGTGGGTGTGTGGGTGGAATGCTGTAAACTGCGAAAAGGAAGTCTCAAAATCCAAATGAACCGAACACGATCGATTCGAACAAGATATCAATAAATGCACGCATGTCTTCTGATCCACAAATGCACGGATTCATTTTTGCATGAGCAATTTTTGATTTATTAATGTAGAACAGACCATGTTTATTTGCAAACATGTCTGTATTTGTACAAATCGCTGCACAATCATTCAATCCCGAATTCCACAGATTCAAATCAAATGGCATTTGTTTGTGGTTAGTAAAATACATTCACAAAATGTATCTAGTACATGAATAATTGTGTGTGCATTCATTAATAATAATGAGATTAATATCATTCCATACAAAAACATCTGTCTAGTGCATGTATACATAAGTACATGTTTTTTTTTAACCCTCACATAGGTACTTAAGGTACTAAAAATGAGGAACTGCACAACAGTCAAAAAGTTCCTTCTAGCATGTTTACATAATAAACGATTAAATAACTACACAGATCCAAAACGCATTTGTTGTAAATAGCACCCAAGTATGTGAGGAAAAATATAGCAAATTTATTATGAACCAAAGAGGATTTCTTGTGGATTTTATCCTGTAGAAACCCACCTCTCTGCATCTCCCAGGTAACTGGCCATCCAGCTCATGGTGTTGCTGACTCCAACACTGTCTACTGCCGACTCTGACGCAGAGTTTTCCCTCTTGATGTGATCAGATGTTGCTGCAATTACTTCTTCTTCTAAAGTCATCATGTTCATGTTCTGAAACAAGCAGCTGAGTACTTTCAAAATGTTGGATTATACATCAGCAAATATGAATGCTATACTGTAGATACTATTTTCCACATACTTGGATTAGGTTTTATCAATCAATCAATCAATCAATCAATCAATCAATCAATCAATCAACTATCCATCCATCCATCCATCCATCCATCCATCCATCCATCCATCCATCCATCCATCAATCAATCAATCAATCAATCAATCAATCAATCAATCAATCAATCAATCAATCAATCAATCAATCAATCATCCATCCATCCATCCATCCTTCCATCTGATTGTTGGACCCTTAAAAAAAGCTTGAATTTCAAACATTCAAGCCAACATAAAAATGTTGTCTTATCAAACTGTATTAGTTATTAATGAAGTCCTAAGCCACATCCACACCAAGCCATTCAAGTTGGTAATTTCCATTTTCAGTTTCCTAACATCATTGTTTTCCAAAGTAAGTGGTTTTGGAGAATTTTTTTTAAACAGGAGGAGGAAAATGCAGATCCAATGTGGATAAAAGCGTTTTTCAAATGAAATCGTATTAGTGTGGAAGTGGCCCAGAACTCGAATTAATCACAGGCCCCCCCACATAATTTGAAAGCCGAGACTTTGTTGTACCAAAAAAAATTATTATATTCCCTCACTCCCCTAATGTAGCCTATGAAAAATGAAATAGAGCTGAAGTAGTGATATGATAATATTAATTATCAATCTAATTCTACCTAAAGTACAGTTAGTGTTACTATAGTAAATTCAAAGTTGGTGATGCGTCACAAGACTTCAAAATTAGATGAACCGAGGTACAAATGTGTACCAACCTGTATAATTAAAAACCAAATGATATACTCCAAGTCTAGATAAACATTTTAATGCAAAGAGAAACATGACGATAGATTTGATTATTATGACTGATAAACGCCCCCCCATTTTTAACCCTCTCTACTAATTTGCTCTCAGAGCCCCCTGGCATCCTTTGAATGCCCCCTGGGGGTGGTACCACCCCGTTCAGGACCCCTGCATTAGCACTACAAAAAGATCTATATTGACAGTTTATTTTCGTGCCTCACCTGCAGGTCTCCAGTGTTCTCCAAATCCTCTTGGCTTGTCCGTAGATCAGAGATTGTCCCTGTGCTAGCCATTTCTCTTAATCTCAGCCTGTTTGCCAGCCTTTCCTTGCCAAGTCTACCAGTTGGCACTCTACGTCCTGCAGCTTGTCTCGAACTCCATCGGCCACCTCCACAAGAGGCCAGCTTTGTCTGAGAATGCTCCCCATCTCTCTGCTCTTTGACCACAGTACCTTCTCTAGGCTTGGAAGGGCACGTTTTAGACTTGTAGGCATGTTCTTCCAGTCCGAGTGGGGCAGAACAGGGTTTGCTGAGCAGAGTTCGGTGGCTCTCAGGGTTGGGCTTGTGTTTCTTACTCATTGGGGCATCACCATGACTAACACTGCTATAAAAACTGGACGGTTCTGACCTGGGTCTTCTCAAGTCTGCAAAGATACAAAATTAAACTCAAACTGACTTTTCTGACAAAGCTTCAGACTTTTTAGTTTCCGCTTCTGAGTTACTCAAGTAGTTACTTAGTTACTTAATGGGCAAATCTGTATAGAATTAAATATTATAACTCACCTGAGCCGGAGCTTGAAGCAGAACTGGTGATGTTGCTTTCTTTCAGTCCAACTGAAGCCGTTTCAGTTCCCCAAACATTCATCCAGCCCTCTACGGTTGATGCCTCAACAGATGGAGAGAAAGGCATGCTGGGAGTTGTTGTCAAAGCTCCTGACTGCTGCTCTTCCCTCTGAAGACTTTCCAGATACTCAGCAAGCTTGGTGTGGCCACGGGACCGGGCGATAGCCAGCGGTAAACGACCCAAAGAATCGGGGATGGCCAAAGCTCGACGATCCCATTTATACAGAACCACCGTCGCCTCCATGTGACCCAAAGCACAGGCCCACATCTAAAGAAATTACCAATAAATACATTTATTTATTACTAATTAAATTTAATTTGAATTTGGTTAAGGAAATTGAAAGTTGTCTCAACTAAGCTTGCACAGAATCCTCATGCCACGGTTTTAAGGGCTTTAAGTCTTTGCATCCGTGTGCACTCTTTTTCTATTGTTTCTATGTAAACATGCTCTAGACATATGTTTTTGATAGTTGTGAAATGTATCTCAGTTTTTTTTTCAGCGTCTTGCAAAGGACTGCCATGTTTTTTTTACAATCAGTGTCAGGTTTAAAAAGAATGGCAACTTTTAAAAGAGCATCTCAAGTAACCTGTGTTCTGTTATATTTGTTGTGCCGTGCCTTTGCTGGGATAAAATAGATTGTTATGATTAAGGTATTGTGATCTAACTAGTCTCAACACTCACCAGTGGTGTGCAAGAGAAGTGATCAACATTTAGAGGATCCACCTCCAGTTCCAGGTCAATACTGTCTGCATGCTTTGTGCTGTGGAGACAAACAGCAAAATATAGAAAAAGTATATGTGGCATCTATGTGCATTTAGATCCAGTTTCCAATCAGCATACTCACCGCCACTTGATAAGTGTTTGGATAAGGGTGGTGTAACCCTGGGCGGCTGCCAGGTGGAGTAAAGTCATGCCCCGGAACGTCTTGCAATGGATTAGGTGCTTGGACTTGGCCCAGCAGGACCGGTTCATCATTTTCTCGCAAACTACAACCACGCGGCTCTCAAAGGAGCTGCCCGCCTGACCCTGGCCCTGACCTGGTGAAAACTAAAAGAACAAATCAAACATTGAATGGAATCAGTTTAGAGTTGCACCAAGAATTTGATGCTGAGTTCCATTAAATTATATCTCAGTTTAGAACTCGAATAATACCTGTGCCTGGTCGGAATTGCCTCTTCCTCCTTCTCCTCCACTACTTCCGGTTCCTCCACTCTCTGACGTGCCTCCACCACCCTGCTGCTGCTGACCAGCCATCTCTGCCATTCTTCTCTCCATCTGCTCCAAACGTTCCAGGATGGACATTCTGAACTGGTTATCTTTACAGGAAACCAGGAGAACAAGTTAGGGGCTGTTCACACTGAACATATTTTTGCATCGATCCGCACTGTTAATTTTTAAAACATTTTCAGCATCTCAAATAGTTTTTTAAAAACACTATTAAAAAAATGTGCCGAGATGCCTGCATTCTGTTCTATTCATTGCACAGTATTTAGTTGTTGTTTTTTCTGCAAGAATTAATTTATTTTTAAAGATAACTTAGAAACCTTTAAAGAAAGAACTAGCGTGAGCTTCGCTTCAAGATTGTTAATCGATGGTAAATGCTTCTGCGGAAGCCATCAGCAGGGCTGTTTCTGAGAATATGGGGCTATTAGCAAAATCCTACTTCCTTCCACCTCGGGTCACAAGGGGGTCCCCTATAACAGTCTAATTCGTCACACAGGTCACATAAACTACAACACATAGAGAATGTTTTACCTAGATATCATATAGAGACAGTGTTGTTTTCCTGAACTACCAAACACAAACCCCTCAATTAATCATTTAGAGTAAATGTGATTATGGTCAACCTTGAAAAAAAATAAAAATAAAATTAAAGATAAACATCATATAAAGACACTACCTGGTCTCTTATATGTTGCGATCAGCTAATGTTACTCAATCTACACCACGCCATCGTTCAGATAGAACATTTCTTTCAACCACTAAAGATAGTCTCACTAATAATCTTCCAGATCTATCTCATATACTCAGTAAGCCCCAAAGTCTAAAAGAACTTGAGGATATAACAGAAAATATAAATAAACTTTAAAGTCTTCTCTAGCACTCTTGATAGTGTCCCCTTTGATTAAAGAAAAAAGACCCGCACCATGGTACAATGATCACACTCATGCTCTCAAGAGAGCAGCTCGGAAAATGGAGTGCAAGTGAAAGAATACAAAATTGGAGGTATTTTGCGGTGCATGAAAGGATAGAGTCTGCAGCTACAGACAGGCACTAAAAGCAGCCAGGTCAACATATTTTAGCAAACTCATAGAAAATAACCACAACAATCCTAGGTGTTTATTCAGTGTTGTGGCTATATTGGTTAGGAATAAAGCCTCAACAGAACCAGATGTTCCGTCGCAGCACAAGAGTAATGACTTCATGAATTTCTTTACTGATAAAATTGAAATAATCAGAAATAAAATAAGAATTATACAATCATCTGTCACAGAATTTCAGAAAACAGTGTCTTATAATTTTCCTCATGTGCAACTTTAATCCTTCGCTGTCATAGTTCATGAAGAGCTAACAAAACTTATCGAAACATCAAAAAACCCTGTAATCTCAGAACCTCTTAATATTATTAACTCTTTGCTATCCTTAGGACATGTCCAAAGAAACTTTAAAATGGCAGTTATCAAACAGCTTAAGAAGCCACAACTTGATCCTGGAGAATAGGATAATTAATTATAGACCGATTTTAAAATTCCCGTTTATGTCAAAAATATTAGAAAAGTTTGTGTCCTCCCAATTATGTTAATTTCTACAGAGAAATAGTATATTTGAACAATTTCAGTCAGGATTTAGGCCACACCACAGTACAGAGACTTCACTTATCAGAGTTACTAATGACTTGACTTATCATCTGATAACAATGATAAGAGCATTTCTCCTCTAGTGCTTTTAGATCTTAGTGCTGCCTTCAACACGATAGATCACAATATTCTCCTGAATAGGCTGAAGAATTATGTTAGCATTTGTGGAGCTGCATTAAAATTGTTTAGGTCCTATTTAGCAGACCTCTGCCACTTTGTCTGTGTAAAGGAGGAATTGTCAAATCAAACAAAAGTTAAGTATGGAGTGCCACAGGGATCAGTTATAGTGCCTCTGCTTTTCTCCTTATATATGCTTACCTTGGGAGATATCAGGAATCATGGAATACGTTTCCACTGTTATGCCGATGATACCCAACTTTATATTTCTTCGAAAACCAATGAAATTTCACAATTCTCCAAATTAGCAGAGTGTATCAATCAAAGATTGGATGGCCAGAAATGTCCTTCTACTCAAATGTCCTTCTACTCAACTCTGACAAAACAGAGGTACTAATTATTGGATCAAAAACCTCTAAGAATAAGCTGCTAAAATCTAATTTAACTCTCGATGGATGTACTGTTACATCTTCTTCAACAGCAAAAAACTTAGGTTCTATATTTGATACCCATATGTCATTTGAAAATCTCATTTCCAATGTTTGTAGAATAGCATTCTTCCACCTAAGAAATATTGCTAAGTTATGACACATGCTCTGTTGCTGATGCCGAAAAATGAATTCATGCGTTCACGACCTCAAGACTAGATTATTGTAATGCATTGCTGGGAGGATGTCCAGCAAGTTCAATAAACAAACTTCAATTGGTTCAAAATACAGCAGCCAGAGTGCTGACTAGAACCATGAAATATGATCATATTAGCCCCATTTTATTATCATTACATTGGCTACTTGTTAAATCTCTTATTAATTTAGAAATTCTGTTAACTACATACAAAGCTTTGAATAGTCAAGCTCCACAGTACTTCAGTGACCTTCTGACATGCTATATTCCATCGCATTCATTATGATCACAAAATTCTGGCATGTTAATTGTTCCTAGAATATCAAAATCCACAAAAGGAGGTAGATCCTTACCCTATTTGGCTCCAAAACTATGGAATAATCTCCCCAACACAGTTCGGGACCCAGACACACTCACTTAGTTTAAGTCTAGACTAAAGACTCATCTATTTAGCCAGGCATACACCTAATTTATTCTGGCATCTACGCTAATATTATTCTTTTTGTTTCCTATCCCGAGGTCACCAGAACCGTCCGGATCCAGCTCCATTCCTACATGTTATCGGACTCCATTGCTATGTGTCGTGATGATGACTAAATGCTGCCGGTACCAGCCAGACATCACTTCAGTCTATTATGATGGACCTCAGAGGATGAACTGATGCCAACTCCAACCATAAGACATGGGATACTTCATATGCCATTGCCTGAATCTTGGATTTAGGATAGAACTCATCAAAATTACCGGCCGGTTGAACTGTGAAGCACCTCATTGATCTAGGCCTGCATCACCTTGGTCTATTGATGGACTACACTCTTCAAATGGAATACATTTACTATATATAGATTATCAATAAATTGCCAACAAAAGCCTTCATCCACCAACTGACAAAGGACAATTGCATCTATATGAACTTCTGCAGTTAATCCAGGATGAACTTCAAAGATATTAGTTATTAATATTACAGTTCTTACAAAATCTTTGTTTAAACTTTAACACTTACTTAGTTTAATAATTTTAAATCATGACTTCCACTGCACATAAATAAGTAATATTGGCATTATATTCATGCTGGTTAGCCATAGGGGAACTGGCCCCCACAGTGAGTCTGGTTTCTCCCAATGTTATTTTTCTCCATTAACCAACATCTTATGGAATTTTGTGTTCCTTGCCACAGTCGCCTTTTGGCTTGCTCACTGAGGTTATAAATACAATTATTATTTAATTACTTATTTTTAAACACATTTCATAATCATATTTAATCAAACTACACAATGATGACTAAGACTTTATAGATATTAAGGTTTCATTTTCTGTTAATGCATGATTTTCTGTAAAGCTTCTTTGACTTGCCTAATTGAGCCATAACAGATGCCTCAGTCTTTCTCACAGCTTGTATCCACAAAATAACCTTGATTTGCTGGGCCCCCTGGTGGCTCAGGGGCCCTAAGTGCCTGCTTATATTGCTTATAGCTAAAAATTGCCCTGGCTATCAGTCTGTGTTATTTCAACTGTTTTTTATTCCCTAGGATCTCAAGAGGGAAAATCCACCAATCAGAGAATCGAGGTTAACAAACCGCGCCAATAGAGCTCAGCCTCGACTGCCCTCTTGCATGCTGCAATTGAGTTGGTCTCACTACACTCACAAATATCTTAAATATTTGTGTAAATCTGAATATTTTGCAATATACTTTTAAATATTTTATTTCTATACTTATAATCAATAACTTAAAATGAATTGTTTAATTTACGTTTTCAAACATCGTCATTCCCAATGAGCCATGGGATTGTAGTTAATTCCTTATGAAAGATGTTAAGTACACAGTCTTGAACCTTTGTCTTTTTGTCAGAATTCTGAATATTTCTCTGCTTCAAATCAAAGTATGTAATGTTGCGATTCACTTCGGAGCTGGTTGGTTTGGTTCATGGCTTATAAATCTTTTATGAAATTCCCATGATAATAAATGAATGGGAAAAATACTTTCAAAACAAAGATGGCTGAAAAAGTGGACAGGCACTGTGGCGCTCAATACCTTAAATATATCTGTACATATCAAGTAGTATCCTTGAGATATAGCTTCTACGTCCCATCCACTTCCACTATCATTGCATATACCATACTGACACCAGTTCTGATGCAGACAGGGCGAATTAAAGTAAATTTAATTCTGTTGAATAGCCGTACGACATGCATCGGGTCTTGTGTTTTTCCACCTCAAATACCAACCCTTGCAGACAAAAAGAGCAGCTCTGATTGAAGGCACCAGTGCAGCTTTGTTCAAACATTACTGCAGTGTTGGTGCAGTGCAGATGATGTCATTTCCACCTGCTCCTGGCTCTCTCTCTTTTTTCCTCATTCCCTCCACTCAGAATGCGGCACACGTACGCTCCTGTAGGCTGGGGGGAGGGGATGAGTGGAGGCGGGACCAAATTGCTCTTCAACGGGGCTGTGCCATAATCAACGCTCTACAACACCTCCAGCAGCCAGGAGACAACCAATCAGATGGCAGCAGACGAGCCAGGCAACTAAACGCTTGAGAGCTTTGTGTCAAATCTCAAACTGTTGACGGGCAGCGTTTCAAAAACAGACAGACCTAGTTGTGCGTTTATTAATACGATGAAGGAGAATACACTCAGATTTTGAGGAATTTTACTGCAATTTTTTTGTTATCAGTATATTTGTCTTACTTTTCAGTACAAATCTAAGCATCCTTAAAATGAGATATATCTACTTGACAAGCCAAATATCAAGTTTTAAGATTAATCCAAACCAAATTAGGTGAAATCAATTCTTAAAAGAAAAAACGATTTGCCAATGGGGTAAGAAATATAAACTTGTATTCATTTTGAATTAAGCTTTATTTAACACATTGGCTAATTATTTTTTATTTTTTATTTTTTATTTTTTTTACTACATTTTATTAGATTTCTCTGAAAACAAGACTTGATATCTATTTTATTTTGCTTGTAAAGTAAATGTGCCTTGTGTTAAGAATGTTTAGATATTTTAACTGGAAAGCATGACAGTAAGAAAATACTAAGTATGAAAATAATTTGCTGTTTACAGTAACCCAAAGTATGTTTGCGTGCGGTGACCGTATTTAGAACATACACAGCAACTATATTCTAAAAGGGTAAAATCAGGTAAACTTGTCCTTTTTCCCAATCAGTGGCTCAGTTTAACTGAATTCAACCTAAGTTCTTAAGACATGTCACAACAAACTAATGCATGCAAAATTCAAACCCTAGACACCAAACACCAAGTATGTATTTTTTGCAGTATGCATTCTATGAAACCCACATTATAAGCTTTAAAAATGCTTTAGATACTTAAAACACAAAATCAATCAAAACCATATGTAATCCTTCAGACTTGACTTACCAAGTACCCAACAACAACGATAACCTTCACTAACACTGACCAATGACGAGGCTCATGCACAAACTAGCCCATAAGTGTCTAAAAAAAGCCCAACTGTACTAAACAGCCTGTACCAATCTATATTACCTTTTTTCAAGAGATGTTACATCAGCTTTGGAAGCGGTCCCCTGGCCTTGATGGGCTCCTGGTCATTCAGACCTTTTTCACGCCTTGAGTGAGAGAACTGAACTCTCTATTTGCTGAATTGTTGGTTTTCTCATGGTAATATTCTAATACAGAGCCCGAGCCTGAGTTTCATCAGAGTTGCATCATGCTATTCAGAGTGGGGGCTTCTGCGCAACAGGGCCTCAAAAATCACGCACTTGTTGAAGATCTACTGCAGTTTATGCTGCCTAAGAGTAGTAATAAAGAAAGTACAGGCTTTAAGGTTGCTGTACTATTGAAGTCAACAGAAACTAAATGACAATTTGGCATAATACCTTCATTGAGTTAGGAACGCATATTGCACAATCCAATATTTGAAACATCTGACTTCAGAGCGCATGTTTCCTCGTTTGTTAATTATTTTTAGGGCTTGTTTTTAACACCCAAGCTCTCCCGAACACTTCCACAAGGATTTGTTTTAAATCTATAACAGACTGATATTGTATTTATGCCACTCATGCTATAAATGCGTCCAACAGAATAGAAAAAAAAAAAAAAAATATATATATATATATATATATATATATATATATATATAAATAACTTGCAATGATTTTGTCTTAAGGGGATTTAGTTCAGCATGGTCTCAAATCTGGGATAACAGCTCCTAATAAGGTGAACATTGGTAGATCACTGACCAGGGAACATTTGCTTTTTGAAGGGAATTGGAAAGAAGCGAGACAGCTATGATGATGGCATTATTTCTCTGTCAACCATAATCCTAGCACTGATTATGTGTATTAACTCACCTCGTATAACACATAATATCACAAGTTTAAGTATTTCTAAATCAACTTCTTGTATCCAGCTGAGACTTGTAAGCAGACCAAAGGTTCAGTGGCTTGTTTGAAAAAAGCAGCCTGTTCTCATGACAATTACATGACCGTGGCAGCACTTTGCAAAACGAAATGGCTAGCGTTATTTCACATTTAGCTGCAGTTTCCCAGGGAAATTTCCAGCAGGGGGCGCCAAAAGCGAGTGAAATGTTGTTGTAATCAGATGAGGTTTAACTCTCACTTAAGGTGAATATGAGATGGAGGTTTTAATTAATAAAATGTTCCTCCCTAACTAAAAATATTTACTTAATCCTAGCCAAAAGTGTTCTAAAATCAAATGAGAGTGGAACAGAACAGACATTTTTACCCATAACCAACACCCAAAGCTAATAGATGGTGTCCTAATACAAAATGAGAAATGAAATTTTGTGTCGCTTCTATGACACTTTCAGCTCACATGTCAGATTGTGTGCTTGGCTGAGCTTGAACCGTGGACTTCATAGTAAAACACTCTGAGGCGAGCTTCCGCAACAGCTTATCACGTCAGAATAAGTGTGGGTAAAATTTAGCATTTTTCAAATGACGCGTTATAGTAAAAGTGTTTCAATATCATAACATAGTAATAGTGCACAAAAAAGGGTTTATTAAGTCATTATCAGCCACTGTAGTGGCTTATTTGCATTAAGTGAATAAAATGTAAACAATTTGTAGAGCCTCTAGTGATAATTTCAAACATAGAAGGTAGCATGTAAAAGTTAATTTGCAAAAATATAGTTATAGAAATGTGACCTATGAGACTAGGTTCAAAAAAGGGTATTTACAATTCCTTACCTAACTCGAACAGAGAAACAAAGACTTCCAGTACCATAAAGACCTTCATCAGTACATCCTAACAAACCTTACACAGATCTTGCAAGAAACTCCTGACCTCTGTTTTTCAAAATGTGAACAAACTTTCTGATGTGAAAGTGATGGAAAAATTGGAAATAATTACAGAGAAAATACTAGCTTAGAGATCAGCATCTGCTTTGAATGACCATTACAAATCAACAAAGAAAAGAACATAATAAAAAGTTGTGTATACCTGATAGCAGACAAAACTTAGAGCAAGGGCAACACAGCAATATTACTTTAGCTTCAGACTTGCTTAAACTACTCAATTTAGTTCAGACTGATAAAGATATAAACGGATAAAGAAATAACAGCTTAATCTCACTCGAGAGCAATGGAGTGGGGGCTCCAATAGCAGACACAAGCCCTGCATTTCATAGAATTCCACAGGATATCTCATCAAGGTGGAATAGGGATCTTTGAAATTTAGATTTAGTGTTTATAGGGACCTAGTTGCAAGTTTCCTTATATGGGCAGAAAACAGACAGGACAGACAGATGAGTATGAACAAATATAAGACAGCTAAAGATGTTCAAAATAATAACAATAAAGTCTAAATAGAGGGAAAAGACAAAAGCAAGAAACTTGATATAAGTTGTCAACAGGTGGGTACAACATTTTGGGTTTTGCCAAAAAAACAATGATAATTCTCACTATTAAACTGCACATTTCTAATGATTCCAAAAAAAGGGTCAACTTCATGGCACAGTAGATTCGCTCTCTCCCTTGAGCTGACCGCTTCTGTAAATAAGGTCAACAGTCTCGACTGCTCAGTGTCACTGTCGCTGTCCACCGCATGTGGTGCTGAAAACAGTCGCACTACCAACACGATCACACGGGAAGTTGGCATGCTGTTTCCGAAAGTTATGATACCCTTGGATCAGCAACAGTATGCCGACTCACTGACATGTCATATGTCCCATCGGACATATTTGGAACGGCTAAAAAAAATAAACTTTCCCTCATGGCACGACAGTTGCATTAGAGACCACAGTTCAATCCCCATTGAAACGAGAAAGTAATCACGTTTGTATAAACAATCACGATATAAGGAAGTTGCATTTTTATCCATAATATTGCATTTTGGGTTTTTGTTGATGGGTAGGTTAAATAAAATATGCATTTCTCTTCACTGTTTTACACCCTGTTAAGCTGAAAACATTTTTACAACTGGCTTCTGGCGAACTCTCCTGGATATAAATGGATGTCACACGTGTTTATATGATCTAAAACACGTTTTCAAATTCGGTCAACGTATACCGATTTCAGTTAAAGAAATATCGGCACACACTTGCTGAATTTTATGTGAGATTAGGCTACCACTACACCTGACTGACTTTTTATAAACAGCTTCTTTACACAAGAGATCAAGACTTCTCTGAGTTTACAAACTTGAAAGTTAAATAACCTTTTACAACCTTAAAACTACCTAAATTTAAAGCATGATTACTCTATGACTGATTTTAGGGGACTTGTTCCAATCTCTAACATATGCAGGATCTTCCATTCTGCACCCATGAGTCTATAGTGAATATTTTCTGCACTACAACACACGTGTGATGCTAAGATGCTTAAACGCTGGCATCAACACAGGAGCTTCAGACAACATGAGAGTAAATAATGCAAAATATTTCCAGCAGCAAATAAAATGACACATTGTTGTTAAGAAACATCACAAACATGGGAAAGAATAACATATGACACATGACAAAGACACTGTGTGCAGAAGTACAACCAACATCTACACTTCTCATATTAAATCAAATAGAATCCTAGTCTATCAAAATAGAAACCTGTGCATGTGGATCAAGTTTATCTTAACACCAAACATCATGCATACTGACCCCAAAAAGTAAACGGTGGTGTATGTCACTCACACATGTTCTTCGTCCAGCGTCAAACTAACCGCAGGACCCGTTTGGCGCCGGAGCCAACAAAAATAGAACAAAGTGTAAGTGAGGAAAGTGTGGGGAGAGGGAGGGAGAGAGAGAGAGAGAGAGAGAGAGAGAGAGAGAGAGAGAGAGAGAGAGAGAGAAATCCCCCTCCTCTACACCTCCTCCTGTTCCCTCCCCATCCCTGATGCCGATGCTTTGTCTCCTCTGCTATCGTACGGAGACGTTGGACTACATCCGCCGCAGGTACGCGCTTTACGCACCGCTTTCCGCACCGCTTTCCGCGTAGTCTTGCGCCAACGGTTGGCTTTCCAAACACTCGCAGGCATCGCACTTCTCCTTTTCCAGCAGAAAAAAGGAAACAGTTGATGAAAATGAAAAAAAAAAAAAAAAATGAAAATAAATAAATAAATAAATAAATATATATTCCGCTTCTGTCGTAGGCTATATGTTATATGATATCGCGAACATTTCACGCGTCCCTACCAAGCGTCTCCAAACAGCGAGCGGTCCTGTCGTATTTGATTCATATTAAAAAGCGCTTTTACAGCTTTTTACGACGGCATGTGGACCCAAAGTACTAAGCTTTTAATCTAAGACTGAAATCGATAATTATGAGGCGAATCTAAAGTTATATGGTGGTTGGATGTGGATGTGGAGCTTTTGGGAGTGGCAGCGCGCGAACACAATAGAGCCGCTGCGATCTCTGATATAACCGATTGAAACAATGTGAAGGTCCGTTCACACGACACGGGTGTTTTGCGACAAATCTGTGTCAACAGGAGGCAGATTTAGTCCAGTGTCCTGTGCTACAGTACCTGCAATGCAATGCTGCAGATAATGTGTTTTTCTCCTCTGCATTATGACAAATCAGGGCAGGTTCTGTCGTTTCGCACACACAACGCGCTGGATCCGAGCAGACGGCATGCTGGGAGACTAAAAATTCTGGCACTGGAGATTGATAAAAAAAAAAATAATAATTATATTAGATGAACGAGATTTCATCTCCTAATTTCCAATCTATCTTTAACATTTCCCCAATTTTTAAGGGTTTATTTGACGTCCAAGTCTATTTATATGATAGCAACTGTAGTACTGTACAACAGGACATGGCCCTCTCAGGTACAGCATATTTATATATCCTTAACTGATTTATTGAATTTCACCAAGCTTATCAAGAACATGTCTGGTTCATGTTTAAAAAAAGGACTTGAGATAAGAAATTCGATTTTGCATAAATACAATTATGCATATTTTTAGGATCATTAAGAGTTTTGGGTTTTGACATTATTTTCATGACAGTTAAGCACATTTGAATGCCCAAAAAATAAATCAATAAATCAATAAAAATCGTGATTTCATAATTGTAATACGGGAAAATTATATACCGTTTAACTTGAATTTTAAAAAGTATTTTGACATCATCACTCAAAAACATTTGGAGGATTTATGCATTTTAATTTCATAACAAAATGCCATCAAATTGAATTGGGTAATCTTTAATAAGTAAAAAAACTGATTTGGAGTTTTATGAATTTAATTTAGTTGAAAATTACACAATTACATTTGATGGAATTTTGTTATGAAATTGAAATTTCACACAAATTGGCACACAAACACATTAGCTTTCGCTCTTCAGCAAGCGCTCTATGTCTATTGTTTGTCTTATTTGGTGTTGTTTGTCTGATTTAAAAATTTTATGGCCACCGAGCAGTTCAAGAAGTGCGTGCACCCCTGCCTTCGTTTCATTACGGGTAGGGACACGCACGCTTTATGTGTGAACTGTTTGGGAGCGCAGCACGCACAGGCAGCTCTCGAGGGATCTGCCTGTGAAAGTTGTGAAGCACTACCCATGAGAGTGCTGCGCTCCCGGTTGGCGTGCTTTGATGAGCACGGTCAGGCTCGCGTTCCCCACGGATCTGGTCCCGCGTCTGTTGAGGCAGCGCAGCGGTTGAGATCGTGGGGTTCGCAGCGGGATCTTGCAGATGAGAATGAGACAGCTACGGCACTTTCTCATTCTTCGTTTGAGGATCCCGAGCCTAATGTGAGTGGTGCAGAAGCCCGCGTCGCGGCTTCTTCTGCCCACGATCAGGTCCCAATGCTTGAGCTCTCTGCTTCCGAGGAAGTGGATATGCTCAGCATTGATGCGGACGACCGTGAGTCAAGCACGCCTGTTCTCGGCCACGCTTATGAGGAGCTGGTTGAGGTTGTGACGCGTGCCGTGGCCAGACTTAACATTAGCTGGCCACAAAATGAGCAGGGAACGCTGGTCGGAAGCAAATTAGACGAGCGTTTCCTGCGGCACACATCACAACCCCAGCGCCGGGGTTTGCCGTTTTTCCCCGATCTCCACAAAGAGATCTCGAGATCGTGGGATAAACCACATTTGTCCCGTGTCTCCAGCCCCAGTGTGGTTGATTACAGCGATGTTTTTGGGGCACGGGATATGGGCTATGGGAAGATGCCTGGTGTGGAGGAGGCTTTAGCCGGTTACCTCTCTCCTGAGTCGGCATCTTCCCTTAAAACCACGGCGCTGCCTAGTAAGCCCTGCAGAGATACATCTGCATTAATAAGCAGAGCTTACATGGTGGCTGGTGACCTCCTGAAAGATTTAGACGAGGGGGAAGGGCCAACTCCCGAAGATATCGCAGAGTTGCGCAGTGCCACAGATCTGTCTCTCCGGGCCACTAAAGAGACGGCCCGCTCTATGGCAGCTATGGTGGCCACGGAGAGGCATCTATGGCTAAATTTGTCGGGCATAAAAGAAAAAGATAAAGCTTTTCTGCTTGATGCTCCGCTCTCGCCCTCTGGCCTGTTCGGCGACGCCGTTACATCGGTCGTCGACAGGTTTCAGGAGGCGAGGAAACAATCTGCGGCGTTCAAGCAGTTCCTCCCCCGTAGGGCAAAGTCTAAATCAAGTAGGGTGGGGCAAGCAGATCAGCCCCAGCCTTCAGTCAGCTCCTCGCACCGCGCAGAGCAAAAGGAGAGCGTTTCCTCTAGAGCCCCTCCTCCAGGAGCTTGGCAACAGAGGAAACGCTCCCAGCGGAAGCCCTCCAGCCAGAGGGGCGACCTGAGGGACATCCTTAAGGCTAGGAGGGCTTCGGGAAAGAGGTCCTAACCAGGGTGGTAGAACCTCGGAGGGCTGTCCCTCCCGCTGCAGAGCAACCGAGGTTGTTCTCGCAGCGGAGTCCTCAGGGAATCGGTGTCGGTTTCCCGCCGTCTCTGACGCTTCGGGCCACATCAATTTCCAGCGAACGCACACCGTGCCATTCGTGTCAAAAAAACACACATCAATTGTGGTCACGAGAACTGTGTCGACTAAATCCTGCCGGTGTCCCGCTTCAGGAAGTCGAGAACAGTGCTCGGAAAACACCCGAGACCAGCCTCGAGAGGCTGGTTCCCTTAGTAGGTTTTGTAGAGGCATGGAATCATCTTCCCAACATATCTGCATGGGTCCTGCATATAATAAAATCAGGGTACAGACTGCAGTTCGAGCACCGCCCCCCCCAAATTCTCTGGGGTGGTGCAGACTACAGTGGTTCCGGAGCGGGCTCAGGTGATGGAACAAGAAGTGCAATCTCTGCTGCTGAAGGGGGCCATAGAACGTGTTCCTCATTCAGACAGGGAGTCCGGTCTTTACAGCCAGTACTTTATAGTTCCAAAAAAGGATGGGGGGTTGAGGCCGATTTTAGATCTCAGAGTTTTGAACCGGTCTCTGAGGAGGTTCAGGTTCAAAATGCTTACTATTCCTGTCATCGTGAGTCAGATCAGATCCGAGGACTGGTTTGTCATGATAGATCTAAAAGACGCCTATTTTCATGTATCCATCCTTCCATGTCACAGGAGGTTCCTGAGGTTCGCTTTCGGGGGCGAAGCTTACCAATATCGGGTTCTTCCGTTCGGCCTAGCACTATCTCCCCGCACGTTCACCAAATGTATGGATGCAGCACTTGCTCCACTGAGACTTCAGGGCATCCGCATACTCAATTATATCGACGACTGGCTCATTCTGGCCCAGTCTCGAGAAATGGCGGTTCGGCATCGAAATGTCGTCCTTTGCCACATTCGAAATTTGGGGTTGAGACTCAACACAGAAAAGAGTGTGTTACAACCATCCCAGTGCACAACGTTTCTAGGTGTTGTGTGGAACTCGGTTACGATGCAGGCACGCATGTCTCCTGCACGCATCGAGTCCCTTATGGCGATGGTGTCCGGGTTAAAGCTAGGCCAGGCCATCACTGTAAAGCGATTTCAAAGACTGCTGGGCCTCATGGCAGCGGCATCCAACATTATACCTTTGGGCCTTCTACACATGAGGCCCCTCCAGTGGTGGCTGAAAGCCAAGGGGTTTTCCCCCAAGGGGAATCCATTTCGTATAAGCACAGTAACGTGCAGATGCCTTCGTTCTCTGCTAATATGGAAGAAACCTTGGTTCCTGTCCCAAGGACCAGTGTTGGGAGCGTCATGTCGCCGGAAAACCGTTTCGACAGATGCCTCCCTCACTGGCTGGGGCGCGGTCGTGGACGGCCGCTTTGCCAGGGGTCTGTGGCAGGACCATCATCATTCTTGGCACATAAACTGTCTAGAGATGTTGGCTGTGTTCAGGGCTCTGAGGAGCTTCCTTCCAGACATCAAAGGTTACCATGTCCTAGTACGTTCGGACAATACATCAGTGGTAGCTTATCTGAACCGACAAGGGGGACTCAGATCGCGCCCTCTGTGCAGACTGGCACATCAAATAATTATTTGGTCCCAAGGGAAAATACTGTCTATCAGAGCAATGTATATTCCGGGGGTTCAGAATCAGGGAGCAGACATCCTGTCGAGGCAGGGGCTGAGGCCCGGGGAATGGAGACTTCATCCAGAGGTGGTGAAGTTGATTTGGGACAAATTTGGACCATCGGAAGTGGATCTGTTCGCATCTCGAGAGACGTCCCACTGTCCACTTTGGTTCTCCCTCTCACATCCAGCCCCACTGGGGTTGGACGCCATGGTACAGGCTTGGCCGAGGCTTCGCCTGTACGCATTTCCCCGATCGCTCTGCTCCGGGAGTCCTGGAAAGGGTCCACCAAGAGGGCATCAGTCTACTTCTGGTTGCCCGATGTGGCCGGCCCAGTATGGTTCTCAGACATAATTTCACTCCTGATAGCTCTGCCATGGCAGATTCCTCTGAGGAGGGATTTGTTGTCTCAAGCAGGGGGCACAGTTTTCCACCCTCGTCCAGAGCTGTGGAAACTGTGGGTCTGGCCCCTGAGGGGGTTCAGTACCTAAATGCTGGTCTATCAGCAGGGGTGGTTGAAACCATACTTAACTCTAGGGCTCCGTCTACTAGGAGATTATATGGCCTCAAGTGGAATGTGTTCTCCACTTGGTGTAGAGAACATGAAGTAGATCCAGTCAACTGCCCGGTGGCTTCAGTTCTGCAGTTTCTTCAAGATCGTTTCTCTGCGGGTCTCTCCCCTTCCACACTTAAGGTGTACGTGGCGGACATTTCGGCTTTCCATGCACCACTGAGTGATGGGCCTCTGGGGAGGCACCAGCTGGTCATTCGTCTTCTCCGTGGTACATGGAGGATGAGACCGACAACCAGGTCCAGGGTTCCTGCCTGGGACCTGGCGGTGGTTCTCGAAGGGTTATCCCTGGCCCCCTTCGAACCCCTTCAGTCGGCTTCACCCAAGGACCTGATGTTCAAGATGGCTTTTCTCTTAGCTATTACCTCTCTAAAGAGGGTGGGAGATCTTCAAGCCCTGGCAGTAACACCAGCTTGCTTTGAGTTCGCCCCTGGCGGAGTTAAAGCCATTTTGCACCCGAGACCTGGCTATGTGCCTAAGGTGCCTTCTAACACGGCACGGTCTACGGTCCTGCAGGCTTTTCATCCTCCACCTCATGTGTCGGCAGAAGAAGAGAGGCTCCATTTGCTCTGCCCTGTCAGAGCTTTGAGCGTTTACCTCGAGAGGTCCTCTTCTTGGAGGAGGTCGGACCAACTGTTAGTGTGTTTTGGGTCACCTAAGAAGGGGCTCCCTGCCTCGAAACAAACCATTAGTAATTGGATTGTTCAGGCTATTATCTCGGCCTACAAGGTGCGCAATTTGCCTTCACCTTTGGCCATAAGGGCTCATTCAACTAGAGCCATGGCGTCCTCTAGGCCTCTCTTATCGGGAGTACCCCTCCAGGAGATCTGTGAGGCAGCCAGTTGGGCTACCCCGCACACTTTCATCAGGTTCTATAGTCTGCACCTCCCTAGTACGCCTGGTGCACGTGTGCTCTCGTCCTAGCTGAGTGCCTGAGTTCAGTTTCACTCTAGGGCAGGCCTTTTTTCGGTGCGTGGCCTAGTGGGCATTCGTTCCCCAAAGAGTCGTTTTCAACGACGCAGTGCGAGTTCCCTCGGAAGGGGGAACATCCTGCCACGCCCCTCAATGCCTGAGAGCGGCTTGCTTCATCGCTAGGCTAATGTGTTTGTGTGCCGGCGTCACTTTTATGCATCCGGTTATGCCGTCACATGTTACGTCATGACGCAACACCAATCAAGATTGGAATAGTTTCATTCATAATTCAGAGGCGCACGCTAAGGAGCGTTCCCCAAAGAGTCGTTTTCAATGACGCAGTGTCTCGTTCCCTTCTCAGGGAACAAGGGTTATAGTCATAACCCGAGACGTTTTCCTTATACGCTAATAATGCAAAAAAACAACAACAAAAAAACAATGCTGGAGTACAAAAAAGTACATTGAAAGCAGGCTTTTTATTATCTAGTAATTAGACTTGTTTCCAGCTGTTTAAACATTCTTTGATCCAAATGTAACCTTCACACAGCTCCTCAAATCTTCACTGAGCCTCAAAAACTAGATTGTACTGTACAGGAATCATAAATAATCATAAGATACACAATAAAACAACTGTGATAGTCCATTGTTCTCTCAGAAATGAAAGCTTCTGGGTCCACTGCCTTTTGGGAAATGACCAACATGTCTCATAGAATGAACATTACTAAAACAACATGTTTGCAAACAGACATTTACATGCCGCGTTTTACATTTTGCTGCAGTTTCCTGGTGAAATGAACACTAGAGGCGCTACAACAACTGTGTGTTTTATAAACTTTCACACATATCACAACTACAATGGCTGATAAACACTTATTTTTTGCTCTATTATTCACAAACAAGACTTTGGACTTCAAGGCTTGTGGTTCAAGCGCAGCTAGACAGGCAAGTTCACAAATCAGATGAAAGTTTTATTTAAGTGACACAAAATGACATGTGGCTCCAGAAAATGTGCTTTCATGTCGCATTTGCTTTTAGGACAGTATCAGTAAGGTTTAGGTGTCGGTTAAAGGTAAGGATGTCTATTTTGTTCAACTTTCATTTGTTTTTAGGACACTATTGGTCAGGTTTAGGTTAAAGTTTTCATTAGGGAGGTACGTTTTAATTATTAAAATCTAATAATTCACCTTAAAAACCTTGTCTGATTAAGACATCATTTAATTTGCTTTTGGAGCCCCCCCTTGGACATTTCACTGGAAAACTACAGAGAAACGTTTAATGAAGAACATAATTTTGTTTCACAAAAATGTTGCTATGGTAACGTACGTTAATGAGACCTAGATGGAAATGACACTTGGGAAGACATGGATGGGCAGTTTACAGTAATCTTTTATCTCCAATAGTGCTGCAACTAATGATTATATTGAGAATCGATTAATCTAATGATTATTAGAACGAATATTCGACTATTCAGTGATTATTG
Source organism: Xyrauchen texanus (assembly GCF_025860055.1). Classification (NCBI taxonomy): domain Eukaryota; kingdom Metazoa; phylum Chordata; class Actinopteri; order Cypriniformes; family Catostomidae; genus Xyrauchen; species Xyrauchen texanus. The sequence continues at coordinate 5,455,941 of NC_068314.1, forward strand.
CAACAATTAATCATTAGCTCTTAACAGGTTGTGTACAGTGTCCCGACTTAAAAGGCTGTATTATACGTGCTTCCTAACAATAAAGAGGACAAAATCATCTTTTAAAAACATCTCTAAATGACATTCACTGAATTAAAGGGATAAAAATTACTTTTTATTAAGTTTAATTCAGTAAAGAAATTCACCTCAAAAAATCCTATTATCAAGTGTTTTTGTCTTGTTTTCCATTTAAAATTGTCTAAAAATCCTTAAAACAACATACATTTAATTGAGAAGCAACATATAAGATATTTTAACTTGCTTTAAGAGAATGTATCTTAAGTATATTTGTATCACTTGGTTATACTTCTGCGAATGCAGTAAAAACAAAATATACTTACATTTGTATGCAACAAAGAGGCGCTGACCGCACAGAGGTCACAGAAGGTGACAGTTTCAGAGTTTGTAGTTATTTACATGATCTGCTTCCATATTATTTGAACATTAATAAAGCTATAAAGCATTAAATATAACTGCATTTAAGATGTAACACTGGTGTGTTTCCTTTAAAGAGCTCCAACTCCGCTTATTCTGCAACGAGAGTGTTTCTGTATTTAAATATTTTGTATTTTTGCATTAGAATTCCCTCATACTTTACGATCTACATCACCTGAAGCAGTTTGGAAAGTTTAGAGCTCGTCTGGACTGTGAGCTGTTCTTTCATCCTCTCCTCAGTCTTTCGCGAGCTGCATTGCTGCTCACACGCGGCCTTATTACAGTTTAATGTGATCTCATGTTACGTTAAATGACATCAAACGACTATTCGACAACGAACATTTTTGTAGACAATTTTTTATTGTCGATGTTGTCGATAACGTTGACTAATCGTTTCAGCCCAAATCTCCAATAAACAAAAATGATGGTGAGGTGCTAGCCTGATAATAAGAATATTTCAAAATAAAACTTTTTTAATCCAAAGTGCACCATGTAAAGCACCATGACAGTAAAGCACCATGATGAACAGTAAAGCACCATGATGATTCTAATTGATGTGCCTGTTTTCTGTTTCTGGTCTCGAGAAGCAATGCATAAACTACCAAAACAAGCTACTTAGATGGAGAACAACCAGTTAAGTGTTAGTTGGAGTAAAAATGAATTACAGGCTCAATTTGTCATAACAACAACAATAACAACAAAAACGGTCATCTTGACTCTCTAAAGTATTGGCACAATAGACATGTTTTTTGACCATTTTTATAAATGTAATACTGGAGGCCGAATATTGAAAACAGGCAAATCGTGGAATACTTCCTCGTTCAGGAAAAAGGTGGTTACAAGCTAAGTCACAACTGAAGGTGACACCGGGGTCAGATTGGGAGACAAAATTTTACTGGGAATTTCAGGATTCTTGTGGCCCACTGAATATACACTCACTGAGCACTTTATTAGGAACACTATGGTCCTAATTAACTGCCCAAAGTGTTCTTCTGCTGTTGTAGCCCATCCGCCTCGAATTTTGACGTGTTGTGCATTCTGAGATGCTATACTGCTCACTACAATTGTACATAGTGGTTATCTGAGTTACTGTAGACTTTGTCAGTTTGAACCAGTCTGGCCATTCTCTGTTGACCTCTCTCATCAACAAGACATTTCTGTCCACAGAACTGCCACTCACTGGATGTTTTTTCTTTTTGGCACCATTCGGAGTAAACTCTAAAGGCTGTTGTGTGTGAAAATCCCAGGAGATCAGCAGTTACAGAAATACTCAAACCAGCCCTCTGGCACAAACAATCATGCCACGGTTTAAATCAATGAGATCAAATTTTTTACCCCATTCTGAAGGCAGTTCTGAAAATTAACTGAAGCTCCTGACCTGTATCTGCATGATTTTATGCACTGCACACTGCCATATGACTGGCTGATTAGATAATCGCATGAATAAGTAGGCGTACAGGTGTTCCTAATAAATTAATCCTTGAGTGTTGGTTTGACCATTGATATATAAATATCTATAGATAATATATCTTATTATTACTGATTTATATATAGGTTTTAATTAACATCATTCATTTCAGTGAAGACAGAAAAATCTGCGTTGCATGGTTTTAAGTATTTCCCATTATATGACACAAAACTGCTGCTATTGAGGCCCAATGGCACAATCCAATTTCAAATCCAATCCATAATAAGATCACACACAAATAACCATGGGGGGCATGCCAAAAAAATCTGTTTTTAAGTTGTAAATTGTCATGATAGGAGATCAGTTTTGTCTAGCTTTTTGTAGGGCAAAGTCTCCTTTCTCTTTCTTCGATCCACTTTTTTGTATTCAAAATTAAATATATTGTACAGTAATAATATATCATTTTAAAGGAGATTTATTCATTTAATTGGCTATTTCATTTTTGTATTTTTATATCAAAATATGCATCAGCCTGCTAGCAGCCCACAGGCCCAATGGGGAAAAAGTCCAGACTCTCCCAATGGCCCATCCGACCCTGGGTGTCACTAGTGCAAGTGTCTTCAACAGGGGGTCTGCCAGTACTCAATACTAAAACCAAAAAGAAGTCAACAGTAACAAGTAATTACTTAATGCACTGACAGACTGCTGGTTTCTAATGCTCACATGCTTATTTGTGGCATGCTCTGTTACACATTTGCCACAGAAATGTTGCTGATTCTCATGCCAGAGCTGTCAATACACTAACCTCACCCTGTAAAAGTGTTAACAATGCAGCTGTTCATATAAATGATCAAATGGGGTTCATGGTCAAAATGCCCTTCTTCTAAGAGATTAATGCAAACAGGTGGGAAAGAGCACAAATAATCTAGAGTGTTCAAATCACAATTGTCGTATAATTAGTATCCAATAAGTTGCTGTGAATGGAAACACATCATCTAAATGAGGAGTACAGTTTTAAACTGTTTAAACCAGCTGACATAATCAGCATCATCCTTGTAGACATGAAGGTATTACAGAAGCATCGGGCCAAGATCTGTCAACCCAGTCTGACTCATTACTTATTCAGGAATTGCTAATACAAACCTCGGACCAAAAGACCAAATCAGAGTCTCTTTGAGAAGTTTTTTCCATCTCAAATTTCCATTCCTCTTTGACTAGACAAACACTACCTGTGCATTTAGTTTAAAATATATGCAAAACCATTGGTTAAGTTACAACTAAATCTCCATTTATGCACCTGTCAGTCATTTAACATTTTGAAAACACTACTGCTACTGTTTGTCTGCTGGCAGCCATCCAACGACATTTGAGTCAAACATAAAATCATTGATTGACGATCTGCAAATGAAACTCAGCACTCAAAGATTAATGAAATGCAAAATATAGAAAAATACAAAATATAAATCTCTGAGAAGTACCGTCCAGAGAGAGCCAGTCGTGTTGAGAGGAGGGCAGAGCAGGGAGGGCTCGAGCTTTATACTCAAACACCACAGAGTTGGAGATGATTTGACTGCTGGCTGCCACCTGCAGAGTCACCAGGCCTGTGTCATGAGCTTCAAAATAAAATGGCAAAAGGGTTAGAAATTTGCACAGCCTCTTTTTCAGACACATGGCCTGCTGAAGTTAATATTGATGAACTGAACTGTTTATAAATGGCACGTTATATTTGAGTGAGTTGTATACATCATAATCAAGTTTTGAAAATGAGTTTTGGCACAGATAATGTTTTGTTTTGTTTATATATTTGGTTATGTAACAATGGAGTATTAAAACCATATGTATGTATTGGGTGTAATATTAAAGGGATAGTTCACCCCAAAAATAAAATTCTTTCATCATTTACTCACCCTCATGCCATCACAGATGGGTATGACTTTTTTCTTCTGCATAAAACAAATAAAGATTTTTAGAAGAATATATCAGCTTTGTAGGTCCATACAATGCTGCCAATTTTTTAAGCTAAACCCCCACCCCATAAAATCAGCATAAAAGTAATCCACAAGACTACAGTGGTTAAATCAATATCTTCAGAAGTAATATGATAGGTGTGGGTGAGAAAGAGATCAATATTTATAAAATTTTTACCTAAATGACAAATGTCCTCCCTGCCCAGTAGGTGGCAATACACATGATGAATGTGAATTGCCAAAAACACAAGAAGAAGAATGTAAAAGTGGAGAGTGGTAGTAAAAAAAGTACTTAAACATTGAACTGTTTTTCACCCACACCTATCATATCGCTTCTGAAGATATGGATTAAAACACTGGAGTCTTATGGATTACTTTTATGCTGTGATTATGAGCATTTTAGAACTTCACAATTTTGCACCCAGTCACTTGCATTGTATGGACCAAAAGAGCTGAGAAATTCTTCTAAAAATCTTTATTTGTATTCTGCAGAAGAAAGAAAGTCGTATGCATCTGGGATGACATGAGGGTGAAAAAATGATGAGAGAATTTTAATTTTTGGGTGAACTATCCCTTTAAGGTTTGTAAAAGGCATGACCGATTTACCTACAGTATCTCAGTGGTGCCCAGAGGGTGATCACATATTTTGTGGACTTAATATTATTTGTTTGTTTTAATAAAAATAGTCATTAGGCTTCTTGTCATGAATCAGATTTACTTTGGGACGATTTGGTATTCTTTTTGACTTCAGAAACTGACTTAGCCTTTCACTTTATTTGCACAAGATGTTTTGGTGATACAGAAACATGCTGCATCAGCTTTTCTCACAGCACACAAAATCCCTTTAAATGACTGTATGTTGTAAATATTCCGTTTGTGTGGTGACTGATGAAATACCTGGACAGTAACAGCGTAGTACACCAGGCTGGATGAGAGAGGCTGGAACTGTTATCTGATCAAACAGGCAGGTGTATTCACTGCTGGCCTCCTGCCATGGACCGGTGATCAGCACCTTCACTCCACCCTGGGATACAAAACATTTGTTTCTTTTCACATTTTTATATCAAAAACTAAGAAATAGTTAACCCAAAAATAATTTTTCTCATTTACTTAAACAGTCTCAAACTCATATGACTTCCATTCTTCCGCAGAACACAAATTAAGATATTTAAATTTGAATGGCGGTATGATGTACTGTATATTGTCCATACAATGCAACTGAATGGTGACCAAATTTTCAAGCCCAAGAAACGACATAAAGACAGCAAAAAGGTAATCCAGTGGTTTAATCCATGTTTTCTGAAGCAATCAATTGGATGAGAACAGACCAAAATATAACCCCTTTTTCACTATAAACCTTGATGTCAGCAGTCTCCTTGGCGATCGTGATTTTAAGCTCGATTACACTTCATTTAGTGCCATCTACTGCTCTGTGCATGCATCAAGCACTAGGAAGTGTAATCAAGCTTGAAATCATGATTGTGCCTAGAGACTGCAATGGCAAGTCTTTATTTTGGTCATGGATTAAACCACTGGAGACTTAAAGATTTCCTTTTTTGCTGCTATTATGTCCTTTTTGGAGTTTTAAAAATGTGGTCTCCATTCACTTGCATTGTATGGACAAACAGAAATTGTATCTCCATTCAAATATCTTAAGGTTGTGTTCCGCAGAAGAAAGAAAGTCATTCGATTTTGAGACAGCAGAAGGGTAAGTAAATGATGCGAGTTTGTTCATTTTTGGGCCTAAATTTTCATTTAATTTGAACGTCTATAAAATACAATTTATTACCCAGAAGAAACATTGCAAATATACACTATCTTTCGTACATTCAGCAAAGTAATATATTGTGAAAAAAAAACAAAAAACAGTAAACCCTGTGACTGTGTTATAGTGAAGGTTTGTGAGAGTTTAATTGTTCTTGTGGTGATGTCTGATGCTCTGTCTATATTTGTCTGACCGCTTCCTTGCCAATGGCCATGCAAATAACAGACCGGCCATATGTCTCATGTGGCATAGGGTTTTTTGGGACAAATAAATGCATCCCAGAGGAGACCTTGAGCTTTACATTTAGACCTCAACAATCATTTCACGTTTTTCCTGAATTAAGCAGCCTGTGATTAAGAGTGCAATGAGAATGGGAATTTGATGTTGAATTCTTATGATATACAGTACAATCAGAAATAAACGTCACAAATTTGTTTAGAAATGTTTATATTCTGCCACTTTTCCTAAAGGGTCAGTTCAGCCAAAAATAAACATCCTGTCATCACTCAGGCCATTTTCAGACCTGTTTGATTTGTTCTGAAACAAGGACTAAAATTGTTTCAGTGTTGTATTTTCTCCTCGGTTCACATTCAAGGCATAATTTCAACAAAACAAAAACGGACCAACATTTGTTAAGAAAAGTCATATAAGTTCATATTGTCCTCAAATTGGCCAGAATGTTTCTGTGTTCTTCCGAGGTTTAGTTCAAAGTGGCATAGGTGTTGGCGATATGTGTTTCAACCGGTCCAAATTTTCTAATATTGTTTTGTTTAGATTATTGTAGAGTATTGCGCATTCCAATCAGAGGTTGCTCTACAAATAAACATTATCTGTCAATCGGGCAGATGGGAGTTGCAAAATTTCATCAAAATGTTTATCCGTCATTAGTTAACTTTCCATTATTTCTGTATTAAAAAGTCCCCTTTCTTAGTATTTGCACTTAAACGTTGAATCTTTAGTTGCCAAAACATTTCCAATATTTACTGGAAGCTAAATTTGATTGTGAATTACAGTGACATGCTGACCCACAGGCTTCTTCCCCAAAGATCCATCAGGAAAACTCACGGATATCATAGGAATATTTCTTTGTTGGTCCGCTGGGTCAGATTGCATTCTCACCACAAGCTAACTGTTCCAAAGTTTGTTTGCAATCGGACCGAGAAGTGGTGTCGGACTGATTGTTTTGGTGCGGATTCGAGTGTGATTGTCGCGTTCATACAGTATATGCTTGAACCGATCAGTTTCCAAAACAAATGTTACAAACGAGCCTGGTGTGAAACCCGTATAACGTTCTTTCTTCTGTGGAACACAGAGATGTTAGGCAGTATGTAAGCCTCAGTTACCATTTTCTTTCAATTCATCTTTTTGCCAAAAATCTTCTTTTACATTCCACGGTTGAAAGTAATACAAGTTTGGAACAACACGAGCGTCAGCAAATCATGACAGAACTTTTAATTTTTGAGTGAACTATCCCTTGTGCTTGTCTATTGCAAACTCACCTCTGGATATGACCACTCTGGAGAATAATCCGTCATCACAAATAGCCTTCCGGTGGCCTGCAGCATTCCCATGTTACCATGCACCACAACTGCAGATACGGCATCAGCCACCTGCATGTACGTCAGCTGCCCTGCCTCGCCCGTCACATTGCCAGTCTGCGTGGACTGCGGACTGCAACAGGGCTGGAGGCAGAGCTCTGCCGAATTATACCCCCTTGCCCCATGGGTCCCATCTTCTGGAAGCTGTTGCGATGTGGTTCCAGAGGAAACCTGCCCCTCTGATCCCGAATGGGCCATGAGTTGGTGACCATACAGCGTGTTGGTACCCGGTACTACAGCTGCACCCCTTCCACCCTCCACGGCGATGAAATCATTGATGAGATCTGAGAACTGATGCCCAAAGGAAACATCAAAATGGTCCAGGTTGATTTCCATGGAGCCTCCTCCATTGGTTCCACTGCTGTGTGTCCCTATGCCGCTGAAAATCCCCTGCACCAAACTGGCTCCTTGAAGAAGCGGCTGGATCTGTTGATGGGGGCTGTTTGTGGATCCGTTTCCCTCACCGCCATTACAAAGGGTTCCACTTTCCGGCCCCCTCGTGCTCGTTGGCCCATTCCCTGGGCCCACTCCATTGCCCTCTGCTGGAGGTTGGAGGTAGTGCTCCGTGCCCCCAACACCGTCAGTTTCTCCTGCCACAATTGGCTGCAAGTGGTCACCTGGTTTCAGCAAACTCTCATTCGCCTTCTCTTGAGGGCTTCCTTTCTCTGATTCTGCTCCTGTCGTCTGCTCCAAAGCACCAACTTCTTCATGGTCTTGACCTGGAGCTGGAAAGCGGTTCTGGTACTGCAAAAGCTGAAGAGAACTAGCGTGTCCATTCTGTTCGCTTGGAGAGCTGCCATTGCAGTTAGAGGCAGTGTGGTGATGATGGTGGTGCAGATGCCCACTGGTTCCCGTTGAGTCCGTTTTGACCACAGACAAGCCCATGTACACAGTGTCATGAGAGTTCTGGTTGGAACCAGAGTTGTCCTGTTGGGTTTGGGTGGACTGCGGAGAACCTTGGAGGAAGAAACTCGGGGAGCGGCTTTGATGGGCCAGGTGAGAGCTGGAGATTGCTTGGCCGTAGCCTGCAGCAGACATGACGCTGGTTGGATATTCTTGCTTGGCGTCAATAGCGCTGAAATCCATCTGTTCAAGCGTGGTGCTAGGACTCAGCCCACCTCCAGAGGGCAGCAACGAACCAGTTGGAGTCAAAGCCAGGGAGTTTTGGGCAGGTCCACTGCTTGAGGAACCAGAAATACCAACAGCACCACCCATGACTTCCCCAACTTGATAGCCACCCTCTGAAGCCAACTGTTGCTCAAACGACATATCCTCGGTCTTGATGTTTTTCACCAGAACGGCGTTGAAACAGTACCCGTTGTCATTGAGTGGTGGAGAACATCGCATACCCCCATTACTACAGCTACTGCCATTGCTCTCCTCCATTTTCATTCCATTTCCTCCATAGGTTTGACCTTGCTTGGGGTTGTTAAGGAAGCAGTCAGGGTCAAAGTTCATATTCGTCTCAGGCAGCTTGATACTTCCAGATTCCAGGTTACTAGAGAGCACCAGTTCTTCAGATACACTGGCTGTCGACAACATAGCGAGTCCATCCGTTGACCCTGTGTCTGCTAAACCTACTCCGACTGCTCCAGCGAAGGCAAACTTGTGACTTTCGGCCGTCACCGCCAAAACCAGACTGCTTGATGCGGTGTCTGGACCTAAGAGATGAGCATTGGGGTCTACAGTGGGTGACATACTATAGACAGGGTCTCCAGAGACTTCGGACATGAAAACAGAGGTGGACTGAGACAGGCTACTCATTACCGAAGCAACATGACCCAATCCTGTCACTACTGGACTGTCGACCATATCAGGGTCAGAGTTTAGGCCACTGCTGATGGACACAGGCGAGCTCTGGGTGGTATCTGGCACTTCCACTTGATTGGTGGAGGATACCTCCATGCTGTTCTGGTGGAGAAGCACTGGCTTGTGCACCTTGCCGTTCCTTTTCTCGCGTCCTCCCGTCCCTCCTGGGTTGTCGCCCCCTGCTCTGCCATTTTTTCCCCCGCTGTGGCTGAGCTCCGTCTTGCCCTCGGACACATCGTTGTTCTGAACCTCAGAGTGGGTGCCGTAGCCACCTCCAGTACGCGGGTCAACTTTCGGGGAGATGATGCGGTGTTTGGCACTGTTGCATTTGTGATGTAGGCTGCTCCCAGCACCTATAGAGCAGACACATGGATGTAGACATATAATGTTTAGCTTTTAAATAATGTAACAATGTTAACATTTTAAAATGTAAACATAAAAAAAGAAATAAAAGATAGCTTGGCACATAAAGCTAAACTTTAAGAAATTTTTGCAGTTTACAATTGGCTATCTGTGGTAACTAAATGGCAACTTTTTGTGTAATTGTTTTATGAAAGGCAGCGGAATAATAAAAATGCGTAATACATAAGCAAACAAAGGAAAAATACAAGCTGTATAAATAAACAAATATAATTATATAAAGTGTATTATAAGTATAAATTACATAAAATACTATATTATATAATTATTTATTATTATATTATTTAATTGTTATTAATTAAATTATTAATTTTAATGCTCTAATAATAAATGAAAATGAAGTAAATATTACATATAATTTGAATAAATACATATCACACTTAATTAAATAAAGATTTAATATGTTGCATGTATGTAGTATGTACTTTATATATATAGAAGTATATATTACATAATATATATTATAAGTATTTAATTAAATGTATTATAATACTTTTTTTTATTTATTTAATCAATAAATAAGTTTCTCTTTACATAATCTGAATATAACAAACAATGTCTGACTGTATTTGTGTTCTGGTGGACTTCAATTTTCACTTGACTTAATAATGCCATCTCTTGACCATTATCTATACTGAATTGTTCTAAACCTGAAATGAAAATGAAAGGGGCTTTTTAAATCAAAGCAAAATCTTGTTTGCACACAGCAATCCCGAAAGTTTGTTGATGAAAACTAAAATGAAAACTAAATGAAAACATTTTGTAATCAAAGCTTAATTTTTCGTTGTTCCTACCACATTAAAATTGATTAAAAAGGCAATATAATGTACAATCAGGATGTCAAAAGTGCTGGTTCTCAGTGTTATTATTGTTAAACAAACTAAAACGAAAACTAAATGAAAACATTTCTGTAAACTGAAATAAAAATAAACACTGAAATAACTGGAAAACTGCAAAACTATTTAAAATACAATAATAATAATAATAAAAAATACCTTTTATTAATTTTCAGTTTGAGTTTTTATACATATTAGGCTGAATATGGGCAAAGTGGGACATGTAATGTTTTTTCACTTTTAATTATGATTAAAATGCCACAACCTGACAGTATACCTTTATAGAAATCTTAGGATGTCTCCTACCTTAGTAAAAAGCAACAATTAGGAAATACTCAATTCTGGGATGAAGAACCTTTGGAGACCCTCTTTTGACCAAATCCCAGATTTTTTTCTTTTCTTTTTTCTTTTTTTCAGGCAGTGTTGGTAAAGTGTGACAAAGAAATAATGATTCTGATGATATTGAGAAATGATAATGAGAAAATATCTTTTAAATTATCTGAAATTAATCTTTATATTTTCTTTCACACTTTCATATCATAAATCATCATATGTAACATCTACGGCATTAAGTAAACTTTTACTTTTTGTATCACCTTAAAAATATTGCCTCAAATTTCTGTCAATTTCTTTATCATTGTTTTTCCTACCGGTGGTCATGAAATAAACTCTGCCACACATCCTGATGTAAAATCATACATTTAAACCTCAAAAAGTGAACTGTTTATTTCAAAGTTTAGTTTAGAAATGACTTTTAACCATTTAAAGAAATGCATATGGTTACAACAGGAGTCAAGCTTAACTGGCCCACTTTACCCATCATTACCCTATAGTATAAAAATGTGAAAGATTTACAATCCACCTTAATTAAACGGCACTAAATATAGGTAACACAAGACTGCCCTGAGAAATGTAATGATGGTATGTCAGACATTTTAAATTATATCAGTAAACGCTTTAGCAGCCATAAAATACTACAACTAAAATAAAAACTAACTAAACTGAAACTAGAAATCACTGAAGAAAATGAAAACTAAACTAAAACTAATAGACAAAGTGTGAAAACTAACGAAAACTAAACTAAATTAGACAAATTGAATATATATATATATATATAACTAAATTAAAAATAGAAAACTATAATAACCCTGGTCTAAGTACTGTATGCTATTTTACCAGTCTTATTTGAACACATACCTCCTAATTATTTAACCCCTTTCATGGCCAAAATCATGCAGATGATCTAAACATTACAACTCGATTATGGTTAAAAAGTGCCAGATGTAAATGTTATTGCTCAGATACTGCACTTTTCATACACATCAACTTTGTCTTACACGTTTCTCCTAAAATATGAAAAATGACATGAGACTAATTGAACTTGAAAAAAAAAAGGCAATTGTTGATATACAGAATGACAATTGAGCTATAAAATGTATGTGGATATCATAACATTGGTCATTCAGTCTTGGAAGAATTTGATGAGAAATATTAGGGTGCAAATGAAATGAATTCTTTGGCTTTTGATTGAGGACTTTGGTGTCTTGGCAAATCTGAGCACAGTTTGAAACTGTTAAAATCTCTTCTGAATCTCTAAATTAAAGCACATTTGAGATTACTGGGGTCTTTTTCTCTGGAGAAAAATCTGCTCTCTACTTAATCTTATAGCTGCCCAGGAGAAACAAGTGAGATATTAAAGAGTTGTAGCTCTGACGTCACCCCCCCCCCTCCCAAATTGTCCCCCCATCTGCCCTGTTCCCTTACCCAGGTTGCCCGTGCAGAGGCAGTTGTGAGTCCGGGGAGGGGGCTTGGTCTGGTGGCTGTCCAGAATCTGCTGTACGAGCTGCTCTGCTGAGAAGCCAGTGCTGCTATTCCCATTGCTGCAAGTCCACTTGATGCCATGAACTGCCAGGAGAGAGGACACAGAGACGTCAGCCAGACAGCCACACAGACCAGCATCTCACCAGCACCCCTACTGACACTGCAGGGGAGAGACAGCTGTCCCCTACACCACTCGCTCTACGAGTTTGACACTCTTTGAGTGTGTTACAACAAATCTTACAATATATAATTAAATTTTGACTCATCAGATTGTAAAAAAACAAACAAAAAAAAGTGTTTACAATAATGCACTTGCAATGAAAGCATAAAGGGCAAGGCATTCCTGACTGTTTAAAAGCTGAAATGTGCAGCTTGTATTTTTTTTAAAAGCAATTTTATCAATTTAATCTCATATTAACATAAAATCTCTCATTATTTACTCACCCTAATGCCATCCCAGATGTGTAAGACTTTCTTTCCTATGCTGAACACAAACAAAGATTTTTAGAAAAATATCTCAGCTCTGTAGGTCCATAAAATGCAAGTGAATGGTGGCCAGAACTTTGAAGCTCTAAAAAGGACATAAAGGCAGCATGAAATTAATCCATATGACTCCAGTGGTTAAATCCATATTTTCAGAAGCAATATGATAGGTGTGGGTGAGAAACAGATACATTTTTATGTCCTTTTGTACTATAAATTCTCCTCCCTGCCCAGTAGGTGGCAATATGCACAAAGAATTCAAATCGCCAAAAACAAAAGAAGAATGTGAATGTGAAAGTGGAGAGAAAAAAAAGGAATTCAATGTTGAACTGTTTCTCACCCACACCTATCATTTCACTTCTGAAGACATAGATTAAACCACTGGAATCTTATGGATTGCTTTTATGCTGCCTTTACGTGCTTTTTGGACCTTCAAAGTTTTGGTCACCATTCACTTGCATTAAATGGACCTACAGAGCTGAGATATTCTTCTAAAAATCTTTGCTTGTGTTCTGCAGAAGAAAGAAAGTCACACACATCTGGGAATGCATGAGGTTGAGTAAGTGATGAGAGGATTTCATTTTTGGGTGAACTATCCCTTTAATTTCTGTGGCATATGTCAAAGATTAATCTGGTCCAATGCCTTTCCCAATAGACTTCTATAGTAAGTGAATTCCTGCAAATTTGATTTTTGTTTGTTTTTACAAACTGTCAGACAACAATTTTTATTTAAAGAGCCATGATAAAGGACTGTTTTATGGCCTGGCTTCACTAATATGAGTAATGATATATGATTTACCTTCTTTTATTATCCGATATTAATAATATGTAATTTTATCAGATGCATGCTAATAATAAGTTGTGCTTTTTTTTTTTTAAGTGCACAAAAATGTAATGCAAAAAATACATAAATAATCAAATGACAAGTCTGAATTAAAAGAAAAGTGCAACACTGACATCTCCTGGACATTTGAAGGTACTACTGCAAACACAAGCAAGTACATTGACCATAGTTTGTCACTAGCCTGAAACAATCACACGCCCTTTTACTTTCTCTGGCCTGGAAAACAGTTTAGCATGTGCTAAATGTTGTAGTAAATTAGGCCCTGGGTTCTGGTTTAATTAGATGAAATAATCACAGAAATATATGACGGAGTGTCAGCAGAGTGAGTTAAAGGGAAATTCTAAACACCCTAAAATGAAAATTCTCTCATCAATTAGGCCTACTTACTCTCATGCCATCCCAGATGTGTATGACTTTATTTTGCTGAACACAAATGAAGATATTTAGAAGAATTTCTCAGCTCTGTAGGTCCAATCAATGCAAGTGAATGGGTGCCAACATGTTGAAGCTCTAAAAAGCACATAAAGGCTACACAAAAGTAATCCATAAGACTCCGGTCTTTTAATCCATATCTTCAGTAGCGATATGATAGATGTGGGTGAGAAAGAGCTCAATATTTAAAAGTCCTTTTTTACTATCACTCTCCACTTTCAATGTTACTTTAACATTCTTCTTCTTCTTTGTTTTTGTTGATTCATATTCCTCGGGCATACCACCCCCTACTGGGCAGGGAGGAGAATTTATGGTAAAAACTGACTTAAATATTGATCTCTTTCTCAACCACACCTCTCATATCACTTCAGAAGATATGGATTAAACCACTGGAGCCTTGTGGATTACTTTTATGCTGCCTTTATGTGCATTTGAAGATTATAAATGTTGGTACCCTTTCACTTGCATTGTATAGGCCTACAGAGCTGAGATATTCTTCTAAGAAACATTGTTTGTGTTCAGCAGAAGAACGTCATAAATATCTGGGGTGGCATGAGGGGTGTAAATGATGAGAGAATTAAAATTTTTGGGGCAAACTATCCCTGTAACACAAGCTGTGTTATTTGCTTCTTCTATACAAAACATTGCATGGGACCACGTGCACCATCTACTGACGGCATCATTTTTCATCTTTCTGCCTAGATATAAACATGATGGTCATTTTCTCAATACAATTAGAGATACTCACAAAAGAGCTTCAGTATTTCAGTCAATACAAATCAGTTTGACTCTCAGAGAGAGAGAGAGAGAGAGAGAGAGAGAGAGAGAGAGAGAGAGAGAGAGAGAGAGAGAGAGAGAGAGACTGCAACAAACACATATTTCTGATTAACTGAAATTAGCATATTTACCAAATTAGTGTGATGTTCAGTGGTTAAATTGGCTTTTGTAGGGAGGGGGAGCCCTTATTTACCGTGAATGGTCATCATTCAAAATCCCGCCGTAAAATGACTTAGGGTTTTTACACCAATGGGGCTCTATTTCCAGTATTAATGTGTAAGGTAGGGTTGAGTAGTTATTCAAACAAAGACAAATACTTTACAATTAACTTATTTTATTATAATTTTTTATCTTGAATGTTAAAGGGGTCATGACATGAGAAACCAAATTTGCCTTGATCTTTTGATATAAGAGGTCTTTGTATCATTAAAACGTCCTGCAAGTTAATATTTTAAGACATCCTCCCCATTCTAAACGAATCATTTATTTAATCAAGCTCAAAATACAGCTCGTTCTGGATTCATGGTTAGAAGTGACGTGTCGGTTAGAAGTGACGTAACAGCGTTTGCATATGACCGCCTCCAGCACAAGATAACTACGCTTTAAGCGCAAGACAACTACGCTCATTTCAGTATCGCGTGCGCCTCACAAGTGTTCAGTCGATGGACAGCGAGCTCTGACAGAGACTACTTGTGCACAGGAAAATTACGATGCCACACAGATGTGCTGTTCCTGGCTGTGGTCAAACAAAACCTCTGAATAAGCTGCCGAAAGATCCAGACGTCAGGGAAAAATGGATGCAGTTTATTTTTTGCGGACGTCCCAGTCACGGCAGTGTTAACTTAAGCGCTTGTTCTGTACATTTTAAGGATGACTGTTTTGAGAACAAATCTCAATATGATGCTGGCTTTGCCAGAAAACTGTTGCTCAAAGATAAGTCCGTGCCGACTATTCTGGGAACAACGACGACGCAAACTGTAAGTAATCTATTTTAAACTTTAAACTACTTAAAGCGTAATTTCATTCATTATGAATAATCACAGTGTTTTTACTTAGTTTACTTGCATATTGTTCTGGCTGGGGCGTCAATAATTGATACATAGGCACTGACGTTAGCCAATCATAACAGTGGGCGTTAACACTGAAGTCTTAAATGGAAAACGCCCCCAAAACAGACTGTTTGAATCAGAGGATGAGAAACAGGGTGGGAAAAGGTCATAAATCACTAGATTTTAAAAGTTTTTCTTAAAAAAAAATATATTAATACTATAATTGCACCTAAGGGAACATAATAATACAATAAAAAAACCCATGTCATGACCCTTTAACAGGCAGGCAACGGATTTCAACGGAACATGTTTGAAAATATTGCAAGCCAGAGACCTAATATGTAGCTAAGTGTATTTTTTATTTGTACAATTTAGAAACGTTGAAGTCCCTTCAGCACCTGTATGTTAATGTAGCTCTTGCAGTAATTATTTATCATATTCATGCAGCCTGTGTTATTCTGTTGAGTGTTGAAAACCATCGAGGAGAAACGCATCATGACACTTTTAGCATGTAAACGGGTAAAGAAAAAGAAAAAAAAAAAAAAAAATTGTAAACTCGCCTGCTTTGCAAGAAACATTAAACGTTCTATAAAGTTTTTTTTATTATTATTAGTAAAACTGAATAATAAATTAACAGGGAAGTAGAGTTGGAAAAAAATATATAATCTCCGCCTTTATTGAGTTTTGTAATGCCTGATAGAAAAGTATCTATCTTTGAGAGCAATATAATACTTTAGGCAATTGCAGAATAGTCTCATTAGTCACAGATACACTTCAGAAAATTGAGTACACAACTATTTCTGGCCTTAAAAATTACAAAAACCAAATCAAAGCAGAACATTGTATCTCAAAAGCAATACAATGTGGCCCCCATGCACTACTTAAAGCCCGATGTGGCCCCTTTACCAAAATAGTTAAAAATATTAATAATTACACACACATCACCTTTACAAATTTGTTTCAGGATTTTACAGTAAAAGTAACTGTTATATTTTGACAAAATATTTCAGTTTCAAATGAAATAATCTAAAGGTAAAATTTATTAGACAAACAGTGGCAGTTTAAAGTTTCAAGATGTGTTTCAGCTAGTATTTATTTTTCATAAATACATTCATTTATTATTATTATTACTATTATTTAAGACTAGCACACTGACCTAACCATGGTAATGAGGAGCCTTTCCTTCTGTGTAATATGTGTATAAATATTAGGTAACAAATGGGATAATAATGGGCTCATGTACAGACAGGAGCAGTCTGGCGTCACTGTCGTGCACCTACAGTATATGCAAACTGTTAAAAATCAATATATTACTTTATATGCTCACGCAGCTGATGTTATTCTTCATTTAGTAGTTCATTTAACATGTAAACTAACATGCTTTAGTTATATAACATGTTCTAGCTACATGCTATTTTTATATCCGATCGCTCTAGCCGTTAGCGGGATTCCATGGTAACGTCGCTGTCTTAATAGTGACAGTTTTCCCCTGATGGTTGTGGGCGGGGTGCTGAACCAGCGATTAATGCATTTATGACGTCTGATAATTCCATGTAGCCTGGGTGTCTCTGTGTAGTCTTGCTAATTACTCAGTCTCATATGCCATGTATTTGCCAGGAGTCAGGAGATGAAAAATAATTTAAGTGGAATAACAATATTTGGTGCTGAAGGAGACGGAGCTGAGCTCCGTCAGGGTGTGTTGTGGACCTGAGGAGGCGGAGCTGCGCTCCGGTGCGCTCCGGCCCAATTTAATGTTGATGTTATTCTGAATACCATCACCATTGATCTTTTGCTTCAGTTCATCAAAGAGTAAATAATATCGATTCACTTCAAATTCAATCATAGATTGCATACACATAAAATATATAATAATTTTGTATTGTTTCTAATGATATTGGGGTAAAATAGGATTTTTATTTTAGATAATCTGCAAGTTGTTTCAGAGAGTGCCAGTACCATAAGACCGACAAGCAGCATCTTTTATCATAAATTTTTTGCTTCGGCACTGTTTATTTTCCCATGTGGTGTAAACAGGAAGTGCACTTCATCAGCGGCATGGGAGACCTGGGTTCAGATCCCGCATTGAAAACAGGAAGTAGTCAAAATCACATAATCAGTGACGAGCTTGATACAGAGATTTAATTTTTCCCTCTTCCATTACATTTATAGCTACTCCAGTGATTGTTAGGTCTAGGCTTGGTGTTTGGATTGTGGGGTAGAGCTGATAAAACATGCATTCCTCTTCACTGTATTATACTGCCTTTACAGCTGAAAACAACACACTTCACAACTTGCTTTTGGTGCAATTTTAGCCAGTGAAATGTCAACCTACTGTTTCCGATTTCACTCTGAGATCAGTCTGCTATCTAGACTGCAATAATTGACTTTAATTGCATATCAAGCTAACTACAATTACCACAGACTAACCAAATCCTAACTTTCTTAATATATGCTAATTGTAATTGTATTGGCATGTATATGCTTCCGTTGAAGCCATCCGTCTGTGTAATCTCAACCTCAATGTTTAAAAATGTGTTTGATAACGGAATTTATGGTACACAACTACATTGCCCATGATACAGCAGAGAACGATCGACCAATTAAAGAACCGCATCCAACGAAACTCGCGAAACGTGACTCAGAGCGACTGCGCGCTCCATGACGCACTGTGAATGACGTAATCGAGCCGGTCACCCTTTACCCTTAAACTACTTATATATTTGTACATATTGGTATATTTTGCAATAAACGTCAAATATATTGTTTATATACATATAATAAACAACATAAAATCAATAGTTTTATATATTCCCATCGGTATTTATTACATCATTTGCAATGCTTCATGGGATTGTAGTCCGTGACCTCATGAAACGCGATAAGTACACATTCTTATCCCAATGTCTTTATGTAAAACAAAGTTTGTGATGTCGTGATTCACCTCGGAGCTGGTTGGTTTGGTTCATGGCTCACAACTCATTTATGAAGGATTGTATATCTATGGAAGAAATTAATGGGGAAAATACTTCCGGAACCCAGACGGCAGAAAAAGCGGGCGGTCACTGTTAGCCGACATTTGTCCCGCCTCTTAAGAATAAAATGTCCCTGCAATTTCAGCCTCTCACCGATAGGTGTCAGTGTCGCACTATCATTGAGTTTCACTGTCTGGAAGGTCATTGAAAGAGATAATGACGATGTGAGAATTATTCGGCTGCCCTTTCGGTACTGTATTACCACATCATGAAGTTAATGACTCATTGATGTGTGTTCAGGTTTACAAGTCACTCAAATATTGGAGGAAAAAAGACTACTGTGTAGCTCTACAATATAGAGTCTGAGGGTCTATTTGCATTCGCAGAGAATATACTGAATTTTATTAAAAATGTACTTCTCAAGCATTAATAAAATATGTTCTTTGGGTATGCAGGAGAGCAGTATGTATACTTCAAATATACTTCATCCGGGAAGACAGGCATTGTCCCATGGCCTGAATATATGAAAACAACAGTAAATATAATTTACTCTGTTTTTCTTTTTTAAACAAGTACCATTTCATTTACAAGGAAAACATATCTCGGTATATACTTTATATTTGCAGTTCTCTGCCATTTTTTATTATTATTATTTTTAATCCAGCATCTTCTAACATTTAATTATTATTCTTATTTTGTTTTTGTGTGAAATATTTTGCTTAAAAAGTGTGCTTGTGAAATATTTTTAATATAAAAGCCACTTTGATATTTTATTATTTAATGCAATGCAGACATTTTTCAGTGTGGCTTAAGAGTACAAATACATTTTGGGGCCACTGTAGCTATACAGATGAATTTTCCCATATAAGTTGACGTTACTTAATTGATCGAGTAAACTCGTTCCCTTAATTGAATTGAATGGCGTCTCCAAAACTTGGGTAATTAAGTTGATTAAGTAAGATGCAAGCAGACTTAACTCAGATTTGGTATCTAAATATTCTGTTCCTACTTAATCATTTTAGTTGAATTTACTCAAATTTAGGTTCTAACCCCATGGCCACCACCATTGTGTCCTTGAGCAAGGCACTTAACTCCAGGTTGTTCCGGGGGGATTGTCCCTGTAATAAGTGCACTGTAAGTCGCTTTGGATAAAAGCGTCTGCCAAATGCATAAATGTAAATGTAAATGTAAATTAATATAATTCCACACTGAAATGTATTTAAACTGTACTTAATTTGTACATGCAGAAAGTGAACTGAAATTTTGTTAAAAGGGGACACAGATCAACCTAATGGAGACATCACACAAAACCATTTGCAACAAAATAACATAAATTATACTACAAAAGATATAAAACCTCAATAATTCTTAATAAGAACTATTTAAATGACCTAATAAATATTCTGACCATATTTGAGTTATGAGCCCACAACGTGACATCTCCAGTAATGTTTCAATAAGAGAACTTGACTTTTCCAGTAATGACAACATTAACAGTCCAAGAGATGACACGCTAGCACGTATTGCAACAATCAGATCACATCTGTCCAATCATTATCTTTTAAAGTAAATATGCATGAGTGGAGAGCTTTTTCTAACATCTCAGCTTGAAGAACCCAAATGTTTCTTTCTGTACTACTCACTGTCTCGTTGGAGAAAACTATTCTTAGATATGAAAGACTATCACACTCTCTGTGATTTAATACTCACACATGGGTTTAAGCTGCCCAATGAGTTCTTCCTTGGTCCATTTGGCCCATTCTTTCTTATCTGTGTTGATGGAGCATAGGATGGGCCCACATGGCTTCCCACAGTCCTCTATCGCGGGCACGTTCAGGTAGTGGACGAGCACAATATCAGGATTCTAAAGAGAGCGAGAAAAACAGAAAAAAATACAGATGAGATGAAAGACCGCACATAGTGAAGGAGGAAGGAATTGGAGAAGTGAGAGTAAATTGACAGAAGAAGAATGCGACAGGACAAAGTTTCTTCTTAAAAGAAAGAGCAAAATCTCTTTCAGTGCTACTAGAGGAAGTAGAACATGTGTCTTGATTAAAACATGGTTCATCATTTTATTTTAAAAACAAGGTTTCATTGAAAATACATTTCTATTTAGGTGCAATTTGTTTTGGTCTACAAAACTAATTTCAAGCGTTTAAGCATAAGCCTTTTGATCAAAAGGCTTTTAGAGATCACGAGAAACATAAATTCAGTCAAGTGTGTCCAAACTTGTAGTGTATACGACATCCAGAGATCTCAAACTAAGCACACACACACCTAAGAAATCTTGTCACGACGGAGAAGCAAACATGATAAGCGAGTTGTTTTGCGCTTGGTGGCAGGAGGGGGGAGTCGCCCGAACTCCCCGGAGCAGATGCCCCCAATTAACTTCTAAGTATTTACCAACATCAAAACACTGCAATTCATGCCAGCTCAGAATTACGGCCATAAATTATCCTAATTGACAGCGTAAGAGTAATAGGTGTTGTTTAAAGCTCAGTTGCTAAGGTTCGAGGACTCGAGGGACCGAAGAGGATACAGGAAACTTATGGAGCCAAAATCCAGTGCCTTCGAATGTTAAATGAAGCACACAAACTATTACATGCACCTGAAGATTCAAATGAACAAAAGTCTACATAAAAAAACCAATAAACCGAGAGATAGAGCGAGCAATTAAGGCAAGCATCACTATTACTAGCACCACAGTTTCTACCCAATTTTTCAGATGATTGGGTTCTGAAGTATTTACCCCATTCATAAAATCCTACATAAAAGAGTTCTTAACCATGATGAACCAAACCAACCTCTGAAGTGAATCACATTATTACAAACTTTGTTTTGACACAAAACATTTTTTGAAAATCAGACAAAAAGTCAAAGGTACAAGACTGTGTACTTATGACTTTAACGATGGCACGAACTACAATCCTATGAAGCATTGCGAAAGATGTAATCAAATATAAAACAATAGAAATATCTATGTGATGAGGAGGAGGGCGTGGTCGGCACTGAGTCAACTAATCAGCGGGAGAGAGAGAGAGAGAGAGAGAGAGAGAGTTAAAGGGGAGCCAGAGATGCCCGACCGGGAGCCAGTTCGCTGCCACCGTGTGTGCGTCTATGTGTTTTATGTTATTTTAAGTTGAGTTTATTTCATTAAAGTTTACGTATACTGTTCTGCCGGTTCCCACCTCCTCCTTGCCAATCCCTTACCCATTACATTGGTGCTGAAACCTGGGAAGGAGGAGGGATGTGCTGTCATGGAGTCCTCGCTGCTGCCGTCCACCAGGAGTTAAAGGAACCGATGCCATCCGCCAAGAAGGGGAGGAGCCGTTCCGTCCGCCAGTGGTCGGAGGACTCGCTGCCGTCTGCAAGGGAAGGAGCCGTTCCGTCCGCCAGGGGTCGGAAGACTCTGCCGTCTGCCCAGGGAGGAGTGGCTGTCATCCAGCAGAGGGCGGAGGAGTGGCTGAGGACTAGGTGACAGCGTGTCTGGGGACCACTGAGCAACTTTTTCTCTTTCTCTGAGTGTCTCTCCCATTCACCCTTTCCCTTGCCCAGCTCCCCTCCACTCCCTTCTCCTTGGTTCCCAGGAGGCGGGGTGGGCCATAGGCTGGCGGAACTGCCGGAAGGGCAGCGTCTCCCCTCCAAAGATGGGGGTGGCATAGGTCAGTCCATATGGTGCCCTGGCCTGAATCGGGCGGGGGAGGAGTGTGACAAGGAGGAGGTCGTTGCCAGCCATGAGAGTGCACGGCCGGTGCTGAGTCAACTAATCAGCGGGAGAGAGAGAGAGATAAAGTGGAGTGGGAGATGCCAGTTCATGAGAGAGAGAGAGAGAGAGAGAGACACACATGGCCGCTGTGTGTGTGTGTGTGTGCATCTATATGTTTTATGTTGTTTCAAGTTGAGTTTATGTCATTAAAGTTTACGCTGACTGTTCTACTGGTTCCTGCCTCCTCCTAAACCATCCCTTACCCATTTCAATCTAAAACTATTGAATTGAATTAGTTGATTAGAAAAGACAGAGTATTCTGTTGAATACTCAAGTCCGATACACAAATATATGAGTAGTTTGAGGGGAAAGGTAGACCGACTCGTTTGCAGCATTTACAGTGCATTATAGAAGTGGAAGTTTGCTTCCAGGTTTGTTCATATTTTTGTGCCGCAGTTCTCTGATTGTTTGATCTTTCTCTGCTGGATGTTTACCAAGAATTCCAATTTTAAACACAAATTTTATAACAATGAAGTTTAAATAACATAGACTGATGGCTTAAACAGAAGCATATACCATTGATAAACAACCTTGGATCTCACGGTAGGTCTGTCTTTAAATATATACATTTATACATTATCTGTAAAAATAAATTCGTATATTGATAAAAATAATGGGATTTTTACTTCCGGAATCAAACTGTTGCGCTCTGTTACTCATATTTTGGGTCAGGTAGTCCGAGCAACCTTCGAGATTTGCTTTCATCTTAACAATGGTGAGTGCAATTCGGAGGTTGCGTTTCCACTCTAGAAATACATTTTTATCCCACTGATGGTTAGGTATAGTGTTGGAGTTTGCATTTGGGCAAATTATTAATAAATAATTTATTCTTATTAACTCTTAAATTTACAACTAAAGATACAACTTGCATTTGGTGCCACTTTGTGGACATTTCATTCAGAAACTGACCATACTTTCAACAACACTTCCATCTTCAGCCACTGGGGGCAGTTTTTCGAATTTCGGTATACACAGACCGATTTCAGCAGCAGAACTTCAACCTACTGCCACCAAATTTACAGTGTAATCAGTCATTAAGCAACCAACTTGCAACCTTCCAGAACACCCTAGCAACCACCTAGCAATGTCCTAGCAACAACCGCAAACACTTTAGCAAAGGACTGACAAAGAGAAATGTGGCGACATCAGCAGCCTGAACCATTTTGAAGCTTTGTCAATGTTAAGCTGTCAATACATTTCTCCTGCTGCCACTTACTTACTTACCTCCCCTATCAATCTGCCTTTCTCCCCAAATCTCTATGCCTCGTTTTCAATTATAAAGCAAGACTACCCTCTGCTCTGCCTGCTGTCTTCACATTTATTGAGCGTTTAATAAACAAAACTCTAAAGTTACTTTAATGCTGATGTATGTAAAATTTTCATTGTTAAAGGGACAGTTCATCCAAGAATGAAAATGTATTTACTAACATTGCAACTTTTTCTATACAAGGAAAATGGATTGAGAATTTGAATTGATCATGTTCTTGATTTGAAGTAAAAAGATTATTTTGTCTTTTTATCACCTTTGTGTTTTAAACACAGGTCACAATTTCATCTTCCTGCCTAAAAGATTTAGTATGGCTGTGTCAGGCTCGTGAAAGATAGAATCAACTTTCTTTTTTCTCAGCGTCTGTCCGGCAGCCCTATTAGCATTTTAATATTGCTGCGTTAGCGTCCAGTTGGGAGATGGAAAAAGCAAACACGTTCAGGAATGCAAATTTAAAAGTGTTTGCACAAAACCTTGTAGGTTTAAGAAATAAAAGCCGTCTGGTTTCATCACAATCTCAAACAAGAGAGAAATTGGATTGTCTTATTCTTTCCCCTCTGAAGGTAAAGCTCTTATTTTGGTTAAAACTTCTACAGTGCATATTTACAACCTTCACAGTTTTCATGGGAAAGAAGATTCAGGAAAGGGGATGTACGTGCTCAAAGTTGTCAGAGGACAGAATAATGAAGCAGGGTCTTACAGTCTAATTGTGTATTTTTGTGTGATTTCAGATCTGTTATTTCAGAGCCTGAGCTCATGAAAATTATGTGATTGTGGTGACATTTTAGCAAAATGATTTTACATGCCTCCTTACAGTACACGGATTCGGACAGTTCCGAAATGTCTTCTGACTGGCACTAAAAGCAAGTAAAATTTTCTCAAATTATGTTTTTAAGATTAATACACTATTGCGTTTTAAATAAAAAAACCTACAGTACCTCCCTACCCTAAACATAAACCTAACCGATAGTGTCATAAAAAGCAAAGGTGACATGGAAAACACATTATCAGAAGCAAACATGTCATTTTGTTGTGCTTCTAGGCCACATTCAGCTCACAGGCCGACTCACATGCTCTTTAGGACCCGTACCCTGGTGGTCCTTTGCATTGTAAGTGCAATGCTCTATCAGTTTAGATAATGCGCAATTTGATCATGTTTGACTAAGTTTGTAAATGTATTTGGCTATGTAATGCAAAACGTTAAAATCTTAAAATTGTATCACACCTCAAAAGTCATGTGCTTTAGTAAAAGTGTTTAGATGTTATAAGATAGCATTGTTTGAGGAACAGGCTGAAAATTAAATGTTTATAAACTTGTGAACCTGTGATTTCACCAGGAAACTGCAGCGATTGTACAACGAAGCCACGTAAAATTTTATTATGCAGGTTATGTAATGTGATTCCATGAGACCAGGTAGTCTCCTCTTAACCTCCTGAGACCCCCGTGTGACTGCTGCGTGCATTTTCCATTTCCTTTTGAAATCTAACAGGTAACACCTAATAAATAAGCAAAAATAAATAAAAGAATATATATATATATATATATATATATATATATATATACATACACACACTCACCTAAAGGATTATTAGGAACACCTGTTCAATTTCTCATTAATGCAATTATCTAATCAACCAATCACATGGCAGTTGCTTCAATGCATTTAGGGGTGTGGTCCTGGTCAAGACAATCTCCTGAACTCCAAACTGAATGTCAGAATGGGAAAGAAAGGTGATTTAAGCAATTTTGAGCATGGCATGGTTGTTGGTGCCAGACGGGCCGGTCTGAGTATTTCACAATCTGCTCAGTTACTGGGATTTTCACACACAACCATTTCTAGGGTTTACAAAGAATGGTGTGAAAAAGGAAAAACATCCAGTATGCGGCAGTCCTGTGGGCAAAAATGCCTTGTTGATGCTAGAGGTCAGAGGAGAATGGGCCGACTGATTCAAGCTGATAGAAATGCAACTTTGCCTGAAATAACCACTCGTTACAACCGAGGTATGCAGCAAAGCATTTGTGAAGCCACAACACGCACAACCTTGAGGTGGATGGGCTACAACAGCAGAAGACCACACCGGGTACCACTCATCTCCACTACAAATAGGAAAAAGAGGCTACAATTTGCAAGAGCTCACCAAAATTGGACAGTTGAAGACTGGAAAAATGTTGCCTGGTCTGATGAGTCTCGATTTCTGTTGAGACATTCAGATGGTAGAGTCAGAATTTGGCGTAAACAGAATGAGAACATGGATCCATCATGCCTTGTTACCACTGTGCAGGCTGGTGGTGGTGGTGTAATGGTGTGGGGGATGTTTTCTTGGCACACTTTAGGCCCCTTAGTGCCAATTGGGCATCGTTTAAATGCCACGGCCTACCTGAGCATTGTTTCTGACCATGTCCATCCCTTTATGGCCACCATGTACCCATCCTCTGATGGCTACTTCCAACAGGATAATGCACAATTTCACAAAGCTCGAATCATTTCAAATTGGTTTTTTGAACATGACAATGAGTTCACTGTACTAAAACGGCCCCCACAGTCACCAGATCTCAACCCAATAGAGCATCTTTGGGATGTGGTGGAACGGGAGCTTCGTGCCCTGGATGTGCATCCCACAAATCTCCATCAACTGCAAGATGCTATCCTATCAATATGGGCCAACATTTCTAAAGAATGCTTTCAGCACCTTGTTGAATCAATGCCACGTAGAATCAAGGCAGTTCTGAAGGCGAAAGGGGGTCAAACACAGTATTAGTATGGTGTTCCTAATAATCCTTTAGGTGAGTGTATATATATATATATATTCAGAGCAAATAGTTTTCCTAAAAATGTATGTGTGATGAGGCAGGCAAGGAATTGGGATCTACACGCAGCTTTATTAAACTTAAAAACGTAAAAAATAAACAAGCTAATTCAGAATAAAAGGAAACGAAAAACACAGGGAACCTAGCACAGAGCATAGAAAAAAACATGCAAAAACTGACAAAGGAAACAGGGAAAATGAGGGCTTAAATACACAAGGGAAAACAAGGAACACCTGGGGAAACAGTCAGGGAATGAGATTTCTATCACGGAATGAGAAATAATCAGAGAGAATCAATCAAGGAATAAAACTACAAGGACTACAAAACTAACACAGGAAAGTAAAGAATAAAGAATTCAAACATAAAAGCACAAAAACAAAAGAAAACAGGGAATATGACAGTATGTCCACATATGTGGACAGCGGGACTAAGTTGTGAAATTGTAAGTAATACCAAGCTATAGAAAATCTACTTTTTTCCTCAAATAGTTTATTATGTGTCCAGGAGTGTTTTTTTTTAAAGATTTTACAGACATTACAGCTAAATCTGAATAAACAATTCAGATAAAAAGTAATGGCCAGCATCATCCAATCACTGCCAACCATGTTATAATAAAAGTTTCAGTATAAAATTATAATTCTATGTACTGATTATCATTGTCCCATGTCTGACAAACATGCTGATTGGTCCAAACATCATCTGCAGCCTGGAACTAAACTTTTGGTCGGATTTTAGGAGTGAATGTACTTAGTTGCAAAAAAATCTATAGGATGCACCCTTGCTCCCTATTTAGTGAATGACTTATCCTCCAGTGTGCACTGGTCTCAGAACAGTTAGAAATGCATCTTATTTTCATCCTAACTCCATATAAAGCCTCTAAAGGCAACATTTTCTCAGCTTTTGGATGAAAACATTTATTCACCATGTGAAATGCACAGTAAATATGTATGCATTTACTAATGTTAATGAATAGAACTGTATTTTGCTGTGATAACAAAATATGTAAAAATGTATATTACATTGAAGGGAAATGATTCACAGATGTATTACAGTTGAAAATTGACATTGAACGTTTTTTTCAACTTTTGAGGGAACAAGGTCCCATTTTCCACATATGTGGACTTTATCTTTATCAGCATGCTGATGCGTGAAAAATGTATGGATATTTTAAAGCGGCACATCAAACAAAACTAGAGATGATACTCTTTACAACCAAACAGGTTTCAATCTAAAAATGTAAAGAGGTTTCTTGTGTGACACATACAACTTTCAGTAATATTTTATTAATTTAAATTATGTGTTGCGTATAGCGAATCCAAAATACAACATTCACACAACATTCACATAAGGTTAATGTCACATAACAAATCAAACTGTGGTTGGTCATTTCACAAGTCTGACCCCAAAAGTTCCCTGAGACTGAAGAGTTGTTCTAACTCACATTCTCTCTTTCTCTCCCCTATGGTGCAATATTTGCTATTTCTTATGGCAGCCTGAACGTACTGCTGTAACCTGGCAACAAGCCTTAACAGATGCCCCCACACACACATACACATACATGTGTGGCCAGTGTAGCTCAACCATAAACTGCTTTCCATCTCATCAAATATAATGAAGGCAATAAATTAAGAGGATAAATGCTCTCTTTCGCTCCCACTCCATTCCATCTCTTCTTCTGGTTTAGTTTAGTTGCCAGACAGATGGAGCTTGTATTTGAAGCACGTAAGTGTGGGTTTGTGCTAGTTTGTAAATGGCTGGATTGTCTCACACCTGCTTAAGATCACCTTTGCTTCACTGATCCATACTGCTGCAACGCAAACACAAAATGCACAAAGACATGCAGATACTATTTAAATAAGATATAGTTTGAAGTTAAGAGTTCTAAACATGGGTGCACAAACCTGATGATAAAAAAACAGATTATCATAAGTCTAAAACACTGCAAAATTATTCAAATCAGCTTGAATAAAACCAGATGCTTCATAAATGATTGTGTGAGGAATTTATCAGAATTCAATCACCGTCAAGGCTATTTACTGAGTAAATGATTATGTTTATACTCATCCTCATGCCGTTCTGAACCCGCAAGACTTTCTTCTGTGGAACGCACAAGGAGATTTTGAGCAGAATGCCCCGGAGCTCTTTGCTATACAATGAAACTGAATGGATGCTGTCAAGCTCCCAGAAAATCACCATAAAAACAAAGAGTTTGGTGAAAACAAAAGAGAGAGTGTGTGAATGAAACTCGCATTTCTAGCCATTGCAGATTGCCAGAGTGTCAATGCATAGAGAGCCTGTGTTACTCTGGGTTGTTTAATAGTTGCCCTGGATGCAGTGTATATGATGATAAATGTTCTAGTGTGTCCATCATTAAGCTACTCACAGCCCAGGGAACACACAAAACAACACACTATTCATTTCAAGGGCAATTTTCCCTCATATGTGGAGGGTTTTAAGTTTGGACACAGAAGTGTGTGTTGCAATCCATTTGGATTCTTGCATTTAAACCTCAAATATAACCCATCTCAATTCTTCACTGGCCTGCCCAGAGGGGCCAAAGATCTTCTGATTCACCTTAGACTTTCTCTCTTACTCCCTCTCTCTCAATTCAATTTCTAAGTAAATTTGCATCATTTTATTTTACCCAAGATATTTACAAAGCATATTTTTTTACATAGATAAAACACACACACACACACACACACACACACACACACACACACACACACACACACACACACACACACACACACACACACACACACATGTTGTGTTTCCATGTTTTATGGGGACTTTCCATAGACATAATGGTTTTTATACTGTACAAACTTTATATTCTATCCCCTAAACCTAACCCTACCCCTAAACCTAACCCTCACAGAAAACTTTCTGCATTTTTACATTTTCAAAAAACATAATTTAGTATGATTTATAAGCTGTTTTCCTCATGGGGACCGACAAAATGTCCCCACAAGGTCAAAAATTTCGGGTTTTACTATCCTTATGGGGACATTTGGTTCCCACAAAGTGATAAATACACGCACACACACACACACACACACACACACACACACACACACACACACACACACTTGTTGGGGATGGAGGGGTCACCCCCAGAGGGCAGAGGGGCGGTCGAGGACCGGGCGACAGTGTGTCTGGGAACCGGCAAACAAGTTTTTTTTTTCTCTCTCTCTCTCTCTCTCTCAGCCCACGCCTCCCCTCATCTCTCCCCCAGGTTCACAGGAGGCGGGGTGGAATACCGGCTGACGGAGCGGCCATAAGGTCAGAGTCTACCCTCCACAGATCGGGCGGGGGAAGAGTGTGACGAGGAGGAGGGCGTGGCTGGGCTGGGATGGTGCACGGCCGGCGCTGAATCAGATGATCAGCGGGAGAGTGACATAAAGGGGAGCCGGAGGCACCAGTTCGAGAGAGAGAGAGACGCACACGGCCATGCTGCATGTGCGTGTGGGTTTGTTTAAGTTTGTTTTAAATAAAGTTTGACATTAAAACTTTATGTTTACTGTTCAGATAGTTAGATAAACACTATATATAGGCTACAAATATTTATGGCACCAACATGGACACAAAGATTACATTTGTAATCATTTGTAAGAATGTGACAGCTGTTTAAAAGTAGATTTTTATCATCATAGACCATCACCCTTTTATATAGATTTGATCTATATACAGTATGTATATATATATATATATATATAATATACTGTATATAGATCAAATCTAAAAATGTACCTCAAAGTTATTCAAGGATTCAACATAAATGTTTTTTTAATCATAAATGCCCCAACAGTGTCACATTGACATTGGCAACAAAAGGTAGAGCTCTATAATAAAGTATATTAAACAATAGAACTGCATATATTCTTTTTGATTGTTGAGAAAAACTCGTATGAACTCATGTGAAGAAAAATACATTCAATTTCACATTGCATGTAAACTTTACCGGTGTTATTACTGGCTTATAACATGTACACAAGTGTTTACATTTCGACATCAAAACCAGAGAATAATAAGTATCATGTAATTGTGGGTTTCTCACATTTTTTAATAAGCCTGTTTTTGTTACTTACGAGCGTCTTGATCAGTGTCATGCTCAGTGTCCTCTGGAGAGGCTGGCTGTTAAAAGCATCTTTGCTGCTGCTGTTTCTGCATCGCATATCCACCGATTTGCACGGTGATGCTGGCGTAAATTTGTGTTACAGTAGTACTTACTTTTGACAATTTAATTGATACACAAATACCCTACACAAAAGAGCTACACAAATGGGCACAAACAAACACACAACGTTACCGGCAGGCATCTGCCACGGAGAATAGAGACGTCTCTTAAGCACACAAAGACATCTAAGAGAGTTTGGAAGATCTACTGTGGCATATTTAGGAAATTAATTGAGGACATCAATACAACATTAATCATTAAATCCCAAACGATGAAAAAGCACTTTACTGAACACATGGAAAAACATGTATTTTTGGCTTCAAAAAATACACAAATGATAACAGACACACACTCCTGTCTCAGCAAGTAAGAGAAGTCTTAAAGACAAAATAATAGAGGCTGAAAATCAAACCTCAATCTTTGTGTGTGAGCGATCAGTTGTGTATTTTGTGTGTGTGGTAAAAGAGAGTCCATTTGTAACTGTCTACAGTACACAGTCTAATTTGTGTACATTAATGAGCATTAGAAAAGCATGAGAGAAAGAACTTGTATCCGAATGCAAATATGGATTGACAAAGGTTTGTTAGACACATGCTGGACATGTTTTTAATCAATTAATAACAGGGTTTGATTTATCAGAAACTAGTCTGCTTTTATTATACCATCTTATTATCAGAATAGGGTTGGGAAATGAGAACAGTTTTTTTATTCAGAACCAGTTCTATATTATTACTGTAAAATATTAACAGTAATCAGGCTGAGGTGGTAGAGTGGGTTAGTGGTTCAATTCCCGGCCCACATGACTACAAGACACTGAACCCCAAGTTGCTCCCAATGGCATGTTAGTGCCTTGCATGGCAGCTCTGCCGTCATTGGTGTGTGAATGTGTGTATGAATGGGTGAATGAGTTCACAGTTTAAAGCACTTTGAAAACCGCTAAGGTTAAAAAAGCGCTATATAAGTGCAGACCATTTACCATTTAAAAATGATGACTTTCAGTTTCATTAACGGTTCTCAGACATGCATTCTTCCATCGTGCTAAAAGACTCTTGACAGTGTTTCCTGCACCGAACTGAATCAGCAGCACAAAACAAACAACGCAACCAGTGTAGTACAATTTCTTTACTTTTTTAATCCATAGCGCAAAACAAACAGTGTGACCAATGAGATTCCTGAACGAATTACTTTTATGGGTCAGTTCTTTTGAATCTATGGCACAAAACACACCACAACCAGTGTAGTCAGACTCCCAAATAAATGACTCTTAGAAGTTGGTTCATTAGAATCGACAGCTCAAAAAATACAGCGCAACCAGTCTAGTCTGATTCCTGAATGAATGATCCTAATGAGTCGGTTCTTTTGAATCTACAGCTCGAAACATATAGTCTGGCAAGTGTAGTCTGATTCCCAACCAAATGTCTCTTGAGTCGGTTCTTTTAAATCTATAGCACAAAACACGGCACAACTAGTGTAATCTACAGTGCGAAACATACAGTGTGACTAGTGTTGTCTGATTCCTGAACAAATAGTACCACACAATAGGTTTCTAGCGACAAACAATTTTTCTGTTCACACTAAAATTACAATGCTGCACAACAGACAATGTCAGAACCACAAATCTCAGCCAATCAGAAAAAATCTGATCAGAGTTGTTCAGACAAAATCTCAGATGTACATACTGTAGAAGAGTACATCTTGCGTTTATTGCTTACCATTTTATCATGTTGTGTCTGGTTAGAGCAAATGGGGTCAAAGGAGACTGTTATTGTGCGCAAAATATGACCTCTGTCTGACCTTCAGTTTTATTCTATTTGGGTGTATACTGTATAGGTGATCATTTTTCATTTCCTCTCTTGTTGTTTGTGGTGACACTAGATAAAAAGAAATGAAATTAAGAAGACAGAGCAAAGGTTTAAGGAGGAACTTTTCCTGTACACGGACACCTGGGGAATGCTTGAGACAAAATGCTTACCGGCCTAAAAGAGAGGCTTGGTTGCGTGACAGCCTTTTAATTGCTTCATTACCGTAATTAATTTGCTCTCTTTTCAATTAGCAGTGGGGCCTTGGTGATGTTGTTCAGCTGTTATTTTCTCTCCTCGCTCACATTTTCGTTGCTCTCAATTTCTGTCTTTCTGGTCTCACAGGAACAGCTGAAAGTTCCACTGCTAAAGTCCAGAGAACAATCTAAAGCTTTTTCTCTTACAGTTTCAGTGAACAGATATTCCTTCATTTGTTACATAAAAAAGAAATTAATGTAACTAAATCATTTAAATAAAAGGTATATTTTACATATTTTGGGCTAATTTGATAATGTTTTCAGCTACCTATATATATATATATATATATTAAATAAAAACTTTAAACTTTAAATTCTGAACTGGCTGAATTTCAACAGTCAATATATCTGAATATACAGTATTTGATCATGTGTTCAGCTACCAAGAAGAGTGTCTATTTAAACATTTTTAACATGATAAATGGTCTGCACTTATATAGCGCCCTTTTAACCTTAATGGTATTCAAAGAGC
This sequence comes from Xyrauchen texanus, assembly GCF_025860055.1. Classification (NCBI taxonomy): domain Eukaryota; kingdom Metazoa; phylum Chordata; class Actinopteri; order Cypriniformes; family Catostomidae; genus Xyrauchen; species Xyrauchen texanus. The sequence continues at coordinate 5,489,146 of NC_068314.1, forward strand.
TTTGCACTGCATCTCATTCACCCATTCACACACACATACACACACCAATAATGGCAGAGCTGTCATGCAAGGTGCTAGCATGTCATTGGGAGCAACTTGGGGTTCAGTGTCTTGCCCAAGGGCACTTCGCATATGGAGTCGTGTGGGCCAGGAATCAAACCGCCAACCCTGCGATTGGTGGCCAACCCGCTCTACCACCTGAGCCACAGCCGCTATTTATTCAAACAGAATACATTTTCAGAAAAAAAGTGCAGATTCAGTGCTGGAATTATAGCAATATGATATTTCTTTTGCCGATATATTACAAAATACAAAGTACAAAATATATAAAGCCAATAAAATAACCAAATAAAGTTACTAAAAACTAAAGTTACTTGTTTTTGTTTCCACCACAGAAAACAGAGACTTTCGAAAATGCTCTACATAACCGTATCCTTTGGAAAACAAACGACATTAGAACAGTTTTCAAACTTAAAGAGATTAGCGTAGATGTGGCTTGAGGCTAACATTTTGCCCAAAATCCGTATTTGTGTTCCCCGGAAGACAGTCATACAGGTTTGGAACAATGTGAGGGTGAGTAAATCATGATAGAATTTTTATTTTTAGGAGAACTATCCCTTTAAGGCCTTTCAGAATGAATGTATTATTTAATGGACCATGAGGCCTTGCTCCTTGACTATTACTGTTCTTTTGGTCTCTCTCTCCCTTCTCAGAAACTACTTCTCCAGAATTACTTCCAGACAAAACCTGCCGGGCTTTGAAACACTGAACACAGCTTGAGGTTTTTGTTGGAACAACATCATAATGGCTGTTCCTGTCTGTGAGGTCAAGGGGAAAACAGCACTAATGGCTCACTGGCTCCACAAAATCCCACATTTGTCTCAGGACCTTCTCTGTGTGGAGGCCACAACCATCTCTGGAGGATCTCCGTTTTCCTCAAGGACTCCTTGAAAAAATCTGTGTGCCCACAGAGGGCTTTAGTTGGCTTTCACTTTTTAGGGTACTCTTTTTTTTTTTTGGAGGAACAGTGCTGAACTTCAAAAGTAAACGAAAAATACTTAAGGTTTTAGAGGGTTAAAGTGTCATTGCAGGCTTAGAACTTTTGTCGTGAAATACTTATATTGAAGCAGGTTTAACTTGAAAGGCTTGTTTGTATCTTTTGCAGCTAAAGACCTCACGAAATAGTTTGAGAGATGCAATTTTCATTCCTGTGTTGAAGTATTTCTAATTTAAACAGGAATTCAGACTTTTATTTGACATGGCCTTCTAAAGTTCTGAGTGCACCTTTAAAGGTTGATAAAAAGTATAGGAACAATATATTTAAATTTTAATGTTTATATACAAACATATAAGTAGTTTGAGAGTATAGGGAGACCGACTTGATTGCGCCATTGGCAGTGTGTCATCGAAGTGGATGGAGCTCTTTTGGCACACTTTGTTGTCTGTGATTCTGTGATTGGTGGACCTTTCTCTGCTGGATCATAGGTAGTGTTGTTCTTCTCCAGGAATTTATGGACTGATGGCTTCAACGGAAAATATTTACCACCTTTAACAACTTTGGAGCTCACGATAAGTCTGTCTGTAAAGGTTTAGAAGTTATCGTTAAAAATCTATTTGCCTGTGGAGAAAATGAGTGGGAAGGGACATTCTCATTCTGGGGAGAATTTGATTGAACAAACATTTCTATACACCTCTGTGATGAGGAGGAGGGCGTGGCAGGGCCATGATAATGCACGGCCGGCACTGAATCAGATGATCAGTGGGAAAGAGAGGTAAAGGGGAGCCGGAGGCACCAGTTCGAGAGAGAGAGACACACATGGCCACGTTGCATGTGCTTGTTTTTGTTTATATTTGTTTTAAGTTTGACATTAAAACTTTATGTTTACTGTTCAGTCAGTTCCAACCTCCTCCTTGCCAGACCTTGAACTGTTACAACCTCTTAGAATGAGAGAAGTCATTAATGTTTTGGTCCATTTTCCCAGAAGAGAAAGACTTTACATTTTAAATGCATTTATCTATGAGTTTTAAGTTATTAAGTTTATTTTGTTTACTTTTAGGAGTAGCTACACTAGCATAACAACGTTTTTAAAAGCTAATAAACTAAATTAAAACTAACTAGCTAAAATCCACAAAAGTCCCATTTTAAATTCATGAGGTCTTCAGCTCTGCAAATTTCAGGTACGTTGCCAAAATAATCATTTTGAGGATTTGCAAACACTCCATCTTCGTTACAATTTCAAATGGAATTTGATTTGATTGCGTTTTGATATCAATGATATTATTATTATTATTATTATTATTAAATGTATTTATCCCATTTTCTCCCCAATTTGGAATACCCAATTCCCACTACTTAGTAGGTCCTCGTGGTGGCGCAGTTACTCACCTCAAGCCGGGTGGCGGAGGACAAGTCTCAGTTGCCTCCGCTTCTGAGACTGTCAATACACGCATCTTATCACGTGCCTCCCTGTGCATGACACCACTGAGACTCACAGCATGTGGAGACTCATGCTACTCTCTGCGATCCATGCGCAACTTACCACACGCACCATTGAAAGTAAGACCCACTTATCGCGACCACAAGGAGGATACCACATGTGACTCTATTCTCCCTAGTAACCGGACCAATTTGGTTGCCTAGGAGACCTGGCTGGAATCACTCAGCACACCCTGGATTCGAACTCGCAGCTCCAGGGGTGGTAGTCAGCGTCAATCCTCGCTGAGCTACCTAGACACCCTATCAATTATATTATTGATTTGTATTATTTTTCCATTCCATACGGTATTAATTATGTCAACAGAAAAAAAGTTATTTCAGAGGTGGAGAAGATTTTGATGAAAGATTATAACAACAACAAAAAAAATCTTTAAAATAATGTACACTCCTTAATTGTGCACAATAAGTTCAGGGACATTTATAGCAAAATAATAAAAAATAAAAAAAGGTGTTTCAACTCCATATCAAAATGCATGTTTTTGAAGGAGCACATATCTGGCCATGCTCTGAATGAAGCTGCAGGTGTCATATTTGTATTTGTTTTGCTGTCGAGCTGAAGGTGAATGTTTACATTGTATTAAGTGCAGTTGAGAGGTGTGTTGATCGCAGTCCTGCACTACCAGCGCCGCTGCTCTCTAAAGCCCAACGGTAAGAGCAAATAGCTGCTCTTTACTCAGCATGAAATGAAAGTGAATGGACAGGTCAACTGAAAGTGTCAAAATTTCAACAGGCTGTCAAAAGCGATGAAGTCAAAAAAATTCATTAAAAGAAGTGTGGAAGAATGAAAAGTACACACACACAAAGAAAAGAATTACTTGCAGAAAATAACAGTTCACGCTACCTCACAGATGGGAAAAATAGTCATCACGTTCATTTCAGCAATGGCGAGCATGATACAGAAGGTTGCATTTTCACTGTAAAATGACGCTTTTACTCAGCTGATGGTTTGGGGTTCGGGTTAGAGCGTACATTCCTGTTGACTCTATTACACACTCGCTTTTGGTGCCACTCTGTGGACATTTCACCTGGAAACTTGAGTGCATGCGGTTCAACAATACTTCCAAAATCGGCCATTGGGGGCAGTGCTTCGAATTTCAGTGAGCACAGACCAATTACAGCAGCAAAACTTTTGACCTAATGTTACCGAATTCACAGACTGGAAATTAAGGGAGGCCATTGAAAGTGACTGAATTGCCCCTGAAAATAATTCCTCTATCTGTTATAGTTCTTATTATTCTATTCAAAGTCCTCGTGGTCGCATAATGATTTGCCTCAATCCGGGTGGCGGAAGACGAATCCCAGTTGCCTCCATGTCTGAGACGTCAATGGCTTATTGAGCGCGATACCGTGGAAACATAGCGCGTGTGAAGGCTTCACTCCATCCACGCTCAACTCGCCACGCGCCCCACCGAGAAGAGGTTACCCCATGTGACTCTACCCTCCGGGCCAATTTGGTTGCTTAGGAGACCTGGCTGGAGTCACTCAGCATGGTCTGGGATTCGAACTATCGAACCCCAGGGGATGCATTCGAATTATTCAGACTGAGCAATAATGTTAATGAATTGATTCATTTGAAGTATGTGATGAGGAGGAGGGTGTGGCTGGGCCATAACGAATCAGCCCAATCAGCTGGGAGAGGGATAATGGGGAGCTGGGTACGCCAGTTAGACAGAGAGAGAGAGAGAGAGAGACGCACACAGCAATCTTGTGTGTGTGTGTTTTGTGTTATGCTAGAAAGCAGTTATATGTTGTGTTTTGTTCATTAAATGTTTTATGTTGACTGCTCAGCTGTCATGAGAATCCATTACAAAGTATTTTACATAAAAGGATGACACTTTATATTTTTATAGGAATGTCTTTGCTTTAATAAAGGTTCTAAATGTCCCCTGAAAATTAAATCTAGGGACAAATATTTCTGCTTAATTGGAAAGTAAATTTCTCACCCTGGTTGAATGGAAGCCAGCCAAAAAAGCAAGTCAGAAAATGTTTAAGTATTATTCTTGGCTCTTGTTTTTAGCTGTGTAAGTAGTTGCGCTCTCTCGTAAGTCAACTAGGAACAAAGGGATCTACAAATAACATACATGTTAATGTAGAGAGAACTAATAGAAATACATTTTAAAAATCTTAAAATACTTTTTTGTTTTTTTATTTCATTATATTATTGTCCCTCTTTTTTAGATGAATCATTAATTTTTTTCTTCAGTTGATTTTGTAGATTAAACCCAATATATTGTGCTCTAGCACAGTCTTGTGGGCTTCCAAGTTTCGAAAACGTTTAGTGACAAATGTGACCGAAGTACAAATACCGACCTTGACATGTGTAATTGACAGTCCCCAATGGAGTGTGTGTGAGTGCGTTTGAGCTTTTGGAAAACTTGGTAGTCTTCTGCACGCCGTGATGAGCACCAATCACTGTTGTGCAACCTTGAGAGTCAGCGCTTTCTAATGGAGTATAAATCAATGGGTCTCTCTGAGCGCTTACACTCTTAGTGTTGGGGCAAAAGTTTACATTTTGGTCTCAAATATTTTGGTTGCATGATGGAGCATAACATTTAGAAACTTTTGCATTTTTCTTCGACATCCTAGCAACTTGCCATCACCACTGAAGTCAATGGATTCACAGAGTGTAAACTTTAGTGTGTACAGCTGCTTTGGACCTGTTTGTGTAAAAAAGTATTTTTTCTCTTTACATAGCTTTGGCCATCTGGAAATTATGTCTTATGGTAAAGAAAATGTGCATCGAGTCTCCGTCCTATGTTATACCATTGTAATGTAGAAAGTGATTTTTCATCAAGCAAACTCCGCTAATGATAATCTGGTTGTAATTCGGCAGGTGTGTGAAAGTAAAAATGAAAGTTTGTATGTTGTGAGTGCGTGTATTGTCATTTTCTAGTTTAGGATTCTTGTATAATGTGGGTGGACTCTCTCTTTCCTTCTGTAATCAATCATTCTTTCCTGGCCAGCTGAGATTAGCTTTATCACCACTGAGTATCTCTCTTTTTTTACTTTTAATGCTTCATTTTCTCCTTTCTACTCCTACTGTACTAAGTCCAAACACACACACTGACACAACACACACAGTATGCAAATTAAACAATGACTTTCAGCAGGGGCGGTTCTAGACGATTTTAACGTGGGGGGCCAGTGTGGGGCCGGGTTTGCATGTAGGGGGGTAACTGTATTATACCTTAAATGTCCCCTGTATACATGTAAAACATAATTTGCGGTTTTAATATTTGGGGACATGCATTTTTTAAAAGACAACCAAAGAATCACCAAATTTGAGTGAAATTTTTAAGATTTTAATATTTAAAAATATAAACAAACAGGCTCATGACAAATGTTTCAATAAGTCAATGCACCCTAATGGCACTTTTCCACTGCACGTTACGACTCGACTCTATTCAATTTACCTTTCTGAGTTTGCTTTTCCACTGTTGTTTAGTGCCACCTTTACTTTTCCCTACACTGTTGGTAGGTCCGGTGGTAGCCGTGTGCGGCCAACAGCTGAGACACTTCCTGAAATACTTTTTTGTTTCATTCATCGCTAATGAGTGGACCGTCTGCACCTCGTTTATTGACCACGGCATTTATTGACCACAATTCGAAAGTCACGTGAACAAATGATCCTGCTATCGCTGTAGCTAACTTTAATACTAGCGTGTCCGTGTTGAAAATCCAGTGACGCTGGTAGTGACGATTCTCTCTGGCCAATCATTGATCTGCAGGGTTTTGACGTCACATTTAGTATTGGCTCGGCTTGCTTGGAACCTTGACCGAGGATGTACTAAAAAAAGTACCAGTTACCAGGTACTATCCACAGTGGAAAACCCCCAAAAAGCGAGTAGAGTCGAATCGTGTCGAGCTTTACAGTGCAGTGAAAAAGCCCCATAACATTCTGGTTTTACACACAAACTTTAAGCCATGTTGACATGCTGTCCTTTAGAGTGACAAATGCAGTAAAATACTTGGGTAAAATGAATGGTTGGCTACATCAAGATTTTAGGTTAGAATTTAAGCAGTAGGCTAAACTCAGCATGTAGAGGTCTTGTAAATGGTCACCATTTCCTTTAAGATACTTTTAATAATTTGTTTCTATTCAGGTTAGTCTCTCATACAACCCAAATTGTTGGCCAAATGCCAAACTTTGCCTAACCATTGAATTGATTTTTAAACAAAACACTTTTTTTTGTTTTACTTTCATGATATATTTTGTGTTTGGTGATATAAGGTGAAGTATTATGTACCAACAGGATTTTTGTTGATGTACTGTCCGACTACTCTACTGTTGCTTAAGTTAATGTCTCAAGTAAACACAACTTTTGTTGGTGACGATTCAGTTAAAGGTAAATATATGCACTAAAATAAGGTAAAAAATATGCAAATTTTATCATTAAAAGGTTTATGCTTATTACAATTTTAAATAAAATGTAAATGAGCCGAATAATTAATACAATTTAGCGTAATTGCAAACATAAATGTTTGATAAGAAAGGCTCTCAAATAAATAAATATATTCAATATATAATGATTAAATAACTATGAAAAGTAATATAACAATAATTATAAATATCATATTTATTTTTCAGAGAGTTAAAAAGCATTACATTATTATGGCAGATGAGTAAATCACTGATAAGACAATCCAAAAAGTGGCTTTAGAATGCAATATATGATATGTTTACATATCATAGATATTACATAATGACATTGAAATAATCTATTATTGGCCTACAGTCCACAGCAATTCATTTTTCATTTGAATTCGTCAATCACATCAGATTAACAGATTTATTATAATATTATGTTTAAAGGGCTTGTCTAAGACATGTGTCAGTCTGATGCTTTTGGAGCGTTTGGAGTGTCAAGTTAAATGTAGTTTGACACTTAGAAAAACACATCTTGAGACCCCTGCATATAGAATTGCGCTGCATTAAGAAAGCCTCCTCATTTTGTGCTGTTGCTGGTGTCAAGCAAGCATGAGCGTAGTCGCCTGTGCAGCTGGAGTATCGCTTACTGCTCCCTGCTGAAAACAGGCAGCTTCAAGCTTGAATTGATCAGATGGTAGGAATATTCCTTATTATGTTCCAGGGACTTGATGCATTGCAGATTTTTTTTTTAACACGTTAATGAATCGCTCTGAATGAATTTGTTAAATCAATAGCCCTAGTAAATATATATAAAGCATTATATATATATATCAACAAAAAAACGTTTTGTTGATCCACAGCCTGCATAGTTTACTGTTACTGTAGTTACCACCTCAACTGAATGGAACTTTTCATGAGCATCTTTTATTTATGGGTAAAAATATGTGCACGCCGACTAACTTGAAATGTAACTTTTATTTACACGTGCAAATTATCTTGTGACTCGCTTTAAATGTTTTCCAGAAGTTTGCAGCTCTTTACCAGTAGTGGTAATGCAGCAAACCTTTGGCAACAGTGGACAATTTGCCGCAAATTTGCCGCAAAGCTCATTTGCATGTGAAAATGATCAGTGGCGAATTTGTGGCAAGTTTGCTACATATTTCCATGAACTCTCAATTTAGGCTGTGGATTTAACATGTTAATTCAGTGCGATTAATTACATAAAAATTAACATGTTAAATAAATTAACACAATTAATCATGTCCCTGGACAGGGCCGGCTCCTGCCAGCTAATAATTCAATGTCTTTAATTGCCATGACATGGCGTAATTGTCAAGATCATAAGGCCCAATATAACTATATTTTATTCTTACTCTCCATATAAAAAATATATTGAAATAAATAAACTAATAGACATTGTATATATTCATAAGATTGAAGTGGGCCCAGACAACTTTACACTTTCAGAGTAATTACAATTACAGCTTTAAAGCAAATTACAAATGAGAGTCACCACGAATGCAAGGATGGAATGGAGAGAAATAACATCAAGGACGAAAATAAGGATGGGGTGAAAGGAAATATATTAGATGGAAGAACAATAACACGTAAGATTAAGATCCTAAAATTTGTCACAGATGGGAACTACTTAAAGTAATTATATTTTATTAAATTATGACAATTCTTTCTGTTTGACATGTAATAAGCAATGATTCTACCCTACAAAAGCAAAACCCAAAATTGAGTTCTGCCTGAAACAGTTCTCTTATGATTTGTCCAGTGACAGACGAGTTTGTCTCATATTCTGAAATTCAGAGAAAACATTGTGTGAAAATGCAGTAACAACAAAATCCAGATAAAAATAATTCAAGCCATTTTTCTCAGTTTCAATGTTAGTTATTGAGGATGACCTTTGTAGGGTAGCAAAGAGTATTGATATGTTTACCAGTGAAACTATGTGTATAAAGTAATTTAGGGAACACAGGAATTTGGATGGATGGAAAGTAATGGCATGTAAGCACCAAAGGTTATTTTCATGACAAACAGAGTAGTTTAAAGCGCAATGACAAACAATAAACAACAAACTATCACAGCATTGTAAAATGTTTATATAAAAGTGATGTAAGACACGAGGAGACAGACAGAATCTCTCATGGGCACCGAATTAATAACAGGGGAAACGGAAGCACACGTCCCGCAAAACACTGTATCCAGCTATGAATCATGATCACGTACGGTATTATAAGCTAATATTGGCCGCTGAATCAATGGGACCCGGCGCAACAGATTGCGGTGCAGGATGATGTGTGCGTGGGAGTGGGAGAAAGAAATGACTCATTGAGTCTTTGAGACTACACTGAGACAACACCTGGCTACTTTATGGGCATTAAAAACCTATACATTGCACATAAATATCTCTTATTACCGTTCTCGTTAACGTAACGTCTCAGACTCTCTGGATTGCAGCAACCGCTTCTTGAGTGTGTCGTTGCTTTCGGCCAGTGACAAAAATAGAAAAACAATACACACTCCTGTGCTGTTTTGTGATTGGTTGGGCAGTCTACAACCCACCCTTAATGATTGCAACACACAACACGCCCCCATATTGTTTATAACCAATGCACAAACTGTAGTTTTTGTTTTACTTTAAAACTATGTTTCCAAAATGTTTGATTGGGTGGGCAAGACTCACGTTTGGGTGGGCTCAGCCCACCCCTGCCCATACCTACACCCGGCCTGTCCCCATCCCCGGATCATAATAATGAATTTTCCTTCCATAAGAGCAATTCAAGCTTGAAGTACCAACTGTTTTCTGCAGGGGGCGGTAAGTGAAACTCCAGCTGAAAGGCAACACGTAGTTGAACAGAACAAACTAGATTCAGGCTTGCTTTACACTAGCGATAGCACAAGATGAGAATATGTACTAACGTTCAAACCATATTTGAAAGCTCTTTGCTTCAAACACAGCTGGACGGAGTGCAATTCTGAATGCAGTGATCACGAGACGTGTTTTCCTATGTTTCAAATTGTTTAACTTGACACAGCAGCCTAAAAATGCTGTTTATAAAGCAACACAACCAAAGCGCTTCATCTAATGCATTTATACTCTACATCGATGTGTCCTTAGAAATACCCTTACATGATCAGACACAACATTAAAACCTTCTGCCTAATATTGTGTAAGTCCCCCTCATGCGGCCAAAACAGTGCCAATCCTAATCTCAAATAGCATTTTGAGATGATATTCTTCTCACCACAATTGTACAGAGCAGTTATCTGAGTTACCATAGACTTTGCCAGTTCAAACCAATCTGGCCATTCTCTGCTGACCTCTCTCATAAACAAAATGTTTTCATCTGCAGAACTGCTGCTTAGTGGATGTTTTTTTTGTTTTTGGCACCATTCAGAGTAAATTCTAGAGATCAGAAGTTACAGAATTACTCAAACCAGCCCGTCTGGTACCAACAATCATACATGCGATTATCTAATCAGCCAATCGTATGGCAGCAGTGCATAAAATCATTCAGATATGGGCCAGAAGCTTCAGTTAATTATTAACTAACAATTATATTCACTATATAACTCTTCAAGAATTTTCCATGACTTTTAAGAACCCACCCCCACCCTCAATTTTCCAGCCCTCAAAATCACAACTTTAAAAATTCCTGAAAGTTCCAGGATTTTCATGACCATGTGAACCCTGTATATGTGTCAAACTAATCTCTCAACCCAACTTGCTGCTTCCACCACATCTGTCTAATGTTTGAAACTCAATAGCAGGTAAAAGATGAAAAAAGGAGAGAAATACCGTGTTGGATCCATTAGCCCTGAGCAACACTGTACATCAGAAATGTGTTGTTTCCAGGTTTCAGTGCTTTAATGAGATGCCTTCACCATGACGTGGACATTAGTGACGTTAGATTCATAAATCTTCAGTGTGCAAGTCTGCATTTTAAAAACAGATTTTCACTGCATTTCTTTTTCTGTCTGTGTGTGTGTGTGTGTGTGTGTGTGTGCGCTTCTCGTGCAGTGAATTATTGCCCGTCAGCTGTGATTGATGACGTTTGTTTGCCGTGTTAATTTTGCCAGAGTTCTTTGTGCTTGTGTAGAGTGCTTTTTACTGTTCTGTCATGGTGGGGACTTTCCGTTGACTTTAAAATTATATTTTGTAATAATAATTATATTTTCTATCCCTGACCCTACCCCTAAACATAACCATCACAGAAACGTCAGCATTTTTACATGTTTCAGGCATACACACTTCTTAATTTCTGTCTCCATGATGGATTTTGCTCACTGTTTGATGCTGATGTTTGAAGCCTTCTGGGAAAATCCATTCCTCTCTCTCTGTGGTTAGATATCTCAGATGTTTACAGTACAATAGCAGGATTTCATCTTAAACATGCATCTCTAGTTGGTAATATACTCTGAAAAATGTGTTTATGCCCCTCAATTACCACTGCTGCTCTCTGACTGTTCTTGCATTTAACAGAGTGGAAGGAAAAGAGAGTTCTGTAATGATGCTTCAAAGCAATATTTCCTCTACCACAAACACAACTGAAAACAAATTGTACAATTGTGTTTGTGGTGGAGGAAATAATGGTTTTGAAGCATCATCATAGAACTCATGCGCTGTCTAACACAGTTTAAACACACTGAGGAGAGGAGCAGGACTCTTACCTGAAGCAGCCAATAACATCTCCGGTGGAACGTGGGAATGATGGAGGAGTGGACATAGCAGCCGTATAGACACTGAAACAAAACATAAAGCAAACCAACAGTTACACAGATGATAAAACACTGAGAAAAAACTATATGAATACTAATTTCAACACTGTGAATATACTAACTATCAGTTAAAAACTGATAACAAACTTCAAATTCTCAGTCAACCAATGAGAATAAACTACACAAACACACCACAAAAAACTACAAATACCATTAAACACTGAAGAAAAAATCTATGGATAAACACAGAAAAAAATAAACAAGCATCATTCAAACACAACCAACTACACACGCATCAGTTAAACACCACAAACTACATAAACCATCAGTTAAAAACAGAAAATAAACTAAACAAACCAAACCATGTTAAACACTGAGAATAAACTACAAAGAACAATAGTTAAACATTAAGAATAAACTACACAAACATCATTTAAAGACTGAAAAGAAATAACATAAACATCAGTTAAACACCATAACAAACAACACAAACCATCAGTTAACAACTGAGAATAAACAATACAAAAACAAGTTAATCACTGAAAATAAACAATACAAATCCTCTTTTGAACACTGATAATAAAGTAAACAAACATCAGTTAAAAACCACAAAAGCCTACAGAAGCCAACAGTTAACAACTGAGAATAAACTACAAAACCATATGTTAAACGCTAAACACAAACTACTCAAAAAGATTTAAAAAAAAGAGTTAAACAGTGAGAATGAACTGCTCAAACACTGGTTAAAAGCTGTGAATAAACTATCACAACACACAATACAAATCCCAGTTAAACACAATAAAAATGTCACAAACTATTCATCAAAAACTGAGAATAAACTACACAAAACATTAGTTAAACATTGACAATAAACTACACAAATATAAGTCAAACACTGGGAATAAATAACACAAACAGCTGCTACACTAGCCGTATACAGTGCATTCATAAAGTATTCAGACCCATTCATATTTTTCACATTTTGTTATCTTGCAGCCTTATGCTAAAATTATTTAAATTATTTTATTGTTTCACATCAATCTACACTCCATACCCCATAATGACAAAGCAAAAACAGATTTTTGATAACTTTGCAAATATTTATATATATAAATAAAACTGAATACCACATTGATTGACATACAGTAAGTATTCAGAGCCTTAAATCAGTACTTAGTTGAAGCACATTTGGCAGCGATTACAGCCTCAAGTATTTTGGGGTATGATGTGACAATCTTTGCACACCTGAATTTGGGGATTTTCTGCCATTCTTCTCTGCAGATCCTCTCATGTTCTGTCAGGTTGAATGGGGACTGTCGGTGGACAGCCATTTTGAAGGTCTCTCCAGAGATGTTTGATTGGGTTCAAGTCTGGGCTCTGGCTGGCCCCTCAAGGACATTCACAGAGTTGTCCCTAAGCCACTCTTACATTGTCTTGACTGTATGCTTAGGGTCATTGTCCTGTTGAAAGGTGAACCTTTGGCCCAGACTGAGGTCCTGAGTGCTCTGGACCAGGTTTACATGAAGGATATCTCTGTATTTTGCTGTGTTCAGCTTTCCTTCAACCCTGACCTGTCCCACAGTCCCTGCCACTGAAAAACACCATCACAGCCTGATGCTACCACCACCATGCTTCACCGTTGGGATGGTATTGCGCATGTGATGAGCGGTGCCTGGTTTCCTCCAGACATGACACTTGGAATTGAAGCCAAACAGTTCAATCTTCATATAATCAAACCACAGAATCTTGTTTCTCACAGTCTGAGAGTCATTCAGTTTCATGCGCTGATGAGAGGTTTCCGTCTGGCCACTCTGCCACAAAGCCCAGATCGGTGGAGTGTTGCAGTGATGGTTGTCCTTCTGCAAGTTTCTCCTATCTCCACACATGATATCTGGAGCTCAACCAGAGTGAACATCGGGTTCTTGGTCACGTCTCTTACCATGGCCCTTCTCCCCCAATTGCTCAGTTTGGCCAGGCGGGCAGCTCTAGGAAGAGTCCTGGTTGTCCCAAACTTCCATTTAAGAATTATGGAGGCCACTGTGCTCTTGGGAACCTTCAACACAGTCAACATTTTTGTAGTCTTCCCCAGATCTGTGCCTCGACACAATCCTGTCTCTGAACTCTGCAGGAAGTTCCTTTGACCTCATGGCTTGGTTTTTGCTCTGATACATTGCTTCAGCTGTGAGACCTTATATAGACAGGTGTGCCCCTTTCCAAATCATGTCCAATCAATTGAACTTGCCACAGTTGGACTCCAATCAAAGTGTAGAAACATTTCAAAGATGATCCAGAGAAACGGGATGCATTTGAGCTAAATGACACTAGAATAACTTTAATAATTTTTCAAAGTTATCAACAACATGGTTTTTGCTTTGTCTTATGGGGTATGGAGATGTGAAAATAATAATAATAATAATAATTTAAAGCATTTTAGCATAAGGCTGCAACATAATGTGGTCTGAATACTTTCTGAATGAACTGTATTTAACACTGAAAACAAACTACACAAACATCAGTTAAACACTGGGAATAAACTACACACACATCACTTGTGCACAGAATAAATAACACAAACATCTGTTAAACACCACAACAAACTACACAAACCATGAGTTAAAAACTGAGAATAAACTACACAAACATCAGTTAAACACCACAAAAATACATAATAATTAGGTAAACACTGATTTATTTTATATTATATGATATTATATATTATTCATATTTCATATTAATCTATTTATAAACCAATGAATGGCCCCATTGGGATGTGATCTTTAAATACTCACTTTATGTGTTTGTATTTGTGTGGCTGTCAGTGCCTCTGATCCTGTGTGTGTGTGTGTGTGTGCACCTGTGTGTGCGTGTGTGTATATAACACACACTATGAAGGACTATTGTCCTTCATAGCTGGTCGATAACTGGAACTGTATGTCTATTGACAGTACTGAGCTACGAGAGCTGTCTTGGCTTGTATTGTACATTCCAATGGCTGAATGTTACAGGAATGAATCGAATCTCAATGCACGCGCCTGTGCACGCACACAATAATAAGCATAATTAAAAAAATGCCACAGGATGTACAGTCTCGCAATTATAAATTCCATACATGTACATATAAAATACACACAAGCATGCTAAACATGCATTAAAACACATGTTTCTATTATAGTAGCAAATTTGGTCATATTTTACACTGACCCCTCCCCTCCCCCTTCAGCGGCATGTGGAGTCGATACGGAGGTGTTTGGTACCAGTGGGAATTGGGTAGAGGTGTTTGGTAACTGTGAGATTAGGAGATGACAGCTTCAGAGGGCATTATTTGCCGGCTGGGGCCTTAGACAGATGCCAGGAGGCCACACACTAAGCAATTAAATCCTAATTTACATTCACACGATTAGATCAACGCCACTGTCGAGTCTGAGAGACACTCCTACGCACAGTAACACACACACACACACACACACACACACACACACACACTCACATACACATGCACACAGCCGCCAAGGTGCCTTTCAGTTGGTTATAACAGCACTATAGTGCATGCAAATATCTCAATAGGGCTTTTGCAGTTTGCAGACTTAGAGGGAGTTTTAATTTTACTGCATGGACTTTTAATAATCGTGAACCTCAAGCCTCTGAAAATATTATTGACATATCATATGCTGACATTTTCAATGACGCTGCATGTCAAGGACAACACTGAAATATCCAGGAGGCCACGTTAATATTAAAAAGGAGGCTCACACAAAACTCGTTACATTACGATGAGAAATTTTAAGAAAACATACAGTATATACTAAATATCAAGATTTTTCTTGCTCTTATAAATGAGTACCATGTAGACAATACAAACCGTTTATTGGTTAATTATATTATTATTAATTATAAAGAAATGGGTTAAAACAAAGGCTGTGAATCGATAAAAACTTTGAAACTAATTAATCATATATTTTTCTGTGATTAATCGTGATTAAATGATGATACATGATACATTACAACAAACATTAAAGAACTCATCATAAATGTATTTACTTTATACTTTGTCTCAAATAACCTGCAATAAATTGTTTAGGATTCACTTATTTTACTTTATGCTAAAAAAAATCTTTTTTTTGTTGTTTTTTTTGTTTAGAGTTAATTAGAAACATTGATACATGTATTAATCTTTGATACAAGTATATGTATTCATGCCATAAATTCAGTGGATATGTTATTACAGTTTGGATAAATGGGCAGATTCAATTCATATAAAACTTTATTGGCAAGAGAAACTTAAATGTACATTGCTAATGAATTATTAGACACTATAGCCTTAGTTAAAATACGACACAATATTGATGTCACAACCTTAAGCACATTAGCATATGACAGCCCAGATTTACATATTAACGACTATTTAGTATTCAACAACTTGGCTTGGGCGTTTTTCGTTGCTCATATTACATGCAATGTGGTTAGCCAAACAAGTGATCATTTGCATATAGAGGTCTTAAAGGTATAGTAGCATAAACATTCTAATTTCAGTTTAATTAAAGGGATCAGAGAGAATGTGGAAAATGATCCTCAAAACGAAACCGCAACTGATTTTAGTATTAAAAGTGAATAAAAAATAAAATAAAAAAAAAATGCACAAAAATTTAAAACATGGCCCCTTTAAATGATGCAAAAATGATATAAATATACATCTGGAACACCTGCTATGACTTTTTCAAATCTTAAGAGTTTGCATAAATGCATATGATAACCATCTTATTATTCTATTTTAGTTCCAGTTACACATACTGTATTATGGCATAAAATATGAATTGATGTTGATTAAATTCTTAGGGTAATACATTTTTAAGAACTTGTATTAATTAACTGATTAAATTGAACTATTTGACATAAACTGACAAGTGAGTTTATGTTTTCAATGGAATAGAATGGAATAAAAAAAATAAAAAATAAAAAGAAATAATATAAATAGTCAAATATGCCCCTGAAAATCAAACCCAGGATCTATATTTTGCCCCTTAATGAAAAAATGGGTGTTACCAGTCCATAATGGCATTTTTACTGTCGCGGTGTTCACTGTAAATGTGTACTTGCTACTCTAAAGTGGTGCTATAACTAATCTATTTCAATAGGTGGTAAAATTTCAATCTCTGAACGCATTAAAGCTCACTCTCACGAGAAGTAGTTTGCTACTGCTACTGGGAAACAACTGATATACTGTATTCACTCTACTGTAACAAACACAAACAAACTTGTATACTGTTATGCGTGTAATTAAATGTGTTTTAAGACAGTGGTCAGTACCTGGATGGGAGACCTCCTGGGAAAACGAAGGTTTCTGCTGGAAGAGGTATTAGGGAGTCCAGCAGGGGGTGCCCCAGTATAGTGATGGGGACACTATACTGTAAAAAGACACCGTCCTTCAGATGAGACGTAGCACAGAGGTCCTGACTCTCTGTGGTCATTAAAATGACCCAGGACACTACTTGAAAAGAGTAGGGGGTTATCCCCAGTGTCCTGGCCAAATTCCAGCCATTGGCCCTCGTCAATCATGGCTTCCTAATAATACCCATACATTAATTGGCTGTATCACTCTACTCTCTCCTCTCCACCAATAGCCTGTGTGTGGTAAGCATACTGGCACACTATGGCTGCTGTTGCATCATCCAGGTGGATGCTGCACACTGGTGGTGGTTGAGGAGAGTCCCCTTGTTCACTGTGTAAAGCGCTTTGAATGTAGTGTCAGTAAAGTGCTATATAAATGTAATGTTCATTCATTCATTCATGTAGCTCAACTGGTAGAACATTGCACTAGAAATACCAAGGTTATGGGTTTGATTCCCATGGAATACATGTACTGATAAAATGTATGCCTTGAACACAATCAATGAAAAAAAAAAATCTGCCAAATGCAACTGTATTATTTTACCTTTTCATTTCTTATGTACAGGGTCTATTGTCCACTGACCTAGTGTAGTACACACCAGCACTTCACAGAAATTGTCTAACTGCTCACGCTCTATACTGCTGTCTAAAGCTGCTGACAGAATTAGAATGCTAAGCAGTGTTGTAGAGAACCAGCTGAACAAGTCAGTGTATTTGAAGCATAATAAGAGTTTATCTAAATCTGTTTTATCCATCTGAACTTTAACCTAAAGTTTCATTTAAATAAATCATCAAATGACCATGAGCATGCACAGATAACGGCAGGATGAGAGGATGCTGCGTCTGCAGAAATCAGGGGCTAAAACGGCACTCTGAAAAACCCAGCACGGGCAGTTCAAGGAAAAAACCAATGCTGTGGTTTGACGCTGATCAGCGGAGACAGATCACAGAGAAATTGATGGGAACAGGCCGTACCGACACACATGTGTGTGTGTGTGCTGCTTATGTCTCTGCCTGAGTAAAGACATGCTGTCCGTGGATGTTAATGGCGATCCGTCGTCAGGGCTGGGCGGGGGCCAAAGGCATTAAGCGGAATCGAATTCCTCCAAACTAGCTTTAATCAGCAGGTTTTTAAGGTTAGAATTACTCTCTCACTTGCAGAGTCAAGGTTAAAGCACATGCAAGAGTCAGTCGCTGGGAAAAAGGGGATGATGTCATGGCTGTATGCGTGCAGAATGAAGAGTTAGGAATACTGATGCATATTGACGTTTGTATTTTTGGATTGCTGGATCTTTTATGCACCCTGCGCTGACACCCAATAAGGTGGTCACACCAGAATTTAAAGGGATAGTTCACTCAAAAATGAAAATACAATAGTAGTGTAAGCCTAAGTCAACATTCACTTTCATTGAATACAATGAACACAGTGAAAAGCATACAGCTTAGAAGTTTGTATTCTTTGTATTGAGCAAAGAGGTAAATCGATGACGTTAAGATCCTCCATCGGTCAACCATCGTTTTCGTCCACAGCATCACATGGGAAATGGCATGTAGCTTGCAAATGCTTATGTGCCCTGAAATCAACCCCAATCAAACAAGCGCCATCGCCCACCAGACATTTTGCATTCATTCCAGCGTGTACACATTTCGCCCTCATGGGAACCAGGAAGTAATCATGTTTGTGCATTTTGGAGATTGCATTTTCGCTGTAAAATTACAGTTCAGTTTAGGGTTGGGGTTTGGGTTAGAGGGTAGAGTTAATACAGTACAATATGCATTTCTGTTGACCAATAGCATTATTTACAACTAAAAATACAACTCGCTTTTGCAGACACTGAGTGGATATTTCACCTGGAAACTGGAGCTCCCTCATCCCCATATGTGACTTCCAGCTTCGGCAACTAGGGGCAGTGATTTTAAATTTCGGTAAACACTGACCGATTTCAGCAGCAGAACTTTCAACATAGAGTCTGTTTTCACAATTCAGAGTTCACCAAACCTGGTACCCATCAAAAGACTATGAATAAAGTAAATGGAACACAAAGTCTACTGAGACCACCCTTTAACTCTATTTAATTAACCTTATACAGCCCCGCCCCTTTTCAGCGCTGCACTCTTCCTGATTTTGTCATCTTCCGGTTTGAATTGAAGCTAAGAGTCGATCATAATGGAATACATGTGAGAGCACAGAAAGTATTTTTCACCAAGAGTTCAGTCTACACCACCCCTTTACTACATGAAAATGCTAATGAGATGTTTTGCTGTCACTGAAAATGTTCATTTTTCAGAAACCCACCGAGGCGTATTGGACCTTGCAGATCACACTGTTTTCATGATACAAGCATTTAATTGTTATAAGTGGAATTCGTTTTTATTTTACGTGTCATTCAAAGATATTTTTTATTATTTTGTTTTGTCTCTTGGTATTTAAAGTGCATAGAGGCATATCAGTACGTCCACAGCGTGAAGGTAGGCGCTTGTGGATTTATGAAAGAAACACTCATGTTTCAAAATCTTTGCCTCTATGATATCTCTTCTTGATATGACATCCTCGAAACACATTACAATACTCATGTTAACGTTTGGCAACTCTTCAACCTGTAAACCCACTTCATCAGGTAGATACTCTTAGATATCAACACCACTGATATCTATAGAGCTATCGCTATGAGTGGTGGTGGGTAGTGGGCTCAAGCACATAACTGTTAATCAGAAGGTCGCCAATTTGATCCCCACAGCCACCACTATTGTGTCCTTGAGCTAGCCACTTAATCCAGGTTGCTCCAGGGGGATTGTCCCTGTAATAAGTGCACTGTAAGTCGCTTTGGATAAAAGCGTCTGCCAAATACATAAATGTAAATGTAAATCGCTACACTGGAAGTTCAAAGACAAAATCTTCAAGATGGCTGCGCGCTAGTTTCTGGCACAAAAGGTGAATACTCCCAAAAACCAATGGCTGTGTAAAGACAGGGAATTAAAGAGAGAAAGCCAGAGGCAGTCTGCTCTTGTAAACATTTCTCTTATTTGAAAAATAACTGTCCATTTCCTTTGGACACAAGTCCAGAAACCTCTTCTTACAACAATCATTTTATTCAAAAGAAATAGCATTCAAGCCTCAAGCGCTGAACACTCGCATTGAAAACATCCTCTGGCTAAAAATCCTTCAGTCTGTCAAGAGCGCCTCTCCTTTATCTAATCGTACAGATGCTCTCCTCTCTTCCCGTTCCCTCCTTCTTTCTCTTATCTCCCCAGCTGAGGGTGGATTTTTATCAGGTGCCGATAAGGGTCATCCTGGAGCGGGTGTGATTTGAGGCAATGGAATGGGTGAGGCAGAGCCATTGAGAGTCTAAAGAGGCACCACACCAAATCCCCGCTGATTGTGCTGACATACAGTTAGCACCTGAGGGAGCCAATACTCAAGAGGAGACTACTGATGAAGAAGGACAGATACACTCTTCTGTCTCTCTTTCTCCTCTACGCACCTAAAGGAAAAAGGCACAAGTTTCTTTTCATGGTCAATACCGATTCGAACTTGCAAATGTCCCCAGGACAGGTAGCCACAGCGAGGATTGTAAAGCAGTGTGGGAATTTCCTCTTGGGACAACAAGGGGTCATTTCAACAGTCTGGTTCTGAACTGTTTTATCTTTTGTGAAAATGATGAGCTACTGTAAATTATTGGAAAAACACAATCTAGTAATGTGTTTACAACTCATATGAAAAAACATGGTGTTTTAGAGAGTTCTGGTACCCTAGGATTGGCCAAATTATGCCAGCTCACTGACAAGTGCTATCACCTATAATACATTATTGTATCAGCTCCAACATGTTTACCTTCCCCTGTGGTGCAACCGGAAATGTATTGCATCAGCATGGTGGGAGACCAGGGATCAGATCCGGTGTTGAAACCAAGTAATAAAGTCCACATTATCAATGAAGAGCACGAATCAGAGGTTCAGAGTTTTCCCTCTAACATTACATTTTTACTCCACTGATGGTTAAGTTGAGGTTCACAACTCGTTTTTGGCGCCCTTCCATGAACAATACACCTGGAAAATGGAGCTCACATGTTCTAGTTTGGCCAACAACACTTGCCGCTTTGACCACTGGGGACAGTGTTTCACATTTCGAGCACAATTTATCTAAAGAAAAGTCCACCTACTGTTTTTGATTTCACTGTGAGATCAGTCTGTATGAGGTGGCGAAATTGTAAGATATTGTAGGACTTGGCTTGTACGAAAAGGTACGACTTTTATTCCCAAAGAAACCAATCAATCTAAAAACTGAATTTCAAATCGATACAATACAGGCATACAATTTTAGCTAGTCTTCAATCCAACACAATATTCTAGTATTTATGCGATACAAACCACTGATGTATGTCAATAATCTGTAATACATTTGCCTCTTCTACAAAATGCATTTTCCTATTAAAATCATAGTTAGGTTTAGAGTTTGGATAAAGTTTGGATAAGGATAGGTTAGACTTCAGAATTAAAAGAAAAATGTTGATTTGTTCACTTTTCTCTACGGGAGTAAAAGTCGTAAATTTTTGTATGAGCAAACTCATACAATTTCTTATGATTTAGCCCTCTCTCACTACTATTATGAATTTGTCATGAGGCCAGGCTGAAACATTGGTACATTTTTGCACATTTGGATAGACGTTGAAACATAAAATATGGACGTACTGACCATCTTAAATGTCAACATTTGTATAGTTGAATTTTTACTATTTTATAGACAGATTAGATCCCTTATCCATAGCCCTACCACCCCCCCCCCCCCCCCCCAAAAAAAAAAACACTTTTTAACTATATAAGAATATGTAACAGATCATGTTGGAAATATACACCATGCAAGTCAATACATTTTGTCTGGTAAACCAATTTTTAAGGGTTGGTTCAGCCAATAATATTACTGTCATCATTCACTCACTCTTAACTCTAACTTTCTTTCTTCCGTGTTCAAAATATGTATAGAAGAATGTTCAAGCCGCTCTTTTCTATAGAACAATTAAATGATTCTTTAGTTTTTCATCTGTTCCTCACACAAAACTCATTTAACTACATGTATTGTGTTTTTTGTCCTTATGAAACTTGACAGACTGAGGTCACAACATGCTTTTGCTCCATAAAACTGCAGCTTGGACATTCTTCAAAAGTTCTTTTTGTGTTCATGGAAGATAGAATTCATATGGTTTTGGACCAAAGAAATGTGAGTGAGTAAACGATGACAGAACTTTCAATTCCTTTAAGCCTAATATTAGTCTGAAACAAATTTCCAATGGAGAATCATCATACAATGTGAATAAGTCTCTAGACATGGCTTGATTAATGTGGAAATGGTGATTTAGGGATTCTGTAGCGCTGTGCACGGCAAAAATAGTCTTTGTGAAGCTACTAGCTTCACTCCTGACCCTTCACATCCCAGCAGCCATTAATAATGCAGACGTACCTAGATGAGAATGTCGTCAACGGTGTAGGAGAATTACTTATAGATGGACATTAGCACAGGAAATAGAGCAGAGGACGAGGCAGAATCGTCTTTACGGTAAAGGTCAGTGGTCTTCCACATTGTGTCACTTCCTGTGAGAGCATACCCTGCTCACCTCACAGACCTTGACCTCCAGGATCATCATCGACCAGGTAGAATCTTGTTTGTTTGCGCAAACTCGAAAGCACTTCATCCTAAAATCATATAAGTATCTGGGGCTGACAGAAGCCCTCCAGATTTTATGTGCCTAACACCGTTAAAGATAAGGAAATGGTGCCAATTCTTTTTCCCAGGGCCTGAGCTTCAGGTGGCCAATAAGGAAAAGCTCTTCTTAAATTCAGTTCAGCTATAAATCACAATTAACACATTCACAGGTCTGACCCCTAAATGATCTGTCTGCCGGCTAATATTCCCACAGCTCCGGCTGAAGGAGGGGACGGGACAAGAGTGCAGCTTGGAAAAAGAACATCTGAGCGGGAAAAGTAGGACGAGGGAATGATGAAGGGTGGAAATTGAGGAAAAGGGCATTAAAGAAAGAAAAAGAGAGAGCATAAAAAAATTAAAGAGCAGGCAGAACAAAAGAGAACGAGTTAGGGGCCGTTCGCACAGGAAGCATTCTGCGGTTTCATCTTGGCAATTTTTCAATCTTTGGTCTAAGTACATGCACATCAATGTCTTTGGGTATTGTTTAGCTAAGCACTATTTCAAGGTAAAATGAGTTCAGTATTAAAAAATATATCTCGACATTCAAACAAGATTTTTGCATTTCGTCTGCACTATTTTTTAAAAAGCAATAGTTCAGACAAAATTATTATATTTCTTTTTTGGTCATTATTAACCCTTATTTTGAAGCGAGAATGTATTTTATTTTTTTAAGAGAGAACAAAAAGATTTTGTGAAGATAATTTTTTTTTTCTTCACCTTGCGGTTCAGGGCTTCTGTATGTTATACATGCACAGTTTCATGCAGATATTAATATCAGAAATACCAGGAGAAACCACAACATATTCCACAGTTAATGCAGCCTACAAATTCAGTTTTATCTGGTAAGAAAAAAAATAATAAAATAATATTTTTAAAACAATAATTGTATATTATAAATAATTAGGCAATTATTATGAAAAGGCATATACAAGGCATATTTGATTAATATAATAAATAAATGTAAGAGTAATACTTAAAAGTGGGCATTTCATTTAGTTTTGACACACTTCTGGTTTAAGCCCGCCCACATTCGGTTCTATCCGAATACAGAGACAGATACAGATAATGGCTCCACTGCACAACCCTGGTCTGTGTTTTAATGTAATTGATCATAGCCCGAGCTGCACTTTTTAAAGACAGCAAGTCAAGTTAAAAGGAGTTAATCTTTACTTGTCAAGACCTCTTGCGTTCTGTCAAGGTCCCTTTTCAAGGCAAGCCAGTCCATTCGGCAGACATGTTTGGAATACTCCTTGACAGCTATTTTCTATGGATACAAGTCCCATTAAAAGGACAGCTCCTATCTACTTGAAGGGGGAAAAATGGAAATCTCCAAAAATGTTGGTCAAGATCATGATCAAAGAATATTGTTCAAATTAGCTTTAAATCTGACAACAATCGTTTCATAAATGTTCTTCTTTAGCTCAGATCATGCTAAAAAACAAATTCTGGTTGGCCAGCTAATGAACATGCATGTTCTCGAGTTAAATGACTCGATGGCAATGTCTGTATCTGAAAGGTGATTGGCTCTTTTACTTGTGAGGCAGGAATTCCTTTTCTACATCCGCCATATTGGGTGTTTTAATTTCTCCCATTAATTTTTAATACAAGTGGTCTGTCTCAGGCTAAATAGTCTTTGGCTCCTTCTTAGCTGATTTGAATGCAGTATGACTGGCCCTTCATTGTATACACACAAATAACCTACTTGTTTTATCTTCTCTACACCAAATGACTCCAATATCGCTTCAGGCTACCTACCTGTACAGGCAAGTAATTGAAGCTGCACGTATCTAAGAATACATTCACTAGAACGGACAAATCAGCTTTGAGCTTGATAGTGAACTTCAAAGCAACATGCAAATAAACTAAAGTAATAAAATGATTGGTATAAAATTGACTTTGCATGGGTTAATTCATTTACACATAGTTTAAGTTTAGCTAAAACTGCTTATTACATAATACAGAGCCCCTTAGAGGACATTGAGGAAATGTATTTTCTATAATAGATTTGTGTTCTCTTGCAGTAATATTTGTTCCTTCGCAATAGTTTTACATTCCCTCACAAAAAGTTTTGCATTCCGTCACAATAGTTCGCATTCCCTAACAATACGTTTTGCAATCCCACGCAATTATTTTGGGTTCCCTCGGAATACCTTTATGCATTATTTTCATAAATAGTAACCTATTTTATTTTCTAAAATAGTTTTGCATTCCCTTGCAACGGTTTTGCGTTATACCACAAAAAGTTTTGCATTTTTTTACGTTCCCTCGCAATACCTAAATCCATCCTGTAAGAAAATGAACCATGGTTTTACTACAGTAACCGTAGTTTTGCTATGGTATTTGTCATAAAACCGTTACCACAAAATGTACCATGGTTTATCAGTTTTAATATTTTAATGATGATATTCATGATAAAACTCTAGTAATAATCCAGGAAAACCAAAACTATGGTAATAATAATCATATAATATTGCGAAGGAATGCAAAACTTCAACATCACAACAACATAGTTAGAAACAAAAGATGACTTTAGTAGGACAGAGACCAGCGACATCACAAGCTGGCATTGATGTAATGGTCAGAAAGTATTTGAACATAACACATACTTCAAACGTTTATTTTAATCATAAAAAATATCATACATAAAATATCATGAAATATCATAAAAATCATACACATGATTTGCAAGTAAAAATATAGAAACGGGACATCAACTGAAGGAGTTCATACAGACATGCTAAACTTGTGTGTGTGTGTGTGTGTGTGTGTGTGTGTGTGTGTGTATATGTAGGAGTATGTTGCCCGAACGTTGACAGGTTCTTGCCAGTTGTGTGATATCTATATATATATCTATATATATATATATAGAGAGAGAGAGAGAGAGAGAGAGAGAGGAATTGAAAGTTGCATATTTCATATAACGGAAGAGGAATGGATAGAAAACACAGTTTCTTTGGGCAGGGGCTCTGCGCTGATAAAAAAGCTATTTGTATTACACAGTCATTCGGAGAGTTTGGCCTGTTTGGCGGCTGCATATTTGTAAACACAGGCTCTTCAGAGCTACTTAATCTTTCAGTACACAACTGCCGACTATGCCATGAAAATATATATAAAATAATATAAAAAAAAAACATTTGGTGGAGAAAGTTTTATACATGTTGCATAGAAAAACTGCTTATATTTTCTCTCTAGATTTGTTTAATGATGGAGAACATGCTGTGATGACCACACTCTAGACAAACACAACAACACACTACCTTCTTAAAGACGATGATTTTGTTTGACTGACATACTCTTTCATGATGTGTCTGGGATCAGTAAGCCTGAGAGAACCTACACACACACACACACACACACACACACACACACACACACACACACACACACACACACACACACACACACACACACTCACACACACACACACACTCACACACACACGCACGTTCATGGGAAGGATTGCATGCTTTTTTGTAGGTAATTGCACACACACACACACACACTTTAGGTCAGCATGTTTGCGGGTAATGGCTTGCATGGTTAGTGGGGCGTGATCAAGCCAATCAGAGCTCCACCTGTCAGCGGGTATCTCTCCGGCCCTTGGGTACGGCCCCCAGGTGCTCACTTCTCACGCATACACCCCAGTTAAACCTGACACATACACATAAACACCAGTAAGCCAGCCAGACATGCCCACACAGCCAGACTATAGTACCTGTGATTAGACAAAGGAAGATGGCAGCGCGGTAGCACGCAGCGGCCACTCCGGATCCACAATGGTGCTATTTTTGTTAAAAAAGCCCGACTTTTGCAACACATGGACATTGGAGCAACCGGTGTTCGTGTCTACCATCGCCAGACTCTACTGAAATACAAGACTCATGCAAAAACCAAGCTGCATGATGACCTGCAGGAGGCACTACGCGTACTCGGCTTGCTGCGGAGACCAGGCCTCCAGCCCTCGGTGTCGCCTGATGCCGGTGGCGGGGAGAGGGCGTCGTGGCGGTGTGCGAGAGCGAAGCGGAAAGAGGGCGGGGTCCATGCTAGGCTAAAACAAACCCTAGCCAGCCGGCTCTCCCGTCTATCCTGCTCTCAAATGTTTGCTCCCTGGACAATAAACTGGACTATATCCGACTCCAGCAGGCTACGCAGCATGAGTTTAGAGACTGCTGCGTCTCTGTTTTCAGGGAGACGTGGCTCAGCGACAGAGTTCGGATGCCGCCATTCAGCTAGACGGGCTCGCCTCGTTTCGTGCCGACAGAAATACAGCTCTCTTGCGGTAAGACTCGCGGTGGTGGCTTGTGTGTTTACATCAACAGGGAATGGTGCAAGAACTCCATGCTAGTCTCTAGTTACTGTTCATCACTGTTGGAGCTTGTGACTGTTAGATGCAGACCTTTTTATCTACCACAGGAATTCAACACTGTTTGCATTACCGGAGTTTACATTCCCCAGCGCTAACGCTAAGGAAGCTCTGTGAACTGTATGGGGCTATGAGCGAACTGCAGAACGCTCACCCGACGGACTGTTTATTGTCACCGGAGATTTCAACCATGCAAATCTCAAGACAGTGTTCCCTAAATTTCATCAGTATGTGGACTTTGCAACGAGAGGGCTGAACGGCTTGATCTTGTTTACACAAACATCCCAGGCGTGCACGGGCGGAGCCCCGCCCACACCTCGGCTACTCAGACCACATCTCTGTTATGTTAATTCCAGCATACAGACCGCTAGTCAGGCGCACAAAACCGCTTCAGAAGCAGGTGAATAACCTGGCCAGCAGGAGCCATCTCTGCTCTTCAGGACTGTTTTGAGTGTACTGACTGGCACATGTTCAGGGAGGCTGCAACATATGGCGATTCTAACAACTTGGAGGAATACACAGCATCAGTGACCAGCTACATCAGCAAGTGCATTGATGATGTCACTTTCTCAAGACCATCACCACACGCTCCAACCAGAAGTCGTGGATGACTGCGGAGGTGCGCACGCTGCTGAGGTCCGAGACTCCGCCTTCAGAGCAGGCGATAAGGCAGCCCTAAGAACAGCTAGGGCCAAACTGTCACGGGCAATCAGAGAGGCAAAGCGCGCTGCGCCCAGAGAATCCACAGTCACTTCCAGGACAGCGGTGACACGCGGCGCATGTGGCAGGGCATCCAGGCCATCACCAACTACAGGACAACATCAGTTGCCTGTGACAAAGATGCCTCCCTTCCAGATGCGCTGAACTACTCCTACGCTCGGTTTGAAGTGCAGAACGACGTGATGGCGAGGAAGTCCACCCCTCCTCCCAACGACCAGGTGCTCTGTCTTACCACAGCAGATGTGAGGAAAACTCTACGTAGAGTCAACCCACGGAAGGCTGCTGGACCAGACAACATTCCTGGCAGAGTGCTCAGAGGAGAGGAGACGAGAGGCTCGTCATGAGGCAGATTAAGATCCAGCTGCCCCCCTCACTAGACCCACTGCAGTTTGCGTATCGTTGAAACCGTTCAACGGACGATGCCATCACCACAACCCTCCATCTGGCCCTCACCCACCTAGACAATAAGGACTCATATGTTCGAATGCTGTTCATAGATTTCAGCTCAGCATTCAACACAATCATTCCCCAGCACCTGATTGGAAAGCTGAACCTGCTGGGCCTGGACACCTCCCTCTGCAACTGGATCCTGGACTTCCTGACTGGGAGACCTTAGTCAGTCCGGATCGGGAACAGAATCTCCACCACCACCACACTGAGCACTGGGGCCCCCCAGGGCTGTGTGCTCAGTCCACTGCTGTTCACTCTGCTGACTCACGACTGTGCAGCAAGGCACAGCTCGAATCACATCATCAAGTTCGCCGATGACACGACCGTGGTGGGTCTCATCAGCAAGAACGACGAGTCAGCATACAGAGAGTAGGTTCAGTAGCTGACGAACTGGTGTAGAGCCAACAACCTGTCCCTGAATGTCGACAAAAGAAAAGAGATGGTTGTTGACTTTAGGAGAGCACAAGGTGAACACACTCCGCTGAACATCGACGGCTCCTCTGTGGAGATCGTCAAAAGCACCAAATTCCTTGGTGTTCACTTGGCGGAGAACCTCACCTGGTCCCTCAACACCAGCTCTATCACCAAGAAAGCCCAGCAGCGTCTCTACTTTCTTCGAAGGCTGAGGAAAGCACATCTCCCAACCCCCATCCTCACTACATTCTATAGAGGGACTATTGAGAGCATCCTGAGCAGCTGCATCACTGCCTGGTTTGGGACTTGCACCGTTTTGGACCGCAAAGCCCTGCAGAGGATAGTGAGGACAGCTGAGAAGATCATTGGGGTCTCTCTTCCCTCCATCAAAGACATTTACAAAAAACACTGTATCCGCAAAGCAACCAGCATTGTGGACGACCCCACACACCCCTCACACAAACTCTTTACCCTCCTCCCGTCTGGCAAGAGGTACCGAAGCATTCGGGCCCTCACGGCCAGACTGTGTAACAGCTTCTTCCCCCAAGCCATCAGACTCCTCAATACTCAGAGACTGGTTTGACACACACACACACACACACGTGTCCTGAGTTGCACTTTAATTACTGTCACTTTATAACTGTCTGCTACCTCAATAACTGCTATGTGCATAGAACACTATCTCATAGTATGTTATGTTTACATTTTTAGAAACTGTCATCTTTTTGCACTACTGAGTACTGGTCTATTGTCCTGTTCATTGTCAGAAATTTGTTGTACTGTCCCGTACTTTTTGCACATGTTTGTACGTGCACTTTATATTTTTTTTATATAGGTATTTTATTTCGTTGTGTTGTCTCATGTGGTCCTGTGTTGGTCCTTTGTTGTTTTTATGTAGCACCATGGTCCTGGAGGAACGTTGTCTCGTTTTGCTGTGTACTGTACTAACTGTATACGGTTGAAACGACAATAAAAACCACTTGACTTGACTTGAATACAGACCATCGTCTAACATGATGCAGATATTGTGTTATGTCTTGTGTTTCCATAAAAATTTCTTAAGAGACATAAAAGTACACTTAATTGAGACAATTACTGACATACTAATAATGTGTAATAGTAATGTGGATAGTATAGCTCGGATAATTTGGTATGTTTTATATTTATAATATAAAGTATACAGTAATATAAATAGAAAATTATAATATAATTATCTAATGTAAGTAAGCATTTAATAATACAATTATATCCAGTATTTATATATAATATTTATAATAGGGCTGTCGATTTAACGAGTAAATTTGGTATGATAAATTGTATAAAAAAACAACCTGTTAAACAAATGAAAGCAATTAATCATGTCCCTGAACCGTAATCTGGAATATATATATACCATCTAAGCAATTCAAGTTTAAATGTTTTCAGCAGGGGGCAGTAAGTGGACCTCAAGCTGTACAATCAACCACACAGCTGTGCGGAGAACAAACCACACTCAGTTTTGCTTGACATGAGAACGTGTTATTGCATTTAGGCAAGCAATTCCGAAAGAAGGGATGGCAAATCTGAGCACAATTTGAGAAATTGTTGAGATCTTTAGTCTCATTGCAGTCTAGAAGAAACATTTGAGATATCAAAAATATCTTCGTGGAGGCCTGGGTAGCTCAGCAAGTATTGACGCTGACTACTACCCCTGGAGTCATGAATTCAAATTCAGGATGTGCTGAGTGACTCCAGCCAGGTCTCCTAAGCAACCAAATTGGCTTGGTTGCTATGGAGGGTAGAGTCACATGGGATAACCTCCTCGTGGTCGCGATTAGTGGTTTTCTCTCTCTCAATGGGGCACGTGATAAGTTGTGCGTGGATCTCGGAGAGTAGCATGAGCCTCCACATGCTATGGGTCTCCGCGGTGTCATGCAAGTCGAGCCACATGATAAGAAGCACGTATTGACAGTCTCAGAAGCGGAGGCAACTGAGACTTGTCCTCCGCCACCCAGATTGAGGTGAGTAACCGTGCCACCATGAGGTAGTGGGAATTGTGCATTCCAAATTGGGAGAAATGGGGATAAAAAATAAATAAATAAATAAAATTCAAATATTTTCTTAGCAATTTTTCTTTCCTATGGGCACAACCACAGTGGTTATCTTGTTTGTGCACAAACTCAGACATTCAGGGGAAAAAACTGCTTCTTTGACAACATAAGTTCCATAAACAATGCAACTTTTTCTTTTAAACCTCCACTAACGAACATCACCATCAAACAAAACATGAAAAACTCTCAAAGACAAAAAAAAAAAAACATAAGTATCAAAGTGTTTCTTTGACAATACATGAAGACAGCCTAATTAAAAACAAACATGATTCTGACAGCGGAGGACAAACGCGTGAATGGGGCCTCATCGATCTATGCTGCTGCCAAGATTCAGCGAGACTGTTGGAAAAGAGACAGCAGGAAATCTAAGAACAAGACAAAATTGAATGCGACGAGAAAAAGTGCCTGCTTTCCACTCAGTGACACGAGGGATTACATCCAACCCCTTTCAGATGAGCCACGTAGGAAATTCTCTTGTATTCTCAGCATCCTCTCCGCTTTGCATGACAATGTGGCGGCTATCTAATCAAAACCAAACAGCGGCAGAGAGAGCGAGAGCGAGCAGAATACCTGCTTTCGAAATTAAGGGCGAAGTAAGGAGGCAAAACCGAGGAAAAAATAGCAGGTATGATAGGAAAACAGAACAGAAGAGCCGATGCTGGAACTTCTGTAGGATGAAACACACACACATATACACACAGTCTGTGGATGTTGTTGGCAGCGCACCAGGCTCAGTTTTCACTTGAAAACCACAGTTAGTGGTTCACTGCTGTAGATTCCTCAAGAGCAGCTCTGATTTGCTACATCTAATTCTCCACCAAAACATTGAAATGTAGTTACTGATAATTATGCATACTGAGGTGTATCCATTCTCAGACTGGAGTTTTTGGAAAATTAGTTCCAAACGCTTTATTTTTTCCTCTAAAAACCAGGTAGATGTATTTATTGAAAGTGACTTCAGGGGCATTCAAACAGAACACATTCTTGCATCTAAAAACAGCAAGACAGAGCGCAACGGAATGGAGTTTTTTTTAATGTTAAGCCTATACAAATTATTTGTATTTTGAGCTGTCGAGTCAGATTTGGCTTGAAATCGCTGGCTTATGTCGTTCATCCTTGTGTCATTACGTCATGTCCGTAAACACAGGAAAGAAGAACAGGCTGTCACGCTTGACGATATAAATAATATTTTAATGAGAAACTTAAAACAAGGACACAAACGCACATGACGGACATGTCCGTAAACTATCCCTCTCTCGTCACACCACCGTCTGCTATCAGCCTTTATCCCTCTCCAAGGCTTAATTAGCCTGTTAAGGGACCGGGTGTGTATGATCACGACCTGGCCCCGCCCTCTGCTCTGCCACATTCCTCCCTCGGTCTCTCAGGCTGGAGAGCCCCCGGCCTGACATACACCCCCCCCCTCTTTCCCTGGGGGAGGGCGTGCTTCAAGCCTGGTCTGCCGGCAGGTCATCCCCATCTACCTGGACCAGGGAGGGGGCAAGGGGAGGGAAACAGAAATCATTAAAATGGGGGGGGTACTTCCTGTAACAGTGTAGTACCCCCAAAAAAACACTGTACAATTTAAATGAGAGGGAAAAGGCCAACGCAGAGCGGCAGTGAGAGAGAGAGAGGAGAGAGAGATGAAAAAAAAAAACCTTATTTGGAGTTCTCCGATACACCGTTGCATGGTCCTCGATCACTACGGTCACTACTCCACCCTCTCAGGCGGATGACAGCCGCTTCTCCCCGGGCAATAAGTTTTGTGTTCCCTCACAATAAGTGTTGTGCTCCCTCACAATAATTTTGTGTTCCCTCACAATACTTTGCGGTCCTTTTTTGCAGTTTTGCATCCTCAAAATAAGTTTTGCATGCCCTTGCAATATGTTTTTTGTGTTTTTTTTTGTTCCCTCACAATAGTTTGCATTCTTTCACAAAAACGTTTTGCATTCCCTCTGAATAGATTTGATTCTGACAATAAGTTGTGCATTCCTTTTCAATAGTTTTCCTCGTTCTCCTCACATAAGTTTTATGTCCTCAATAGTTTTGTTCCTTTTCAATAGTTTTCCGTTCCCTCGCAATACGTTTTTTGTTCCTTTTCAATAGTTTTGCGTTCCTTTTCAATAGTTTTCCGTTCCCTCGCAATAAGTTTTGTGCTCCCTCACAATAAGTTTTGTGTTCCTTTTCAATAGTTTTCCGTTCCCTCGCAATACGTTTTGTGTTCCTTTTCAAAAGCTTTGCATTCCCTCAAAATAAGTTTTGTGTTCTCTCGCAACTGTTTGCATTCCCTCACAATAAGTTCGGCGTTCCTTCACAATAAGTTCTGTGTTCCTCCACATGTAAGCTTTGTGTTCCCTTGCATTAAGTTTGGCGTTCCCTCACAATACTTTGCGGTCCTTTTTTGTAGTTTTGCATCCTCAAAATAAGTTTTGCATGCCCTTGCAATATGTTTTTTGTGTTTTTTTTTGTTCCCTCACAATAGTTTGAATTATCTCATGGAAACGTTTTGCATTCCCTCTGAATAGATTTGATTCTGACAATAAGTTGTGCGTTCCTTTTCAATAGTTTTGCGTTCCTTTTCAATAGTTTTCCGTTCCCTCGCAATAAGTTTTGTGTTGCCTCACAATACGTTTTATGCTCCCTCACAATAAGTTTTGTGTTCCTTTTCAATAGTTTGCATTCCTTTTCAATAGTTTTCTGTTCCCTCGCAATACGTTTTTTGTTCCTTTTCAATAGTTTTGCGTTCCTTTTCAATAGTTTTCCGTTCCCTCGCAATAAGTTTTGTGCTCCCTCACAATACGTTTTGTGCTCCCTCACAATAAGTTTTGTGTTCCTTTTCAATAGTTTTCCGTTCCCTCGCAATACTATTTGTGTTCCTTTTCAATAGCTTTGCATTCCCTCAAAATAAGTTTTGTGTTCTCTCACAACTGTTTGCAGTCCCTCAAAATACTTTGTGGTCCTTTTTTGCAGTTTTGCATCCTCAGAATAAGTTTTCATGCCCTTGCAATATGTTTTTTTGTGTTTTTTTTGTTCCCTCACAATAGTTTGCATTCTCTCATGGAAACATTTTGCATTCCATCTGAATAGATTTGATTCTGACAATAAGTTTTGTGTTCCTTTTCAATAGTTTTGTGTTCCTTTTCAATAGTTTTCCGTTCTCTCACAATAAGTTTTGTGTTCCCTCACAATAAGTGTTGTGCTCCCTCGCAATAATTTTTGTTCCCTCACAATAAGTTTTGTGTTCCCTCAAAATAAGTGTTGTGCTCCCTCACAATAATTTTGTGTTCCCTCACAATACTTTGCAGTCCTTTTTTGCAGTTTTGCATCCTCAAAATAAGTTTTGCATGCCCTTGCAATATGTTTTTTGTGTTTTTTTTTGTTCCCTCACAATAGTTTGCATTCTTTCACAAAAACGTTTTGCATTCCCTCTGAATAGATTTCATTCTGACAATAAGTTGTGCATTCCTTTTCAATAGTTTTGCGTTCCTTTTCAATAGTTTTCCGTTCCCTCACAATAAGTTTTGTGTTGCCTCACAATAAGTTTTATGCTCCCTCACAATAATTTTGCGCTCCCTCACAATAAGTTTTTCGTTCCTTTTCAATAGTTTTCCGTTCCCTCGCAATACGTTTTTTGTTCCTTTTCAATAGTTTTGTGTTCCTTTTCAATAGTTTTCCGTTCCCTCGCAATAAGTTTTGTGTTCCCTCGCAATAAGTTTTGTGCTCAATCACAATAAGTTTTGCGTTCCTTTTCAATAGTTTTGCATTCCTTTTCAATAGTTTTCCGTTCCCTCGCAATACGTTTTTTGTTCCTTTTCAATAGTTTTGCATTCCTTTTCAATAGTTTTCCGTTCCCTCGCAATAAGTTTTGTGCTCCCTCGCAATAAGTTTTGTGCTCCCTCACAATAAGTTTTGTGTTTCTTCGCAATAAGTTTTGCCTTCACTTTAAATAGTTTTGTGTTCCCTCTCAATTATTGTTGCATTGCCTTGCAAATGTTTTGTCCCTTGCATTTAAGTTTTGCATTCCATCGCAATAAGTTTTGCATTCCCTTGCAATAGTTATGCGTTCCCTTACATTAAGTTTTCTGTTCCCTTTCAAATTTTATGGTTACTATGTTTTCACAACAAATACCATAGTTGAAATATAATAACTGTAGTCAAACCATGGTTAATTTCCATAAGGCACAGATACTATTCCATATTCCAAGGCACAGATACTAATTTCCATAAGGCACCCTAAAACTATTGTTTGGGAACACAAAACTATTGCAGAAAATAAGTTTCCTCTTTAAGAGGCTATATAGTTTTCAACCATAAGAGCAAATATGCTAAGATTTAAATTAGTCTCACTGCCAATTATTTGGGCAAAAGTGTATTTTAAATAATTAAAGATAATAATGTTAAGATTGCATCTTGGTTAGTACAAGCTGCTTGATAGCTTGATTTTGCCATCAGCCACACCTGATTCCGATACTGTTAAAGACTAAATCCACTGATGTGGAACAACCACAGAGATAGAGCAAAGTAATTCTTTTTGAGAGAGATAGTCCCTGTATCACTAATAAATCTGTCTTATAGGCCAGTGGGCAAAACGCCTGTGTGTGTGTGTGTGTGTGACACAAGATGTGTTCATTAAGAGTGCCATAGGAATTAAACACTGAACAAAAGCAGCTTTTGACCATTAACCTCATGACGGCACATCAAATTGGCGTATGTGGGTCATATTTGAAGGAGCCACATTTCTGCCAGAACAAACAGATGGAGAGAGAAGGACAGCCAGGGTTGGAGGACAAAAAGGAGGGGCAAAGGAATGAAAGTGAGAGAAAAAGCGAGATGTCGTTGTCGGTCAATAGAGAGATCTCTAAAAATGTATTCGAACTATACAAACTAATAAAGTTTCTCATTCTTGTCAGCTGTGTGATGATGTCATCAGATAGTGGGGAATGGAAATCAGCATGTCTGTATCTGTACATGCTTAATTTAATACTTAGGGTTAGAGTTTGTTCAAATCCCCAATCATAAGCATGAGTAATAGAATAATGATGCTTGCCTTAGTAAACACCACTAATAATGCAGTGCATCAATGAATCAAAGTGTGCCAATGTGTATGCAAACAGCTTGTTTCCCAGTCGCTAAATATACAGTTTGGTGGTCGACCTTGAACAAAGCCACCTTCAGCATTCTCTCTCTCTCTCTTTGTGCTAGCCTCTTCCATTGGGTAACAAATGATCCCTTTCCCAGAGGATTCCGCCGTCCGTCTCATGTCACCTAACGCCCATCTCTAGTTTGGCCCCTGCCATCCTGCACTTTCATTACCCTCATAGGGACCAGAACCTAGTGGCTGTAAGTTGCTTTGCTCTCGGGCAAGGAAGGGCAACAGCCAGAGGCGATTTGACCACACTTAGAGATGCCCGTCAGAATGATCCGCTCACAATCACATCACCAATATAGCAGGATCCAGGCCAAACACTGAGCGTCTTAACAGTGTGAATGTTTCTAAACATATTTATGTAAGTGGAATTCTCCATCAGATGTTTTTGCATCAATTCAAGCATGAACACCATTCCCTCTAGTAATACTGACATGGGTTCTGGTCCCGTGGGATCACATTCACATAAAAAATGGTGAGCGCGACTGCACTGTCACTCTAAAATGTTGCGGGGGCAGGCAGTAATCCATTTTTTTGTAAGCATAGACCGATTTCAGCAGCCTAACTTTCAACCTTCTGTCACCGAATTCTGAACTATTAGTTTACCAAACAGAAATTATGACCACAGAACCATGATACAAACAAAAATGTGACAAATTTTAACAGCTAGAACCCTACTGTATTTCAATCGATTTTTTAAATCTCCAGCATTGTAGAGCACCTGTTTTTGTATTCCACCGGTGGAAAAGCCTATACCATAGGTCTCCAATTTATGAGTCTTAAAACACTTATGACTCGTTACATCACCTCAGGGATTGCTCACTGGTCTACATTTTAATATCAATGGCATTTAGAGGACAAACAAGGGTATATTTACAAATACACAAACAAACGACTGTTTGTAGAATATACAAATCTAAAGATAAATTGCACAAACTATTTTTTCCATATGTTATAGACACACACACGATGGGTTTCCATGTTTTATGGGGACTTTCCATAGACACAATGGTTTTTATACTGTACAAACTATATATTCTATCCCCTAACCATAACCCTACCCCTAAACCTAACCCTCACAGAAAACCTTCTGCATTTTTACTTTTTCAAAAAACATAATTTAGTATGATTTATAAGCTGTTTTCCTCATGGGGACCGACAAAATGTCCCTACAATGTCAACAATTTCATGTTTTACTATCCTTATGGGGACATTTGGTCCCCACAAAGTGATAAATACATGCTCTCTCTCTCTCTCACACACACACACACACACACACACACACACACACACACACACACACACACACACACACACACACACACACACAATGTCAGTAGCAAGGGATGGGGACATTAATTGGACTGGGCCTGGTGGGTCCTCAGGCTGCCTTCCAGGGTCTCGGCCTGTCTTAGCGCTGATCTGTAATGAGCCAATTATCTGGCTCTGGCCCGGCCCGGCCCTCTTTATAAACTGTTGTTTACTCCAATTAATTATTAACACACCTGCAGTTCTGGTGTGAATCAAATCAGAATAGACTCCAGTTTAAGGGGTCCCTGAAGTGGGGACCTTAATAAAATGAAGTGCTTGTCAGGGTAAACTCGTTCTTCACAGAAGAGAAAGAGGCCGGGCCAGATGGTTCTCTTTCACTCTCTCTATTTTTTTTTCTTTTGTCCCTGCCTCACACTTTTTTTTTACCAGCAACCCACTCAGTCAAGCAAAGAATTATGTTGCATATTCGTACTTGTGCATTAAAGCCAAAACATAGTCTGTGCGCACACATCCAGATGCTTGTTGCATTCACAAACACGTGTTGCGTTCTCAACTTTGCCACAAGGGGCGCTATGGCAGATATTAGTGTCAATTGCCTGCTACTATGGTAAGCTTTCTCTTTCAAGTCAACTACTGCCGTGGCAGAGCAACTTGCTGAGAAAGTAAGTTACAGTCAATATATTTATTAATAACTCCCATGAATAATAACTTATTCAGTTTTATGGCACAGACTGCCACAGTAACGCAAGAACACACATTAAGCATGTTCAATTGGGCCACATGTTAGCAATGCATTGGTCAAGTGCTTGCATTTGTGTGTGTGTATTTGCATAAAGTATGTTTCTGCATTGATTGTCTCAGCACATTCCCGTATAAATAGCGCCCTCTGCCCATGGGTGTGATCACATTAGGGATAATTAGCTGAGCCAGGCGAAACTGTACATCACTTTGTTTCATACAGATTACATTGTAGGAGAATATTTGTTTTAAATTTGAATTGTTTTATATAAAAGTAGAAATCTTAAGCTTTCTTTAGACATATGTTTCATGTTTGTGTGATAAGTATTCGCAAAGTTTCAGTTCATTTTTGTGACGTGTTTCAGATTATGCTCGTGAACACAGGGACTGCTGAAAGCTCACCCTTTTTATTTTCTTTATTTTACAAAAGGTTTTGCTGTTATTGTGAGTGTACACAAAAAAGTAGACCCGTTATAGTCTCTAATGATGTCTTACACTTATCTGTATGCCCCAAAATGATGGAGTATTTTAAGTTGTTTCTGCTGTAATGTAATGTAAAACCGGCATGGTTAAGCGATGAGTTGCCTGACTGTTTGAGGCCAATACGTGCGATTTTGATTCTGACAGATACACAAACAAATTGTTCAGAATGTTTTGTAAATTGGAGCATTCAGACCACTTTGCAGACATGGCAACACTGCAGGGAAATGTATCGGAGTAAAAGTAATTGAAACATTTGATTTTTGTAATGTTAAATAAAACTGAGTAAAAATAGTAGTATTTCAAAACTCTATTCTACTTTGCTAATACAAAGTAGAGTGCATGTTCCATGAAAGTGTTTATTCAAGTTTTTGTGTTTACAAGAAAAATGCATTTCTGGCTGAGATATCCTCTCTCTCTTCTAAATATCTACTGCTTTATTTTCACCCTCTCTATTTACTGTGCCGTAAATAGTTCGGAAAATAGTTCCAAAAACACACATCTTCCTCTCTCCTTTATCTGCCTCTCTCTTTATACCTCAGGCTCTTGTTTTTTAATGGTAAATTGAGACTCTGAGTCTGGGTAAATCACTCTCAAAGCAGAGAAAAGGTGCAAAAGAGAGAGAGAGAGAGAGAGAGAGAGAGAGAGAGAGAGAGAGAGAGAGAGAGAGAGAGAGAGAGAACTGCTGTGGAATGTTGATATGACAATGTCACCTTAACACTCTCAAACTGAACACTGAGTCAGCAAGACGGAAGACAGAGATAGAGAGATGGGAATGTTGAGGAGAGAGAGGAAGGTTATGAGTTCTGAGAGCACAGAGGTGAAGGTGTGTGTGTGTTCTTGATGTGAGAGGTGTTTGTGGAGCTGTGTGTCACACTGGTTACCAGGGGTGTGCAGGCAAGCCATTATCTGTATCTGTATTTGTATCTGTTCATATGACAAGATTTACTGTATCTGTCTCTGTATTCGGATAGAACCGGGTGTGGGCGGGGCTTAGACCAGAAGTGCATTAAAACAAAATGAAACACAGTTTTTTAAATGTTACTCTTACGTTTATTGTTTCTATTAATAAAATATGCCTTGTGTTTGCCTTTTCATAATAATGGCCTATAATAATAATAATACTTATTATTATTATACAATTATTTAATTTAATTAATAAAAAAAACATATCTTACCAGATAAAACTGAATTGGTAGGCTACATTAACTGTGGAATATGTTGTGGTTTCTCCTGGTATTTCTGATATTAATATCTGCATGAAACAGAATTTTCATTTGTCTGTGCATGTATAACAACATTATTCTGGAGTCAAGAGGTGTCAAGCAAAATGTGAAATGTCAAGCTCACGTTCTGCAGTGAATAATAAATACAAATTCAAACAACATATCTTACCAGATAAAACATATCTTACCAGATAAAACTGAATTGGTAGGCTACATTAACTGTGGAATATGTTGTGGTTTCTCCTGGTATTTCTGATATTAATATCTGCATGAAACAGAATTTTCATTTGTCTGTGCATGTATAACAACATTATTCTGGAGTC
Organism: Xyrauchen texanus; assembly: GCF_025860055.1. Taxonomy (NCBI): domain Eukaryota; kingdom Metazoa; phylum Chordata; class Actinopteri; order Cypriniformes; family Catostomidae; genus Xyrauchen; species Xyrauchen texanus. The sequence goes on from NC_068314.1 coordinate 5,529,045, forward strand.
AAGAGGTGTCAAGCAAAATGTGAAATGTCAAGCTCACGTTCTGCAGTGAATAATAAATACAAATTCAAACAAAAAGTGTATATGATGTCGTATCTTAGTTAATATTACACTTGACAATCTCCAGATGCGCACAATAAACAGAGACCAAAAACAGAGTCGAGACTGCGCCCATACGATCTGAAATCACAATGTGCGCATTTTCATTCATAGGGACTACACTTTAGAAATATTAACTGCATAGATTCATAAATTAGTTGTAATTTAGAATATGTTCCTTTTTCAATGCCGCTTTATGCTTGTGTTTCTTGGATTATCAGTCGAACAAATCATGAAGAGCTCACGCGCTCGTGGCAGGCACCTTTCACTGCCAGGACGGGATCCGTGAGCTCCTCCGCTCTCACTACCCTCAATGGCAGGGTGGCAAGGGGTTACTCTTCCACCTGGCGGAACCGTCCGAGGCTCCCATCCAGGGCCTGTAGGCTGACGTCATCTCTGATGGCTAATGCCATGGCACTCCTGCAGGTGCACCAAGCCAAGGCACTTAGAGAACTACACGAGGGTAGTCCTGACCGGGGTCTAATGCAGGAGCTGTGCTCGGCGACCGACTTCGCCCTCCGGGCAATGAAGGTCACGGCTCTCATGCAGGCGATGTCCACCCTGGTGGTCCAGGAACGCCACCTCTGCTTCAACGTGGTCGAGAGGCTGATAAGGTGCATTTCCTTGATGCCCCCATCTCGTAGGTTGGGGCTGTTTGGCGACACCATTGGAGACTTCGCCCGGCAGTTCTCAACGGTGAGGAAGCAGATGGAGGCCATACAGCACATCCTGCCCAGGCAGAGCAACAGACCCCGCACTCCGTCTGCTCGTCGCCCAGCGCATCCCCTTGCAGTATCAACACCGACACCAGCCCTGCCACAACCCGCCCCTTGGGGCCGGCCCAGGCGTGGAGCTACCCGCAGGACTGCGACGCCACCCGCCCCCAACCCCAAGAAGTCTTCAAAGCGCCCCTGAGACGGGCAGCCCCAGGACTCAGAAAGCTGCACTACGGGAGCTGGTAAGCAGACCACTCTCTCCCCCACTGGAGGGTTGGGTGGAGAATCCTAATTTTCTTATAAATTTTATTTTGCCGCACGCCCAACGGGCTGCGGTACCACATTTTCAAAAAAAGAGCAGTTTCCTCAGCCCCTTGTGAGAGGCGAGAACGCCGCTCCCTCCTCATTTGGAGTCAGCACCGGCTCAAGTCACTGCAAGCCACTCATATCCCTGGCCACCTCAACAGCACAGCGGATGTGCTGTCGTGGCAGGTTACACCCAGGAGAGAGCTGATCTGGAGTCGATTCGGCCAACCACAGGTAGACCTGTTCACTTCCCCAGAATCCTCCCATTGTCCACTATGGTACTCTGTGACCGAGGCTCCCCTCGGCACACAGCTGGCCCCTGGGGCTGTGCAAGTATGTGTTTCCCCCAGTGAGCCTACTTGCACAGACGTGGTGCAAAGTCAGGGAGGACGGGGAGCAGGTCCTCTTAGTGGCCCCATATTGGCCCTCCTGGTTTGGTTCTCGGACCTCATGCTCCTCATGGCAGCCCCCCCGGCGATATCCCCTGAGTAAGGACCTTCTTTCTCAGGGACGGGGCACCATCTAGCACCCGTGACCGGAACTCTGGAATCTCCACGTCTAGCCCTTGGACGGGATGCGGAAGACTTAGGTGGCATACCTAAGGTGGTAGACACGATCACTCAGGCGTGGGCCCCCTCAACAAGGCACCTTTACCTCTGTTTGCTCAGTGGTGTTCTTCCCGAGGTGTTCTTCCTTTCTGCAGGAAAAGTTGGAAGGACGGCGCTCCACCTTGAAAGTGTGTGTGGCTGCCATAGTGTTCGGTCTGGCTTACTCTCATGTCATCCTGAGACCCCGACCGGGCTACGTGCCCAAGGTTCCCATGACCCCTTTCAGGGATCAGGTGATGAACCTGCAAGCGCTGCCCCAGGAGGAGGCAGACCCAGCCTTGACGTTGCTGTGTCCGGTGCACACTCTTCGCATCTACTTGGATCACGCGCAGAGCTTTAGAAGCTCCGAGCAGCTCTTTGTCTGCTTCGGTGGACAGCGGAAGGGAAGCGCTGTCTCCAAACAGAGGATTGCCCACTGGGTCGTCGATGCCATCACTATGGCATACCACGGCCAGCACATGCCACCCCCTGCAGGCCTACGAGCCTATTCTACCAGGGGTGTTGCAACTTCTTAGGCGTTGTCCCACGGCGCCTCTCATATGTAGAGCCGCGGGCTGGGCAACACCTAACACCTTTGCAAGGTTCTATAAACTCAGGGTTGAGCCAGTTTCGTCCTGTGTGTTATCAGGTGACACAAACAGGTAAGTTCGGGTCAGCTGGCCGGGTGTATCGCTTGTGCATAGCGCCTTTCCCCTCCCTTGAGGTGAAGATGTGTGCTCTTCCCCAGTTGCGTTCGCAAGAAGTGTGAACCATGGATGTTCTTCCTCCCTAGCCTAACGGCTGTAGAGTCTTCGGAGAGGCTTGCTGCCGCCCCAGTACGGGCGTCACCAGGCCCCCATACTGAGGTAAGTGCTCCACATGTGCTGGTTGTCCCCCTAGGCAACCCTGTGTGATGTATATTCTGCAAAATAGTTTCCCTGCTGGTAAACCGCGTCTGCTGGTAAACAGAGGGCCCTCTGTCCTTGTCGCCATTTTTTGCTGCGCTGGCTACGAGGCACACAGAGGTCTGCCCGTCTCGCACCGCCAGTCTGCGTAACTCGGTTCAGCTCTTGTGGCGTTTTCCATTGGGACCCCTAGTGTCAACTCATCGACACAACGTCGAGTTAGTGACAGATAGGGAACATCTCGGTTATTGATGTAACCTCTGTTTCCTGATGGAAGGAATGAGACATTGTGTCCCTCCTGCCACAACACTGAACCAACTGCTGAAACGGCCGGGTCTCTGGCTCGGCTCCTCAGTGCAATACCTGATGTGTTTTTGCAGCGTTACTCCTTTTATACCCATATGTCCAGGGGAGTTGCATGCAAATTCCACACGGCAATTTCCATTGGCCTTTTCTCAAGATCAGAGATGTCTGGGCTCTGCAGGAGCGACCCCTAGTATCAACTCATCAGGGAACAGAGGTTACATCAGTAACCGAGACGTTTTTTCTTGTTTATTAGGGGCTACAAGTTACAAATCAAAAAGGGAAATGGAAAATACACACAGCAGTCATGCAGGGGTCTCAGGAGGTTAAGTCATGCATAACAGTCAAAATCTTTAGGTGTCATAAGAAGCATTGTGTAAGGAAAGTAAGTGTTAATGAACTTACAATCTGGTGTGTGTTTGTTAGTGACCCAGTCAGGGTGTTTGATATGTTGCCCTGGATGACCAGTGACACATGTGAGATGCTTTCAATTTTCTGCTTTGTGCCCCTCTGTTTTATGAGGCTCTCTCTCCACACACACACACACACACACACACACACACACACACACACACACACACACACACACACACACACACACACACACACACACACAGCGCTGATCAAGATTAAGTTAAGACTGTATTTGTCTGTGTCTTTGTGTGTGTGTGTGTTTGTTTGTGATCAGATCTTCATCTTTCCATTTATTTCCTCACATAAATGTCAAGAGAAGAGTTACAGGGAACAGCTGTTTTTTAATCCTTCCTATCATTCACCAACAAAGATTTATCTCTTCTTTTACAGCTCTTTGTTTGTTTGTGTGCTTACATTGTTTGGCCAGGCCAGATTTTAAAATCAGGTCTCCCTTATCCATTTCAGTCTCTTTACATAAATGTCAGGAAAGGTGTATCAATGTTCTCCTTGTTTTGATGTAATGAGGTTTGTGTAAATGATACACTAAATATAAAACAGCATACCTGGGGCTTCAGGATCTCTCTTCTAATTGGCAATTTTTCTAAACACTTTAAACCTCTTGGCCTCTAGAACATAGAACATTTACTGTATCCTAATCCTTATCCTATAGGAAATGTATTTTTATTATTTTATAAAAGTGGTTGCTCTTTTAATGCTAACCCTCTGTAACCCTAACCTCGGGAGTTAAAGGAGTTCTCAATTATGCTGCATTTGATGTCATTGCTGTCTAGGAGAAAGTTAAAGAGACATAATTGGTGAATTTTCCAAATTCTGCTCATAGAATCACGCTACTATACCAACATTTTTGCAATATGATTTTTACATGGCTCGCTGAACACTAGAGGCACTACAACAATAATTACTTTTATTCACTTCCACACAAATCACCAGTAAAACTGCAGATTGTCAGTTCTTAAACACATACTTTTTGCCATTCCTCACACCATCAAAACACTTTTATATAGCGCTTGAATACAATTTGTATTGTAAGGTGATACAATTTCATGTTTGACTAACTGCATTTACACTACTTTGAGTATGATAAAACTGTGCGGATGCTTAAAGGACCAACGTACAAGTCCTGAAGACCACAGCACGCGAGTTGAAAGTGTCATAGAAGCGCCACAAATTACCATAAATTCACCTCAGAACTGCCGTTTTACCTGTCCTAAACAATGTAATATAATTGAGCAAAAACCATAGTAATGCCAAAGACCAAAATTATGTCTTCTTGTGTGCAATCAAAACTTTAACATGAAAAAGATATAGCTTGTTTTTTGGCTTTTTATCGCAAATAATGCTTGTTGCATCGCACCTGGTTACGACATAGTGTTCAAGTCTATAACTTTCCTTTTAAACTGTTCCTCAGGTTCCGTGGACCAAAACGTGGCATTGTCATTAGAAGACACCTACAACCAAAGGGACATAAATCCAGCTCGCGGACAGACAGAGAGGCGGGAGTGAATGGGAGGCAGACTGTGTGAGTGTGATAATAACTTGCACGCAAAACTTCCAAACTGCTCTCCGAGAAACGAGGCCCATGAGGGATGGATAAAGCCCTCTCCATCCTGTACCTCCAACTATCCCTTTCTTCCTGTTCATCCATTCTAACCTCCCTCTCTGCGTTGCTACCAGAGATCTGTCGTATAAAAGCGAAGGCAGATCTCTTGGCTGTGGCTGACTTTGGGTGGTTTATTAGCCCCTGAGGCTGCAACCAGCCTGTCTTTGGAGAGATAAGCTTCCTATCCTTTTCATTGTCACTCTCAGGGGCGTATTCCACCGAGCCTGCCCCAAACAGACCTCCTCTTGCAGGCTCATCATTACATAACAAACATAATGGCCCCCTTATCGGCGCTTGATTAATCATGCCTGGCAGCAGGTTGGGGTGGGGTGGCACTGGAGAGCAATGGAAGAAGCAGAGTCTTGATGGCCCACAGGCAGGTGTTGCGAGCCGAGCGAAGATAAATGTTGTTGAGAGTGGTCATTGGGATATGGAGCTGCGATTGATGCTTGGACCAGAGAAGCACGAAGAGTTTAATGATGCTTGGAAGGTTCCGGGCTCCAGAGAACACTGGCTGCGATGCACCGACTTGGCTAACTCAGGGGCATAAACAGTGCTCCTAAATCTCAGCAAACTGCTGCATCGGAGGGCCAGGTAACACCTGTTTGGAGCTGCTTGGATCATTTGCTGGCCATGGTGCATGTAAATTTTAGAGGCTGGAGCCAAACAGCCCTGTGATTTGGTCTCCAATAAGAAGCATCTGTGGAGATCAGAGCCGCTGATGACCTCTGATCTGTTCCCTTGAATCCACAACAGTAAATGTTCATATCAAATCATAGCAGCCTCCGACATTCTGTTATGGGGTTTTGAGACCTCTTTGGATTTGGAATCCCAACAGGTGTCCAACAGGTCCAGGTGACATTTTAGACTGATCTCACTTTCACATCGATGACTGTAGGCCAAAAAGTTCTTCAGCTGAAATTGGTCTGTGCTTACCGAAATTCGAAGCACTGCCCCCAGTGCTTGAAGCTGGAAGTGTTGTTCAATGTATCCTACAGCCATGCGTGTGCCTCAGTTTCTGGGTGATGTGTACATTGGGTTGCGCCAAAAGTGAGCTGCATTTTAGTGAGTTGTAAATTATATAATACAGTTAACAGGAACTCTACCCCCTAACCCAAACCTCAACCCTAAACCATTGTTTATGTGAAAGTGATTACTTCCTGGTTCCTTTAGGACAAGAGCCTACGTCTCGGAGGTTGCGCATGCAAAACACGCTATCAGCAGCACTAGAGAGAAATCTGTTTAAGCTTAAATTGATGCAAAAATGTCTGATGGGAAATTTGGCAGATTGGGGTTCATTTCATGGTGCATGTTCGGAAGCAACATGTTGAATTAATATTTTTTAATGGAAAATAAGACAAAAACACCCAGTAAGAAATTATATTTTAAAGTGCAGTTCATTCCAAATAGCACCTTATCATAGGCGAATAATTACCTTTTTACACAGGAAAGGAGCGACTAGCCAACATGCACTATTATTTGATGCTATAACATGATGTCTAGGATGCGGGTATATATGAAATCAGACAAATCTGAGAACAAACTTAAATATAGAGTATGCTTGAGGAGGTCTTGTTTAATCCTGTTCAATCTCGAAACAAAAACTTTTAACTTTTAAAGATTAAATACTATAAATCTTGCTATTTTATTTAGATGCAGTAACTAGTTCTTGTAGATGGGCGATAGCATTTATTTTCTTTTTGATCAGATACCAAGTACTATCAAGGCCAGTATTACTGATACAAATACAGAAACCTCGATCACAGGAATAGTTCACCCAAAAATTATAATTATCTCATAATTACATACTTTTATGCTGTCCTTTTTGGAGCTTGGAAGTGTTGGACCCCATTTACTTGCATTGTATGGATATATTCACATCATATATCCATCCAAATAAATTATGAGTGAATTATCATTTTTGGGGAACCATTAGTTTAAAAGTATATATATTTATTTTTTTGAGATTTCTGAGAATATAATAGATCATTTTAGCCATTTAATATAAGTAAATAATGATTCTATATTAATATCAGATATATTTAAAAGCCAGATTTTTTTGAAAATGTATAGGCCAAAACTGCAAATTATCAGACTTTTTAATTTTTATCAGACTTAACAATTACAGAACATTAACAATCTGAGCAGTAAATGTGACTGATTGTGTCATTTCTCCCTGTTAAGGCAAAATATTTGCCGTCTAAGGCAACTATTTGTTTACATAGTTTTTATTTTCACTTTAAGGATTATTATTATAGACTTTAGTTGTGATAGTAAATTAATAATAATTGTAAATACAAAAAACTAGAATATTTTAGCATTTGTATAGATTTACAAAAAATTAAATTAAATTAATAAATAATATATATTCAAAAAAATATATTTTTATGTCAAGATTGATCCTGTCGATACAGCATCTGTAATGGAATTATTGAATGATTTGCTCATCCCTACTAGTTCTTCCTTGGAAGCACTCTTATAAACAAGAGTTTGGTTGATTGATATGAACCTGTGCACGCTTAATCCTGAAAATGTACATAAAAGCCAGTCAATCCGATTGAAACTGGTGACACCAGCCAGCTCTTGCCATTTTTATGTGCAGTATTCATGCTCTATCTTTATCATGCATAATTTTGTATGGATTGCATGGCTGAATTTATCCTTGAGAGCTGTCCTTTCCCTTAGAAGTGAAAACATGTTTCTCCACATACTGTAACTGAGATCTTCTTTAACAGACGCGTCAGACCAAAAGGAAACATGTTCACTTTCCCTGAAACAGTCACCTTTCACTGTTAGAAACACCGGCTGCATTAATTCCCTGTGTTTCCTTCAAAAGAACCTCATTTAGAGGAGAGTGACTGACACAGTGTGTGTGTGTAGGTTATGAACAAGGTGATGTTTTCGCTTTCCACGACCTCTTCTAATTAGTGATTATGCACTTTACTGGGCCGACGCATGCTGCCTGCCTGCTAGAGGTCAGGAGATGAGATATTTACTTAGGAAAATGGCAGCACTATGAACAGACTTGTGCTCAGTATACATTGTTTAACCTCTATATACCTCAGATCTCAATGACATCATTTACTCACTCATGTTTTTTTTCAAATACATATGACTTTCTTTCTTGTGCAAAACATGCAGAAATGTTAGGCAGTATCCAGTGTATTTACCTCCTTTGAGGTCAGAGTTATTACTATGTGTGTTGATGTGAGTATACAGCCGTGGCCAAAAGTATTGGCAGTGACATACATTTTGTGTTTTGCAAAGTTTGCTGCTTCAGTATTTGTAGATTATTCTTTCACATGTTTCTAAGGCATACTGGAAAACAATGATAAGCTTTTCATAAGTTTTAAAGGCTGTTTTTTGCTCAAGTTATGAAAGGAGTCAATATTTACAGTGTTGACCCTTGTTCTTCATAACCTCTGCAATTCGCTCTGGCATGCTGGATATCAGTTTCTGGGCCAAATCCTGAATGATGGCGATCCATTCTTGCCTTATTAGTGCTCGTAGTTGATCACAATTTGTGGGTTTCTGTTTGTCAACTCGCCTTTTGAGGATTGACCACAGGTTCTCTATGGGATTAAAATCCAGGGAGTTGCCTGGCCACGGCAACCGAGCCACTTCATTATGACTCTTGCCTTGTGACATGGTGTTCCATCATGCTGGAAAATGCACGGATCATCACCAAATTGCGCCTGGATTGTTGGGAGAAGTTGCTCTTGCAGGATGTTTTGATAACATTCTTTATTCATGGCAGTGTTTTTGGGCAGAATTGTGAGAAAGCCCACTCCCCTGGATGAAATGAAACTCCACACATGGATGGTCTCAGGATGCTTCACTGTTGGCACAACACAGGACTCATGGTAGCGTTTACCTATTCTTCTTCGGACTATCGATTTTCCAGATTTCCCAAACAGTCAGAAGGGGGCTTCATCAGAGAACATAACTTTGCTCCAGTATTCTACTGTCCAATCCTTGTACTTCCTGCAGAATTTCAGTCTGTCCTTGATGTTTTTCTTGGAGAGAAGTGGCTTCTTTGCTGCCCTTCTTGATGCCAGGCCATTGTCCAAAAGTCTTCGCCTCACTGTGCGTGCAGATGCACTCACACCAACCTGCTGCCAATATTGAGCAAACTCTGCACTGGTGGTGACACGATTCCGTAGCCGAGTCCTCAGGAGGAGACAGTCCTGGTGCTTGATGGACACTCTGGGACATCCTGAAGCCTTCTTCACTGCAGTTGAACCTCTCTCCTTGGAGTTCTTGATGATCTGGTAAATGGTTCTTTCAGTTGCAATATTCTTTCAGTTGCGATATTCTTTGCAGCGATTTCCTTGCATGCAAGGCCATTTTGATGCAAAGCGATGATGGCTGCACATCTTTCTTTAGAGGTAACCATTGCTAACAAGAACACAATGACTGGAAGCACTTCTTCCCTCCTTTTATAGCAATCAGTCTGCTCTTATAATCCAATCAGAATGATAGAGTGATTTCACCTGACTAGTACTCCTTCAAACAAATAATTTGCAAAACACAAAATGTATGTTACTGCCAATACTTTTGGCCATGGCTGTACAGTATGTCCCCTTTACACCATTTGGAAGGTAAAATAATTGCATAAGGGATCAATTAAAGAAGGCTTATTGTTTGAATGAGCATTTTAGAGTGACAGAAAGCAAGCAAGAAAGATAGATAGGATTAGAAATAGAGGCTGAAAGCATTGCAGGATAGTTTGAGTGATAAAAGAACGTCTTTTCAGAAACACTAGAACAGTGCTTCAGGGAAGCTAATATATTCTCTTTCATTTTGCTTCTGCTCTATATCTCAAACAAACATTCACATACTGTATGGTAGAACTATGTAAAAATAGAGATTTTACGATGCGTTGCAATCTTCCTTTGAACGTCTTGATCCTTAAATCCCAAGATCGATCTTTTACTCTTTATGGCAACCCTCTATAATGCAAGTAAATCACTCGCATGTGCAACCACATTTTTTGCTATGCGACTTCAAATGTCTGAGATGATTAGCCATAGCCACTGACTGGTAAATGTTTAGATTTTACTTGCCTTATTTAATTGAGAAATATAGTGGGGAAAAACATATCTTTTCACTGTATATATCTTTTCATCTTTTCACTGTGTGTTGAGAGTAAATGTTTGGTTTGACTCATTCTGTGTGTCCAAAGACGAGATCCCCGCTATCCAATTGTCACTGAAAAATGTCTGTTTTAATACTCTATCTATTCATTATAGTCAGTTGTTGATTATAAATAACAAAAAATAATGAAGCATGATTGAGCTAATGAAACCGTGCACATCCTCTCTTGTTATATGCTTACTGACTAATGCCAGTCATCTTAAAGAGACAGTACCAATTTAGCGAGTGTTCTACATATCAATGTAAATACTTGTAAATATTAAAGATTATGTAAATAAACAATAAACATGCAACAAAAATATATACGTTACATAATATACAGTACTGTGCAAAAGTTTTAGGCACTTGTGAAAAAAGTTGCATAGTGAGGATGTCTTCAAAACTAATGAAATAAACAGTTTTCATTTATCACTTAATATCATACAAAGTCCAGTAAACATAAAAAAGCTAAATCAATATTTGGTGTGACCACCTTTGCTTTTAAAACAGCACCAATTCTCCTAGGTACACCTGGACACAGTTTTTCTTGGTTGTTGGTAGATAGAATGTTCCAAGCTTCTTATGAATTTGCCACAGTTCTTCTATCTATTTAGGCTGTCTCAATTGCTTCTATCTCTTTAAGTAATCTAAGACAGACACAATCTTCAGTGTGGGGTTTTGTGGGGGCCATGACATCTGTTGCAGGGCTCCCTGTTCTTCTGTTCTAATATTTTCTATTTGCAAAAGTAATGTTTGGGAGTCTAATGTTTATATTTCCTATTGACACACTAAAGCTGAAGATCATCTTAAGACAAATGCTTTTGTGAAACATCTTTTGCACAGTGTTGTATGCAATTTCATGACATTTATTGATGAAACTGATTGAATCTGAAAATTTTTCAAAAGCTAAAATGTGACCAATATGAAAAACTAATGATAAAATGGAATTTGTTACCTTGAAGTGTTTCCTAGAAGGTTAGAAATTCCTTTATAATTAAGAGCATTAGTTGGGAGAGATTTCTTTTCATATGTAGCAAAATGAACATTGCAACTGAAATATACCCATATAAATCAATATAAAATTTAAACGGAATCAAGTCGAGAGCTTGTGAATTGCAAACAAATCTGGAAATCTGTATCAATACCCAGCCCTACTGTATAGGCAGTTTCACAAATAAATAGTATTATTTGCTATGGCAAGCATCTTTATTACTATTGCTCATAATTTGGGTCAGGGATATGAACAAAATCTAACCCTATGAATTTCCAAATTATTATTATTTAATTAATTAATATATTGTTTTTTACAAACGAGGACATCACATATGTCTGCAAAGGAAAACTTTGTTCGATTTAGCTAACTTCTAGGAACAAATATGTCTCCAAAATACAGCTAAGTATGTACAAACAAACACATCAACAGCAGGTTGCACACAACATAACACAACAAAATTGTGCCGCTCAGCGTGTCCAGGTCCCTGCCCCGCTCTAACATGCCAAACCACACTCATGTTCTGCCATTAAAGACTTTGGCCTGAATCTTTTGTGATCTCCTTATTCCACTTCAAAGAGATGTGCAGGGTGAGAACAGCGTGTGCCAGAAGATACTGAGGGGGTAGATGAAGGATGTGAGAGGAATCGGGAGGAGAGGCGGTCCTTGTTTGATCTCGTCCTGTTCTTCTCTATTTCTGTCTCTCTGTTCCCAAACACTCCTCTGCCGAAACACTTGGTCCCAGAGAGAGATGGAAGAGGAGGGGAGACACAACACACATGCTGTACCCAACACCCTTTTTAAAATTAATGACACTATCCTGGTTTGAACTGCATCTCCTACAAGAAAAGATAGCTGAAGGTCATGACTTTACCACTTTGCACAGAGTGGATCTGACATGCCTATATGCCAAATTGAACTTAAGTGCCTTCAGCTGTTGTCATGGACGAGGGGGCAAAATGCTCTTAAATTTTCAGACCTTGTATAGAGTTCCCACCCACATATTTTGACAAATGACTTTCCATGATTTTCCATGACCTTTCCAGTAATTTGTGTCTACAATTTAAGGATTTTTAAAAGTCAATTCACTTCGAACTCAAAAGAACAAATCGCCACCCAATCAGAGTGACTGTGAGCAAATGTTACTCTACACAATAGTGGACTTTGGCCGTCGAAACAATTGTGAGCAGAGAATAACTCTAAAAATGCATATTTACCATAGTATTGCTGTGACTTTTAAGATTTTATCGATTTCCATGACTTTTCCAAGCCTGGAAAACAAAATGTTTAAAATTCCCTGATACAGTATTTCCAGGTTTTTCACCATCGTGGGAACCCTTCTTATATATGAACAGACTGATCTCACAGTGAAATCAGAAACAGTAGGTTGACAATGCGAAACACTGCCCCCAGAGGCCAAAGCAGTAAATGTTGTTGGCACGTGTTACGTGTGAGCTCCATTTCCAGGTGAAATGTCCACAGAGGGGCGCCAAAAGTGTGCTGTGAAGCTAGTTGTTTTCAACTGTACAGGTTGTAATACAGTGATGAGGAATGCATATTTTATAAACTGTACCCCTAAACCCAATCCCCAAACCTAAACCTAACCACCAGTGGAGTAACATTAGAGGAAAAAATACAACCTTTGAATTGTGCTCGTCACTGATTATGCGAACACAATTACTTCCTTGTTTTAATGCTGGATCTGAACCTGGGTGTCCCACGCTGCTGACACAAATTGCTTCCGGTCACACCACAGGAGAAGGAAAACACCTTTGAAGCCAAAATGTCTGATAAATGGCACTTTTGAGCATAATGTGGCCAATCCTAGCATACTGAACTGTTGAAACAACATGCTGACATCCTGTGAGATCATGTTGATATGGAAAAATCTTAGATTGGCTAAATATACAGTAGTATTAAGTAGTCTGGCCATGAACTGCTCACTTGCAGGGAACATCAGGACATTTAAAACTGCCAACCACAGTTTGCTTTACATTACTTTTTCAGCAGGTAAATCTAAAATTGAATCTATGTCTTAAGAGCAAACCAGCAAATAGTACTTCCAAAGATAGTGCTCATTGTAGAAGCCTGGAAGACGTGTGTATCCTTGTGGATTAATAATAGTATAGTATTGTATATAGTATAGTATGGGTAGCCTGATGGTGTAAAGCTAGCCAATCAGATTGGAGCCAGATTTCATGTCAAATTTTAAGCAATGAGCATCAGAAGGTCTGTGAGCATGCTTTCTGGGCCTCAGACTAGAGTAAAAGTTGATTAAAGATTTCACTAAACTAAAGACTAATATGGATACTCACTTCCGGACCAATGACAGCACCAACCAAGACACATTGTGTGCGAGACCACTGACACGAGGAAAAACAAAGTATAACCTAGCCTCTAATCCCAATAATGAAATTAGTGACGAAAATGTTTATTTCAAGACAAGATGAAAGAAGACACAACAATAATTAAATGATTACAATATAAACATAATAATACAACTTACATCTGCAAAGACAATGAAGGGAATTGGTGAACTACAAATGCGTGCAAGTCAAAATGCGTAACTTGCATTGGGAAAACACTGTTTTCGTAAAAAAGAAGTACACATAATGCAATATCCTAAATGGTCTAAATTACACACATAAAGTCATATCAGTTCCTAAAACATGAATAATTCCTACCACAAATGGCAGTATTTGATGTTCTGGGACTTTGATTAAATTAAAACACTGTATTAAAAATAACACTGGTAAGAGCACAGCAGCAACAAAACTAGCTCATCAATCAACCAATCATATTTTCTTTATCCTTATTCTAAACCCTTCAAAGCAGGTATAACCTTATTCCCAATGGCGTTATTCATAATTTCATCACCTGCACTGGCATCGTTCACCTGGGCGACTCATTCCCCAAACATGTCACTTTTCACACATCTTTTATTATTGCATCCCTCTCTGGAGAATTTAACTTGCATCTCTCTGTTTTTGATTGCATTTCCACCCCAAGTTAATTTAATCTGTTGCCTCCAATATAGAAGGCTGGTTTCCTGTAGGCCTTTCGGATAATGTGGTGGTGGGTGGCAGACACTTATGGAGGAAAATACTGGTGCATCGGCCAACTATCTATATGACGCAGCCTGAGAGACGTATCCAAAGGTACTGTGAACACTGTGTTTAAATATAGCGTGACCCAAGGAACTAGAATGACGGGTAAATACTGACACATCAAATAAACACATCCACAAGCATCGAAAACTTAGTCAAACTTTCATTATCTGTCAGTCTTGGCATTTGATGCAGTTTGGCGGAGGAAATGGAGCTCAGGCGCCTCTCAAATGCTACTCAAACCATTTTCGAGGAACACTGTCTTCACACTCATGAGGTGTAATATGCCCCGGCTACGCCACTGGAAATTTTCTCTCTCACTCTCACTTGTCTATTTTCTGTTGTCATTTCCCTTAGGAATGCACAAGAGAAAGCTCTGAAGGACGTGTTATGAATCTGTTTTGTTCCCTGGTGTGGGCAACTCCCTCCTGACTTAAATTAAAAAGATCGAGAATCACAGAGAATGACGATGTTCTTTAGCCCAATCTGCAGTCAGGTCTGTGAAGATCTTTCAATAATTGAAGATGTAAAGCTCCAGGTAACCCATAAGAAAGAAAAATTACAAATGAGATCTCTTTCATATCTCAATTTTTACAAGACCGCACGCAATATTATTAAAAACAAGAAAAAAAAAAAAACAAACAAACTGGTATTTAAAACCCATTTTGATACCTTAATGTGGCACATTTCCAACTAAAACAGGATTTTCAATGAGAAATTATCAGGAATTGTGGTCTTTGTATGGTTGGAAAGAGACTGGAAATTAAAGTTTCAGAGATGATAAAAATTCTCTTGCTTCTCAGATTTCTTTTCTGAGAAAAAAAATAAAAAATAAGCATCACATACTATGTGAGTTTCTAGAGTTTCTGATGATATCTCAGCAATGTCTTAAACCCTAATCAGTTTTGCCAAATAGCACAAGTCAGTTTTCAATATGAACTCAAACATTTAGGGCTGGGTATCAAAACAGATTTACCAAATTGATTCTGTTCTCATTAATTTGGGTATAACAGTTATAATGTCCATTTTAACTACAAATAAAAGAAAGACTCTCTCTGCTAATGCTGTAAATTATACAGAACACTTTTAACTTGGTACAGACTTGTAGACTCTACTCGCTTTACTTTTCTGAGCTTGCATTTCCACTGTTGTTTAGTGCCGCCTCAACGTAGGTGGGATTATAGGCTGATCATCATAGTTGCGCCGCCTCTACTGAAGTGACATCATCTTAAAAGTGACACAAAACAATAAACAATAACACGAACGCTAGCTGTTAGCTGCTAGCTCATTGTGCTGCATAAAGCAGTTGTTGCAAGGTGATGTTACACAAGTGTAACAGTTAAATTGGCCTGGTTGTTTTAGAAGCAATCTTTCCAGTAGCTGGTCAACTAAAAAAGTGAAGCTTTCAAGCAGAGTATAGAGTTAACGTACCATCCTCCATCATGGACTCCAGCCGTGGCTGAGTCCAGGGCACTCTCCCTCCCATTGCTCGCCAGTCTAGATAGCGTCCATTTGGTCCAACCACTTCAACTTTTCCTTGATGGTTCTGTAGTCACTTTAATTACAAAATGTTTTACTTTTCCCTCAGGTCCGGTGGTAGCCATGTGCGGCCAACAGCTGAAAGACTTCTTGAAAGACTTTTTCGTTTTGCATCGTTTCGTTCGTCGCTAACAAGAGGAACGTCTGCACCTGGTTTATTGACCACGGCGTGGTTTTGTGCACAGCCATTTCTTTTTACAATTCGAAAGTTGCTTGAACAAATGATACTGCTATCGCTTTAGCTAACTTTAAAACTAGTGTGTCCCATTTCACAAATCCATTGACGCTGGTAGACACGATTCTCTCTGTCCAATCAGCGATCTGCAAGGTTCTGACATCACATTTAGTATCGTCTCGGCTCACTTGGAACCTCGACCAAGGTGATACTAAAAAAAGTACCAGGTACTTTCCACAGTGGAAAACCCTCCAAAGGGAGCAGATAGGAGTCGAGTTGAGTTGTACCATTAAGTGGAAAAGCCCCAAAAGAAGATCAACCTATAAGCAACAGACCTCTTTTTGATCTTTTGTAATTAACAGCAATTTATTCTTCCCAATGTGGCTCCCACAGAAAGCATTGCTACATCATGATCAAATCTCAATGTCACCTCCCTACTGTCACAATTAGGTCCTAAATGGACCCAGTGTAATTAGAATGAACGATACCATATAATCACGCAGCCCATTTTATGCTTGTGGCATCAGGCCAGAGAAAAGGAGCCCCATCTCCTCCTGAACAGGCCCCAGCCAGCACAGAGATGACAGCAGCCCAGACAGGCTGACCGGACAACATGTGTCTTAATTAATTAAAATTCAACTACAGCAGCCGTCTGCCACCACTGCAGGCTTTCCTACTCTATCTCATTCATTCTGTTTCTTTCACACTCTTTTTTCGCCATCCCTGTCTTAATTTTCTAATCCTGGACAAAAGTGGGACATGATAGTTTAGCAGTGCATGTAATTATTCTGTCTCTAATGATACTTTCAAAGAGCATCCAAGGACGTTGAATTTACACAGCGCATCGAGTTGGTTGACTAGTCCTACAACAAATAACTAGACTATTAGTGCTATTGACTTGTTTATCTAGATTTTTTTCTTATTTTTTTTTTAAAAAGTTCAACAGTAAGCTGAAAGTTCTGCTGCTGAAATCAGTCTTTTCTTACCAAAATTGTAAACTACTGCCTCCAGTGTGTGAAGCTGGATGTGTTCTTAAGGTGAAATGTCCACAGGGTGGTGCCAAAAGTGAGTTATACTTTTAGTTGTAAATTAAGTAATACAGTCAACAGGATAGGAAAACAGACATTTCATTTTGTGTTAAAGCATGATTTTCCGTAAAGCTGCTTTTTTTGTGAATAGCGCTATACAAAAAAATAAAATACAAAAAATGACGACCTAATTGGTCAGTGGAGCAAATATTAGATTTTAGGGTAAAATCACACTCACTATTGTTTATGTGAAGGCACTTTCATGGCTTCCATGGGACCAGAACTTGTGTCTTGGCTTAAACCCTATTACTTACTGGTTTCCACATGATCAGATCCAGTGTCTCGGAGTGAACTCAATTACTTCCTGGTTTACATAGGTCCACAACCTGTGTCTTGGAGTGAACACAATTACTTCCTGGTTTCCAGAGTACCAGAACCAGTGTCTCAGAGTGAACACAATTACTTTCTGCCTTCCACAGGCCCAGAACTCATGTCTTAGTGTAAACACAATTACTTCCTATAGGACCAGAATCCATGTCTCGGAGTGAATGCAATTAATCCCTGGTTTCAACAGTACCAGAACTCCTGTCTCAGTGTTGCGAGGGGAGAAAGGTGCATACGTAGTTTCTGGCAGGGTACTCGTCCTTACAGACTCCATATGTGTAGGATTAGGTTGTGGACAGGATTAGGGCATCTGCAGCCTGCCAGGAACAAGCCGTGGCCACTTTGTGCAATGGACACAGTGTGAATGCAATTACTTCATGGTGTTCACCAGAACCTGTGTCTCAGAGTGAACACTATTCCTTCCTGGATTTCACAGGACTAGAACCCAGGTCTCGGCATGAAAACAATTACTTCCTGGTTTTCATTGTCATGGTGAAAAGTGAACACGTTTGAATTGACACAAAATTGTCTTATTGGAGATGATGCTTGTCAGTAACTCTGCAGTATGCGGTTGATTTTAGGGTATATGAACATTTGGAAGCAACATGTCGATTTCCTGGGAGATCATATTATTGTTACACCTGCAGCGCCCACTATCTCTCCTGTACGCCACCAGAGGTCGCCATCCCCTGAGTACTAACTTTCACAAACTACATTTCCCATAATCCTCCGGTTAGACTGATTACTCACCCACTTGTTCCACATCAACTCTGTCTAATTAAGTTCCCTGTTTACACACATTTATTGAGACGTCTTCTTAACATTTCTGAGCCTTTATTACATTCCTGTTTACCCTGTGCTTTGACTCCTGCCTGTTTTCTTGTATTTCCGAGCCTGCTTGTGAGTTTTTGGATTTTATGCCTGTTTACCGAATTACCCCTCTGCCTCTTGGATTTACTTGGTTTGCCTTTCTGGACTGTCTGCCTGTGTACCGAATCTTTGCTTGTCTTTTTTGCCCCCTATATTTTCTATAGCAAAGATGCCGGGGTAGTTGTGTTAAGATCCATGTGCAGCTTTAATAACAGTATAAATAGTAAAAGTAGCAAAAAGAAGAAAACGAAAGGCAAGGAAAGCTTCGGTACACAGGCAGACAGTCCAGAAAGGTTAAAGGACCAAGTAAATCCGAGAGGCAGAGGGGTAATCCTGTAAACAGGCATAAAATCTAAAATCTCACAAGCAGGCTCGGAAATACGAGAAAACAGGCAGGAGTCAAAACACAGGGTAAACAGGAATAGTAATAAATGCTCAGACGTTGACAAGGCAAACAAGACTTTACAATGAATGTGTATAAAAAGGGAACTTAAATAGACCGAGTTGATGTGGAACAGGTGGGTGAGTAATCAGTCAGACTGGAGGATTATGGGAAATGTAGTTTGTGAAAGTTAGTACTCAAGGGATGGTGACCTCTGATGGTGTACAGGAGAGACAGCAGGTGCTGCAGGTGTAACAATTAACTTCAACTCAATTATGTTAACTTTAAATCGTCTACCATGTGCTACGGTCCTATTAGCCTACACATAATCAGTAGGTCTCTGTGTTTTGTCAGGACTATAATAGTTATGAGCAGTAGAAGGTTGTAGTTATTAGGCCGGTTGAATTGTTTTCCCAATATACAGTATCTAATAGTTACCCAATTGAAGGGATGAACTTGGCATCCATATATGGCTAGGAACTACAGTATATCTGTTTGAATATGATCCAATAGAAACCTAACTATACAAGGCTTCCTTATGACAGACTAGTCATTCAGACAACCCACAGACTTTTCGATTTTGAAAATGTGTAATTTTGCACAAACCCCAAAATTATAGACCATTACAAGCATGTAAACAAGAACAAGGAATTCAAACGCAGCACGTTTTCCCACTGCACTTCCATTATCATTAACAGATCCTTTAAATAGGGGTCTGAGTTAACATATTTTCCTCAAATAACGTCAAACGTGTACCTGAAGTGACTTGATTCTGAACATCAATGAAAATGTATCGAAGTTTAGATGTTCACAATTATTTCCTCAGTGGCGAGCTCAGGAATGATCCTTCCTGTTATAACAAAGTATTTTTAGGCAAGTCAGGTAACTCTGCTGACATCTTTGGAATGCTTTCGAGCAGCTATGTAAACTTGCAGCATACTTAAATGGGAAAAGACCAAAATCCCCATAACGGTTGGTCAAGGATACTCTCAAAGAAGATATTTCAAATCTGCAGTAACATCTGACAATACTGGTATCATTCATTGTTTTTCTTTAACTGAGATTATGCTAAAAACGATTTTTCCTGGCTTGTAAATGTAATGAGCATGCAAGTTCTTGAGTTGACTGAAAGATAACGTCTGCATCTAAAAGGTGATTGGCTCGTTTACCTGTAAGGCAGGACTTGCTTTCTAAATCGGTTGACTGTTGGTTGTTCCAATTTCTCCCATTCATTTTAATAGAAGTGACCCGTCTCTGCTAAATAGTATATAGTCTCTGGTGATAATCAATAAAGTCATTCAATAAAGCTGGGTAAGGACAAGGTAATGATTTCTTTTTTTAATGATTAAAATACTTTTCTTGTCTCTTTGTTCTGGATAAAAGCATCTGATAAATGACTAAATGTCAAAGTAAATGACTTGCGGATCTTAGTAATCGTGTTAAAGTCCCTATTAATGATGCGCCTCACGCTGTTGTTTTGAATGAGGGAGCATTCTATTCAGAAGTAATCATCCTTATTCACTTCGAAGACTTTACCATTTACTCTGAGAACTTTGAAAGGCTAAAAGGTGTGGGACTCAAAAATAAGGGTCATTCAGAACTTACTTTTGAAGTAATTTTTATTGGAAATTCAGTTTGAAGCGATCTTACAGCATGACTATGATGACTGTACTCCATTCAAAAGTGCCCTTCAGAGGGTGAATTATCTCATTTAGAACACACAACTAGCAGGAAATGTTCACGAAAACCCCCCAACCCCCCTCCCCGTTATTTCCTTAAACTGCTTTGAAATGGTCTGTATAGGAAATGTATAGTCATATGTCCACAAATTTAGAAACTACAGCATCTACAGTCTCATCAGTTTCACACACAAAGACACACATACACAAGTCAGGATGTGTGTTGCGGTGATCTCAAAGGGATTAGCTCTAAGCGTCTGTGCTCTTTCCATCGGCCGTGCCTGTGGGCTGCAGGCTTGTTCTGCGACCAGTTAGAGGGCCACCAAATCCCAGACATCACGTAAACTTATCAGAAAATAAGATCTGCACACTAGCCTGCAGCTGAACACGGATCCACACAGGTGGCAAAAACTTTTTATAGGACTTCGACAGGGCGCACACACAACACACACACACACACACACACACACACACACACACACACACACACACACACACACACACACACACAAAACAAACCCCTGCCAACAATAACAATTTGTTCAAAAATCTAAAAGACCTTTGCTGTGACTTTCTCCCCATCACTTTTCCTGTAGGATCAAGGGGTTGGGTAGAATAGGGGCAGGTTTATTGAAGCAGAACAGCTTTGGAAGACATGTTGAATATGTTGTTGTTGAATCACTTGACTTTGTCCATCAGAAATCGACTGGATTTGTATGGCGTTCCCAACAAATCATTCCAATCTTTCTTTAGTGGAGCATACAATGAGATGTAGGCAAAATGTTAACCTCGTGTGCGGCTGACCAACCTTTTGTTTGTGAGCTTTCTGTCACTTTGACAGGAGAGGAAAAGTCATCTGGCAGGCAGTAATTAGTTAGTCTATGTATGGCCTACACGTGTCTATGTCTGGGTTGTTGTTTGCATTTGAAGGCTATAACATCTGTAATTAGCTAGTCATTCTTTCTCCCCTCCCGAGAGTTCGTCTCCTTGAGAGTTTCTTGAACATTCACATCAGTCTGTCTGACCTGTCTTTCTGTCCAACTATACTCCCACCTGTCTGTCTGTCATCACTGAGTGAATGAACACACACTGATGAGCTCTGTGTGTCAAACAGAGCGAAGGGCAGATATATATTGCTCAAGAGGTTTAGTGACCTTTATGAATATTCATGTAGAATGTAGAATGAATATCATTGAATTACCCTTTTTACGTAGTCCTTGATACAGAGTAATTACTTAGTTAATTACTTAGTAATAAACGTTGTAATTACACATACCAAAATGTAATTAACATGTAACTAAGTTATGGTACAGCCTGTACTTACAGATTGTAATTACACACATGTAATAGGCAGTTACTGTTACACATATGTAACAAGCCGAGTCTGTTACATACGTGTTACAAACTTGGTACACTGTAATTATGTAAGAAAATACTTAGTACCACACAATGTAACAAGAAGTACTTAAATATATTAGGCTACTAAAGTCTGCAGTTACACATGGCAAATGTGTACGTTTTGTAGCATTACATGTATGTAACATAAAATAAAGTGTATCAAGATTGTACTTGAGTGCAATTCATGTGTATCTACATACCTTATCCATCTTAAATAACCCACTAGATCACTGCTAAAATACATGCATTAGCTTCTTTATTACATTAAAATTACAGAAAATTACACAGGTATAAGCTACGTAAAATAAAGTGTATCAAGACTGTACTTAAGTGGACTTCATGTGTATCTACATACCTTGTCCATATGTACCTTAGTTTGAATTAACTCACTAGTTTACAGCTTAAATACATGCATTAGCTTTAGGGCTGGGACAACGCGATGACGTCGACGCAAAAATACGTCGACGCAAAATATGCTGCGTCGATTCGTCAGACCCAAAACAAAGATGGCGGCGCCGAGCGTAGTAGCAACATGAGTAGCTCCTCAGACTATCAGAAGTGCAAGGCGGCACGCACTCGCTCCTCAAAAGTATGGGAATTCTTTCATTTAAAAGTAAACAATTCCGTGATATGTCGTCTTTGCAAAATGGAGATGGCCTTCCATTCTAGCACCACGGCAATGCACCAGCACCTGAAGAGGCGCCACCCGGTGCTTGCATGACGCACGCACTGCACGCACGCACACACACACACTATTCTTAAGGTGAAAGGAAAGTGTAAGTTGTTATTTGCATGTGATGCTTTTTTTCAGTAAGCTAGGCCCATAAATGTTGAATTCTGAATGTTTATTTTCATTATTTATTTTTTGTTGGAAAAGCACTTTCTGTATTAGCTTAAAGCCCTCAAGTTTACATTGGTTACTGTATTCTTTCAATTGCTCTAAACAAGTATTTTGGGTGACCTTTATTTTTTTATTGAATGCTAGACATTAAGTTGTTATTTTAATCTGAAAGAAGAATTACAAGATGCACTTTTTCAGTAAGCTAGGCCTATGTGTTTTCAAGGCTTCAAGGTTTTATTGAATGCTAACTCTGACTAAGAATGCATTACTTTGCACTTGTATAGTCTTTTATTTTGGAATTTTAAGAGCAATAAACATATATTGCAATGTGAAGGAATTAATGTTTTTTTTTCATTCAGATATGTAAATCAACATGTATAAATTGCTATTAGTCAATTCATGGGTAGATAATCGAATCGAAATCGAATCGGACTGGAAAAATGAATCGTTAGATTAATCGATGCATTGGAAAAATAATCGCTAGATTAATCGTTTAAAAAATAATCGTTTATCCCAGCCCTAATTAGCTTCTTTATTACATTAAAATTACAGAAAATTACACAGGTATAAGCTACGTAAAATAAAGTGTATCAAGACTGTACTTAAGTGGACTTCATGTGTATCTACATACCTTGTCCATATGTACCTTAGTTTGAATTAACCCACTAGTTCACAGCTTAAATACATGCATTAGCTTCTTTATTACATTACAATTACAGAAAATTACACAGGTATAAGCTACGTAAAATAAAGTGTATCAAGACTGTACTTAAGTGGACTTCATGTGTATCTACATACCTTGTCCATATGTACCTTAGTTTGAATTAACTCACTAGTTTACAGCTTAAATACATGCATTAGCTTCCTAATTACATTGCAACTACAGAATATTACACAGGTATAAGCTACGTAAAATAAAGTGTTCCCTGAAGTCCTTTTGAAATGTTAGTCAAGGGTTCTTGCACCAAAAACAGATGGAATTTAGTTTTACATGGGCATTTTGCTCCATTACTCTGACCTAAACAAATAAATTGACTTTTTTAGACTAGCTCAGGGGTTTACAAACTCTTTACAAAAGAAAAAAGGAACATTATTCAAATTTGACTAAGGCTGGGCATTGATACAGATTTCTCGATTCGATTCTGATTTAAATTCGATATAGATTCATATGGGTATATTTCAGTTATAATGTCCCTTTTTCTTACAATTCTCTCCAAGTGAACCTATACAGGGGACCTTACAACAAAGTACATTACAAAAATATAAATTTTATTAATAATATTTGTTTCGTTTTTAATACATTTTGGTCACATTTGAGCTTTTAAAAATGAACAAATCCATGTATTCAATCAATAATTGTTTTTTGTTGCATATTTATTTTTTAATAACATAATTTGAACTATTTACATGTATTTACATTGATTTATTGAATACTTGTTAAAAACCGGTACTGTCTCTTTAAGAAAGACAGCATCTCTGTAAACTGCTTCTGTAAATGAGCTCATGTTAATGAGAGAGCCTGTCCTATGTGTGATTAGAATGAAATGTTTCTTATTTTGTTGTTTTTAATCAACAACTGACTATAGCGAACAGAAAGGGCATTCTTCAATGACAAATGGGTGACGTGGATTTTATCTTTGGACACACATGCATTTGGAACAACTTTTACTCTCAACACGCAGTGAAAGGTCCTTGCTGCTGAATACTCCACCACTGTACTCAGGAAAGGAAGAAAAAGATAAGCTGTCAACTTTATTCAAAATGTTTATGGTCGAGCTATTTCTTATTTCTATAATACTACGCAGTGTAAATGCCAATAATTTTTGTATGTAGAGTTTGCTAAAATGTTATTATGTCACATAATTTTTTAAATAGTACACATTGTATATATATATATTTGGTTGAACTATCCCTTTAAATAATTTAACTCTAGGTAGCTGCTTATTATAAGTTAATCAACTGTGGGCAAATTGGACAGAAAGGACTTGTCTGATAGTATGCTATAATAATCCATCTACACTGACCATAGACCAGCGTCCATAAGGACAATGTATCCCAAGAGCCCTTGCTGCGAGTCCCAGCACAGACTCGCACACACATCATCAGAACAAAATGGGACAACAGAACTAAACTCATGCACACAGCCTTTCTGGGCCAGACGTCTAAGATTCAATTACAGCCACGCCAATTGGATTGGTTTCAAGTGAGTGAGAGACAGAAAGGGGGGAGGGAGAGGGAGAAAAAGTACTTGCATTACATATTCCATACTTCATGAGCTTTCCAAATGCCTTTTCAACTGCCATTTCTTCCGAAGGCGATAGAAACCACTTTAGATCTGAATACAAAACTTGTGAGTTCTCTAAAACGGGGCCACACAAAACAAATGCATTCGTCAGAGCTAAAATAGATTCTGACAAGTGCATTAGCATAAAAAGGGATGGCGTAACATGACACGGTAAATGAATCACAGTGGAAATACAAACAGTGAGACACTCGCTCTTGTTTGGCGAACAGACATACATCAAGCGTGGTTCCAATCGAAACATGTTCAAAACGAGATTGAATTTCTACAGGGGGCGGGTGTTATGTTAGTAGAGCAAAAGAGAGAGAGAAAGAGAGAATGAGAGGGAAAATGGAGAGAAAAGGGAAACAGGTATCGTCTTTCCAAAGGTCAGACACTCTCACTTTTCTAACACAAATGTGCTGGCCTTTTCAAAATTCCGTCAGACACAGCTGTGGTTTGCAGACACTCGGCCAGCGGCAGGAAGTCATGGTGAAGCCTGCAGGCCAATGAGACAATATTTCTAAAGAATTCTGTGTAAATACGTCCTTAAATCAATGACGAAGGGTTTGTTGTACAGCTCTCTCCACGCTTGGACAATAGGCCTCATTCATGAAACATAAGCAGAACAAATTCATGTACATTTTTCAAAAAACCCATGCTTACGTAAATTGTCCCACTTTCATGAATGAGACAATTTACATAAGAATTATACAGAAATTTCTTGTGTTTGTGTTTCATGTGGGGCTCAAAGAAACGCCAGCATTTGCTCCAAACTGTTCAAAATCATCACCTTTGCGTTCCACATAACAGCTACTGCCAGACGTGCTGGCTGAGGCAGTTTTTCCCTATTCCTCTTAGCTTGGAAATCAATTCAGCAGGGAGGATTTCCACTCATTACCCCCACAGGGGTTTGCGAGCACAGCCGCCCTCCACACAAACCTGGCCACAGCGGAACCAAGAATTCAGCAAAGATGCAACTTGGTGGACCTGAGAGTTTGTGTGTGGATGAGCATTACATGTTAAAAGGAAAGGGTTAGATGTGTGTTTGTGTGTGGAATAAGGATTCTGAATCCATAAACAGCATCCTGACTTTCAAAGGGCTTATTACTGAGAAAGCCTGTGCAACTCTTTCACCAGCAGATGTTGCTGTGCCACAACCAGACAGCACAAATCCTCCAGATGTACCAAGCAAAGGCGGAAGGTTCTGGGAGAGAATGTGTGTGTGTCCGCCGTCTCCTGTGTGTATCTACGGGACATGAAGAGCAGCTGGGGAGATGTGGTCATTCTCAGATTACGTCTCACTCTATAATTATTTCGGATGTTGCAAAGGAATCAGCAGCAGTTAATCGGAGTAACGACCTTGACGGTGACTTCCGGCGTCATTTGCTGTGTTCCTGCGTATGTGTGTTGGGTCCTACTAGTTTGGCAATAAACCACTAGTTTTGTGTAAAACTACACACCGAAAATCACTGAATAAGGAAAAAAAATCATTACATTTACAGACAACAATGCTCTGTTCACTAAATGTGAATGTAGTCCAGAAACTATTCCAGATCTTATCCCTAGCCCCTTACCCCAAACTACCCCTAAAACCAGAGGGAAATTGTAGGTTGTACAAGACCCTTACCCTACCCTTTTGCCTAACTCTGAAATCTGATTGGTTAATTGAAATGTTGGTCTTACCTATCACTAAAATCAGAGGGAAGCCCCTAACCCCAAGCCAAAGCTTAACCCTTACCCTACCCTTGCCCCATCTCTAAAATCCGATAGGTTGATAGGGATGTTGTTCAAGGACCAAAATGTTTGTTTATTCTGGAATTTCCTACTTGGTACATTCCCAGTCATGTGCAGTATATATCATTTCTTAGTGTGTTGATGCACAAGTGGATAATGCTTTACGTCAAGGCCACTGTGTATTAAGTCCATTTATTTGCTATTTAAATTTGAAAAACATGTCAATGCCATCTGGACTAGTAAGAGTAAATAGAACTCAAAGCTCTTTTTAACACGCTATCTTTATAGATTATTTTGTCATAACAATTTTGTCATCATTTACTCAACATTATATTGCTCCAAAAGATATTTGACTTACTTTCTTCTGTGGAACACAATATTTTTGCAATGTCCGAAGTGCTATTTTTCCCTATAGAGGAGTGAGGGTGTTGACCCCCCCAGAAAATAAATAAATAAAAATGTAAGTATAATTAAAGTAGTCATTACAACCCATGCTCTATATTACAAGTCTCCT
The DNA here is from genome assembly GCF_025860055.1 of Xyrauchen texanus. Taxonomy (NCBI): domain Eukaryota; kingdom Metazoa; phylum Chordata; class Actinopteri; order Cypriniformes; family Catostomidae; genus Xyrauchen; species Xyrauchen texanus. The sequence continues at coordinate 5,556,055 of NC_068314.1, forward strand.
GTACCATGCAATAGCTTTGTGTGAGGAACAAACCGAAATGTAACTATTTTTTTTCCTAATCTCATTCAGTTCAAATATGGTGCATCAAGTTGCGTCAGCCCTAGTTCGATGTCAATAATACGTTATTGGTTTGGGACCAGTTTATTATTTTCCACAGAAGAAAGGTTTGGAACATCATGGGGTTGAGTAAATGAAAACTATCTGTTTAAGAAGAACAAGGTTTCCCTACTCTCCTGCATTTTTAAAAGAAGCACAGTCTATTAAACAGAATGAATAATACAAAAAGCTTTAACCAAATACACTCCTCTATTTCTCCCCAGCCTCACGGGGAGAGAGGAAGAGCGATAGATAGAGAGAGAAACAAAGGCTGACACCTCGTTCTCTCCCCTCGAGACAGACATTATCTCTCCTCTCTTCTCACCCACTGTGTCTCAGTCAGTTGCTCTGCACTTCTTTCCTTTAGTTATTAGTTATAGTGTACTTGTCTTTCCTGATTTCTTGAGCTATCTCCAACTTTCATTCGCACCCAACTTTCTTTCTTTCCTTATTCCTCTTTTCTTTCACACTTCCTTACCTTTCTTCCTTCTTTCCTCAATTTCTTGCTTCTCCCTCCTTCCTTCCTTCCTTCAATCACTCTTTCTGTCTTTCCCTTCCATCCTTCCTTCCTTCAATTACTCTTTCTTTCTTTCTTTCTCTTTCTTTCTTTCTTTCTTTCTTTCTTTCTTTCTTTCTTTCTTTCTTTCTTTCTTTCTTTCTTTCTTTCTTTCTCTTTCTTCCACCCTAGTTTCTTCCTTTTACCTCCTTCTGTCCTTCATTAAATTTCTCTGTCTTTCTCATTCACCCTTCCTTGCTTCCTTCCTTCTTTCTTTCTATCCTTCATTCCTTTTTCTCTTTCCTTCCTATCTGCCTTCCTTCATTCTTCTTTCATTCCTCCCCACTTTCTCCCTTTTATTCTTAATTCCTTACTTCCTTCTCTTCTTTTTACTCTCTCTTCCTTCCTCCTCTCTATCTTTTTCATTCCCACTTCCTTCCTTTTTCTCTTCCTCCTTTCCTTCCTTCATTATCTTGTCTTCCTTTTTTCCTGTCTTTTTCCTTCCTTCTGTCAATCCTTCCTTTTTACATTCACTATTTCTGTCTTTCTCTTTCACCCTTCCTTTTTCTCTCCCTCCTTCTTCCTCTCTTTTCTTCATTTATTAATGTATTTTTCCTTCTTTCCTTTTTCTTTCACCCTTACTTTCTTTTTCTCTTCCTCCTTCCTTATCTTTTCTTCCTTTTTTCCTTCTCATTCCTTCCTTTCTGTCTTCCTTCCTTTTTCTCTTCCTCCTTCCTCTATTTTCTTCCTTTATTCCTGATTCCTTTTTTCCTTCTTTTTTACATTCACTCTTTCTGTATTTATCTTCCTTCCCTCTCTCTCACTTTTTCCTGAATCTTTTCCTTCATCCCTCCTTTCTTTAATTTCCCCTCTTTCTCTTTCCACTTTCTTCCTTTATTTCTTCTTTCCTTTTTACTTCCTTCTTTATTTCTTACTTCCCTTCATCTTGCTCTTCATTCATCCTCTTTCTTCTTTTATTCCCTTTTCCTCTTTCTTTCTTTCTTTCTTTCTTTCTTTCATACCTTCCTTCCTTCTGCTTCAGGGACAGTTCATTTTCATACATTTCCATTCAGTACCAGCAGGTAATCAACCCTTGGGCAAGCAACTTTCTAGCCTTTGCCTTTTTCTTTAGTATCTCTCTCTCCCTCTTTCTTTTTAATTACTCTCTACCTCTCTCTCTCACACTCTCTTTCTCTCCTCACGCAGGTTTGAATCCAGCTGTTGATAAAACAATGCCAGTGCGTCTTGGGAGTAGGTGATGCTGCCAATTACTCTGCAATTACCTGGGTAATTATGCAAACCCAGAGCTCAGATGAGAGAAGTCTGTGCTGTCTGCGAGCTGTTCGAGGGCAATGCTCTGCCTGCCTGTGCGCCCGCGACAAGGCCGGCATTTTCCAGCTAAAACGTGCTTAATTAGAGCAGAGAGGGAGATAGTTTGTAATGTTCCTGTTCAGACTCTCTCTTCATCAGCTGCCAAACAGATGTTGAACAGTTTGAGGAGGAGGAGAAAGAGGGTGTTATGCTATGCAGTTAAGAGTCTGTGGTTGTGGCCAGGCTCTGAATGGGTGAAAAGAGACATTGGGTATTGACCAGAGTCCCTATCTGTGTCTGGAATACAAAAAGCATTGAATCCGGAGGTGATGTCTTGAATATCAGAGCTGTGAAAGAACACAACTATATCCCGATTCTAGTCCAAACTTCATCTTTGCCTGGCCAAAATCCTGAACCTAACCCCTGTATATGGGTTTTATTTTGGGGTGAAAAGGCCTAGTATGGTTGGCCTTTGGTTTGGACTAGGATGAGATAGCACTGTATTGTGCTTGCCAATATCAACATAAAAAATATACAAATATACTGAACATATCAGTCAGGAAAAATTCATTTAAATAGGGAACTAAAGCTTGAATTTACATTTCTACATCAATATACTGTACATATTCACATCAATATAAACATCAATATTTTACATCACTATAAAAGATGGATAACTACTGTACTGTAGAACGTCTGAAACATGGCAGAGAATGTATTGGGAAAACAATAAGCCCTAATGTTAGGTCCAACCTAATATAAACGTTAATATTGGCAGTGAATTCCTAATTAAAATACAGTATAACAAACTAAATGAGAGGATGTAATATTTATCTCAGGCAAGAGCAAGTTTCATGTACATTTACTGCATAAAGAGGCATCTAAAGTGGCAACTACTGTGACAACACAACTTTGGGCATCTACATGAGCATTCAGGGGTGTAAACTGGGATGCATACAAACATCCCACTGTCAGGATGACTGGACAAATAAAAGAACAGCATGTAATGATTCAGTGCTGGTCAGTGAATCACATGTACATTTTGATCTCAACACAATTTCTCTCCTGTATCACGATGGAAGACAGTGTGAGATCCTGCTTGGACAACCTGGTCCTGGATAATCACATGTGTGCTTTACCTGAGGTATCAATGATTACCATAACAACAGAGGTTGATGAAAGGTCACCCTGTGTGCTAGGGTCAGATAACCTGTTGACTGACCTTTTGACCCCTGAATCAGTGGAATAGCAAAGCAGCAAAACCCAGTGACCCAGAGAGTAGCTCAGGTCTATGGAATATGGTTTGAAATTCCTCCCTCTCGCACCTGGTGCTCTAAAATATGAGCTATTACTCTTGCAGTCAATCAGCCAAAAATAAAAAATAAATAAAAAATAAACACATATATATATATATATATATATATATATATATATATATATATATATATATATATATATATATATGTATAAGCAGCAAAAACAATCTTTGACAACCAGACACAAGAATGCAACTGACAAGGGAAGCTTGTATGCAAATGTGCGTGTGTGTTTTCCATCATGGCTTTTGCATGTCAACTTCTGTTGTCTGTGGATTTGAAGGGATGCAAATGAAGACATTTATACAGGAGGAGGCAGAGGGTGGATTAGGTGGAGAGAAAACAGCAGAGAAACAGGAGACTGGATAAGTTTAGGGACAGATTTGCTGTTGTGCATATGGCTTTATACTGTGTGTGTGAATGGTTTCCAGAGATACTGGATGAGTTTTGAACGTGTGAAATGCAGAAATACTGAGCCTTCGTAGTGAATAGAAAAAGAGAGAAAGGGAGAAAGCAGTGAGTAAACAAAACTACAGAGAAAAGAATGAAAGAGTGGCAGAAATAAAAGACCTTTCCCACCACACTCCAAAGCCAGTGTGCAGAAATTAATTGAGTGAAAGAGATCTGCTGTTTAAAGGTGAAATAGGTTACAAGAGGAAGTGAAACAATTGTTTTCTGTTTGCTTGCGGCTCTGCATCTACCACTCTCAAATTCTCCCAGTCTTCTCTTTTTTCTTGCTGCTTTAACACACATTATAAAATAGACATATACCTTTCTGGACTATAAATGTAATTATAACAGCATCTTTGTGATAGGGCGGAGGGCAGGGCCGGGTCGTGATTTTACACACCCAGCCCCTTATCAGGCTAATAATAGGGATAAAGGCTGACTGCGGATAGTGGTGCTACAGAAAGAGAACGTTTACGGACAGCTGTCTGTCATATGTGTGTGTGTTTTTGTCTTTTGATTTATTTCTTCATTAAACTATTATTTATATTGTCAAGCCGGTTCACGCCTCCTCCTTTCCATTTAAATCCTTCACACTGGTGCCGTAACCCAGTAAGGATGAGGGATACGCCATTCTCGCTGTTACCATCCACCCCAATGGAGAAGCCGTGGCCATCTACCAGGGGACAAAGGAGCCCGTCCGCCTGGAAGCGGAGGAACGGCCGCCACCACGAGGGGAGAAGGGGCTCCTAACCGACCACCTGGAATGGTCAGGGCTGCTGCCAGGGGCAGAGGAGACCCCTACCAGGGGTCTGAGATCGCCGACCACGAGCAGGGAGGGGATCACTGCCGACTGCCTGGAGTGGGAGAACCACTGCCAGGGGTGGGGGAGACCCTTTCTGTTCCCAGAGAACGTGGCGGGGCGTTCCGTCCATCAGGGGCTGGAGGACTGCCTCCAATACAAACGGGGAGGTGCAGCTGTCATTTCTTAGAGGGTGGAGGAGTGGCTGAGGAACAAGCTACGGCGTACTGGAGATCCAGCGAGTAAATGTTTTTTTTCTTTCTCTCTCTTTCTCCCACTGCCGCTCCATGTTGAGCTTTTCCCTCTCTGTAATAGGGTGGAGGACGGGGCCGGGTCGTGATTATACACACCCAGTCCCTTATCAGGCTATTTAAGCCTCCGAGAGGGATAAAGGCCGACTACAGAAGGTGGTGCGATGAGAGAGAGAGATCGTTTACGGTCAGCTGACCGCCATGTGTGTTTGTGTCGTTTGTTTACATTTTTAATTAAACTATTATTTATATTGTCAATCCAGTTCTAGTATCCTCCTTTCCATTGAACTATTTTACACTGGTACCGAAACCTGGGTAGGAGGAGGGATACGCCGTAGTAGAGTTCTCGCCACTACCGTCCACCCCAATGGAGCAGCCATGGCCATCTGCTGGGGGATGGAGGAGGCCGGCCGCCTGGAAGTGGAGGAACGGCCGCTGACCACGAGGGGAGAAGGGTCAGGTCAGGGCCGCTGCCAGGGGTGGAGGAGTCCCCTACCAGCCGCTGAAATGGGGAGGCGTGGCTGTCATCCGTTAGAGGGTGGAGGAGTGGCCGAGGACCAAGCTACGGCATATCAGAGAACTGGCGAATAAGTGTTTTTTTTTCATCTCTCCTCTCTCTCTCTCACTGCCGCTCTGCGTCGGCCTTTTCCCTCTCTTTTAAATTTTACTGTGTTTTTGGGGGGTACTACATTGTTACAGGAAGTACCCCCCCCATTTGAATTATTTCTGTTTCCCTTGCCTTGTCCCCTTCCTCATCCAGGTAGACGAGGATGACCTGCCGGCAGACGGGGCAGAAGGCACGCCCCTCCCCAGGGAAAGGAGGGGGTTGTCATACCGGGGGTTCCCCAGCCTCAGAGAACGAGGGAGGAATGTGACAGGGCTGAGGGCAGGGCCAGGTCGTGATTATGCACACCCGGTCCCTTATCAGGCTAATTAAGTTATAAATTATTTATATTGTCAAGCAGGTTCTCGCCTCCTCCTTTGAACTCCTTTACAGTGTTAAATACAACTGTATATCTAAAGTTTTCAACTAGGGTGACATTAATCAGTTAGGGTGACAACATTACATTGATCAAATGCATTTATACTAAATCCAACTAATAAAAAACACCCTTCTGTATAAAACGATTCAAAAACATAGTGATAAACATGGTGAAAATATTTCACTTAAAAAAAACAAATTTAACTACAGTCCAGCGAATTACTCTACTCTTATGATATTTATGCATTAAAAAAAACCTCTGGATTCAAAAATGTATTCTGTTTTGTTTATCACATCAGACTTTGGCTGAATGAGTCACTAAGCTGTGTGTTTATGACGATTTATTGTGTAAACTCAAACTGTTTTTGGAGCTCTCCGAATCAACAAATCAAATGCACATGTTCGGGAGAATATTAGGGCACGCAAGCAAGCGTAACCTGCAATGTTTGCCTGTCGTGTCACAAAAACACAAAGTGAAAAGCGACTTAATTTGCCGCTCTGAAGGAAAGGCTTGTTAGATGCTCTGAATCATGGTCACGTGTTTGTCCAGGAGAAAATTGTAATGGGCAAAGTATGGACATACAGTCAAATTAAATGATGAAACTGGTTGAGAAATTGTAATTATAACTAGATTAAAAAAAATTCTGAAGAAAATACAGTATGAGTGGTGCTTGTCTATGCAAAATTTGCAGCCTAGTTGCTAGTTTTCTGGGTAGTTGCTGTTCTTGTTCCTGGATATGGCTCGGGTACCTTCTTAAATACAAGTCTATGGGAATTTTCACCAATCATGTGTCCATTAAAGCGCAACAGTTGGGTTCCAAATTAAAATCCCATTGACTTTTTCCATAGGGATTTTAAAGACAGACCTACAGTGAGCTCTGAGGTTATTAATCGATGGTATATGATTCTGTTGAAGCCATCAGTGTGCGTTATTTCAACTTCAATAAAACAAGCGGAATTTGTGCTGCATAAATACATTGTCTGAATCATGTGAATATTGAAGAGAAATATCCATCAATCAGAGAGTTGTGGCATGCAAAGCACACCAAAAGAGCTCTGCAGCACTTACTGCCATGATGCACTGTGAATATCGCAATCGAATCAGTCTCTTAAACTTTCAAACAACTTATATATTTGTCTATATCTGAATATTGTATATACACTTCAAATCAAAGTATGTAATGTTGTGATTCACCTTAGAGCTAGTTGTTTTGGTTCATGGCATAGAACTCTTTTATAAAGGATTTCATGAAATCCCAATGGAAAACTGAAGGGAAAAATATTTCCTGAACCAAGACAGCTAACAAAATGGTTGGGCACTGTTGCATTCTATTGTGAAAATCATACAACGAATATGCTTAGAAAAACAAAATAACTCCTCTCTTCAACAAGTTGCATGATTTGAGGTATCATTTGTGTGTGTAGTACAAATGGTGCAGAAAAAGTTACACATCAAATTGAATACTTAGAGTTAGGGGTTTGCTGAAATCCCTAACCCCAAGTATGTGCAATTCTAACAGCCTTAGCTAGCACCTCATGAGTGTTGTAGGCTAAATCAAACACACAAACATCATAAACTATAAACATGTGTTGCATTTACACTCACCTAAAGGATTATTAGGAACACCATACTAATACTGTGTTTGACCCCCTTTCGCCTTCAGAACTGCCTTGATTCTACGTGGCATTGATTCAACAAGGTGCTGAAAGCATTCTTTAGAAATGTTGGCCCATATTGATAGGATAGCATCTTGCAGTTGATGGAGATTTGTGAGATGCACATCCAATTCCACCACATTCCAAAGATGCTCTATTGGGTTGAGATCTGGTGACTGTGGGGGCCATTTTAGTACAGTGAACTCATTGTCATGTTCAAGAAACCAATTTCAAATGATTCGAGCTTTGTGACATGGTGCATTATCCTGCTGGAAGTAGCCATCAGAGGATGGGTACATGGTGGCCATAAAGGGATGGACATGGTCAGAAACAATGCTCAGGTAGGCCGTGGCATTTAAACGATGTCCAATTGGCACTAAGGGGCCTAAAGTGTGCCAAGAAAACATCCCCCACACAATTACACCACCACCACCAGCCTGCACATTGGTAACAAGGCATGATGGATCCATGTTCTCATTCTGTTTACACCAAATTCTGACTCTACCATCTGAATGTCTCAACAGAAATCGAGACTCATCAGACCAGGCAACAGTTTTCCAGTCTTCAACTGTCCAATTTTAGTGAGCTCTTGCAAATTGTAGCCTCTTTTTCCTATTTGTAGTGGAGATGAGTGGTACCCGGTGGGGTCTTCTGCTGTTGTAGCCCATCCGCCTCAAGGTTGTGCGTGTTGTGGCTTCACAAATGCTTTGCTGCATACCTCGGTTGTAACGAGTGGTTATTTCAGGCAAAGTTGCTCTTCTATCAGCTTGAATCAGTCGGCCCATTCTCCTCTGACCTCTAGCATCAACAAGGCATTTTTGCCCACAGGACTGCCGCATACTGGATGTTTTTCCCTTTTCACACCATTCTTTGTAAACCCTAGAAATGGTTGTGCGTGAAAATCCCAGTAACTGAGCAGATTGTGAAATACTCAGACCGGCCCGTCTAGCACCAACAACCATGCCACGCTCAAAATTGCTTAAATCACCTTTCTTTCCCATTCTGACATTCAGTTTGGAGTTCAGGAGATTGTCTTGACCAGGACCACACCCCTAAATGCATTGAAGTAACTGCCATGTGACTGGTTGATTAGATAATTGCATTAATGAGAAATTGAACAGGTGTTCCTAATAATCATTTAGGTGAGTGTATGTGCTCATGTTAAACAGAAATGATGATCGTTTGCTCTTTTAGAGCACATGGGTGATTATGTATATGTGCTCCCTCTCCATTTCATACATTGAGTCGTAGACACACATACACACGCACACACTCAACATCGACAACACACAGTGCACAAACTCAATATAATACGGACATAGCACACATCACAACATCAATACTGGAAGGCCACACACACACTTTGAAGGATAAAAGAGCTTGTGGCCCTGAGCCAAGAATGATCTCAATGGCTCCTCAGCCCTTGCAGGAAAGAGAAGTGTATCGATCGGGTCTTAAGGCATCGCCTGTAAAAGTGTGTGTTTGTGTGCGTGTGTGTTTGAGTACACATATACTGTAGGTGAGTGTGTGTGTGCATGCTTTTTTGCATGCATATTATATAATATGCATGCATCTGGCTCTAAAATGGATTATTCAGCAAGAAAGTTGTATGTGGAATGAAAAATGTAAAAAATGTAAAAAAACGAAAACAGAATTAGTTCAAAGCGGAATAAAAGAACAAGACAAGTTTGGGAGATCACATAGAGTCCATCACAAAATACAGCCCCTGATTGTTTGAATAAAATATTATTTCCCCTATTATCCCGGGTGAGTCCGGGGTGATTGCATTTTGTCCTCGGAAAACCGTGCTGGCTGTCGTCTGTCTTATCGAACTAACAGGTGGAGATACAAACAGAATGCACACGAGGCAGCTTTATATGTCTTTTCCGACTTCCTCCACCAACCGGACCAGAGCCCAGCGTCAAAGCTGGGGATTGATGTTTTGCTTATTGAACATAACGCTGGACCAAACTGCCTATCTTGCTTTTACACTGTGAATAATGCAAGAGCTACGTAGTCCTTCGAGCACAGATAAATAATCTATGGAAGCTTCCTGTTGGGTTGGGGAGGAAGAACTCGGATGCCCATCAGAAAGACCTCGGATGACAGACGACTGACTTTTGATCAAGATGTTGATCAATATTAAACATTTGCAAATGTAATTAATAGTCATCACTGTTACTGTTCATATTTATGGTTAGGATGTGAACAAACGCTAACCTTGAGTTTTAAACTTCAGAAGTGAAATAATCCTGCACAGTTTATATTCCTAAAATCGTACATTTTTGTTGTTGTCTTTTGGACAGAGGGCTTCATTTTAAGAGCTTAAAGTTATATGCGCAAAGTCAAAGGGCACGGCCACAATGTTTTGGTATTTTGTGCAAGTATGTGCTAAGTCTAGACGCAAGTGGGTTTGGTGAAATTGCATGATCAAAGTGCTAATGGACTGGGTTAAGTGCAATATAATTCTGAGGATTCATTCCGTCAATTCCTTGTCAAGCACCAGAGATATAAACAAAAACAGCACATTCATAGAAAGTTGGTAGTGTAAATGGACTGTATGTAATGAAAAAGATTCTAAAGCCTTACGATCGCTTTTGGTGCAAAAATGAACAACATTAAAGTACTTTTTAACTCTAAATCATCGCTTCCAGACAGCAGCAGTATGCGCGTGTGATGTAATCATTTTGGTAAGCGGGACAGGCGAGAACTGACGCACATGCGACACACCCGGAAGAGCAGTGCTGTTTACAACTGAGTAGGAAAAACGCTGTACAGAAGCTTAATTGGTTTTGGCTTAGACCTGTATTTACCTGTTTCTTTACTCACAATGGTCCGTTTGAGTGCTTATCCTGGATGTCTCAACCAAGAAGAGAATGTGAGATTACATCAGTAAAATGCCAACGCAAATACATCAAATGAGAGTCCATTTGAATCGTGACGCTTACAGGATTATAATTAATAATTACTTAAATATTGATGTTTTTCCACACCAAAAGTGATTGTATCACTTTAGAAGACATTCATTTTACCACTGGAGTCGGTTGGATGATGTTTATGCTGACTATCTGTGATTTTTAGAGCTATAAAAGTCGGATCACCATCCATTTGCATTTTAAGGACCTGAGCTGAGCTAATTTTCTATTTTTCTTCAAATGTGTTCTGGTGAAAAAAGAAAGTCATACACACTTGGAATATCATGAGGGTGAGTAAATTATGAGAGAATTTTAATTTTTGAGTGAACTATCCCTTTAAATAAAAGAGAATGTACATATTTTAATTTATATTGATCAAGTGACACAAATCATGGCTATTATTAACAGTTATTGAATCAGTCTTTCAAGGGTGCGTTTCCTTAAAGCCACATTAGCCAACTATAGTCGCAAGTTCCATTGTAACCAACATAGTTAAAAGATTTGGTGTTTTCCGAAACCATAGTTCCAACGAACAGGCGCAAGCAGCATAGCACAGTTGTGTGGTTGGAACTAGTGCTCATTACTTGTAGTTAAAGGCACAGTTCCTTATTAGTTTGCTGTGTGGACATCATTTGACCTCGCTGACCCTACTATATCTTTCATGCCATATATAACTTTCATTCTGTCTACACGTTTACATGCATTTAATAAAAATGGATTAAAGACTGTTAAAAGAAAGCACTTGATCAAACATTTTATCCTCTCTCTCTTCTTTCAACGGCTTCTTTCACAGTGACATAAAAATCACTCTACGACAACAGGTAGAAAATTACTAATATAAATTAGATTATAAATACAGATGTAATTATAAACATAATACTAATAATAATAACAATAATACTAATGGAGAAAAAAAACATGAACTTTAAAATGTTTATCACAAATTTCATTAATTTTTGTTTCCTAAAATGGCTACAACAGTGATTGTCAGGGATATGATTTGATGTTCCACTATATTTTCAGAGTTAGGACATTACTTTATTACCACCTACTTGTGCAATCTCCAAACTGCAAAAGTAGATACTGAGTTTGAGTTTTCCTGTGAAAAAGGACGTGCTTCTTAAACGTCTAAGCATAATAATTGGGCTTTGTGCCACTTTATTAACATAAAATACACCCACAGTTTGGCGCATACACCCACAGATAGCACAAACACACCCACCCACGGCCACTTGCAAATTGCGCTTAGAATCAACGCTCTCATGAAAATTCATAGCGCTGCACTTAGTGATGCCACGAAGATAGAGCCCAGAGTGTACTGATTCTTTTCTAAGTTATTGAATTTACAATTCGTTTTTCATTTGGATAAAATGGAGCCATATCTAAAGACTAGAATATCATCGAGACATGGGTATGAGCTCTTTTAACCTGGGCCAGTTAGCAACCACCAAGAACACCCTAAAAACAGCATAGCAACTTTGTGGCAATGACTTTTGCATGGGCAAGCACCACTCCCAATTTCTTCAGAGTATGTACAAATTTATGTTAGGCAAGCTTCTTTGATATGGCAGTTTCCTAAGCTACATGCTCTCCGTAACTTGAAAATATTTAATGATAGTCGAAATATAGTAATAAAAAGTAGCAAAAAATACAATATTTCACTTGAAGTGAAATGTTGAATCATTTAAGCGAACTAATTCATTTACATTAACCAACTTACAAAACTAAAATGAATTGGAGTTCCCAGTGCTAAATATAAGTGAATCGTTTATTTGAATCAGTTAATTTACATGTCTGAAACTGTTGAACCCCGAAAAACTATTCACTTCACGATGCAGTGGATCCATTGCTGTGTTTTCAATACCATGCGACAAATGTAGTGTTTTGTAATGATAAGCCACTACTTGTTGGAAAAAGTAGTTCATAATACTACACTATTGTGAAAATAGCTGAGCTACTTGTCATGCCACTGAAAAATGCCCTTAAGTTAGTAGCATTGCTACTATTAGATACAACCCAACACTGGTAAAAAGGTGGTCATTAACTTAAGTGAATATTGAAACAATTGTCCTGTCTTAAACTTTGGACAGAGGCTCGAGCCTAGCCAAACATGCAAGCTCACATGTGCCTCCATCTACCGGTCACCCTGAAAACCTGTTTGATTACGACAACATTTCACTCGCTTTTGGCGCCCCTTGCTGAACATTTCACATGGAAACTGCAGCGAAACGTGTTATGAAGCATGCAATTTTGTTTCGCAATAATGTTGCCACGATCATGTAATTGTCATGAGATCAGGCTGAGTATCTTGAGGTGCAGTGGCATGAAAAGCTATTGACATTTGGAAATAAGACAGACACACACAGAGGCTTATGTTGAGACATAAGCATATAGATCTTAAGATTTCACAAGAAGCACAACTTGCTTGTGAGTTTATCATGTCAGCCTAATCTCCGAAATGATACAATTTGCTTCTAAATAGCAGTGAAACATTCAGCTAAATTGATGTATACTTTTAGCCCAATAAAAAAAAAAATTACATTTTAATAAGTGTTTATGTTAATGCGGTACAATCACCAGAAAAGAAAGACATGGAGAAGTGCAATATCTAATTTGGGGGAAATGGTTCTTCTTTTTAAGAAACCTTGACTTTTTTAGCTGGGTGAGGTTAGCTTTGACAAATTTACAATATGCTGTTTCATGTCCTCAAAAGCATATGAAAGTCTGCACAGGGAAAGTGATAGAGTTAGAGAGCTCTGGAACTCGATGAGAAACACAAGGTGACAGCTTCCAGTCCCATTGGCAGCCATCTTGTCTTTTACCGCTCTGGGAATTCCCGGCAGCTCGAGCAATAATCCATACGCTTTTATTTTCCTGTTCTGTACCTCACACGCTAACTCTGTGTTCTCCTCAGAGGCTCCTCCACGATCGTCTAACTCATTCACAAAGTTTCTTTCTGGATTTCTGCCTCTATTTCTCCTTTTCGCCTTCCCACCGGGGATTCTGGGTTCGATACATTTACCTACTGTGAGTTCCAAATTCATTTGAGCGGTTCGCGAGAAAGAGGAGGGGTGGGGAGAGAGAATCATTGAGAGGAGAGATCAGTGCTATCACAAACACACCTGCTGAGTCACTGGAATCAATCAAACTTCAACCTCAACCGTGGGCCCTGAAATTGCCAGGGTGCTTCTGTTGGATTTAGCTAGTCTAGCCTTGTCCTTTTACTAAGTCTACAGTCTGGATGGAGAGTGCATGTAGCTGATTTTGGCTTTAGAAAATGCTGATGGTGGAACAGACTGATCTCACATTGAAATCTGAAACAGTAAGTTCACTTTTCTTTAGCAAAAATCAGTCTGTGCTGAACAAAATGCTAAACACTGCCCCAAGTGGCCAAAGCGGTAACTGGGCAGATGGGCACATGTGAGCTCTATTTTATGGGTAAAATGTCCACAGAGGGGTGCTAAAAGCGAGTTGTGAAGAGAATTGTTTTCAGGTGTACAGGCTGTAGTACTGTACAGAGGAATGCATTTTTTATAAACTGTACCCCCGGACCTAAACTTAACCATCCTCTGAATCGCTTTCATCACTGGTTATGTAAACACGATTACTTCCTGGTTTCAACATAGGATTGGAACACTTGTCTCCCACACTGCTGATGCAACACACTTCTGGTTGCATCACTGGGGAATGTAAAAACACTGGATCCAATGCAAAAAAGCTTGATAGGAGATGCAGCTTGTCGGTGTGTCTGTATTATGTGGCCAATCCTAGGTTATTGGAAATCTCGGAAACAACATGCTGACTTCCCAAGTGATCATGTTGGGTTCAACACCACGCATGTTGACGAAATTAGCTAAGTTTACTGTTGTGAGCGTTACGAGACTTGATGATTAGATATTATATTACGTAGCATGGGGCAGTCCACCCATACCGTGCTGATGAGGAAATTGGCATCACACGGACTGTGCACGAGACGTACTAGGCGTGATGCAGCAAGTTTGCAATGTCAAGACATTTTGTCCTCATTGAAAGCAAAAATGCAGCATGAAGCGACAAAATCACAGTCGATCAAAACATAATTGATGTTTATTATATATCTACTGTATGTGGAGCTGGATTTTAGATAAATGATATGTTACTGTGGATGGAGCTACCCAGCATGATGCAATGGATATAGAAACCAAGCGAATAACAAAATTGTAATTGTTCAGGACAAATACTCAAATTAAAATGGTAGAGAAAGGACAAAAGTTCTCTTTTATTTTGTGCCGCACCCGACTAGGACACAACGTGTTTTTGAGACATTTAAAGTGCATTTTGTATACATATCCGCTCTTTTAAAAGATGCTTGTCAGACAGTTTTACACAATTATACTACAGATAGTTCCGGTCCACTAATTTGATTGAACATGCAATTATCTAAGGCCACATCCACACTAATCTGTTGTCATTTACAAACTCCAATTTCAGTTTCCTAACAGCATCGGTTTCCAAAGTGTAAGGTAATGGAGAGCGTTTAAAAAAATGCTTTGTTTCATTGAAGGAAAATGCAATTCCAGAGTGGATGAGAGGAGTAAATAAAGCGAAACCAATGTGTTCTCAAACAAAAACGTTGCCTAAGAGTGCTGATATCACAGCAATGGATAGTTTCACTCAGTATTTTAATCCTGCTTTGACGTTTTTTTCTGGAAGCGTTTTCATTGGTGGAGCAAAAACTAGCAAATTAGCTTACCATGTTGTGTGCTAAGTAGGCATTTTCACTGCACTGGTTCTCTCTCCCCCCTGCTGGCAAGGAGGCCAATAAACAAAACTCAAAATATGTGGAGTGCAAGTTGTACTAGCAGGGTTTAGAGGTCGCTTTATATCCTTTATTCAAGCAATGCAAGTCTGCATGTTTCTGTATTTTCCTCTAGGCATTAGCAGCCATGCTAATAGTCCTGATTTATTCCTGTTGGTTTAATCTGTGAGTCTCCAGGCGAACAGAGCATCTCACATGGCAGAGGCACATCTGTTACATTCCAAGACTAATGGTATTCGGGTGGGAGTGTATGCTTGTGTCTACGCACAACAGATGTGTGTGTACATTCAATCAAAATGCACAACACAGAATCTTTATTTGCCAGACGACTGGGACCGATGGAAATTGTTTCCACAGCAGTACAAACGTGACGTTATACACTTCACACTTCGTCTGTCAAAACAAGAGAAACTACACTAAACAGAATAATAGGCTTAAATATCAAACCTGATGAAAAAACAAACACATACAACACTCTGGGTCATATTTAATGTAATATTGTCATTACTGTAAAGTACTATTATTAGTAAGTAT
Organism: Xyrauchen texanus; assembly: GCF_025860055.1. NCBI lineage: Eukaryota > Metazoa > Chordata > Actinopteri > Cypriniformes > Catostomidae > Xyrauchen > Xyrauchen texanus. Next base: position 5,571,659 of record NC_068314.1, read on the forward strand.
AATATTTAAAAAAAAAAGTTATTACATATACTGTATATTTGTAGTTATCACACACACACACACACACACACACACACACACATTAGATATTTATATATAATTTAAATGAAACAAAATCATTTTTGTATAATTAAGATGATTTTTCATTGTGACATTATTCTCTTTAAAATTACACATATATCCTCCCTTAATTCTCAATACTGTAATACATTATCCCATTTATTATTTATTTTTTTTTTTTGCAATTACCATTATTCTCACTCATTATTTTCATTAAATTATCATTACTGTTATATAGTATTTTTTTATAAGTGTTACACAAACAATTGTTATTATGCAATGATTTTGCATAAGGACAACAAATATTGCCATAATATACTGTATAATACTTTACAACTATATTTACATTTTTCTTGCATTGGAGTTATGAGAATTGTGAGTTAAAAAGCTGAATTGTCATGAAAATTGTCAGTGCACAAAATCGAAATTCCATAAAAACATGCTTCATTTTCTTTAAGCTAAATATGATTTATTTTTTTATCTTTCTTTTTTTATGTTTTTTGATTTTCTCCCCAATTTGGAATGCCCAATTCCCAATGCGCTCATGTCCAAAGTCCTCATGGTGGTGTAGTGACCCGCCTCAATCCGGGTGGTTGAGGACGAATCTCATTTGCCTCCAAGTCTGAGACCATCTATTCGTGCATCTTATCACGTCGTGCTCCACCGAGAGCGAGAACCACATTATAGCAACCACGAGGCAGTTACCCCATGTGACTCTACCTTCCCTAGCAACCGGGCCAATTTGGCTGCTTAGGAGACCAGACTGGATTCACTCATCATGCCCTGGATTCGAACTCTGGACTCCTGGAGTGGTAGTCAGCATCAATACAGGCTGAGCTACCCAGGTCCCCAGCTAAATATGATTTCTTATTTGATTTTTTAGGAGAAATTTGAATCCTGACATGTACTTGACAGGCTTCACAAGATTCATCCATAACACACATAAACTCACAAGACCACATGCTTTCTGGTTTCAGTCGCAGCTCCGTCATCCAAGTTTCCTTTAACAGTGAAACTACTTAACTACTGCAATTATCCTATCTGTCACTTTGACTATCGCTCCCATGGCTATTGCTGCCATCGCTAGGTAACCAGGGACTCTGGTGGATGCTGGTAATACAGCTTAGTTCCTTATCAGAGCAAACAGAGAGAGTGGAGGGATGTAAAGATTGTTTAACTGTGTGTTTGGTGTCTAGAGGGCCTTGGCTAACATTGTAAGTAGGCATCAACAGAAAAGAAAAGTGTACAATATGTACCCTTTAACACTATAGAGATTAGGTTTTATAAAATTTTATTTGAACCCTATATCTCTCTCTCTCTCTCTTGAGCCTGTGGGCATTTGCGTCATTACTTCATAGATATGACCCAAAGTACCAATGTGTTTTAGCTTTTTTTGTAGAGATGAAATAAATTGCATTTTAACCTGATTTAAGTACGTCTAATGTACTCTAATGTCTGTTACTTTGCTTGATTGGATTCCAAAATGAGGAATATGCTTATTGCTTGAGTACACACACAAACTTGTGAATTATACAAAAACTGAATTATTTCTATTCTAATATGGTGTAATTCACTTTTTTAGGTACTAGTTGATTCATCTCTGGGAAAGGGAATTTCTGACTTTCTTATTGCCTTGCACATCTTAATGAATATGGAGTGGTGGTGGCGTAGTGGCTAAAGCACAGGGCTGTTAATCAGAAGGTCACAGGTTCTAACCCCACGGCCACCACCATTGTGTCCTTGAGCAAGGCACTTAACTCCAGGTTGCTCTGGGGGGATTGTCCCTGTAATAATTGTACTGTAAGTCGCTTTGGATAAAAGCGTCTGCCAAATGCATAAATATAAATATAATTATACAGACAGCAAGCTGGAAAACATGTGAATGTGAAACGTTCATCACTCAGAATGTCATTGTTCATTTTAAACCTACCATCCCTTCAGACAGAAACATCATGTGTGATTATTGATTCAACATCAGCCGTCCACCCTTTTTCTACCCTGTTTTCAATGTGTCAAACAAATTGATCCACATTGGAATGATCCACATTGAAAAATGCCCAGAGGGATGTTCTGTACAGGCGTCTGCGATTGGCAACGAACATAATACTTTACACATCCTGACAAATGGACATTTCAAGTTTGTCATGCTTTAACTCATCACAGAAATGTGTTAGCTTTCTTCTTTAACATCTTTTAAATATCCACAATTGTTTTAAGTTATGTGTTTTCAACATTCCATCTGCCTTCAATCACATTTCAAAGGATCATATCATCTTTTGAGCATTATGAAAACTTTAAGAACTCAAAACTTCCTTAACAGTCAAAAGGCAATTTATTCAAACCAAACTGCAAAAAATGTCTCATTGTGAATTTCTTCAACTTACTGACATAAATTAGAACACATTAAAAGGGATAGTTTACCCAAAAATAAAAATTCTCTCATTAATATCTGAGCTCCGTAGGTCCATTCAATGCAAGTGAATGGTGGACAGAACTTTGAAGCTCCAAAAAGAACATAAAGGCAGCATAAAAGTAATCCATATGACTCCAGTGGTTTAATCCATGTCTTCAGAAGTGATATGATAGATGTGGCTGAGAAACAGTACTAGTCAATTTTCAATATTTAAGTCATTTTTTACTAAAATCTCAACTTTCACTTTCACATTCTTCTTTTGTTTTTGGTGATTTATATTACAAAAATAATTTAAATACTGATCTGTTTTTCACCCACACCTATCATATCGCTTCTGAAGACATGGATTTAAGCACTGGAGGCATATGGAATATTGTTTGCTGATTGCTGCATTCATGTCCTTTTTGGCGCTTCAAAGTTCTGGCCACCATTCACTTGCAATGTATGGACCTATAGAGCTGAAATATTCTTCTAAAATCTTTGTTTGTATAATGCATCACAACACAACACAATAAGGTACTAAATGTCTCACATATACAGGACGCTTGAGCATTTGGAACACTTCAATACAGGACGGGAATCCTCTTCAAGAGTATTACTGTCCAGACATTTATGCTTAAAAATGGAACACAAAGCCTTCAATATGGGACATTTAACTGTCCATTAAAATACAGGACAATAGGCTGTCATGGGATGTCGTAATTTCGGCCAAAATATGGGATGTCCCGGCTAAAACGGGACAGTTTTAAAGCCTAGCAGAAACACACATTGCATGAGCCACCTCTCACGTTTTATAAGCCGTTGTGACGAAATTGTTAATATTTAATACTGCCCTCATGAAAAACATAAACAATGGCAACACATTCATTGCTTAACATGCACGCTTGGTGAATCTACTCAAGTTTGCATAGTTGCAATGACAACTAATGTAGACGTGCTAGCAAAAGCCACTGCAGGAAATACTGAATATGAAAAAATCAGGTCTGTCCACATATAACCTAAAATAAGATTTTCCTACAGTGTGAAGAAAGCCTTTCAATAACTTACCCAACACTGCAAATAAACACTGTGAAGACTTCACCTTTTGTGCTCCATGGATGACAACAAATCATACAGGTTTGGAGAGACATGAGGGTGAATAAATAATGAAAGAATGTTCATTTTGGGGTGAGTTATTCCTTTAATAAAAGGCCGTTCAGAAATTGTTTGGAGAGTCTGTTTGATGTAGAGTTTGAAAATAGGTTGTTATTGAAAGTTGAGGCAAGCAGAAACTATATTGGACTGTGGTGCAAAACACTTGACCAACATTGCAAGTGACCCTTAAGGACAAAATAAATGTATGATATAACCTTTTTAAATTCTATACCTGCATTCTTAATGTAAAACATAAACATTTACGTGCATACCGCGAGACCACTGTGTAAAAGGTTGCTTCTGTGATTCTAGAAAATCTTTAACTCACCTCATAAATGCTCATGGAGATGATGGCACTGAGATCAGGTGAGCGACACATTCACACGGGCAGGTAGAGCGTCAGAGGAGAGCACCGCGGTGGCTACCCGCACTCAATCGTGCATCTATTCTATCACGCCGCTAAATCGGCAATGCGCTGACATTTCTCTTCATTAGAGGCAGTGAGCGGGAACACAGGACCAGAGACATGCTCCATTACGGTTCTTCATTTTAAGGGGCCACGCCTGAGCTGACACATTAGAGTCATCCGCACAGGGCCAGGCCACTGCCAACATTGTGAGGGGGTCGAGATCTTAGAAAGGTCGTGTGGTGATACAGACCAATGGACATAAACACAAACACACACACACACATTACATTTCGAGATAGTTTGCTCACACGAGGTAATGTAATGGATGATGGAGAGGGCAAAAAATAACAGCAATAAATGAGGGACTTGGCTGAAAAAATGGCAACCTTTCCTGTTTTTATTTTCTATTTCAATTGCAATTACTCCTCGACAATCTGCTTTAAAGGATGTGTGTAATTTTTTGCTGACTATAATAGTATCCTTCATATAACCTTATAATACAACCTTCAAATCGAAGCATACCAACAGATTTTAGTCACACCACAAGCACACTGAAAGCTGCAAACAACAGTGTTGGATGGTTCGCCTGTGTATCAGTAAGATTCCCTGTGGTGGTGAGATGGTATCTTGTTGCTAATGGCGAGCAGTCTCTCACCTCCACTCCCTGCACTTTGAGTTTCATGTGATCCTCCCGAGTGGTTTTGCCATCTTTCCTTTTCTTCCAGCAGTAGCCATCTTTTCTGTACTTCACCTTCTTCCTGTTGTAGAGTATCATAGACCCATTCTGCGGCCTGAGAGCGAGAGAGAGAGAGAGAGAGGGGTTTAAATGACAGCTCTCTGCAAGTGAAGTTGTTTTGGTATGCTCTAAAAGAAAAAAAAAGAGAAACAATGAAAAAAAAAAAAAGAAAAAGACAAAAGCTAGTGATTTTAAATGAATTGTGAAGTGAAATCTAATAATCATTGAGAACTCCACACAAAAAAGACCTATTAAAAAAACTAAACCGCCAATTTTTGGGGTCCAAGCACATGTGAAACGAACATGACCAAAACCAGATCCTGTGACGTTGTGGACACATTTGTGTTGGTGTCTAATTTCAACTTCGTAGATCACAGTTGGTTAATTTGGATTTTCTTAAGTTAAAGGGATAGTTTCCCCAAAAATGAAAATTCTCTCATCATTTACTCACCCTCATGCTGTTCTAGATGTGAAAGACTTTCTTTCTTCTGCAGAACACAAATTAAAAAAAAATGTAAGTATTTCTTAGCTCTTTAGGTCCATACAATGTAAGTGAATGGGTGCCAAAATTGTGAAGCTCCAAAATCCACAAAAGGGCAAAAGAAAAGTTCTCCAGACGACTCTGGTGGTTAAATCCATGTCTTCTGAAGCAATTTGATAGGTGTGGGTGAGAAACAGATCACTATTTAAGTCCTTTTTATGATAAATTCTCCCCCCTGCTCAGCCAATCTCCACTTTAACTTTCACTTTCATGTTCTTTTTCTGTTTTTAGGGATTCACATTCTTCTTGAATACCACCCCCTAATGGTCAGGGAGGAGAATCTATGACAAAAAATGACTTAAATATTGATCTGTTTCTCACCCACACCTATCATATCGTGTATGAACACATGAAGTTAAACATTGGAGTCATATGGATTACTTTTATGCTCCCTTTATGTGGATTTTGGAGTTTAAAAATGTTGCCACTCATTCACTTGCATTGTGAGGAGCTACGATATTCTGCTGAGATATTCTTCTAAATGTCTTAATTTGTGTTCTGCAGAAGAAAGAAAGTCAAACACATCTGGGATGGCATGAGGGTGATTAAATCATGAGAGAATTAAAATTTTTTACATTTTTTTGGTGAACTATCCCATTAAAGCCCCCCAAGCATTAGAACTAGATACAATTTGGTATGTGACCTCAAAATGGCCTGTTGTACATGTGTACCAAAGTTTGTTAAGTTTGAATATTGAGCTTACAAGATACAGGTCAATTGAACATTATGGGGCACATCCAAAAACTTATTGGCTTACTTATTCTGTAAGACTTAACAAATCAAAATTGTCTAGATTACCTTTTATCAGGAGGCTCTCTAGAGCATATATTCCAAATGTCATGTAAATCAGACCTAGGATGAGTTCGAAAAAATAGTAGAAAAGTTCTCTTGCTGAAATGGAAATCCACAATACTGATTGATTTGGAGGCACTGAAGGATTCAGAGGACACAGTCATTTTAATTCTAGCCCTTACATTTGCAAAATGTTTAGCACAAAATGTAAATTAGCACAGTATAGTGCCAACTTGTGGCAGATTCTCACAAAATGTATATAGCCTTATTTTAGCAACCTGTAAGTGGATGCCAAATTTCATAATATGTGCATGTGCCTGAGTAGCGGGTCAGATTTGGGACCATCCTGCCAAGTTTTGGATCTCTACAATGTTCGGTCTCTGACGCCAAGACACTTTTAGGGCAGAAAAATACTACCGCTAATAATAAGTAAATCAGTACAAAGGGATCCAGCACCAACAAAACATGTTTGTGTTTTGTCCAGTCTTCACAAGTTCAACAGACCAGTGTGTTTATAATGATTAGATTTCCCACCTGAAAACTGCAATATAGCTTAATTGCAACTAACAAATCCAACGCAGTAATCGTGTACACAAACAATTACAAGCATTATTCATTTGGCATTTTTCCTTTAAAATGACATTTTTACTTCACTGATTGTTAGGTTTAGAGATAAGGTTTGGACATATGGTTAACAAAATATGCATTCCTGTTGACCGTATTACATAATTTTCAACCCTCACAAATATACAACCCTCCTGCCCAACCATTCAACTACACTTCCAGCTTAGGCCACTGGGGGCAGAACTTAAATTTGGTAAGCTCAGTCCAATTTCAGCTGCTGAACTTTCGACCTACTTTCGAACTTTCGAGTGATAGATTTGCACATGGCTTTCAACATCAACAAATGTTATGGGAATAATTTTCTGTGCCATATAAAATGTTTAAAATGCCCACTTATTTTTTTAAACTAACTAGGAAGGATTATACAGTAATATGGTTGCATTTTAGTATATAGCATAATTTTCCCTGCTGTACTAGTGTCTGCACTTAACCTCAGCTAACCCTTTGGGTTAAAAAAATTAGAATACAGGTACTGATTATAGTTTCAAGGCTTTGGAAAATAAAATAAATATAAAATTTCCCCCATTTTTAAGACAGAGTTGAGTGTTTTGTATCGAACCTTTCTCAGAATGCTTAATATTTTAACAGGACTACTTATGTTGAATGTGTGTACGCCATTCGCTCAGCTTCCTTTCCTCTGGACCTTTGGGTAAGCCATTTTCTTTTTTAATTGAAGGCAGTTTGTACTAGGGAAACAAATGAAGCACTTTAGCAGAGGAGTGTGAGGTGGGCCTGAAGCAGAATTCTAAAAAGCAGTCGGAACAAGCTTCCATCTCGAACTCTCCTTTTCTCTCTGTCTCTGCGTACATAGTCGATCCAATTAATCTTATCAGAATTATACATATTTATACAAGCAGTGCTGGGTGAAAGGAGCACTAACCACTTTGTTATCAGACTGGGGTGACAGGACGCCTCTTCTGTTTCAGTGACTTAATGTACCAGACCAAAAAAAAAAAGAAAAAAAAAGGGTCAAATACGGGCAATGGAAGAAATGTTTTTAAAGTGATACGATTCAGTAAGAACTCAACACTGTCTTATTCCAAGAACAGCATATATTTGATTAAGCATAAGCAGTCGATATGACTGTGTAAGACGTGGACTTCAGCAGAGCTTTAGATATGTGTATAATGAATAATAAATGGGTTTGTAATGCTTTATAATGCATTCATAATAGATCAAACCTGTTGTAGACACACTTGAGTGCCGACATATTTTAAAAGGATATTATTATAATTCAATCGTGGAATAACTTTGTGGCCACTCTAATTCAGAGCAGGTGTATTTCTTTTTAAAAGACACCAATTACATTATGATATCAAAGGCCACAAATTACACAGCTGCACATACAGAAACTCTGAGTGTGTTTGAATTGCATCATAGCAACCAGCTACTAAAATAAGTTTCTAAATTTGTCATTTTTAATCATTTTAGACAGAAGTGTAGCTTCTTTTCTGTGGTGGAGAGACCGTTTCTGATCATGCTCATATAAGAAGCAAAGGAACAAAAGCAGGGCTCTTTGGTTATGTATAGTCAACAAGAAGTTCCCACATTTGTGCAACAAATCTCCACCTGAAAACATAGCTAATAAGATGCATGTTGTACATATCATGGCAGCTTCTTGTAGAAATGAACTCTGGAGGTGCAACAAAAAGGAATTCAATCCAGCACAGTCTCATCTGAATATCACAAGGCTTGACTTTATTACCAGAGGAATCCAACTGCTGTTAGCTAACAAGAGCGCCAAGCGAGAGTGTACAATGTACATTGGCATTTAGCCATCTAAAGGACTGGTATTCCATATGGCACAAGAGCTGATCTGTTTATCCTTGCAGGGGTCCTGCCTTTCTCTGCCTGTTTTCATATCTCCTCACCTTGCCTGTTGATTTAATAAGCGATAACAAAAGTGGCAGGTGGTAACAAATCACCCCCAATATTTTCTCCCACCTGTCCACCCCTCAATGTCAGCAATCACACTCATCGATCAATCATCTCATTACCATGGTGACAGCGCTGTGCCTGATGCCGGGTGCCACACGGCGAACGCAAGTATGCATGTGGACGTGCACATGTGCTGCTGGTGTGCTGTTATCTAATGTTCTCTAATGTAATTAAAGGTGTGATTGAAAAATATTTGATTTCTGCTGTTCGGGTGGTGTTTTTTTTCTGTAACCCGTATGGCGACAGGACTCCGTCAACGTCAGAATTATCTCACAGTGAAATGGGAAAGAGTAGGTTGACTTTTCTTTAGGGAAAATCGATCTGAGCTTATTGACATTCGAAACACTGCCCCCAGTGGCCAATAGAGTAAGTGTTCTTGGCTGTGTGAGCACCTGTGAACTGCATTTTCTAGGTGTAATGTCCACTGAACGGCACCAGAAGTGTGTTTTCATCTGTACAGGCAGTAAAACAGCGAAGAGTAATGCATATTTTATAAACTGTACCCCTCAACCCAAACCCCAAACCTAAAGTTAACCATCAGCAGAGTTAAAATGTAATGTTAGAAGGAAAAATGCAACTTCCGAATCATGCTTCTCATTGATTATGTGTACGGGATTACTTCCTGGTTTCAACGTGGGATTCGAACCTGAGTCTCATACGCTGCTGAAGCAACATCCAGATGGCACATGTCAGTGAGTCGGCATATTGTTGCTGATTCTATAGGTACTGTCGACTTCCTGGTAATCATGTTGTCAACATTCAGGTGTCTTATCAAGTCGAGTTACTTGATGGCAGTGAAGAGTACTTTATAACATTAATTGGCATTGACAACTCATTGTACTTCGAGAAAACAGGTTATTCAATATTGCCACTTGACTGAATTGTAAAAAAGTAGTCTTTCAATACCAAAATGGAGCCACCAACATTTGAGGACCAGGGCTGCTTTTCCAAAAAGCATAATAACAGTGTGACAGTTGTGTGACAGTTGTGTCACGACTTTCTAAATGCAACAGCCAACTTTAGAACATTTGATGTGTTGCCATATATTGGGGCAGTTTGTACTGGCCTAAACAAACTACAGTATGATTCATTCATCCCCAGTACCGCAACACACCACAGGGTCTCTGTTATGTCCTCATCGCATATAATTAGACATCGGTTTGAAGAGTTTGATCAAGTGAACCTTTTTCTCATGCCTAGATTTAAAGGAAACCGATCCTCCACCAACGTCTGCATAAACGCGAGAAGTTCAGCGATGATGGCTCCTCTTTCTTTGTCTGGCTGAAGCTCACTGTGGTCAGGACAGTGATGGGTGGAGGGCTTCGGCTACGTCTGATTGCCTCCAAACAAGAAAGCTGATGTCCCTACACAGATTTTCGGACCAGTGAGCCCCACGGACAGCTTGAAAGGGTATAAATAAAGGCCTGTCTGTCTTCACCAGCCCACAAGTGGATTAGAAAGTGGGTGTTTGTGTTTGTAAGTCTAGTGGGCCTGATGGGATAAGGATGGGGGTCGAGTCTGTTGCCATATCTCCAAAAAGCAGAGAGCACCAGGCTGCCTGGGATCAATAAGGTGACCACAGGCAACAAGGGCTAACCTAAAAATGCACAACGCCCCCAGACCGAGTCGCCCCAGTAAGCATTTGGTCAGGTTGAGTTTTCCAAAGGGCATGGAAAGGCCACACCATTCATGGCTGAATAACTGCATACAGAAGTTGCTGCATGCGATGGGCTTCCCAATCATCTCGTTCTCAGACATTCCCTCGGGGGGCTGGAGGTTATCAATGGTGGTGGCATTTGGAGTTGTGGTGTGAACAGTAATGGAAAGACTCAGTCATGTTTTCGCCCTCTGGGAAAATCCTATTGAGGCTTCTGCATTGTGTTAACTGGATGAGTGTGAAAAGGGTAAAGCCACGGAAGCTATTAAACGTAATTAAATCATTACAATAAACATTACAGCGTTTATGTTTTTAAACGCTGCCTGCTTTCATTGCTGTCAGGTTCAATGAGGTACCCTAATTATGGCAAAAATACAAAATAAATGAATTGACAATTCCCAACAATGTAACTAGATTTTACTTTTCACAAAGAAAATTTGTGCTTGCAAAGGCAGTACAAGAATATTGGAAACGTTTTAGTGTTCGCATCTGCTTAAATGAAACGTGCAAGACATATGCAAGAGTGAACAGATCAATCACAATTCAATATGCAAATAAATTCCAGAAAGAAAACCATTGACAATTCAATATGCAAACAATCCAATGGGGTCTTCATTGTTAGTTAAGTCTTCAATGTTTTATCCAGTGTTGCAGGGTAGTACTGAATTACATTTTTAAGCAACATGACAGTAACTCAGCTATTTTCAAAACAGTGTAGCTTGCAGTAACAAGCTACATTTTCAAATGAGCTACATTCTTCTTGTTGAATTGCAAACATAGAAGCCAAATGAGTAATCAAAGAAGCTCACCTAAACTGTTCGCTCTCATATTGTGGTTGGAAAACCAAATCATTTCACTGTCAATAATTGAAATTGACACACAATTATTAATTCACTGATTCAATTGAGCCATGCATAGCCTTAAAGTGACTGTGCCTTGTTTCTTGAAGCAAAATGTTAAGTTTATCGCTGCTGTTTATGACCATTTTTCAAATAATTTATATAAAAAATAGAATTAACTCAAGGCATAAGTGTACATTAAGCATAAATGTATGTCCAGTTTAATGTAGCAATCCTATTTGTTTAACCCTTGCTGTAGAACGAATCGGTTACCTAACGTAACCTCGGTTCTCTCTAGATGAGGGAACGAGTATTGCGTAAGCTAGCTTACGCTACGGGAAAGATTAATCTTTTCTGAGATATTGAAGCCAAAAAATTATCCTTAATTTTGTATCCATTGTCAACGCAGTGCAGCAGCTGCATACCTTGAGCGGGCTAGCTAGCGAGCTCATTGGTTGCTCCGCGGCAACTGCTGCAGCCTATAGACGAACTTGAGTGAACTCGCGTCCAATGACAGGCGCCCGCGCCGTCACTGTATCAAAGCCCGCCAGAATGGGCATGGCTAGAGTGCTTATAAGCGTAAGTTCGTAGGCTGGAACCCTGGTTTTCATTGAATGAAGCGAAAATCGCTCGTGGCACGAGCACGGCCGGCTACGCAATACTCGTTCCCTCATCTAGAGAGAACAGAGGTTACGTTAGGTAACCGATTCGTTCTCTTACGAGAGGTTCTCTCATATTGAGTAAGCTAGCTTACGCTACGGGAACCCATTGTCAACGCCGTGCGCACCAAGCATCCACTGCATGAGCCCCGGGGGTGGGGGGACCCGGGGGAGCCCTTGTGAGTGGAGGAATAATATTTGGCCGGCAAGAGTGCGGGCCAGTGTGTGTGTAATACATAAGCACATAGTGGGAAGGGAAGACAGAGCGGCGGTGCCGGTCTGTGTGGAATGTGTCCCGTCAGTGCAGCTCACCAGGGGAGCTGTAGCGTATTAAACCGCTAGTAGTTTTGCCTGCAGGGCGGGCACTTCCAGATTGTAAAATCTGACAAAGGTGGAGGGGGAAGCCCAGCCCGCTGCCACACATATGTCGTGAATGGAAATCCCGCTGGACCATGCCCACGAGGAGGCCATGCCTCTAGTGGAGTGAGCCCTAATGCCTAACGGGCATGGCAGGTCTTTTGACGCGTACGCGGCAGCAATAGCGTCCACTATCCATCTAGACAGTGTCTGTTTCGAGGCGGCGAAACCTTTGGTGCACCCTCCGAACGAAACAAAAAGCTGCTCAGAAAGTCTGAAAGAGGCGGAGCGCGCAGTATACAATCTCAGTGCTCTGACTGGGCAAAGGAGATTGGCGTCGCGTTCGCTATCAGATGCTGGCAGCGCCGATAGGGAAATGATTTGTGCTCTGAAAGGAGTACCGATCACCTTGGGGACATAGCCGTGTCTAGGCTTTAAAATGACCTTGGAGTCACTTGGTCCAAACTCAAGACACGCAGCGCTGACAGACAGCGCGTGAAGGTCTCCCACACGTTTAACTGATGACAGAGCAGTTAGAAAAATGGTTTTGAGTGAAAGGTATTTCAAATCCACGGATTGAAGCGGTTCGAAAGGGGGGGCTTTCATAGCTTCGAGAACTACGGAAAGATCCCAGATAGGAACCGATGAGGGGCGCGGAGGGTTCATCCTTCTAGCTCCCCTGAGGAAGCGGATGACCAGCTCGTTTTTTCCCAGTGACTGGCCGTGCAGGGGTTCAGCGAACGCCGCGATGGCCGCCACGTACACTTTGAGCGTGGATGGGGATCTGCCCTTATCCAGCAGCTCTTGTAAAAACACGAGCAGCGACGACACCCCGCATGTCCGTGGGTCCAGGTCTCTGTCGGTGCACCATTTTGAAAACACAGACCATTTGGACGCATAGCGTCTTCTCGTGGAAGGGGCTCTAGCGTGTATGATAGTGTTTATTACTCCTTCTGGCAAAGCGATGGGTAGTCGTTGATCACCCACGCGTGCAGCGCCCAGTGCTCTGGGTGGGGATGCCAGATCGTGCCGCGAGCTTGAGAGAGGAGATCTGCTCTCACTGGAATGGGCCACGGGGCTGTCAGTGACAGCTGCGTAAGCTCCGGGAACCTGATTCTGATTCTCCCAGCGCGGGGCTATGAGGAGCACCGATTGACGCGTTTCCCTGATCCTCTGCATTACCTGTGGCAATAGCGAGATGGGAGGGAAGGCGTAAAGCGGGCGGTTGGGCCAGTCCTGGGCCAATCGAGCTTTTTTTCTCGAAAAGCGCCCTCGCTTTTCGAGAAAAATACTGGGCAGTGAGAGTTCTCTGTTTGAGCGTCGCCCTCAGTGAGCGCAGGTGGCACTGGGACCAACTCAGTATGCGTTTTGTCAGATGGAAGAGGTTCCTGGATCTGACACCGCCCTGACGGTTTAGATAGGATACCACAGATCTGTTGTCCGAACGGACCAGGACGTGGTGACCCTGAATGACCGGGAGGAAGCGCACGAGCGTGTACTCGACCGCTATCATTTCCAGACAATTTATGTGAAGGAGCTTTTCCTGAACTGACCATAGGCCAAAAACCGGAGAGCCCTCGCGAGACCGCGCCCAACCCGTGTTGGCCGCGTCTGTCGAGATGACTTTTCGGCGAGATACAGCTCCCATCGTCACTCCCCGTTGATACCATTCGGCCACTGCCCAGGGCTGCAGAGCTGAGATACAGGTCTGAGTCACTCTGATCGGCTGGCGGCCCATGGCCCAAGCCCGGCGAGACGCGGGTGTTTAGCCAATGCTGAAGCGGGCGCATGCACAGTAAACCCAGCTGAAGTACTGCTGCGGCTGAGGCCATGTAACCTAGCATTCTCTGAAATTTTTTCAGAGGCGTGAGGCTGTTCATCTGAAAGGACGCGGCTAGTCGCTGAACACGGCGCGCGAGCTGTGTAGATAAGCGAGCCGTCATCGCCATGGAGTCTAGTTCTATTCCAAGGAAGGAAATTGCCCGACTGGGCTGTAGTGAGCTCTTGGTCCAATTGACTGCAAGACCCAAACTGTTCAGATGACTGAGGAGAACTGTCCTGTGAGACAGAAGCTCCGTATGTGACTGTGCTAAAATCAGCCAATCGTCCAAATAGTTCAGAATTCGCAAGCCCTGACTCCGCAGGGAGTGCGGCGCCGCATCCATGCACTTCGTGAAAGTACGGGGTGCTAAAGACAGGCCGAACGGAAGGACGGTGTATTGATAAACCTGGCCGTCGAAGGCGAATCTCAAGAATGGCCTGTGATGGGGATTTATCTGAATCTGAAAGTAGGCATCTTTCAGATCGAGAGAAATAAACCAGTCCCCCTGGCTCACATGCGCGAGGAGTTTCCTGATTGTAAGCATTTTGCGATCTTTTGCGAGCACCTTGTTCAAAACCCTGAGATCTAATATTGGTCTGAGGCTGCCGTCTTTCTTGGGGACAAGAAAATAACGGCTGTAAAACCCCGACTCGCTCAGAGAAGGTGGCACTCTCTCTATGGCCCTTTTGCACAGAAGGTTTGCTATTTCTGAACGAAGCATGCAGGCTGCTTCCGTGTTCACAGTAGTTTCGAGCAGCTCTGAAGCGGGGAGGCGGCGATCGAACTGTAGCAAATAGCCCTGTTTTATTGTGCTTAACACCCATTTGGATATCCCTGAGATAGCTTTCCACGCTTTGAAGCGTAACGCTAGAGGGTGAATGGCCAAGTCGCCCTGATTGCCGCACACAGCGAGCTGAACAGAATGTGTGGCGCTTACTGTGCTTATGCATGACTGCTCGCAGACAGCAGGGACAGGCTGTTCTGTGAGTGACTTCCCGATTGAGGTGAATGGGGAAAGAGTCACATCTGTGAAGTGATGCTTGCGAGCATAGTCACGGGCATGGGACTTACATACAGAGAGGTGTTTGCTGGCCGTGTGACAGAGCGGGCAGAGAAGGGCAGCGCCTGCGGATTAGGTGAGGCGTTTATTGACTCTAACACTCGAGCTGGCTGTGCCTGCTTTATGTGAGTGGGCTCTGAAGGTGGACCGGCCGCGGCGGGACTGAACCGTCATTTCCTCAACAAAGCTAGGAGGACTTCGGTTGCTCAGGTTTCAGCGCAATCTTAGGCCGAGGCCCGCGGGGCGGCTGTCTGCGGCGGCTGTCTGAGCGCGTTCTAGGGCGGCCGCCCTGTGGACGCTGAGAAGTCTGGCTTTGCTGAGCTGGGCGCTGTGAAGAGGCTTGTGCAGGAGGCTGGTCACGTGGGCGCCCTGCAGAGGAGCTAGCGCGACGAGGCAGGAAGAGATTCATGGCTTGGGTGGCTTTCTGGACTTCCGGAACGGTCAACAATGCCACTCACCGCGGAACCGAAGAGACCGGACGGAGAGAGCGGCACGTTGAGGAACGTGGAGCGTTCAGCTTCTCCCATGTCGGCTAGCGTTAGCCATAGGTGTCTCTCGGTCACAGTCAGCGCGCCATGCACTTCCCTAGGGCTTGAGCTGCAGCTTTGGTGGCGCGAAGGGCGAGATCCGTCGCGCTCCTTAGATCTGAAACAGCCTCTGGGTACCTGCCTTTCTCATCCCACTCTCGAAGAAGGTCCGCTTGGAGGATCTGTAAAACGGCCATGGAATGCAGAGCAGATGCGGCTTGGCCGGCGGCGGCATAGGCGCGGCCAACACAGGCGGAAGTAGTTCTGCAGGCCTTAGACGGGAGCACTGGCTTAGACCGCCATCTCGCGGAGGGCGGGCAAAGGTGTGCCGCTACCGAATCCTCGACCGGGGGGATGGAAGAGTAGACCCTCATGGTGGCGCCGTCCACCGAAGCGAGAGAGGTGGAGACATGGGATCAGTTCCTGGCCGAGAGAGGTGCGTTCCACGATTTAGAGAGCTCGGCGTGGAGTTCCGGCAGGAAGGGAGCGGCCTGGGCCGCGGGGGGCGGGGAGGGTGAAAGCAAGGCTCGAGAGAGAGGCTCCGGCGAGGTAGTCGCTTCTAACACCGGTTCCGGCAGCCTTTGGGAGCGGCGCTTCTTTCTGCGTGGCGAAACGAAAGGCGGCGCTGGCGGCTTCGGTTTTGAGTGCTTCGAGTCGAGCCCGCAGGGTCGACATCGGAAGCTCCTCGCAGAGGTCGCATCCGCCGTCAGCGAGGGCGAGCTCTGCATGTTCCAGTCCCAGGCAGAGAGCGCAGATGAGGTGGCGGTCTCCGGCACTGAGAGGGGCGCGGCATGAGGCGCAGGTGTTGCGAGGCATCTTTAAAAAGACGCTCGTTGCTCTTTTTGTGAAGTTCGCTGAGGAACTAGCTTGCTCTAAAAAGGATACGTCGCCGGATGGCGTAGCTCGCAGGATGGCTGAAGGTGGCAAAGACGGCCGGCTTCTTCGAGCGCTGTCCAAGCTTGCTAGATGCCCCTCGAACGGCGACGCGGCTTCTGCAGTTCAGAGATGCGAAGAGCTTCGCTGAATAGATGAACATCAGGGTTCCAGCCTACGAACTTACGCTTATATGCACTCTAGCCACGCCCATTCTGGCGGGCTTTGATACAGTGACGGCGCTGGCTTCGTCATTGGACGTGAGTTCACTCAAGTTCGTCTATAGGCTGCAGCAGTTGCCGCAGAGCAACCAATGAGCTCGCTAGCTAGCCCGCTCAAGGTATGCAGCTGCTGCACTGTGTTGACAATGGATACAAAATTAAGGATAATTTTTTGGCTTCAATATCTCAGAAAAGATGAATCTTTCCCGTAGCGTAAGCTAGCTTACGCAATACGAGAGAACCTCTCGTAAGAGAAACCGTGGTTTTACTATGGTACTATTGTCATAACTATGACTGGTAACTTTTTTTTTTTTGGTTGGTTTTGGTAGTAACCAATTTTTTAAGACTGTAATACTGTAGTAACTCTGGTTTTACAATAGTAATATTATAGAAACCACAACTGTAGCAACCATAGTTATTATTACTATTATTATTTCGTTACTATTGTTTTACTACAAATACCATAAACTTTGGTTACAGTAGTAAAACTATGGTTCATTTTCTTGAGGGAATGTTACCTTAATTAAATATCTAGCTATCAGATGATATTACTGAATTATTATTGCAGAATTGAATAATGTTGTCCCATTATTATATCTAAAAATATTTGTCCTGTAAAAACTTTTAGATTTAACAGTAATATTTTACAATAAAATACTGCTTTCAGAACTTTAACTAGACCTAACATTCAACAGATCTAACAATGCAGGTTATAAAAAAATACATTTAATAATTGTGATTCTACAATACAGCACTGCTACAGTACAGTAATTCCCTGAACCAGTTCAATGTTAAGTGACAGTATACAATTGTAGAAATACTACTGTAGAATACTGTGAAAGTAGAACTAACACACTTTTCTGGACTGAGGCCACGTCCACACTAAAATGGCTTTGTTTGAAAACACATTGATTTTGCTATATTAAAGAAAATATTGGAGCGGCATGTTCCTTCACCGAAAATGGAGCGTTTCGAAAACACTCCTAATTACTCCTAAAAAGGAGATTTCAAACAAATATCGATACAATGCTAATAAACTGTTTAATTCTATTCAGCTAAAAAAAAACTTGCCACAAAAGTCTCACAGTTTACTGCCATAAAAGCAGTCCCAAAGAGAGTTCAGAAGCAAGACCATGTTCCCAAGCCTCAGGAGAGAACATTTTCACAATCTCAGCACCAATGTGCACAGGAATATGAGATAGAGGTGAGACGGAGTAAAAGACACCGGATCCATTTTCCTGTATGGTCACCTGTTATCTGCTGTGGAAGGGACAATACTTGGTGGGCTGCTACACCAGGTTAATTTAGTTATTTATGGTACAGGACGTCTCATGAATACATCAGCATGGAGGCTGTTTACTATCAGTGTTTGTCAGAGGTCAGGATATCTACAGTACCTGCCTGTGTTTCCACACTTTTTCCTTTCCTTCCTCAGTTTCTTTCCTAGTACCACACCCAAGGGGATTCAAATACATTTTCACCAGACAGCAGAGAAGCACAGAAAGGCAAGTACAAAAAGGTAACAACAGATCTCCAGTCTGTTGTAATGTGGAGCAAACGTCCTCAATGTCCCGTGATGGAGTTGGGTGCTTATGTAGTGTTGTGTGAATGGAACAAAAAGCGACGATACTTCAAAAATCAATTGCAATCAGCACATCTGTCGGCACATGCTTCAAGGTAACTAACAACAAGTACTTTATATCCTTCTTGAACTATTGCGTTTTCAGTATAACACATGAAGTCTGAAGCTAAAGAAAGTTTGGCAGATTTTCACAGAACGGGAGTGTGTTATTCAGAAAAGTCTACACACTGTGTTGACCAGCCTTTATAAACACATAAATATCTGAATACTTTGATGCTTGTAGCTACCAATAAGAATGCAAAAAGATCCCACCTAGAAAACCTGGAAATGTCAGGGAATTTTAAAACAGAAATGGACAAGTCATAGAAAAAATGTATTAGTTTTGCTCAGCATGAAAACCTTTTCAATAGCTGCAAATTGCTCTTTGTGAGAGAAATCTAAAAAATAAATAAATAAATAAATAAAATAAATAAAAAGAAATCGGTGCTAAAAAAGTTGATTTTCTTTATCTTTAAATCAGCTTTGTATCATTGGACCCTAAGGATTTCTTGATATAAATAAAGGTCTTTCTGTCCTCATCAGCCCACAAGTTAATTAGAAAATGCAAATAAATAAATAAACAACATTAGAAAATGCTAATAAAAAAAAAAAAAAAGGAAATGTCACCACAGAAGATGCAAATAAATAAATACAATTAAAAAGGATATGTCACATCTGAGAATGCAAGTAAAAAATAAATAAAAATATGTAAATGTGAATAATTATATAAAAACTTTAGAAAATATAAATGTGAATAATTAAATAAAAAAGCTTAGAAAATAAAAAAAGAATAAAAAAGTAAATGTCACCATAAAACATGCAAATAAATAAATAAAATTAAAAAAGGAAATGTCACCACAGAAAATGCAAATAAATAAATAAATACAATTAAAAAGCAAATGTCACATCCGAGAATGCAAGTAAATAAATAAAAAGATGTAAATGTGAATAATTAAATAAAACCTTAGACAATGTACAAATAATTATAAAAAAGGAAATGTCACCATAGAAAATCCAAATAAATTAATTAATACAATTTATAAATTAAATGTCACAACAGAAAATGTAAATAAATAAAATAAAAAAGGAAATGTCACCATAGAAAATGCAAATAAATAAATAAATAAAATAAAAAGGAAACGTCACATCCGAGAATGCAAGTAAATAAAAAAAATATGTAAATGTGAATAATTAAATAAAACCTTAGAAAATGTAAATAAATAAATGAAGTAAATGGGAATAATTTAATAAAAACCTTAGAAAATGTACAAATAATTATAAAAAAACGAAATGTCACCTTAGAAAATGCAAATAAATAAATAAATATAATTAAAAATGGAAATGTCACCACAGAAAATGCAAATAAATAAAATAAAATAAGGAAATGTCACATCCGAGAATGCAAGTAAATAAATAAAAAGATGTAAATGTGAATAATTAAATACAAACATTAGAAAATGTAAATAAATACATATATTAAATATGAATAATTAAATAAAACCCCTAGAAAATGCAAATAAATAAACTTAAAAAAGGAAATGTCACTTTAGAAAATGCAAAAATAGAAACAAAGGAGATGCACACCTAAAACAAAATTCCCATCAACAGGATTTTTATATAAGTAGCAACTTTTGTTTTCTATTTTTGAACTATGAGTCTGCACCCTAACTCCTGGTAAATTGGATGTGTGTGCCTTTGTTTGTACTTTAGAAAATGCAATAAATAAATACATAAATTGGAAAAATGTAAATGTCACAATAGAACATGTAAATAAATATTTTTTTATTTTAGAAGCTGGTTGCAATGAAAAAAGTCGTCAGCTTCCATCTCGATCTACCGGGATCTACCAAAACTAAAACAATCCCTCAAATACAATCCTTACCATGATGTTCTTCAAGACTGGTCCATGCCAGTTGGTGCCTATGCCAAATATAGCTTTGGTACCACCAGTTTCTGTTTTTTACCTATTTTAAACCCATTCTAAACAAAGTACAGTAAACTCACTGGTTAGTGCCCTCGTATCCGTCTGTCTTCCCTTGGCACACTCTATTCTCATTCCCATCTCATCTCTGTCTCACACCTCTGTAATTTCATATCCATCATTAAAAGGCTGTGGGAGAGCAAGGCTCCGCTGGTGCGCCGGGCTATAAAAAGCATTCCACAGATGAGTGCCTTGCCTTCCATTTCCATCTCTGTTGTAAATTGCCAATTTCTGGAGGCTTGACAACATTGTTCTCCCGACAAAGAGTGTGGTGAAGGCAGCAGCTTATTAACCTAGACTCAGATGCGGCCACTGTTCAGGTTAATAACCGCAAAGTGAAGCGTCCGTGGCCAATGGGGAAAGAATGGGGCCGTGCCGGGAGACCGCCCTTGACGATCATGCAAGAGACAGGCGGTATAGCAAAGAAGCTGGTTGCAATGAGATTAGATTAATCTTTTGAAATGATATGAGAGGCCCTGAATGCTTTTATGGTTTCAAATCTCTCAGATAGACTCTTACACTGCAAAAATAAATTTCGTACTATTTTTGTCTTGTTTTTCAAGTTCAAATTGCTGTTTATGGCTTCAACCGCAGCGATTATGTGTGAATGGACCTCATATGGAATCTGGTCTCAGAACAGCTTGAAAGGCAACTTATTTTTATCATACTAGCATTTCCAACGACAGGTGCACTGTGCTTTGTTTATACTTATTAAGCTGTTTTTTTTTTTAACTCTGGACAGGATGACTGTGTAATGTATGGGTTACCCTGAGGCCACAGGGCTGTTGGGAGTGACGACAGAGGACAGAGACAGTATAAAAATGTGAAATCTGTTTTCTGTAATTTTCTACCACTGTGCTTCAGTGTCCAAAATCGAGTGGTGTTATGGCATTAACAACTAGCTGTTAAGGTTTGTTCTGTACACATTACTAGGAATGACTTTTGGGAAATTGAGATGTCCTGCAGTGTGACTTGCTATACAACATCTAAAACTGGCCTCATGTTGAGAGATTAGATCAAATATTTTTATTTTATACTAGGAAAAAGGAGATGAGTAGATAATACTGAGTGTGTCTGAATACTGAGAACTGACTGGGCAAAATCATAGTGTAGAACGGGACCACCGGATGAACAGCTGACAGGGATAAACAAGAGCTTTAGGCTTGACATGTGTCTGTAAGACTAAACACATCCTTAAACAAATCTCTTCTATACAAATTCCTTTGAAACAACACTGATACATATTTCTTAAAGGCAAAAACCAGCTGTCATGCTTTACAGAGGACCTGCCTTTTCAGTGCCGTTTCCTAAGGCAATCATCTCTATTACGATTGCTCAGGGTTAGTGACTAAAGATTTTTGTCAGGCAGACAATAAAACGAGCACAAAAATCCGGTAGACTTATGGGGAAACCAGAGTACTATAGATACATGGGGTGGGCTTTTCTACTGGAGCCAATAAGCAATCACCAAGTTATCATCCAGAACACACTAGCAACCATATAGCAATGACTATGCTAGGGCAGTCTCATAAGAGAGGCATCAATAAAAATAAGTGACATGACTTTTCTTTAGACCCAGAGCTATATAAACTTCTCCACCTGGGGCAGCAACTCATCTCCAAACTGAAGAGGGCGCTCTACCCTTTTCAGGCAGAGGACCATGGACTCTATGATCTTCATTCTTGCTGCTTCACACTCAGCTGCAAACTGTCCCAATAAACACTGGAGGCCACTACCCAACAGGACCAAATCATCTGCAAAAAGCAGGGATGCAATTCTGAGGTCACCGAATTGGACCTCCTCCTCCCTTGGCTGCAGCTAGAAATTCTGTCCATAAAAAGTATGAACAGAACCAGTAACAAGGGGCAATACTGGTGGAGTCCAACATTCACTGGGAACAAGTTTGACTTACTGCCGGCAATGCAAACCAAACTCTTGCTCTGGTCATAAAGGGACCGTATGGCTCATAGCAACAAGCCCGATACCTTGTACTCCCAAAGCACCCCACACAGAATTCCTCATGGGACATGATCATATGCCTTTTCCAAGTCCACAAAACACATGTAGACAGGTTGGGCAAACTCCCATGATCCCTCCAGTATTCTTGAGAGGGTAAAAAGTTGGTCCCGTGTTCCATGCCCAGAACAGAATCCACCCCCAGAGCCCTGCCAGTTTATTGACTACCTCAGTGACCTCCGCAACCATGATGGGCGAGTCCTTCTCAGAGTCCTCTGACTCTGCTTCCTCCTCGGAAGGCATATCTGCAGGGTTCAGTAATTCCTCGAAGGGTTCTTTCCACCATCCAACTATATCCCCAGTTGAGATCAGCAGCCCCCCATTGTACACAGCATGGGCAGAGAACTGTCCTCCCCTTAGAGATGGTAAGAGGGTAAGGAGCTCGGACATTCGGGAAGGGCTCAAAGTAGAGCCGCTGCTCCTCCGCATCGAAAGGAGCCAGTTGAGCTTGTTTGGACATCTTTCTAGGATGCCCGGTATTGTCCTTTCTAGGTATTCTGGGCATGTCCATCTGGGAGGAGATCCCGGGGGAGACCCAGAAGAAGCTGGAGAGACTATATCTCTAGGCTGGCCTGGGAACACCTCGTTATCCTCCTGGGAGAGCTGTCTGAAGTGGCTGGAGAGAGGGAGGTCAGGGTATCCCTGCTCAGACTGCTACTCCTGCGACCCGGATAAGCGGGAAAAAATGGATGGTTGGAATTTTCTTTAGCTGAAATCGGTCTGTGCTTACTGAAATTTGAAACTCTGCCCCCAGTGGCCAAAGCAGTAAGTGTTGTTGGGCTTATGGGCACGTGTGAGCTCAATGTTTCAATTGGAAAATTTAATTAAAATGTACCCTTGGGTAAAGTATTGAAATCCACCGTTATTAGTTGAATACACCAACAGAGTGACAATTAACTTGCAAACCAATTGCAATGTTTTGGTGGTGCAGGCAAAAAGTCAATAAAGGGATGTAATGTTCTGAAGTTTGTTGCACAAATAGTTAATTATAATTTGTCAAAAAAACAAAAAATCTACTTTCTTAACAGGTTTGACATTCAAAATCAGTACTAGACATTTGCCTTTCGAAATTTGGTGCAGCTACAAAGGCACACGCCTTTTCCTCAAGAGTTTATCTAGACATTTGAAATTGGTAACCCTATCCTTTAGAGTTTATCTAGATTTAACACAGTTTACGAGCACTTCATGATTAGTTTAGAGAGCGCTGTGGAGGGGCTGTAGAAAAGGCTGAACAAGAGGTACACAAACGAAAGAGGAACAGATCCACCATTTATCAGAGACCAGCAAGATAAATAGCATTCAGCAGTGGAAGAGAGAGAAAGTGAGAGTACTTTCTCTTTGTCCAGTTGCTCATTTGGGGAAGCACTGACTTATAAATACTGTATCACTCGTTGGCTGGATCATCTACCCTTGCCTCATTCCAAACCCTGGCCACAAATACCAGCAGAGACATGAATATCAATGACTTCTGCATCATCCCTGTTGTTCCTACTGGTTCACATGCTTTTAACCCCTTATTTCCAAACCCAGTGGGAGGTGACTTTCAGTGTGGTTTCCTTCCCTGAGCCAGACTTTTGACAATCAGCCAAAAGTCTGGTCCACTCTGCAGCTTATACTGGCCAAGAACTGTCTACTAAGCTAGGAAGAGAATGTCTGACTGACATGTAAAGTGACCAACCACAGTTTATTTTGTATTTATGTGTGGTTTAGGGGCGGCCTTTTTCTGAAACAGATGATTATAGTCACATTTCTGCCAAAAGTAAACACATTTTTTTTCTATCAAACCGCAGAATGAAGACTTTAAGACTTTAAGACATTACAGCTTCATTTTTTTGTAACAGCATCATTTTCTATAATGCTGCTTTGAAATGATGTGTGTTGTGAAAAGTGCTTTACAAATAAAAATGACTTGACTTGGCTCTGCAGTAACCACTACTTTGGTTGAAAATGGATGCACACAATTATACAACGATGGGCCTCAGCATTGTATTGAACTACAAATCTCAATCATTCATTGTTCTTCTTGTTTAAGGTCTAAGCACTGTGGATCGTCAAATAAAAATCTTTATAGCATAAATTGCAACGCTTCCGGGAAACAGACTTAGGTATAAAGCTATTAAAATTTCTTGAGGATAAAGTATAAATAGATCAGTTAAATTAACTATGCTATTCGTGTAGGTTGCTTTTATCTCATTATTAGTAGAACATTTCTCGTTTTTACCTGGTCAGAAAAAAAAGAAAATATAAGAAAAAAATTAATTTTACTAGAAAACATTATTATTCATTACATGTTTTGCTATTACCAGAAATTATCAAATTTGTACTAGAAACTAAGTCATTGTAATATTTAGAATTTATGACACAACAGAGTGAAGCACAGGACGTTGCTCTGCCCATATGTGAGAAAATCCTTAATTCATTTGTGAGAAAATCAAGACTGTGGTTGAGAAAATTGTGGCAAAAGTCACGTGACTCATAAGTGGTATGTATTTGTTCACATCGGATTTTGTATTTGTTCGACAATCCTGTAGAATTTGTAGAATAGATTGTAGTTATTTGTGAACTATGATGTAGGCTCATATTAAACAATTTTTTTTATATTTGTAAAACAGCGCATTTATTGTTAAGGCAGTTGTACACTACAACTACTCTTCATTTTCTCTCAAATGGCCCTTTGTATTTGCGAATCGCATTCTGGTTGTTTGAGAGTCGAGTTTTCATTTGCGAAGCGGATTGTGTTTGTTTGCAAAATGTTCTATTTGTTTGTTCACTTTTGGCAGATATCTGGCTCCGTAGATGATCCCCCAATAATAGATTGGTTTGGAAAAAAACATTTAAAATAGAGTACAGTAGTCTGGTTCTGGAAGTGAACATCCTATTCAGTTTTCCCATGGGGAACTGATTTTTAATGATTTCTTAAAAATATATAACCCATAAATTCTTGGGAATTTTCCCAAACGCTCTTATACATTCAGAGCTTTAATTATATCTATTACAAATGGATTTACAAAATGCCCAGATAGTTTAAAATGGTCAAAATATTTTCAAGACAATTAGAAAATAATAGAATGAAATATATTTTGATATTTTGAGTCTAAATAGATGCTCAACTTACATAATTTCAGTAGACCACCCAAATGATAATAGTCATTTCATATTGTTCATGTGTTACACTTGCTACAGATTACATTTATGTTGTTTCTTCTTCAAATAGCAATGTCAAATGTAAATCAATCACTGAAACATCAGCACCACTCTGAGTAAGAAATAACATGTATAATATGTTTGTGTTGATAATTCATATGTGATATGGTATTTATTTGTATGAACATAGTACTAATTTCTCTTGTAATAAAAAAATAGAAAAAGATATCTTTTGATAGAAAATGTATGTATGAAATAATCATAAAAATGTAATTTATGGTAGTGCAAAAAAAAAAAAAAACAACGAGACGAGACAAAAAAATATATATAGGGTCTCTAATGACCCCTATACACTTTCTGTACCTAAACCATTATAATTATTTTAAAAAAGTTTCTGCGATTTTGTCATTTTTTTGTGTTACACTAATTATCAGAGACACTCTAGATAGAGGAATACTAAAGAGGTTTGTGTTCAACTTAAAAAATTAGGTATGGGAGTGGAATGCGGTTAAAGGGTTAAAACAGACCTACAGTGAGCCCTGAGGCTGTTAAACAATGGTCCACATTACTTCAACTTAATATTTTTAAAGTAATGTTTAATAACAGAATAATTGGCAAAGAACTACACTACCCTTGATCCTAAGGGGGAGAAACTACCAACCAGAGAATCACAGCAAAGTGCGGCAAAAGTGCTTTGCAGCAATCGCCCACCGCTTTGCAGCAATCGCACTGCGAAACAATGGTCCCTACACCCCTATAACTGGAACAGTCTTTAATTTTTGAAAAACTGTTAGGAATAATTTTAGGATAAAACTGTAAATATTGAAATGGTTATTTTTATTTGACTCTTTGTTTAGATTATTATGGGTTTAAACTTGTAATCATTTATACTGTATTTTATAAGAGATTTTCAAAGTTTACCATTGAAAGTCTGGGTCTGAGACAAGGATAAAATAGAACAATCTATACATAAAAGGCATTTGAAAAGTACCGAAAACAAATGATGACGTACTGGTTTTAATGTGATCTTCATATAACTAAAGGAAAACAGCTGAAATCTGTTTGTTTTAATACAAATTGCTCCATGGGTCATGAAAAAGAAACACACAACTATCAAAACTTAACGGACCTGTGTTTCCCTTCCCCACAAATATTGTAAATCAAGCTTAAATTTGTGTGCAGGTGGGCACTGCAGGTGGGTGAGCGTTTCCGTCTTCGGATAGCGCCGCGTGGGGCCTCTCCAGTGATGGTGAAGCCAAATTTGCTGAATGTCTCAGTGCGTTTACAGCTGTCATGGCTGCGCAGCTGGGTGAAACAGAACCTTGAAAGACATTAGGCTCTTTCACTCGGTGGCAGTAGTTAAACTTTCCCTCTTTTTGTCTCTTCTATGAATGAATGAGTGTGTTTGTGTCTACAGGTCCATAAAGCACTTTTTGGTCCCGCTGTGTCAGATTTACGCCTGTAATTAGGCCAATGACACCTTCCATCCATGTCAGCCCGTCGGAATGGCACGGTGCCCGTCTCTCAGGGGGACGACATGCTATTAAGATTACACCTCATTAGTGAAGATGAGGCAGCTGTTGATGAAAGCCAAAAAAAACAAAAAAAGAATTTTTGCATCTCTGCGCAGAGTCAGCTGGCTTTCTTCAAACAAACAGTGTGTCGAAAACATTCTGTGGATCTCTGCTTATTCATCAGAATAATTTGTTTGTGACTTCTGGACACCTGTTACACACAATTCAAAGGCTGTTTGTGTCTCTGCCGATAATAGGGAATCCTGCATAGATGAATTCTGGGGTGTTCTTTTCTGTGTTTCTCACACCTGCTGGAGCCTCACACACACACACACACACACACACACACACACACACACACACACAACACACACACAACACACACACACACAAACACATCTTAATATGGAGTCTGTGGCTCTACCTTTGCTAAACTTTTGCATTTGCCCTTGAGGAAAAGTTGTTTGTGCCAGTTCAGTCCCATGGGTGTGTGTGTGTGTGTGTGTGTGTGTGTGTGTGTGTGTATTTGAGCTGTGTGTGTTTACTACCGGAGGAGTGAGAGAGTTTCAAATAAACTCATTAGCATGACTTGATTAGGTTGAAGATGAGCAGAATATGAAAGTGACCATTGAGTGTGTGTAGATTGCAATAGATAAATGTGTTTATGTGGATATGTCCACAAACTGGTGGCAGTCTTGAAATACAGTATGTCATCATAGGCTCTTTTGAACAAGCACACTAGCATACTATTACCATAAAAAATATCCTGTGCATATTACGCAACATTTCTGTAAGCTATATACCCAGTACATATTTCCAAATGAGGAATAAACCAGAAGTTGTTACAGCCCTGTTTTTTAAGATCTCTTTTTGACTCATTTGATTAGACTGCCAAAATAAACATTTACAATTATTATTATATGTTTTTTACTTTTAAGAGTCACTCGCTCAGAAAACACAGTTTCTATATTTCTCAAACTGTATCAAAAGACGAATGCCCGGGGGCCTGGGTAACTCAGCCAGCAAAGATGCTGACTACCACGCCTGTAGTCGTGAGTACGAATCACGAACTGCCATCCGCCAGGAAGGGGAGGAGCCATTACCATCTACCAGGGGTTGGATGACTTTCTGCAGTCTGCCAGGGGACCGGCAGGTGAGTTTTTCACTCTTTCTCTCCCTGGCTCTTTCCCTCTCCCTCCCCTCATCTCTCCCAGGGCTCCAGAGAGGTGGGGAAGACCTGACGGCCGAAAGACCGCCGAAAGGGCAACACCTCCCCTCCAGGAAGGGAGGGGACTATGTCACGCCGGAGGTTTCCCCGGCCTGAATCGGGCAGTGGAGGAGTGTGACAAGGAGGAGGGCGTGGCTGGGCCGTGAGGACGCATGATTTAAAATGTTTAGCCATAGTATACTCTTCATTACCCCTCCTAATGGCATATTTATGTACAGGCAGTCGGTCTCGTAAGCGTCTCTTTGTTCTACCAATATAGAAACCTTATATTGTAGACATTCCAACCTGTGCATAACATGAGTAGTTTTACAATTAATGAAGTGTTTGATAGAATGAATCTTATTTGTTTTTCCTTCTAGAAAAGTTTTTCCTTGTTCTACATTATCACAGTGATTGCAACGATGCCATTTACACCAACCCTTAGGTTTATACCCTAACCAATGATTTTCACGAGTGGGTGGTAGGTAACTATTACTAATTGTCACCTAAAGTAGTGCTTTTCTTAAAACTTATCATTGGAAAATCTTGGAATGTATCTCTCAAAACATCATCACCCCAATTTTTTGGGGATAATCTGTTTGACTTTTTTAGCAATCGTGCTATATTGTATAAACATTATATGATGTTTCAAATCTCGTTTTACTTTTTAACAAATCTGTCTTTGTCATGTTTTTCACAGGTGTTTTAGCTTTTCGAACTTATACCCTGTGTCCTTTGATTTATCGTTAAAATCTTGCTCTTTGTCACAAATCCAACGCAGTCTTTGAAATTGTTATCAATTAAAAAAAAGGATGGAAACTCTTAGCATGAAGAACCGTATTTCTATCAGTAGATTTCCTTAATATTGATGTATGTAAAAAGCCATCTTTATCTTTACTAATTTCAAGGTCCAGAAAATTATTATTTCCTGACTGTACTCTAGGAGTAGTTTAACATTTGAGTTATTGAAATTATATTAGATCTTCACTCAAAAAAATATTTTAGCCTATTTTAAAGAGGTATCCATTTCAATTTAATAACAAATTTGCATCTAATTGAATTGAAAGTTTTATAAAAAAATATATATATTTTTTAACTATTAACTATTCAATTCAATTTGATGGAAATTTGTTATTAAATTGAAATGGATACATCTTAAAAATAGGCTAAAATATTTTTTTGTAGAAAAGTGTTCCTCTAAACCTGAAAAAAAAAGGATTACATCATCAATGTAACATGCCAATACATAGTTTACATATAAAAATAATACAATAAAAACAATGTATATGAGTGTTTCTTCCAGCACGTTCATGCCCCAGATGTTATTATTTAGTCAAACAAACAAATCGATTTCTATTATCTTCTTTATTTTTCTTTTTGTTACATGAAGGTCTCATTTAATCTGACTAAACTTTTTTTACCAGGCCTTCATCATTTATTGCTGGTGCTTTTCAAATGCCTTTATGTGTAGATTTGACGGTTTTAGCCTTGTCCCAGACTAGACTTTCAATATTAAACAATGAAAATCCATTATAAAAATACAAAGGATTAAATGTTTATGTTTATGATATTTTAACCAAAGAGTGAAATAAACACAAACCATTTAAATATTTATTGATAGTATCAATAAAGAGTGTGCTTGAGATGAAATATTTGAAATGAATCAAGGTAAATATCACATGGGAGCAGCATATTTTAATGGGTCGTCATTTACAATTAGACAGTAATTTTTCTAATAAAATTTTTTTCTTTAATAGAAAAAAAATGCAAAAATGACATAAATATCCTGTGTTGCCTGTACATACACTGATATTGTCAGTAGAATAATAATAATAATAAAAACAGTGAGAGTGTGAAAATGTTTTAACAAGACTTTACTTTCTAAAAGTCCACAGAGCTGAAGTACTAAAGTCAAGTCCATTTTTTTTAGAATCCTCCAGTTGCTGTTGCCATCCTGTACCTGTCCCGCAGGTGTGATATTCGGATGAACCGATCCTGTGCAGATGTTGTTACACGTGGTCTGCCACTGCGAGGACGACCAGCTGTCCTTCCTGTCTCCCTGTAGCGCTATCTTAGGCGTCTCACAGTACGGACATTGCAATTTATTGCCCTTGCCACATCTGCAGTCCTCATGCCTCCATGCAGCATGCCTAAAGCACGTTCACACAGATGAGCAGGGACCCTGGGCATCTTTCTTTTGGTGTTTTTCAGAGACAGTAGAAAGGTCTCTTTAGTGTCCTAAGTTTTAATAACTGTGACCTTAATTGTCTACCATCTGTAAGCTGTCTTAACGACCGTTCCACAGGTGCTTGTGCATTAATTGTTTATGGTTCACTGAACAAGCATGAAAAACATTGTTTAAACCCTTTACAATAAAGATCTAAATAAAGATAAAGATGCAGTGTCCTGAAAAAGGGACATTTCTTTTTTTTGCTGAGTTTATATGCATCATAAGTGCTACAATCACTTCTATTTCTTTAATACAATGTGCTTCTTTACATGCACTTCGCAGGTTTATTTTTCACCCTTACCTTCTTTCTCTCCGCTTGCTGTTGTGATTTGGTATTCTCAGTATGTACAAACTCTTTGCATGTGTGGCTTTGCACATGTCTGCCGGAGGAATATGCTTGCATTCTATGATTGGGTATTATAAAGCAGAGCAGGGGGTGTCACATATTATTAGGCACTGCAGTGCTCAGAGAACAACCCCGGGCATCTCTCTGTTCAGCTCTGCTGAGAATACATGGGGATTCAGTAAATGTAAGTGTACTTTTACCTGCGGATAAGTTTACATTGCAGGTGGGATGAATCCGGTATGTGCATAATGTTTTTTATCTTTATATATTTTGACAGAATTTTCATTATTTGCTGAGCTATACCTTTGAGAAGAGAGTTAGAAAGGAACTTTCCAGCTACATTTGTCGCTGTTGTCTATAGAAACTGGAAGCTCTCTCTCTCTCTCTCTATCTCTCGCTCGCTCGCTCATCTCTGAACATATTTCTATTCCACCTGCATTTCTATTCCACCTGGATGAAATCTCGCAGATAGAGTCACAGAAGCAGAAACCATTGTAATTACTCTTTAATTTATTGACTAATGGTCTCAGCCTCCCCCGACAGAAGAAATTGTTTTAATGTCCTGGCCACCTAGACACTGCTCAAGTCCTCTTTGGGCAGTGTAGCTAAAATAATTTATCATTACAAGCACAATAAATTGAAACATATAGACCATAACTGCTGTAATTTATATTATTTTGTCTGTGTGTTTTTTGTTCTCTGATTCTTGCTGCTCTGCACAAAGTGAGCTGATGCATCCTTACAGCCCTGGGTTACCAAGGAAAACATGGATGAAAGTAGCTTGTAAATTTACAGGAATTTTATGCACAATCCAGAACTTCATTATACTGTTTAATTTATCATTTCATTTAACATTAAGAAAGTGAATGGGGCAATTTTTATTTAATCTCAACTTTAAACTGTCTTTACAGTAGACTTTCAAAGCAGAGTGGGCATACAGAAGCTGCCATCACCTTTTTCCCTGAATAATGCATAAGCTCTTATTAGGTTGTCACACAAAAACGTCCCTGCAACATTCTGAGAATGTTAGTTTATGGTTAGAAACCTAGAAGAACTAAAAATAGCCATTAGATAATGTTCTGTTTACGTTTTTTGGTTCTCAAAAATCTCCCTGCAATATTCAAAGAACTTTAGTTTGTTGTTATAAAAAATGAAACCTAAAAATAACCTTTAGAAAACATTCTGTATAAGTTACAGGGGTGGAAAGAGTACTGAGAAATTATTCTCAAGTATTGTTACTTCTTAAAAAATTTAGTGTGAGTAGAGTAAAAGTACCTGTCCTAAAAACTACTCAAGTAAGAGTAAAAGAATAGCTAATTTTAAAGTACACATGGGTAGTGAGAATTGAGTACTGAGTTGCAAAATCTATGCCCCTTTATAATAAAAACTCTATGCAGCAATTAAAAAATGTTGCACACATGCCGTAATTTACATTCCCTTTTATGGCTGTTTGTCAGAAAGAATAAATAAAATAGGTATTTTATACGTGTTTGAAACAATTACATTAAAATCAGTTTATGTGTAGGGTCTTAATTTCCCTTAATGCCGACAGAGAGAGTTACTGCTGCACATAAAACATGTTAAAAACAGTGCAAGGAATGCCAAAAAATTAAATATGAAAACCCACTAAGATAGCAGGGTCACTTGGCGCATCATGTCCCACACAATAAAGGGGGTAGAGCAGTTGTTTGGTACAAGGGCCACATCGGCTTTAAAGGAATAATTCACACAAAAATGAAAATTCTCGTATCATTTACTCATCCTCATGCCATCTCGTATGTTTATGACTTTTTTTTCAGCAGAGCACAAATTAAGATTTTAGAAGAATATTTCTACTTTTTGGCCCCTACAGTGAAAGTGAATGGGTGCCACAATTTTGAAGCTCTAAAAATCACATACTAAGTCAGCATAAAAGTAGTCTAATCCATGTGACTCCAGTGGTTAAATCCATGTGTTCAGAAGATATATGATAGGTTGGGAGAGAAACAGATCAATATTTAAGTACATTTTTACTATAAATTCTCCTCCCTGCTCAGTCAATCTCCACTTCAACTTTCACTTTCTTCTTTTGTTTTTGGTGATTCACATTCTTCATGCATATCGCCATCTACTGGGCAGGGAGAAGAATTTCTTAAATACTGATCTTTTTCTCAACCACACCTGTCATATCACTTCTGAAGACATACATTTAACCACTGGAGTCATATGGATTACTTTTATGCAACATTAATGTGCTTTTTTGGAGCGTCAACATTTTGGCATCCATTCACTTGCATTGTATGGACCTACAGAGCTGAAATATTCTTCTAAAAATCTTAATTTGTGTTCTGAAGAAATAAAGTCATATACACAGATGGCATGAGGGTGAGTAAATTACAAGAGAATTTTCATTTTTGTGTGAATTACTTCTTTAAGTAGCACATGGGGGGCCACATTGTCCTCCTTCTGAGATACAATGTTCCACATTGATTTAGTTCTTGTATCTTTTAAGCCCATAAATAGTTGTGTTCTCATTCTAATGCATGATGGACAATTTTCTGAAGTTTGTGAGTGGTGGAATGTTCTGCTGAAGTATTGCTCTGCAAATCAGGCATTAGAAAAAACTTGATAATGGCTAAGCATAATCATAAATTATTTTATCATCTGTACTTTCCTGGTCATTTATTATACAAATTAACACACTCCCTACATCAGGGTTTGGTATTATAAAACAAAACAACAATATTATAAAAAAATATCACTGTTTTATTCTATTACATTAATACTTTTAAAGCTACTCAAGTTATTCAGCCAAAAGTAGTGACGTGTTTTCTCATTTCCTTGTTATTGTTGTTTGATTAATAGCCTTTATATGACATAGCCTACTAGACAGTGCTCAGTTTGGTTACATGTACACTTCAAGTCCAACATTTTGATGCAAATATGCTTTTTGTCCTGCTGTGTTCACTTTATACCAAACCATCTGCGTTTACATTAATGCCTCGTCAAGACGGGCATTGGCAGAATTAAAAAGTGTAATTGATCGTTTAGGCACGAACCAGCTGTAGCGTTCAAACATTAGCCGCCTGTCAATCAAACAGCACGCAGCGACAGACATCAAGAAATAAAAAGTAAATATTTTATATTTCATCTAGATCAACCAACCAGTAGTGCTCTTGCTCTACAGCAAAATCTACAGCAGCTGTTCAAGTGTGTGATTTAATTTTAAGGGAGTCACGAGACTCTCCCTAGCCAATCACATTGATAGATACAAATCAGACAGGGAAGTAGCGAACACAGACACAGAAAATAGCACAGTAAAAGTACAGTTTCAGCACTTAAAATGTACTCAAGTAAAAGTATAAAATTTGTAAACTACTTAAAGTACAATTCCTGGGAAAAACTACTTAATTACAGTAAAGTGAGTATTTGTAATTAATTACTTTACACCCCTGATAAGTTATTATTAGGCTGCCACACAAAAGCCTTCATGCAACATTCTGGGAACAGTGGTTTATGGTTATAAAAATAAAAACCTAAAAAAAACACTAGAGAACGTTCTGTACAAGTTATTTTTAAGTTGTCTTAGAAAAACCATCCTGCAACATTCTGGGAACTTTAGTTTAAGGTTAAATAAACATAACCTAAAAATAATAATTATAGAATATACGTTCTTATTAGGTTGCTGTACAAAAACCATCCTGAAACATACTGGGAACATTGGTTTATGGTTCCTAGAATGCTAAGAACTGGACAGAGCACTTTATTAGGAACACTACAAGGCTTTTTTGCAGCTCACTGGATGTTTTTTGTTTTTGGCACCATTCTGAGTAAACACTAGAGACTGATGTGCGTGAAAATCCCAGGAGATCAGCAGTTACAGAAATACTCAAATTTCTGAGATCAAATTTTTTTCCACATTCTGATGTGAACATTAACTGAACCTCCTGACCTGTGTCTGCACGATTGTATGCATTGCACTGCTGCCACACAATTGGCCGATTAGATAATTGCATGAATAATTAGGTGTACAGGTGTTCTTAGTTAATTGCTCAGTGTGTGTGTGTGTGTGTGTGTGTGTGTGTGTGTGTGTGTGTGTGTGTGTGTGTGTGTGTGTGTATTTATATACAGCATATAAAAGTTGAAGTTATTTGAAGGCCTGCCTTCATACTCAGTGCCTCTTTGCTTGGCATCATGGGAAAATCATAAGAAATCAACTAAGTCCTCAGAAAAAAAAATTGTGGACCTCCACAAGTGCGGCTCATCCTTTGGAGCAATTTCCAAATTCCTGAAGGTACCACGTTCATCAGTACAAACAATAGTATGCAAGTATAAACACCATGGGACCACACAGCCATCATACCGCTCAGGAAGGAGATGCATTCTGTCATGAACGTGGTTATGTACCAAAAGTGCAAATCAATCCCAGAACAGATGCTGGAGGAAACAGGTAGACAAGTATCTATATCCACAGTAAAACAAGTCCTATACCGACATAACCTGAAAGGCTGCTGAACAAGGAAGTATCCAATGCTCCAAAACTGCCATAAAAACCAGACTACAGTTTGCAAGTGCACTTGGGGTGCACTTCACAAAACACAGTAGATGGCATCATGAGGAAGGGAAATTATGTGGATATATTGAAGCAACATCTTAGTTAAAGCTCAGTCGCAAATACGTCTTACAAACAGACAATGACCCCAAGAATACCTCCAATGTTGTGGCAAAATGGCTTAAGGTCTGAGTTTAAATGTATTTCGCTAAGGTGTATGTACACTTCTCACTTCACAGGTGCACCTTCAATTCAGTACACCTCCTATCAGAATCCAATTGGATATTTGTTTAAAGGCATGACATCATGTTCTGGAATTTTCCAAGCTGCTTAAAGGCACAGTTAACTTAGTGGAATTGTGATATAGTCAATTAAAAGTGACAGTCTGTCTGTAAACAATTGTTGGAAAAATTACTCATGTCACGTTCAAAGTAGATGTCCTAAATTACTTGTCATTTCCTTTTCAAAATAAGCATTTTTGTTGTCTTAAAAAACAGGCATGGTAAAGCCCAACCTCACTAAACATACATTCAAAACATCATGTATAGGTAAATCATTTTGAACAGATGCATATGACTTTATCATACTGTGAGTGTATAGAAATAACAGCCTGCTGTGTTTGTAGACGTGCTGTCTATCCACAGTGTAAATCAAGGACGAGTGACAGTCGAATACATTCAGCCTAACGTCTCTGAACAAGACAAACAATTCTCACCATCCCAGCTCCTCTCTCTTTATTACAGCCCCTCTACATTGCTCAGCTTCTGTCTTTTTTGTCTTTTTTTTCTCTCTGCCCTCCGATTTGTGGAGCTGATCGATAAAACGATGCAGACGTTGGTGCTGAGGACGACAGTGGCTCGTCCCCGGAGAGAAACAATAAGGAAAAGCGCTGGCCTCCCAGTGTTTGCTGGAGCTACAAATAAGCTTCGGAAGGAAGCCAAAACACTTTTAAATTCTCTTCTATCTATGTGTGTGTGTGAAAGTGAGGGTATGCTTTTGGCTGAGAATTGTGGCGACGCACCGATACACACATAAACACAAACTCAAAAAAGAAACGAAAAGATACATCGGCTTTGATCGCACTAATTCAAATCGTGGAATGCTGCCATATGCTGCTGGGTAAGTCATGTCCTAAAAAGTGATTGCGACATAAAACAGCTAGGAAATCCAAGTCTTTGAATGCACTTTGAAAAGCATTTTCAAGCTACATAAAGTTTAACATGGTCTCTGCAGCTGCCAAGCCTGAAGGTTTTTCACTACAGAGAAACTTTGATAGGGGAACAACTGGACAGTGCACAAGAGACCGTAAAGAGAGAGAGATAGATAGAGAGGGAAAGAATGAAAAAGCAGTGGAAGAGGATAAGGAACAGCCTGCTCAAATGAGGAATAAAACAACGGACATTGTACTTGAAGTTTACCATTTATCTCTTAAACCTCAGGTCAATAAAATCCTGCCGTTGCGCAATGCTCTTTGCTTAATGCAGGGGGCACCCTAACACTGACTCTAGGTGCCAGGCCACCCTCATAAACTGGCCTATTTGATTCCTTAAAGGGATAGTTCCAAGGTTCATTAATGCTGTCAAAGCATTTTGTAATGTTAGCTTCATATTAGCAAATTTACAACCTTAATGTCAAATCTTGATTTTTTTTTTTTTTTGGCCTTTTCACACTTTTTCTTTACATTTAACCATTTAGTACATGTATTTATCAAAAGTAACTTACAAATGAGAAGAATACAAGCAGAAGCGATTAATCCAAGGAGTAAAATATATGTGCCAATGTACCAAATTTCACTAGAGTACTAGAGCAAAATGCGATCAGGAAAATGTTGCGAGCCAGATTCAATTTGCGTTGGTTGTAAGAGCACCACAGCTCAATATATAAGACCTTGTGCATTAACCACTAGGCCATGACCACCAGAAGTGTTATACTGTGGGTTGCATATTCCATTCTGGCATCGTGTGCAACATGATCACAGAATTTGGCATATTGTTGCCAAAAAGTTCATGTACCCTGAAATCAATCACATTCAGCCGAATTGCAGACAAGCGTCATACCCCATTGGATGCTTTTGCATCAATTCACGCATTTCAACACATTTTCCTCTGGTGCTACCAGACATGGGTTCTGGTCCCATGGAAACCAGGAAGTAATCGCATTCACATAAACAATGGCTAGAATGATTCATAGGCTGCATTTTCACTCAAAAATTTAATTATTCTCCTCTAATGTCAAATCTTACATGGAGTGTAAGATTTGACATTAGAGGAGTGGTGGTGGTGTAGTGGTCTAATACACTAAACTGGTAATCAGAAGGTCGCTGGTTAGATCCCCACAGCCACCACCATTGTGTCCTTGAGCAAGGCACATAACTCCAGGTTGCTCTGGGGGGATTGTACCTGTAATAAGTGTACTGTAATTTGCTTTGGATAAAAGAGTCTGCCAAATGCATAAATGTAAATGTTGGAGTTTGGGTTTGGGAAGAGTCTGCCAAATGCATAAATGTAAATGTTGAAGTTTGGGTTAGGGGGTAGAGTTCATAAAATATGCATTCCTGTTGACTGTATAACATAATTTACAACTAAACTCACTCAACTCACTTTTGGCGCCACTCTGTGGACATTTCACCTGGAAACTTGAGCTCATATGTGCCGGTACATTTAACAACACTTCTAGCTTCGGGCACTGGGGGTAGTGGTGATTTCAGTAAACACAGACTGATTTCAGAAGCAGAAATGTTGATCTACTGTTGGTGAATTGACAGTGTTATCCTTCTGTTCCATGAGGTCCCGTCTGCCCTCTTGGAGATAAGAGGCAGTGACCCATCATTCTTGCAACTGGCTTTTTGATGGATGTGAAGCATATGGCATATGGTACATAACTCTGTATGTGAGGGGTGGAGCAGGCCGTCTTGAACAGCTCAGCAGAAGGCATGAAATGTGCTGTACGTGAATGGAATGAGAGAGTTCATCTTCAACATTCAACCTGCAGAATCACCTTTTCTTTCTCTCCCTCCCTTGCTCGCTCGCCCTAAATTCCTCTAAATACTTACCCTCTCACCGACTTCTGTATGTACTTACATTGACGGGATAGCTCACGCAAAAATTCTGCCATTATTTATTCACCCTGTTCATTTACTGACAACTGTTTTTGGTGCAAGAAACCTTAACTTACATTAAAAGAGAACTTCCAATGGAAATATGCTACAAAAGTGTGAAATATGGCCCCTCTTAAGTAAAAGGGCATTTACAGCTACTTTCATTATTTCTTTCTCTCAACGCTCCTCTTCCACACTGTTCTTGTGTGTTCATCTTCACCTTTTCATTTCTCCTTTCCTCCTGGTTTTGCCAGTCAGGAGTCATGATGGCTGCTCCAGAGAGATCTGTATGTGACTAGCGGAGCAGCAGGTGTAGGGGATGCGGGACAGAGTTTGGCTCTGGAGTGCACAGCTGTGGAACCACGTCTGCTTGTCAAACATCGTTAACAATTCCTGGCTAGAGGCCTCTTTTCTTTTTGCTAATTTCCTGTGATATTGGAAGAAGGGAACGCTGGCTTTCTCTAGGGTGATGAGACAAAGAACGGAGACGAAGATGGCAAGACTTGAACCCCACATGTCATCCCGAGCACAGTCACAGTTGCAATGTGAAGGTGCATGAGAATGTGGCACCCAGCGTGGGGTCGCCCGCAGAGGTGTGTGTTTTGGGACAGCAGATGGAGTGAGAGACCAGATGATCCCATTCAACCCTTCTGCTGAGAAACCCGTAGAGAACGTAAATACACATCCTTCAAACATCTCGCTTACACTAAAGCTCTGTCCGCTTCATCCCTAGTGGCAGAGGATGCTAAAACAAAAAGACAGGCTGTTCTACAAGATCTACATGAGAAAACAGTCAATAGCGTGCATTTGACACCACAGAAGACAAAGAAGAGAAGAATGCAAATTGTCTTTTCTTAGGATAAATTAAAAGAAGTTCCTAAGAACGTATTTAGCTATAAACAATGACGGTTTAAGAAAAACGATAAGGACATTCTTTTTCTGGAATACACAATAGGGTACAACTGGGAGGAAATCTTTCTTTATATATAATTGTTTTTTAGAATATTTATGGTTTATTGATTAAAAAATTAAACAAATGAGATCAAATTGCATCAAAATCAATCTTTAGACACCACATGCAAAAATCTCATGGAACAGGAACATTTTACAGTGACAAAAAGGTGTTTAGAAAAGGACTGTGGTAATTCTTTTTATAATATTTAGTGGTTTGGGAGAAAATAAAATCAATGGAGCCATTTTCCCCATGGAGTCTTTAGCCCCCGTTGTACCCTATCGAGACTTTGGTTAGAAAAGTAACTTTTTTCGTATCTTCCGTTAGAAAAAAAATACTATTTTCGAGAAGAACATAGTAGTTAGAAGAATAAAATAGAATTTAGTTTTTAAGAATCAGTAAAAATGTGTAAAATGTAACAATGTACTCAAAGAAGCACCATTGAGAGCCCCCATATCTCTGTCATTTAACCATACAGGGCATTAAATATGGAAAGTTTGATCTTAACCAGTATCAAAACTATTTTTTTTAATACTTCTGAAGGTAGGCACTCTGACTTTAGGAAAACAACACAAATAATTTGTTTTGTTTTTCTTCCATTTTTGAAATTTTGGGAAAAATTGCAAAAAGGGGAGCTAAAGTCAACTGATTTTATTAGTAGACCTTCCATCTCTGTGTAAAACTAAAATAATGACACTGCCACCTTTCTACGTTTAGGCGAAAATTGTCATTGTGCATATTTAAATGGGCACCAATACTTTGATAACTATTTAAATTTAAACTTATTCAAAAAACAATAATAATAATCAGAAAATGCTTTGAGATTTGAGATGATATTTGAAATAATCAAGTTATTCTCTGCTCAAAAAGTAAAGAGGCCTGCGTACAACACTCACGCACATTGAAGAAGCCGGTAAAAGTGTTTACATGCAGCACAAAATCCTGGAAATGGGCAAAAATGTACCTGTGCCGATCGGTATTTGCTTGAAAAGGTATTTGTGGCATAAAATCATCCATGTATACGTGCATTTTGACCTCCCTCTAAAATAGAAATAGAATTAAAACAATCAAACATTTCAGATGGGAAACATCTGAAATTTGGTTGGAATGACATGGAATAACACAACAGAAGTTTCTCTCTATAGAGCTCTTGAATCAACGCTGAGAATGTAATGTGTGCTTGCATTGCGTAACGATTTGCTGAAACTTTTTGGAATGCAACGATGCATGAAATTGAGCCTGCTTAGCTAAAAGTGTTTACGTTCACATACTTGGCTAGAGTACGTTTCTGGCCAAAATCTGTCCCTTTAAAATGGCCAAAAAAGCTTTCAATTTTTATCTCGCCCATGTTCTTCTCTCCTCAATGTGAGCTGCGGTCTAATCATTCTTTTCCTCCATCACACACACACGCACAAGCTGAGGGCGGTTTGTGGCAGACGAGTGGTCAGCACCTTTAAAACACACCGGTGCTGATATGATTTATCTCTCTCCCGAGGGTTTCACAGAACAATGCTTCGCTCTGCCATGATCACAGAGGCGGGTTCTGCTTGCTGACTGATCATCATCTCCACCAATAGGAGTGTAAAGCTATCTGAAGATGCCACTATCGAACAGAAAGCTGTATAATCATGTTCTTCTCCAGCTCCCCCGCCTCCCCAAGAGTCTAAATAACGCTGCAATCAAAGCCGGAGTAGAAGAGAAAGATTACGAGGGAGATGTGATCAAAGCATGCAGGGAGCTCTCAGTGGCAGACTTGGTAAAAGCCGATTTACCTGTTTATTTGTTTACCCCTGATCCCTGCAGGAGATTTAATGCACACCGGAATCAAAATCAGCAGAGGTAGGATAATGGGGTAGCATGGTTCATACAGCTGCTGGCCCGGAAAAGGTGGATACGTGTGCCGGTTTCTTGTAGAAGAGACATAGACAAGCTTAGTGGAGATAACAGAACTCACTCTGGGATTGCAACACAGCCGAAGATGCTGCAGAAAGCATTAAACCATGATGTGAATGTGAAGTACGCTTTTCAGAAAGGATGTTGGACACAAACACAGGGCCTTAATGTGGCAGCACATTTGGATACCCATTGGTTGGAACTTCTTGCACCAAAACATTTAGTCACATTATAAAATAGTTTTACCCATTTTTCCACCCTCTCTCCAACACTGAGATAGTTCACCCAAAACTGAAACAAAAGGACACATTCCATCTGTGAAATAAAAGAGAATGGTGATTGAGGCAGTCAGTCCCTAACATTCGGCCTAATATCTCCTTTTGAGTTAGATGGATATTCAAATGGGTTTAAAACAATATGGAGAATAGGTTCATGATGACAGAATAAACATTTTTGTGTGAACTATCCATTTAAGTAAGATAGTGGTTGAACAATATATTGCCAAGGCCGGTAAATTGGCAGTTAATTTAAAAATACCAAATATCAGCCAATATATCAACTTCGTCGATATATATTGGTTGACTTCTAGATTGGAGTACATTAATAATGATAGACTTAACATTTTGGGGTGAACTATTCCTTAAATTGGCTTTGGTAACTTTTAGTAATTGACTGATATACCGCTGAGGCCGATAAATCGGCCTATGCAAATAATTAAGAAATATAATACCAAATATATTTCCTGAAATATATCGGTGGACCACTAGACAGGGGTAGGTCAATTATGACAGAATGAAAATATTTGGGTGAACTATTCCTTTAAGTGAACTTGGTGATGTTTAATTGTCGACCAATATATCGCTGCGGCTGATACATCGGCCAAAGTAAATAATTAAAAAATACAACATTTTGGCCAGTTTATCAGCCTCTGTAATATATTGGTTGACCATTGGTCAAGGGTTAATTATGACAGCATTGTAATTTCTTAGTTTTTTTAAAATTTATTTTATCGCCTTTTTCTCCCAATTTGGAATGCCCAGTTTCCATTACTTAGTAGGTCCTCGTGGTGGCGCGGTTACTCACCTCAATCCGGGTGGTGGAGGACAATTCTCAATTGCCTCCACTTCTGAGAAAGTCAATCGACGCATCTTATCACGTGACTCGCTGTGCATGACACCGCGGAGACCCACAGCACATGGAGGCTCATGCTACTCTCCATGATCCACTCACAACTTACCACATGCGCCATCGAGAGCGAGAACCCCTAATCGCGACCATGAGGAGGTTACACCATGTGACTCTACCCTCCCTAGCAACCAGGCCAATTTGGTTGCTTAGGAGACCCGGCTGGAGTCACTCAGCACGCCCTGGATTCGATCTCGTGACCCCAGGGGTGGTAGTCAGCGTTAATACTCGCTGAGCTACCCAGGCCCCCCCCAGAATTTTAATTTCTGAGTGAACTATTCTTTTAAGCAGCCATGGAGAAGTCTAGTGGTCGACCGATATATCATCAAGGCCAATAAAGCGGCCGATTATTTAAAAATGCCCAATATCGGCCAATTTATCTGCTTCTGTGATGTATCATTAGACCAAATGATAAGGGAATGTTCATCATGACAGAATAAAATGTTATGGGTTAACTATGCATATACGCGGCCTTGGTGACATCTAGTGGTCGACTGATATCGCCAAAGCTGATAAATCTGTCGACCACTAGGCGAGGGTAGGTTAATGATGACAGACTTTTTAATGATAAATAGACCAATATTTGGAGTTTCTTTAATGATCGCATTGGCCGAAAGTTAACTTAATGTTTAGCAATTTATTTTACATGTCATACATATACTGTCATGTTAAATTGTGTGGTATCATATACATCAGCTTTATAACAGCGTATCAGCCACTCTGCTTTCTAAATATTGCGTCGGCTGTTAAAAAATCCATAACAGTTATTCACTAGTGTTGTCAGACAAGTTTTAATGAACGATTATGAAGACACAGCTTTTTGTTCTTTGGAATAATGTGCACCGGTAAATAGTACACAATAATGCCAGGAACATGTATTAAGTAAGTAAATAGGAGAAGTAAATATCAAATTTGATTTAAATATGACTCAAACAGAGGTCTCACACTGTAAGTATTTTACCCTCATTTCCAAAACCCACAACATTGCTTTAAACTGCAATCACACACACACCAACACACTCACACACAAACAGTAAGTGCGTGGTCAGCCCAGCTTCTCTCAGCATGCACCATGCTGATCTAAATGACATGAAGTGGATGAAATCAGAGACTATAAATCACGGTTAATGATTGCCTGCGGGTGGTAGCCTTAGGGGGAGGCCTACACACACACACACACACACACACACACACACACACACACAATGGAAACATCACTTTCCATCTCTTTAACATGCAAACACATACAAAGACAGAAACAGAGCGAAGGACATTTAATTCATTCCTTGTCAATTGTCCACATCTAGAACGCAAACAACAGAAAGTGTTGTCATAAAACGTCATGCCATTCATT
Organism: Xyrauchen texanus; assembly: GCF_025860055.1. Classification (NCBI taxonomy): domain Eukaryota; kingdom Metazoa; phylum Chordata; class Actinopteri; order Cypriniformes; family Catostomidae; genus Xyrauchen; species Xyrauchen texanus. Next base: position 5,615,392 of record NC_068314.1, read on the forward strand.
CTTGTTTTTCAACCTGAAACGATCAAGGCTGCAAATTCCCTCCATCATGAGTGATTTGAAACACACTTTCTTTTGCACATGTAATATCATCTTTCTGTTGCGTTCAAAAATCATGTGTTAGCCGCAGTTCGTTAGCAGAGCCTTGATCGAGACTTCACCTAATTAGCAGCCAGTGGAGCTTCATAACAGCATAAATAAAGTACTGCTGTCGTCATCAGCACCGACTTCACACTCCCACCAGTCCAACGGCTTAAATCATTAAGCTAAGGAAGTAGGTTGAAGACAAGAGGGGTGGACTGAAACACCAAAGCGCTTTTTGCCCAGGAATGCTATGTGGGCGGGTCGGCTCGTATCTTTGAGAAATATTAGACAGACAGAGATAAAATGAGGGAAAAGAGAGGATGATTTAAGATCATTTTCACTGCAGGAGGGAGGTGGGTTGCAGTGAGGCATCATGGACAGGCACGAGAGCGAGATCAGCCATAATAACCTAGCAAACCGGACATTGTGAGAGAAAAGTAGTTTCTTCCCATTTCATTTTAGAAGCATTTGTACAAATGAGCAAATGCTATCAGATATTGTTACATGGCTCCCTGGAAAACTTGATTTTGATTGGTCAATATTGCCATCATCAAAGGAAATCAGACAGGATCATTGTGAATGAAAAACAGTTATGTGTAATTTTCTCTGCTTAGCGTTTGTACAAATTGACTGCAAATGCTACTAGATATTGAATCACTGCTCTCTGGAATATGTCTGCAGTCAAATACATGTATAATGGCCGTTAATGTGTATAATTGACCGGTGTCCTAGGCAACCTATTTTCCACGGCTACTAATAACAGTTGTAGTTTCATGTTTCATGACTACACTCTAACACATTCGTAGTGCACTGGCTTGCACTAAGCCACACAGCATAGTGTATAGTTAATAATATAATAAAACAAGATGGTCTTCCTGACCACAGACGTCACAGGAAGTAAAGCATCATCATAACTGACCAATCAGAAAAATATTCTTGAATACCTCTGTTTCATGCTGATTGCCATTCTACTGCTCTTTCCTATTTCTATTCACTGACGAGAGAAAGAGCATTAAAGAACCTCTGTTCCAATACCAAGTGAGCTGCCGACCTAGACAGCATAAGCACACTCTTAACACAATTTAATGAGATAATGTATTTTAAGATACTTCTTTTGGGCTAAATTCATAGGCAGGATCACATGTATCTTTCAAGTAGAAGCCTAAAATATAGGCTATGTTTGCAAATAGCATACTATCATACAACTTTTTCCTTTTTAAAGTACAAGGATACTACAGTTTAAGTCAGAAGTTTACATACACTTAGAATTAAGTCATTAAAACTCATTTTTTAACCACTCCACAGAGTTAATATTAGCAAACTATAGTTTTGGCAAGTTGTATAGGACATCTACTTTGTACATGACATGAGTCTATAAACAATTGTTTACAAACAGATTGTTTAACTTTTAATTGACTATATCACAATTTCAGTGGGTCAGAAGTTTACATACACTAAGTTAACTGTGCCTTTAAACAGGTTGGAAAATTCCAGAAAATTATGTCAAGCCTTTAGACAATAAGCTTCTGATATGAGGTGTACTGAATTGGAGGTGTACATGTGGCTGTATTTTGAGGCCTACCTTCGCTTGACATCTTTGCTTGACATCATGGGAAAATCTAAATAAATCAGCCAAGACCTCAGAAAAAAAAAAAGAAAAAAAAAAACTGTTGACCTCCACAAGTCTGGTTCATCCTTGGGAGCAATTTCCAAACGACTAAAGGTACCACAGTTCATCTGTACAAACAATAGTATGCAAGTATAAACACCATGGGACCACACAGCCATCATACCGCTCAGGAAGGAGACACATTCTGTCTCCTAGTGATGAACGTAGTGTGGTGTGAAAAATGCCTAAATCAATCCCAAAACAATAGCAAAGGACCTTGTGAAGATGCTGGAGGTAAAAGGTAGACAAGTATCTATATCCACAGTAAAACGAGTCCTACATCGAGATAACCAGCTCAGCAAGGAAGAAGCCAATGTTCCAAAACTGCCATAAAAAAGCCAGACTACAGTTTGCAAATGCACATGGGGACAAAGATCTTACTCTTTTGGAGAAACTTCCTCTGGTCTGATGAAATACATATTGAACTGTTTGGCCATTGTTATGTTTGGAGGAAAAACGGTTGGCTTAAGGACAACAAAGTCAAGGTATTGGAAAGGCCATCAAAAACTCTGACCTCAATCTGATAGAAAATTTGTGGGCAGAACTAAAAAAGCATGCGCAAGCAAGGAGTCCTACAAACCGGACTCAGTTACACCAGTTCTGTCTGGAGGAATGGGCCAAAATTCCAGCAACTTATTGTGAGAAGCTTGTGAAAGGCTCAATACTCAATTTCAATACTAACAAATTGTATGTACATTTTTTACCTACAGGAAATATGATGAAAGGAATAAAAGCTGAAATAAATAATTCTCTCTACTTTTATTCTGACATTTCACATTCTTAAAGTAGTGATCCTAACTGACCTAAGACAGGGAATGTTTTCTACGATTAAATGTCAGGAATTGTGAAAAACTGAGTTTAAATGTATTTCGCTAAGGTGTATGTAAACTTCTGACTTCAAATATAAAGATCTACCATAGTCTACACTCCATCGATAAATCGAGAGAAATGTTGATTATAAATACACTTATAATTCATAAAGTACTAAAAAGTATCAATAAACAGATCAATACAATACAAATTTACATTTGTGTGTACAATGTACTTTTATGCTTATCAGTTTATTGCATTGTCAGCTTAGCAACATGATAACACCAAACTCTATTGTAAATCATAAAGCCAAAGTGTACTTCGGTTTGCTGCGTGCCGAAACATCTTGCACAATGTTAATTTGAACAGGTTTTTTTTTGCCAGAATGGAAATCTAATGCATTCATTTAGATTAATATTTTTTTGTTTATCAAGTTTATCCAGTAACTGTTTTATTTTTGACTTCCTGAAACTTCATGAGAAAGATGTCCCGAGCTGTTCCTGGCAGGCTCCTTAGCTTTGCAGGCTCCGATTAGGGTGGGGTTAGAGCATCTGCTGCCTGCCAGGAACAAATCCAGGAACATTTGCACAATGGGTGAACATTCAATACAGTTTTTCCCAACTTTCTGTGGCTAAAATTGGGCTTTGTATATTTTAAGAGGTACAAGCTTGACTCAACCGCACATCCTCGCACAGAGAAACTAATTGTTTGGAGCAGCGTATGCTTGTTCATTGCATGCGACACATGTCCCAGGTATAATAAACATGGGAGTGGATTTACTGTATGGAGAATGAAGACTTCTCCTGCAAGCAGTGAACCAGGTGTGGAAGAGATATGGACAAGCTACAGTCTCTATTCGCATTGCCTGAAAACGCTCACTTATTTTCATCTGTACCAGTTTCAAAAGCGAAACTGCCCGAGAGAGACCCAGCATGTAAAAATGTGTCTAATTTACTTATTAAAATAAATTACATGTGCATATGTGACTAACCAATTTCTTGAAAGTTCTTTGAGACAAAGTATAAAGTAAATATGATGATTTTATTATGTTTTCTGTAATGTGTCATGTACAATCACAGAAAATTGTGTGATTAATCAGTTAAAAGTTTTTAACCGATTGAAAGCCCTAAAATGTAGTAAATTTTTTGTCATATCATATTTACCAATTTCAGTGAGTTCTACTATGACTAAAATGGCATGTAATTTAATTAGACGAAAATAGCATTTAATATGTGCAAAATGAAAAAAAAAAAATAAATATATATATATATATATATATATATATATATAAAAACTGTCTGGGGGGGTTGATCCATTATGCTGGGGGCTCCCCGGCCTGAGGCAACACATGTAGGAGTGTTGCACGGAGGATGGCGGGGCCATGCCGGAATGACGCACGCCAGGACCCCAATCACCCTGATGAGGAGAGCGAGGTATAAAGGCAACCGGAGACGACAGTTTGAGAGAGAGAGATTCAGGCAGCTGTCCTGCATGTTTGGTTTTTATTTGGATTTTGCATTAATTAACTATTAAATTATAAGTTGCTACTTCAAAACAGATCTCGCATCCTCCTTTCCCTTTGAACCCCTTTACAGTACAATATAAACATTTAATTATTTATGCATGTAACTGTCTGGAAATCCTGAGCTCCTGAATCGAATAACATTCAAATAGTATTCTAAAGTACAATATTTGCTACTCTTTTTATATTACTGTCTTGTGAATTCTTCATGCTTTTGAGAATATTCCATGTTTCAGATAGTTTAGGATATTGCGTTACTTGTAAATTACGCATTTTGACTAGCACGTAATTTCATGTTCTTTTTAGATTTTTTCTTTTTTTAGTTTTCTTTTTCTGTTTTCTTTTATTTGACAACATGCTCTAATTAAAATTGCTTGATTATTGTCTTTATGCATCTTTTTTCGTCTCGTCATTGTTAAGTCAAGTCAACAAACATTTTTGTCAATAATTTAGTTGACGAGATTAGCACTGGTCTCGTGCACCGTGCACTTAACACAAAATTTGTGATCAGTATAGTGCACTTTGACTGTCCACGAGCAGCTTTGTTGTTCTAGGCACACGGACAGCATTTGACTTTGTGAGTGAATGCTTTGAATGCATCCATATGGGTTTGCGGTCAAAAGAGTATAATTGCTAAGTTCTCGACCGCATACAGAAAAACTAAGTATATTCTAGCCTTTATGATGCTACTATAGAACATACAATAGCTGCCTATTTAAGCAGTAGACAACAAGGCAGCTCACTAGGTGTTGGAACACAGCCAGAGAGAGCAAGAGCGAGAAAGATAGAAAGAGGGGAATAAGAGATGGAAGTGCTTTCGTAATGAGCCGCCCAACCCAGTCTCTTATGTGTGTGTGATTTACTTTGTCAGCAGACACTGTGGCACTGCGAGGTTTACTGATCCACAACATTCTTCTCTCTCTGTCTCTCTCTCTCTCTCTCTCTCTCTCTCTCTCTCTGGAATGTGGAGGCGAATGTAATCACAAAAATGTGTTTGATTAAATGGAGTGGATGCCCCTGACAGTCAAGTATGGAGGCAGACGAAGGGATGTAGCCTCCACCAGGAGGAAGGATGGTAGACTGGGGAAATCACTCATCTCTTTTGGAAAGCACCAAATACTTTTTCTGTTTGTCCCGCTGGATCACCTCAAGAACAACCTTTCCAAACAAACTTGCCCACACTTCCTTCCCTACTTGCTTGTTCTCAGCATTCTCAGTCATGCCAACGTCATCGGAGGAATTCTCGCTCACAGCGGGAAATATTGAAAATCACAGGCTGTCGCCAAAGACTCATAAAGTGGCGCGTCAAATGAGGTCAGCATTTAATTACCTTTAATTAAAAAGCCTCTCAGCATGGCAATGGAAAAGACCCTTGTGCACATCGACAGCTCCATCTGAGAGGACTGAAGCCGGACCGGGAACGGCCTTGTAGAGTTCCGTGTGGGGGCGAGGAATGTGGGATGGGTGGGAGAAGTTGATTTGGAGAGATTGCAGGAGCAGATTAATGAAACATGGCCACTGCCAACTGAGAGAGAACACACTGATTGTCAACTGAACGTGAAGTACCAAATGCTAATGGTGACGCTGACATGCCGTACATTCAGGGGGAAGGTGCGGCTGTGGCTCAGGTTGTAGAGCAGGTTGGCTAATTGGCGGTTCAATTCCTGGCCCACATGGCTCCACATGCCGAAGTGTCCTTGGGCAAGACCCCAAGTTGCTCCCAATGGCAGGCTAGTGCCTTGCATGGCAGCTCTGCCATCATTGGTGTATGAGTGTGCGTGTCAGTGTAAAGCGCTTTGGAAACGCTACGGTTAAAAAAGGCACTATATAAGTGCAAACCATTTGCGATGAAAGCTTTTCAGCCCGATGATGGAAAAGCAGGTAAAGTGTCATGTTAAATGTCATGGTAAATCGAAAAGTTGTCAGTTTAAAAATTAAGATTCAACTTTATTGCCATTGTGCAGAGTACAGGTACAGAGCCAATGAAATGCAGTTGTTTTCACATATCCCAACTAAGCTGGGGTCAGAGCGCAGGGTCAGCCATGAAACAGCGCCCCTGGAGCAGATAGGGTCAAGGGTCTTGCTCAAGGGCCCAACAGTGGTATCTTGGTGGTGGTGGGGCTTGAACCCCCAACCTTTCGGTCAGTAACCCAGAGCCTTAACTGCTGAGCCACCACTGGCCAGTGTCAGAGAAGGGTTCTTCTTGTGTGTCCATAGTGTGTCCATAATCTGTTTAAAAATAAATCAGCTTGAGAAATATCTTTGTCACTGGAGACAAACCTGGGTGTTATGGACAGGACATGAGATTCTGTTTCAACTCTGTCTTGCTGTGTTGGGACAAAAAAATATATATAAATGTGGACTGCGTGCACATTCCCTTATTTCGGACTATTTTGAAATCTATGCTCACATTCAGGGTCGACTGTGATACAAAAGGTCAGTGTGTTGACTGACTGCAGAGATGAGTTGAGATTAATCAGCGGGGCAACGCTGAGGTCATGTGGAGTTCCCACACATCAGTACTGATGTTAACATAATTGAATCCGTCTGGAGATAGTGTCCTCTAGAGCAGTGTTTCCCGACCACTGTGCCGTGGCACACTAGTGTGCCGTGAAAGATTGTCAGGTGTGCCTTGGAAAATGATAAAATTCTACAAAATAAATAAATGCATGAAAAAAACATTATAATTTCAGGGATTTGCTGTTTTGAAACCATAATCGGTCACTTTTGTGATTGTGAAGAGCAATGATTAATGTGCAAAAGTGAGTGATATTTATATGTGTTAAGGGTCATCACATGACTCGCATCAGCTCTGCAGAATAAACTGCAGTCTATGAAGTGATGTCACACCAAAGTGTTTTTCACACACATGTTTTTGCTTCACCGATAATGTCTTTGAGAGTACTAAGCATTGAATGTCTCATCATTTCTTTTAATTAAATATTACCTTATCGTTTATGAATATTAGAGACCCTAGTTAATGAACTAATTTAAATTCACCAAGAAAACGCTTCGACCTAAACATAAACAAGTCATTTTATTACTTTTTGCTATCAAAGCAACTGCAAGCTTTTGTTCTCTCTTCCAAATACATGTTTTCAATGTTTATTGTGCACACCTCCCAGTTTTTACTTGGCAAACTCGTAAAATCGCCCCTCTGTGATGTTTTCTGCAACTCTTGTCATGTGGAGTGCGATGTGGCGCTTGACGCTGGCGTTGAATGGAGCAGTGACGCCTCGACTCAACTCAAGTGAAATGCGCTTTACAATGACGAAAGAACATTATTGAAAATTTTTGTCTATTATTGTGGTCTTTTCTGATAAAAACCATGCTCAGCAGTTTAAATACTGTACGAAAATTATACCGTAGATCTGCTTTGTGAAGTCAGTAGATTTGTAGCCATGCAAGTTTTAATAAAGGAGAAGGTAAGGATGTTATTGAAACTCACTATTATTGTTGTCTTTTTGGATGAAAATAATACTCAGACTGAAGGAAGACTATTGACCTGCTTTGTTCTTTTAATGCATAAACACTATAAAGTCTCTTGGTAGATTTCGGTCATGAATGACTCAAAATGATTCACTGACTCGCTCACAGCACATACCACGCTCATTTGTCGCCACCTAGTGACAATTTCAGAACGGGTCATGAACTAATCAGTTAATAAAATTGAATACATTTGTGAAACAGAAGCAAGCCTCACAAAAATACTCTTTATTTTGCAGCTAATTCTGCACAATTGTAAAATTGAATAAACATGAATCACTAAAATAGCTTGAATTGGTGCTTTTAGCTTAGTCTTTAAAAACAATATCCCCAAAAGAAATGTTCATGGACCAGTGATTATCGTAACTTTTTCACCCCTTGTGAGTTTGCATCCTGTAATGTGTTGTGGCATTGCAAGAACAAATCTACAAGAAGAAGCAAATTTGTGGTTTTTCATTACCCATTTAGCGCTCTTGCCACCTGTGACCTCACACAGCGTAACCTACCTATGTTGTTTTTTTTCTTAGCCGAATTTCAAACATTACAAGTAAACACGCTACTAAGACGGACAGAAAACACGGAAACATGGTTCTTGAAAAAGAAACACATTGACGATGATTAGCCTATGTGGGATAGTGGTGTGCCGTAGAATTTGGTAGTCATAAAAAGTGTGCCGTGGCAGAAACAATCTTGGGAACACTGCTCTAGAGTCTATGGGACTGCAGGACCACGGACAGTACCAATGAAAACGCTAGAGCCAAGCTGCATACACAAAAGGATAATTCTCTATGCAATCAAACTAATGATTTTCACCAGACGGGTGATAAAAAGGGTAAAAACCCACTATAAACTGATCATATCTTGGGACAAGAATATCGTACAGATATGGAACTGGGCTCTTATGGCTTGGGCCTGTAAGAAAAAACCCAAGCAACCACCTAGTAATGCCCAAGAAACCACTCAGAACACCTTAGTAACTACATAACAACGTCCTGGCAGCAACCCTAGTTGCAGATTATTACTGAATTATCAAAGTGACTTTCCTGGATTCTCCCAAAGACAAATAAATACAAATATCTGCGCTAATCTCACACTTTATAGCAATGTGATTAATTTAACTGCTGGTCGATATCTGACATCAATATCCCAGTTTGAGGGTTGAACTTTTCTGACAGGACAGCAATTATTGAAAATTCTACAGCATCTATAAATGTTGCTGCATATTTTCCTCTGACCTTGAATCATATGCCCGAGTCCTAATATATTCATTACTGCTCAGTCTAGCATGACATTATTTTCACACTTAAGCAGTTTTACTCCTAATGTTTGCCAGGATAATTTGTGAATGGCATATTATGAGATGTATGTGTCTTTCTGCATCTAAAGAGAGCCCTGTGTTAGCCAGACATTAATGTTTGTATATTTTATCACGTTCAAACAAAAAGTCAGACCACAAAGCTTGATTACACCACCCGTTCTGTCAAAGGTGTCAGCTGCCAAGATTATTAATTAAATCTCGCTTAAGCCTTGAATTGAGGGTCAGTCTAGAAACTTCATTAAGAGTTCTGAATATAAATTTTTCAATTTAAAACATCATTCAACATCCCTTTTCGCTCTTTCAACACGCACAAGCGTATACTGCATAATTAATCAATTAACTCTATAGATTTAAATTAATTAATGCAATGATGAAGAATTAATTGAAGTCAAAACTCTGCATCAAGTCTTGTTGGAAATTCGGCACAGTTAACGCTGAAGTTGTTGAACAAGGCCAGAAACACCTACTTGTTAATGCAAACCACCCACACTTTGACATTCTAGGTTCGAAATCATGACAGTGTCTATGCGTCGGAGCTGCTGAGACAACTTTTTGTGGTTTGCAAAGGCTTATTTAATCGCACATCAATCTTACTTTAATTTCTTCATCGTATTCTGAGTGATATGGTCTTATTTAAGTACAGAATTACATACTCAGGGGAAATAATCCTTTAAGCTTATTTTGAAAAGAACAAAATTTACCTGATATTTCAAGCTCAATATCTCCAAGCAACTTTTGGTACTGTTTATTATTAGATGCTAGTTACTTTGGTATTACATTCATTGCTATGTGACTTATATATTCAATAAATTGATAGATACTGTACTGGCCCTGGTAGGCAAGCACTTTAAACCTAATGCATTAATTTCACCCTACCCTTAACCCATATTAAGTGCACGTAGTTACCTAACATTGCTTTCTTGGATGAGTTTACCTTCCTCTATGGTGTGATTGGAAGCACCTTGCATCAGCAGGGTGGGAGACCCAGGTTCAGATCCCATGCTGAAACAAGAAGTAATCTTCTTCTTCTTCTTCTTCTTTCGGCTGCTCCCGTTATGGGTCACCACAGCAGACTATCTGTAATCCACATATTTGACTTGGCACAGGTTTTACACTGGATGCCCTTCTGGATGTAACCCCCAGCTGGGGGACTCTCACTCATACCTATGGGGCAATTCAAAGTCTCCAATTCACTTAACCTGCATGTTTTTGGATTTATGGGGGAAACCAGAGCACCTGGAGGAAACCCATATGAACATGGGGAGAACATGCAAACTCCACTTAGAAAGGCACATTTTAGCCGGGCCTCGAACGCGGGACCTTCTTGCTGTGAGGCGACAGTGCTAAACACTGAGCCACCATGCCGCCGTGAAATTAGGAAGTAATCAGGGTTGGGTGGTACTCTTTATAAAATATGCATTTCCTCTACACTGTATTACAGTCTGTACAACTGAAAACAACTAGATTTTGGCGCCTTTCTGTGGACATTTCACCTGGAAAATGGAGCTTACATGTGCCCCATATACCCAACAATATTTAAAAGTTTGGCCACTGGGGGCAGTGTTTCGAATTTCGGTAACCACTGAGCGATTTTAGCTAAAGAAAAGTCAACCTACTGTTTCCGATTTCCCTGTGAGGTCAGTCTGTTTAAAATACTGTCTGAACCGGACCTTTGACCTCTCCAGAGGTTAAGTTTATTGCTTAGATGTTGCACTTTTATAGCTCACCATAACTGAGTTTTCAGTTATGTTTAATTAAAAGCTTGGTTTAAGATGTTTCTTCTAAAATACCTTAGATGGAATTAAAAACACAAAAGACAACTGACATTCATATATATGGATAGCATAGCTATTATAATTTGCTAAAGGAGTATTCTGGGTTCAACACAAGTTAAGCTCAACTGACAACATTTGTGTCATAATACAAAAATGTAAATAAAATTATAATAAAAAAAAAAAAGTTACAGTGAGGTGTTTACAATGCAAGTCAATGGGGCCAATTTTTAAAAGCAGAAATATGAAGCTTGTAATTTAAAAAAAGCCCTTCCGTTAAAACTTGTGTATGAACAAATGCACAAAAATCAAGTTAACGTTCATATTGTTTACATCTTGTGGCTATAGGTCTGAAACAGTGAGTATTTGAATGTTTTTGGATTGGCCCCATTCACTTCCATTGTAGTGTGAAGTTTATGGCAGAATGTGTTAATGTGTTTATGATGATTTGTTTTGGCTTATTCTTGTGCTCCGAGCAGACAGAATCAGGTCATTTGGCAGTCAAATCACATGATAAACTATGACCAACCACTGTTCGAACCCACAACTTCAAAGCCACCACAAGCTTCTCTGTGTGTCAGTTTCGTGTGATGTATGTTTTATAGAGGCTGGAATCTCTGGCAATAATTCCACGTTCCGGTCAATTGTGTCTGTCTGGACTGCACAGCCGCATGGCGGTATCACTGCTTCCTTCACATCATATCTGCTCTTTGCTGTGTTTTCTCTTTTCCATTTCCGTCAGATTTCTTCCTCTGTTCTATCTTTATACTTCAGTGGATCCTACGTGGCGTCTCTCATCCATCTTCCCTCACTCCTTACCTTTCTGCTCCTGTCTGTTTCTCGCTCTCTCTATTTCATATTGACATGTTGCCACTTCCCAGACCCTGCTCAGTTCATCTCGCACAAATACCTCTTGGACAGACTGCTCAGGCCCACCGGCCTCCAAATGTTGATAACATAAACACACCTCAATCCAGAGAGCTTATATCTGTGAATGTAATATAAACGGACTCCTCTTGCAAACTGCAAGTGGACCATGGAAAAGTTGGTTCTTTTGAATCTACTGCACAAAATATACAAAGTGAACAATGTAGTCTGATTCTTGAACAAATTACTCTTATGAGCCATTTCTTTTGATTCTACAGCGTGAAACATACAGTACAAGCAATGTAGTCTGATTCTTTTGATTCTACATGTGCAACCACTGTAGTACGATTGCTTAAGAAATGACTCCTATGAGCCGGTTCTTTTGAATCTACTGCGCAAAACATACAGTCTGACAAGTGCAGTCCGATTCACTAATTCGTTTTTTTTGTGTGTGTGTGTGGATTTTTTCCCCTTTGTCTCCCAATTTTGAATGCCAATTCCCAATGTGCTTTCAAGTTCTCGTGGTCACGTAGTGATTCGCCTCAATCTGGGTGGCGGAGGACGAATCCCAGTTGCCTCCGCATCTGAGACCGTCAACCTGCGCATTTTTATCATGTGGCTTGCTGAGCGCCGGAGACATCTTCACGCCATCCACCGCAGCATCCACGCCCAACTCACCATGCGCCCAACCGAGAACGCACCACATTATAGTGACCACAAGGAGGTTACTCCATGAGACTCTACCCTCCCTAGCAACCGGTTATTAGGAGACCTGGCTGGAGTCACTCAAAACGCCATGGGAAACGACCTATTAAACCCCAGGGGTGGTAGCAAGCTTCTTTTACCACGGAGCTATGCAGGCCCCCCTTATGAGTCAGTTCTTTTGATTCTACAGCGCGAATACAGAGAGTGCGACCAGTATAGTCCGATTCTCTAACAAAAGACATACAGTCTTGTTCAGTTTTCGAATAAATGACTCCCAAATCAAAGAGTGCTTCCTCCCAAATTAATGACTCTTATCATCCAGTTCTTTTTAGTTAATGAAAAATGTACTGCACCTTAAGTCATTCATTTCGACATGTCCGACAAGAAATGAACAAAGAATTGTTACTGTGTTGTGTACAGTACTTAAGGCTTGTGAGGCTTAAATCTGAGCAATTACTGGATGGTTGTTTTTATGACAATATGTGGAATATACACATTATGACTTTGTGGCAGGGCGGAGGGCGGGGCCGGGTCGTGATCATACACACCCGGCCCCTTATCAGGCTAATCAAGTCTCCGAGAGAGATAAAGGTCGACTGCGGAGGATTGTGCGGGAGAGAGAGATAGTTTACGGATATGTCCGTCATGTGTGTTTGTGTCTTCTGTTTTAAGTTTTATATAAAACTATTATTTATATTATCAAGCCGGTTCTCGCCTCCTCCTTTCCTTTGACTATGTTACACTCCTTTATCCCTCTCGGAGGCTTGATTAGCCTGATAAGGGACCGGGAGTGTATGATCACGACACGGCCCCGCCCTCCGCCCTGCCACAGACTTGTAATTATTTATATTTAATTAAAAATTAAAAATGGAAATGGAAACATTTCCATTTTTTTTAAATGGAAATGTTTGTGTAAAAACTCCTTTTGCATGAAACTGTACTGTTAAAATATGAAATCATCTCATAATTTGGTAAAAGACTGCTGATGGCTATAAACAACAAGATGAGTAGTAAAGAATCGTTAATGGAACCATAATGTGTATATTCCTCATATTGTCATAAAAACAACAAACCAAATCAAAATTGTTATTGAATTCCTTATAATTACCAACCCTACATACAAACACAAAATCAAACACCTACTATACAGTACACATTTACTTAGCTACTATAAACTAACCCAATAATAGAAAACAATTAGCATTTTTAGAATTGTTTATGTCTTCAAATGAAACAAAAACCAAATGAAATAAAATAAAACAAAACAAAAAACAACACACACACACAAAAAACACACACAATAATCAAACTAAACAAAACAGATCAAAAACACAAAGCAAAACACAAAAAACAAAACACAAACAAAAAACACACACAATAATCAAACAAAACAAAACAGATCAAAAACACAAAGCAAAACACAAAAAACAAAACACACAAACAAAAAACACACACAATAATCAAACTAAACAAAACAGATCAAAAACACAAAGCAAAACACAAAAAACAAAACACACAAACAAAAAACACACACAATAATCAAACTAAACAAAACAGATCAAAAACACAAAGCAAAACACAAAAAACAAAACACACAAACAAAAAACACACACAAAAATCAAACAAAACAAAACAGATAAAAAACACAAAGTAAAACAAAAAACAAAACACACAAACAAAAAACACACACAAAAATCAAACAAAACAAAACAGATCAAAAACACAAAACAAAAAAACTAAACAAAAAACAAAACAAAGCAAAACCTTTTGCTTTATTTACTAATGATTTTTTTCCAATTGCGGACATCACTAAAAGACCCCAATGGGTGGTTTTGTCAGAATAATCTAACTTCTGGGGAACATCTTGCCCTCAAACTTTTCATACACTGAATACACACAATATCACACATACAGTGGAAGGACATACACTCTCACAAACACGCATGCAAAAAGCACACACACAAAAGCATATAAACACACTCAGAAGCACTCACACAACTTCTTTTTCCTGTTGCACTAATAAGAGTCCAGTGTGCTGCCAGAGCGCATTAGTCCAGAGCAGAGAGTCTGTCTGCCGCTATAGCGCACCAAAACATGCAGCACTGGCGGGAAAAGCCACAGGAGCTGACGAACTGTCTGCCCAATGCACATCACTCAATTCATTATGGCAGACATGCAATACACACACACAAGCACCACCCCTTATCCACAATTGCCACTTCCTACATCTCTAAAACGGTCTCTCTTTCTCTCTCTCTCTATTTGGAAATAATAAATGCAATGCTTATTGAATTTACTGCCCTCAGTAGGCTGTTACCAAGTATGCGATTGCTGTACGTTTTGTACTGTAGATTAAAAAAACAGTGTCTCATCTGAGTAATTTGTTCGGGAATCGGACTACACCGGCCATACTGTATTTTTCATTCTTTAAATTCAAAAGAAACAGCTCATGAGAGTCATTTGTCAGGGCATCAGAGAGCGCAGGTCATGATGTATGTTTTTTGTATTTTAGTATGGTGTTCCAGTCCACATCAGTGGAACGATGCATTAATGGTACCAAAAGTTTTTTATGGAAACAGTTCTAAGTAAGGCATCAGTAGACATAAAGCCAAACATGATTTGCCTGAATTATGGGCATTCTTAATTTGTGAGAACATGAACAGAACATGTTTTACTATATGAAAGGTGAGCACATTTTAAAACATTTGCCCCACACAATGTTAGCCCGACCTGAACAGAGACACACATTTACAGTTTGCTCTGTTAAAAGCAGTTGTTCATTTCCTAGAGGAATAGAGCACTATGTTGGATGAAACCTTGAACCTCTCTGCTGTTATTATGGTGTTTTAATAAAAGGCATGTCGTCTCAGGATTATGGAAAGGCACTCAAACAAGAGGTGTGTAATCTCACTGACAGATGTCTTCTTTATCAAGTGGATTTGTAACGGACATAAAATATACCACAACAAACAATTTCAAAATTGTTTCATTATACAGCATGTCAAAACAGATCGTATTATTGTCCATATGGCAATTGAAGATAAACCCTGTCAATCATTGGTAGTAATTAGTGGTGTTTGCTAAAGCAAGCATAAATATTATTACTGGTCATACTTGACTACCTCAAAGTATTGAACTTTGACTGTAATTTATTCTGTACCATTTGAGCTATATAGGATCTCTTCAATAAATTGGCTTATTGAGGAGAGTGTGCTACTACTTTTCTGAGTGATCACACTTACTATTTATGATTGGCGGACAATAAAGCAGGATAAAAAATCCAATTGACATTGGAAGAGGGATTTATAGGGATGAAAATATCATAGAGACTTGAGGGTGGGCTCATTTGACTTGTGTCAGAAAACAATCACCTAGCAACCACCAAAAAAAAAAAAACCTTGCATTCGCCTAACAATGCCCTAGCAACCACCCAGAAGCATCCGCCCTAGATGCTGCCATCTTTGCTGATGGAAGCTACAACGTAAAGAACTCCAATATAAACTCCATATTAGAATCCTATCTACAGTAAATGCTATG
The DNA here is from genome assembly GCF_025860055.1 of Xyrauchen texanus. Taxonomy (NCBI): domain Eukaryota; kingdom Metazoa; phylum Chordata; class Actinopteri; order Cypriniformes; family Catostomidae; genus Xyrauchen; species Xyrauchen texanus. Next base: position 5,631,159 of record NC_068314.1, read on the forward strand.
TTATAAATTCTATAATAAATCTCTATATCAGAACGGCCATCTTAACTGTATATTAGAAGCCTAATCTAAACTCTATAACAGAACTCCTATCTAAACTTTAAAATTGAACCAGCTTGGTCTCATGAAATTTACGTGACCATAGCAATGTTTTTGCAAAAGTGCAATGACGTGTTTCATTACACTTTTGGCTGAAGTTTTCAAGTGAAATCTCCAGCAGGGGGTGCCAAAACTGAGCAAAATTATGTTGTAATCAGACAAGGTTTTTAAGGTGAATTTTAGATGGAGGTTTTAAGAATTAAAACGTACCTCCTTCACCTAAAACTTACTCTAAACCTAACAAATTGTGTCAGAAAAGATTAATGAGAATTTAACAAAACAGACATCCTTAACCAACAACTAACCCTAACCAATAGTGTATTAAAATGCAAATTGAAAATAATAAAAAAGAAAACACATCAATTGAACGAACCATGTCATTTTGTGTCAATTCTATGCCACTTTTACTTTAGTGCATCTTTGGCTGGACTCAAAGCCCAACGTTATATCAGGTGAGCTACCAAGCAAGTTAATGGCATTGGAATAAGTGTGTATATGTAGGTGGGTCTGTAATACAAGTGTTAAAATGCATGGCTTTTCAAATAATGAGTTAAAGTAAAAGTGTTTTGATATCACAAAATAGCGGATGGTGAGTAATAGAGTGAAAAATATGTTTTTATCTAATCAAAATAGGCAATTGTACTCGTGATTTGTGTGACATTTATTAAACCACACAGATGTTGTAGTGCATCTAGTGTTCATTTCACCAGGAAACTGCAGCAAAACGTAGAAAGCAGAACGTACAAGTCAGTTTGCAAAAATGTTTTTTATTTTGTATGTCCTCATATGGGAACAATGGGACTGAGTTGTGAAATAAAATGTTAATAATAACAAGCTACAGAAAGTCTTTTTCTTTCATAAAATAGTTTTTATTGGTCAGATTTTAGGAGTGAATGCAATTGGCTGCATAGGTAACCTCTAAGATGCACCCTTGCTCCCTATTTAGTGAATGACTTAACCTCCAGTGTGCTGTCTGTCTGCACTGGTCTCAGAACAGTTCAAAATGCACCTTATGTTCATCCTAACTCCATATAAAGCATCTAATAGCAAAATGTTATAGCTTTTTGATCAACCAATCGATCCTCAATGTGATAATGCACAGTAAATATAGGATTGCCAAGGAAAAATTAGTCCTGTAGTCCTTGTCTGTGGTTATTGTGCTTAACAGAGTGACATTTCGGGACAAGTTGCTCACATTTTCAAGACAGCATATTGGATGAAACTAGAGACCTGTTTCTTACCAGATGTAGTTTTGTTGGTGTTTCTCCCAAAGACAAACTCCGCTGTGATCAGAGCCATGTTGTTTTGTCACAGGACTACATGCATCAAAAGTTAAACCTTTTAATAACAGCCCAGTGTCCTGAACTAAGATCACTCAGTTTAAATGATTTTAAATGATGCTATGCATAGCGTAAATCGAAGACAAAACACACAGTCCACACATGAGCATGTGGGGTGGCATGAGGATAAAACTATAAACTCTATAATAAAACTCCTATCTAAACTTTATAATAAAATACTCATCTAAACTCTACATATGACATCCCATCTAAACTCTATATTTGAATTCCAATCTAAACTCTGTATTAGAATGCACATTTAAACTCTATATTAGAATCCCCATCTAAACTCTATAATATAACTCCTCTTTAAACTACATTAGAACTTATAACTAAACTATATAGTATAGAATGCCCATTTGAAATGTAGAGTATATTAGAAGACTTATCTTTACTCTTTTAATAGAACTCCCATCTAATCTAACATTAGAACACCCATCTAAACTCTGCATTATCACTTTAATCTAAACTCTTGAATAAAACTCCTATTTAAACTCTATATCAAATGTCCAATATATACAATATATTAGAATTACCAATTAAAATCTTCTTACCAAAACTGTAAATTAGAAGTCCCATCTAAACTCTGTAAAATAACTTCTATATAGACTCTGTAGTAGAAGTCTCATCTAAACTCTATAATAGAACTTCTATATATGCTCTGGATTAGAAATCCCATCTAAACTCTATAATATAACTTCTATATAGACTCTGTATTAGAAGTATCAACTAAACTCTATAATAGAATTCTATATAGACTCTGGATTAGAAGTCTCATCTAAACACTATAATAGAATTCTATATAGACTCTGGATTAGAAATCTAATTTAACTCTATAATATAATTCTATATAGACTCTGGATTAGAAGTCTCATCTAAACACTATAATAGAATTCTATATAGACTCTGGATTAGAAATCTAATTTAACTCTATAATATAATTCTATATAGACTCTGGATTAGAAATCTCATTTAACTCTATAATATAATTCTATATAGACTCTGGATTAGAAGTCTCATCTAAACTCTATAATAGAATTATATATAGACTCTGGATTAGAAGTCTCATTTAACTCTATAATAGAATTCTATATATACTCTGGATTAGAAATCTCATCTAAAATATGATAGAACTTCAATATAGACACTAGATTAAAAGTCTCATCTAAATAGAATTTATAATTCCAAAATTGATTAAATTAATTATTTTCCTCAAAATTCTTGAAACAATACCCCATAATGACAACGTGAAAGAAGCTTGTTTGAAATCTTTGCAAATGTATTAAAAATAAAAAACGGAAAAAATCACATGTACATAAGTATTCACAGCCTTTGCTCAATACTTTGTTGAAGCACCTTTGACCTCAAGTATTTTTGTGTATGATGCTACAAGCTTGGCACACCTATTTTTGGGCAGTTTCTCCCATTCTCCTTTGCAGGACCTCTCAAGCTCCATCAGGTTGGATGGGGAGCGTCAGTGCACAGCCATTTTCAGATCTCTCCAGAGATGTTCAATCGAGTTCAAGTCTGGGCTCTGGCTGGGCCACTCAAGGACATTCAGAGTTGTCCCATAGCCACTCCTTTGTTATCTTGGCTGTGTGCTTAGGGTCAATGTCCTGTTGGCAGATGAGCCAGAGCGCTCTGGAGCAGGTTTTTATCAAGGATGTCTCTGTACAATGCTGAATTCATCTTTCCCTCGATCCTGACTAGTCTCCCAGTTCCTGTCGCTGAAAAACATCCCCACAGCATGATGCTGCCACCACCATGCTTCACTGTAGGGATGGTATTGGCCAGGTTTCCTCTAGACATGACGCTTGCCATTCAGGCCAAAGAGACCAATCTTTGTTTCATCAGACCAGAGAATTTTGTTTCTGAGAGTACTTCAGGTGCCTTTTGGCAAACTCCAGGTGGGCTGTCATGTGCCTTTTACTGAGGAGTGGCTTCCGTCTGGCCACTGTACCATACAGGCCTGATTAGTTGAGTGCTGCAGAGATTGTTGGAAGTTTCTCCTCTCTCCACTGAGAAATGCTGGAGCTCTGTCAGAGTGACCATCGGGTTCTTGGTCACCTCCCTGACTAAGGCCCTTCTCCCCTGATAGCTCAATTTGGCCGGGGGGCCAGCTCTAGGAAGAGTCCCGGTGGTTCCAAACTTCTTCCATTTATGGATGATGGAGGCCACTGTGCTCATTGGGACCTTCAATGCTGCAGAAAATTTCCTGTACCCTTCCCCAGATCTGTGCCTCGATACAATCCTGTCTCGGAGGTCTACAGACAATTCCTTGGACTTCATGGCTCGGTTTGTGCTCTGGCATGCACCATTAACTGTGGGACCTTATATAGACAGGTGTGTGTCTTTCCAAATCATGTCCAATCAACTGAATTTACCACAGGTGGACTCCAATCAAGTTGTAGAAACATCTCAAGGATTATCAGAGAGGATGCACCTGAGCTCAATTTTGAGTGTCATGGCAAAGGCTGTGAATACAATGTAATATGTACATGTGATTTTTTGTATTTTATTTTATTTTTTATAAATTTGCAAAGATTTCAAACAACTTTCACGTTGTCATTATGGGGTATTGTATGCAGAATTTTGAGGAAAATAATGAATATAATCCATTTTGGAATAAGGCTGTAACATAACAAAAAGTGGAATAAGTGAAGCGCTGGTATATAGACTGTATTAGAAGTCTCAACTAAACTATATAATATAATTCTATATAGACTCTGGATTAGAAGTCTCATCTAAACTCTATAATAGAACTTCAATATAGACTCTGTATTAGAAATCTCATCTAAACTCTAATAGAACTTCAATATAGACTCTGTATTAGAAATCTCATCTAAACTCTATAATATAATTCTATATAGACTCTGTATTAGAAGTCTCATCTAAACTCTGTCATCAATGGAGAAACATGCATTTTGCAAGCAGTGTAGTTATATCATCTAACATCAGGAGTAAACTGCTGAAGCTAAAAGGCCAAACCTTGACCTTGTGGGCTCTACTCTTTGTTTAAAAAGAATGCCACGCTGCAGCTTCTATTTGACAAAAAACAAACAAGAAGATGAAGTGAAAAGAAATCTTTAGAATATCATAATAGTTAAGTAAAGTGTGTTTGTGTTGTACTGCATATAGAATAAATTCTGTTTCTCTCTGGAGTTGCCGGCAGGTGTGAACATCACAGAGAGAGAAGAGATCAATCTCACAGTGTATGCCTGTATATCTCCTTGCTCTAAGACAGATCTAAACACATGCTGACTCACAACAGGAGTGCGTGCAATTCTCTGAGAGCCATTACCTCTCTCTCTTTGTATGTGTCTGCTTGTGTATCCCTCTGTCAATTCAAATTAATGTTATGGATCAATTAACTTGACTTTCATGTTTGTCAACCCCAATTATAAACGGATATGGATGATTAATGCTTTAATTTGTCGATAACATATCTTTAAGAACATCCGGAGAGAATTTATGGGCGAAGATCCACTCTTCACAAACGGTTTCTATTCTAAACACACGTTTCTTTAAAAGTCACAGCAGTGCGGACAGGTCTTCTCGGTTCACTGGCCTACAAAGTCCACAACATGAGCGTGAAACATGAACTCCAGGAGACAACCGTACTCCTCCTCACTCTGCCTGGCTTCCTTTTTTCTATTTATTATCAATTTTCTCCTTGTTCGGTTTGGTTTCAAAGAGCCCTGAGCGCATTTTCACATGAAGGAGCGTGTGGTGTTTAATTACGACCTGAGATGAACTTCCCGTGCTGAAGAGAGGAGAGACATATTACACAAAGCAGATCAGCCAATTTAAACGTTAACGTACTGTAATAGACATGCATTGGTATTCCTCTGCCATCATTGTTTGGATGGGAGAGGGCCTTTATGTTCTGTTCATGGCAAGAGAGAGCTTTCCTTGTTGTAACATTTATGGTGATTTTGATTTGATAAGTGATTTGATGTATGTTATTGAAAGAAATCAATAATCTTGACAGTAACCTTGACAAAAGTTTTGAAGATTTCTGCCTTTCCATCCATAATCACAATAGGAGCTGTACTAGATGCAAGAAAGTAGCAGCTTAGAAAAGACATTCCTGACTGTACGAATAAGTCATATTAACCAGGGAGGTGCTTCCTGATTGGTCGGTGAAACTATGACCCTACTCTGACCGTACTACAGTTTTGGAAAACCATGGCCTGGAGGAATAAGACGGCCACCAAGTAAACCAACATTTAAATTAATATTTGCCTTTTGATTCACAGGCAATGTATACAGCGCAAGTCAACTGCATCATCCACAATGCAGAGTGGGCGGTCGCTGCAGAGCTCTTTTGCTGTGCTTTGTTAGCTGCGATTCTCTGATTGGTGGATCTTTCACTTCAGGGTCCAAGGGTTGTGTCGTTTTTCACCAGAAATTCGGCAATTAAACAGTTGAAGAAATGTGGACTGATGGCTTGAACTGAAGCATATACCATCAACAACCTCAGAGATCATGATAGGTCTGTTTTTAAAAGTGTATCCGGTTTTGTTAAAGGTGCACGCACTAATTTTTTCCCCATTAAAAAAGATTTACTCGTAAAGAAATGAATTGTAATTTTGAAATATATGTATAAAATCATGAGCACTCACATGAGTTGAGGACTCTTGTCACATCAGAAACCTTATAAAAGCTGTTTAATTCTACATGGGGCAGGGTGCCGTTATGGGGGCTGCCATTTTAGAATCACATGACCAGCTGAATACTACTCCCTTAATCTCAGTAACCATCTTGTTATTGGACACTTTCACTCTTGGATTAAATTATATTACACTATTACCCCGGTGTAAATAGCATCTGCCACACAGGCAAGCTAATTGAACCCCAATAGTCTGGTGGAACCACAGAAATGTACAACAAATAAACCAATATATGTCACTGCATTGGCATGGGGTTTAAAGACGCTGTGTGACTGTGCACTGTTGTACTAGCGACCGCATTTTGTCCCACACATTTTTCCATCCGATTTCCTGTTTCCGCTCTTAATATTTTAATTAAATTAACTCTAAATAAACACAATAAACACACTGCATTTATGCCCATATACCGTATTTTAGTATTTAAATATTGGTGCAAATAGTATTTGACACTAATTGCACCAGGGTGCAATTTGTATCTACCATTATTTGCACCAGGGCTGGAGTGAAAATAATAGCAGCCATTATTTGCATTGATGTTTAAATAGCATATACCATTATATACGCAAGGGTGCAAATAGCATCTACCTTCAATTAATCATGGTTCTTTGTGTATAGTGAATTTTTACAATAACATCTGTAACTGAAAACTGTAGATTTTTAATGATGCTGCATCCACACCACTAGGTGTCACTGCAAGTCCAAGATGACACAAACAAAATGTTACTGAGTGCACCTTTACCATACATTTTGTTATGGAAAAAATTTCTATGATTTTTACTTCCAGAAACTAACTGTTGCACTCGAGGAAGTTGTCAAAGCCCTGCTGCAAAAACAGAATTGTGGGATAAATGCCGCTTCATGCCATTTTGTTGACCAATATGGCATCTTTAGCTGCAACTGTGCACGCACACACATATGCAGCAGTGACTGTGCCGAGATTTGCCAGGAATACAAAGGTTAATATGCACATGTACCCAAACAGAGAAGCACATGCTGGAACAGATTTGAGAATAAAAATAAACAAAGGCAAAATGCCTGCATGATAAACTCGTCTAATGCACAGAAGCGCCGCATTATGCGTCTAAAATTAACAGCACTGAAGGAAAACCACCACAAATTTGCAAATACCAACAAAAAAAGTACATTTATATCAAAAGCTGTCCTTTGAAAAACAAATGCATTGCCCTGAGATGTGCTATAATGAACAAACCTTCAAAATTACCACCACAACAGAGTAACTACTTAGATGCAAGGACTATTTTAAATTCAAATGATTGCAATGACACAATCATAACAATGCTTTTGTTGCTTAAGCTGTATTACGAGTCTACTGAATGTATGTGCGTGTAGGCAGCTGTGTCAGCTGCATAACTTCATTCGTCGCTTGCAGTGTGAGCTTACACTGGTTGTGACCCCGGAAGACAGCCTGGAGTCACACCGGCTTCATTAAGAGCAGGGAAGCACTCTCTGTACTAAACAGGCTTGGCAAATTGCAGACTAAAATCAGTGCCATTATGCAAAGGCAGGCTGGGGGCGGTGAGAGGCTGTGCATGTGTGTAGGCGTTTCTATGTGTTTGTGACTCTGTGTGCGTGACAATCAGTGGGAACACTTGTGTTTACATGTTTGTGTGTTTGTAGGGGACAGTTGCCCGGCAGTATCTTTCCTGCTGCTCTGAGCACTCGCGCTGTCACACACAGTGATCATATCATTAACGCTTCATTGTAAAGCTTATTTGGATGCACTTTTCTCATGTGACCCATATAATGCAGTCATCTGCCTGCCTCTCTCTCTCTCTTTCTCTCTCTCTCTCTCTCTCTCAAAAAAAAAAAAACAAGGAATATAGGTTAAGTATATATTTAACATGAAAATAACTTATTAAACACTAATAATTATTTTTAAAATTGATGTTAGTGAATTTAACTGCACTGATGTATCGGCCACCGAAAGTTATCGGACAATTATTGACCAACCTAAAACCACTGGCATATCGATCCTTAAAACACAGATATGAAAAACCGATGGTTTATTTATAATTAATTATATTTATTGTATTTATAAAGTTAATAATATTTATTTTAATAATATGCTGTATTTATCTTTTAGTGATCTGATCACAAAAAGGTACGTGGAAAATCGGTATCAGTATCGGTGTTGGCCTATAGGTTTTTCTTATAATCGGTATAGATTTTCAATCTTTCAATCCACGTTCTATGGAAATACTTTTTTAGAACAATAAAATTGCTTTTGTACATCTTTCCATTTTTTTTAAGCATAATTCCTGAGCAAAACTGTGACACGATGACAAATTAAGGTGAGTTAAATGGACAATATCGGTATTGGCCGATAGTTTTTTTGTTATAATTGGTCTTGATAAAAATAACTGCATTTCGATACATCCCTAATCCTCACCTTAGCAGGCACCACTCAATATCATCTACACAAATTTAGGTGAGTAGGTGTTACAATATCGGCATTGGTATCGGTATTGTCCAATGGTTTTTTGTTATAATTGGTGCAAAGAAAAATTTGCATATCGCCGCACATCTAATGCTCACATTAGCAGGCACAATTAAATTCCATCCAATGTCTGAGGACAAAATAAGGAGAGCAAGAGCCTTAATATCGGTATCAGCCTATTCATTTGTTAAAATCGGTATCGGCCAAATATTTTCATTCGATACATCCCTAAAGCTAACCTTAGCAGGCGTCACTAAATATCATCCAATCATTATTATATTTTTTTTATCTGCAGAAATATTTATAAATAAACATTAATTATTAAATATTAAATATAACATTATTACATTAAGTGTGGTTGCTGGGCAGAGTTGACCTGAAAATAAGTGTACGTTCGATTATCTAAGCCTCGTTTTATATACATACAGTATACTGTAAAGTATATGACTGTTTGAGTCTTCATAATAAAATTAAAAAAACATTACTCCAACGGTAAAAAAAAGTCTAATGAGGAGTCACCGGATATCACGCCAATGGATATCAGAGCTGAATTACTAAATAGCATTAGACAAGAAAAAGAGGTTGTTTCTAAAACAAGTAGGCTCTGAAATGAGTGGAATTTGTTGTGTGCAACAAAGCAGATCTGATTTCCCTCTCACGCTCACTGTACTGACAAATGTGTGCTTGTGTTTATACAAACATTTTGTGAATGGCAGGTCCAGATGCCAGCCAGGTAACCTCTGTTCACCGAGTCATGTAAACAGCTCTTAGGCCCCAAACCCTGGGGTCATTTGTCTGCCACACTTATTTTATTTTCCCTTTTCTCTTTTGCCCTTTCCACAGTTTTCTGTTTATGAACAAATCCAACCTTATCTTTCTGGACCGCCCCAGATAAGCATGCAATATTACTCTCTTTGATACTGTCGGATTTAACAGCATTCAGCTTTACTCATGAACTCCTTGTGTTATTATTAAATTGAATGACATGCCCTGTACAGTGAATTACTTCACTGTAAATATTTGTACTGGACACGTTGTGAGCAAAGACAGCATTAAGCTAAGAGACCTAGCCACATCTTGCATTACGAATAGTCATTAATATTCCATTATCTGTCTGTACAGACGTGGCAAGCTGGACAGCTTTCCAGTTTATTTTCTGTTCTCAGAATCATCTTACCTGGTTTTGGGTGATGTCGTCAGCCACTCTTCATGTTTTTCAAACGTTATCAAGTAGGCCGCAATCTCCTGCAACAAAATAAAAACAAGAAATGTTCAAAACTTTGCCCCTACATCAAGTAAAAAAAAAAAAAAAAAAGAAAGCTAAAATATTGTAAATAAATGTAACACAAAAATATAGCTGCAAGCAACAATTACAGGGCCAAACACATCAACGGCAACAATAGCAATATTATTTGATTGCATAAAATGATCACCAGAGATGGTATGATCAAGGTGGTTTAAAGCCATTAATAGAGTGAATAAAACTGCTTATTCATATTGACCAACAGTTTGCATTGTCGTCAACATTATATTGAATTGTCCGGACATTGTCGCAATGACACATGGTTTTATGGTATCTTGCCATCAAAATTGGTTATGCATTACACATGAACAGTTTGATCTATCAAAACGTTTTTAATAACATTCAGCAAGCATGGTCTGAAGATGATTTGACCTGATTTTATAGAGGATCCGATTAACACTATAAAAAGAGTTTGAAAAAGTAGGTTTTCGATGGAATTCAAAGAGACAATATGTTCGACCATGGCGAAATTGGTCTCACTGTAGTTGAGATGACACATTAAATCTGAATAGATTAGTCTCATGACAATAGGCCAAATTATTAAAAAGTTAAGAAGCATTTAAAAAAAAAATGTCATCATTTTTTCAACACTAGTGACAAAAAAAAAGTAATGATTTGCCAATGCATTTGAAAAATATGACAACTCTAAATGACCGATTCCCAGTATGACCAACATAGGAACATTGGGTCTCGTTAAACTCTGTCTTCTCTAAGAAATCTAAAGAGACAGGTTTTATGCTTGGGTCAAACTATTCAGAATTTAGCTTTTTTAAATATATTTCTTGACCAGGACATGCTACTGCACTGAAACTGCATAGGTAGACTCATAACATGATGGCATATGACATATACCAATATTTTTTCAATAAGCCAAAGCGTTGCCAAGAAATAGCTTCTCAACATCTTTTGCATGCTCACCGACAAATTTGTTGATGTTTTATGTGAAATTTGGACAGGTGGAAATTGCAACCAACTTGGCATGAATTTAGCTTCTAGGCCATTTGCTTCATTAGTTATAAGCATAAACATGTTTGAACTGTCAGTCGCACTATAGAGTTTAAATTACAGACTCTAAATTTGCAACGAGGAATGTTCAGACTCTCCCCTACCAGTGTGCCAAATTTCACAACTTTTTACCAGAAAGATCTATGGGCTGCCTTATAATTCTTCCTCTGACTGGGAGTCTAAGTAGAAAAAGAAGACAACTAATAGATACAGATCTGTGGTTCTTGGCCCTTGAATAGAAAAGAACAACCAATTTCATCAAAACTCAGCTGAGGTATCTGATAGGATTTTATTTTTAGGAAATAAGTTCTTAGCTGCATCCTCGCCATTTTATAGTGCAAGTAGTGTGAGTAGTGTTCATGCTGAAAAATTAAACCAAAGGAAGAGCACTGCGTGTGAATGTTGGACATCTCATGCACTCACTGGCCGCTGCTTGCCCTAAATAGTGGAAGGGGTGGGGTTACCTGGTCGCGATGCTGGCATATCAAAACAATTGTAATAATGGTGGATGTAGCAACTAGCTAAACTTCTGCAAAGACATGACCTTCCAAATAAGTTGAGCACTTTACCATAACCCCATGCTGTGTGAATATGTACGCTTTTTGATATATACATGTTGCACTGAGGTAGGCTTGCTAAATAGCAATAACACAAGACATGCATTTGAAACGTCACTTCCTTCGGCTGAAAAATGGCTAATGATTCTGAGTAGCAAAAACATTTTGTTATGTTGCATTTGAGACAGTTATATACTTTGAAGATGTCTCCACTAGATGGCGTAAGAGTATATAGTGTAATGGGCATCATTTGAGTCACAGAACTTGATCAAACAAGATCTTTGGTACTCATGAGGGTGAATCAAGTTCGAATCTGGCTCATGACACTGGAATATCAATAAAGTTGCTAAAAAGAAATCTCTGATTGAGACTGAATAACCTTATGTGGATGAGTGGATAACCTTGGGCTGACAACTCAACAGCCAGACCTTATTAGCTAGAAGATAAACAGGTTACATCTCGCACTTGATGTTATCAGCCCTATTAAATTGTACTAAAACCAAATGTATCCATGCCTACCAAGTTTTACTTCCTCCCAGGTGTTATAAAATTGACCTGGTTTCCTCAGCAATCCTCATAAAACTGAGAGTACTCAATTTACAAACCCCCCCAAAAAACTGTCATATAAAGGTAGCGAGTGTTTTCCGAAGCCAAAAGCGCTTGTCATGAAAGAACAAGGGCCATGTTGAGAGGTTTGAACATTAGTATGAGCAACCCGTCCATCTTGAAGCAGAGATTCAAAAGCTGCGGATGTTTTTAGATGACCTAAAGATGACCATTGTTCATCTGTCACTTTGGGATATTCATAAAGTGTTCAGACTGCCTGCTGAGCAGCTGTCTCTGCCCTGAATGGTGAATGGCATCTCGACTTCTACAGCCAATCAGCACGCAATATCAACTTCATCTTTTTCTCTGACAAGTGGCAGATACTGCAACGTATTGCTGTGTAACCACTGGTTGAGCACTTACGACAACATTCACATGCACAAGAGTTACTTGAGCCTCAATATTAAGATCAGTTTAAAGACAGAACTAATTTTTTGCACCAGTGATTTCATTTGAAAAAAGTATAAGAAGAGCTTGTGCCTGGGCTTCTAGAGTGCCGAGACAACATACGTCACTTTTATGTTAACAACACTATCACTGACTTTTATTGGATGAGGACTTATGCAAGGAGGAGAAATAGGCCAAGATATTTTTTTTAAGAAAGTAACTAACTAAAAGTAATGACACTACTAACTAAACAAAAATTTTCAGTAGTGTAGCTTTTCCAAAAACGAGCTACATTTTCCAATGAGTAGCACTGTAGTGTCACAAAACACTACATTTGTTGCATTATATTGTGAACGCTTCAATGAATTCGAGGCACTCATCAAACATGCTCACTTAAACAAATTTTGCCTATATATGTTTTGTCATTTATTATGGTTCGAGATATATTGGAATTCCCATACCTACTGGATCATATGGGCCTTTCAAATACTGGCCTTCACAAATAAGCACTACCAATTAACTTGTAAAAGTGTAACTGTGGATTTAAGTGGTTGACTCGCTTCATTTCCAATCCAGCAAACCAAATTCTATCCTTAACGTTTATTCATTACATTGTAAGGGAAACAAAAATCCAAAGGTTTAAGTAGATAAATGATACAATAATCCTAATAAAATTATAATCCAGTGACTGTCATCAAAACTGTATGGCTGTACACATGGCCTTGCTACAATACATTTCTATCGGGAAGACACGCAGGCTTGAGTGAAGTTTGAGATGCCATTTATTTGATAGATGTAAAAGGGAGGTGACGTCTTTCTCTTTGGCGTAGGCCCCGTCCGGCAGTCCGAGGGAGTTGTACCCGGAACCGTCATGTCCTGCCGGAGATAGGAGGCAGGGGCGAGGAGCCTACCCACCTGCGGGACAGGGCTCAACTGGTGGTGGTGGGGAGGTGGAGGTTGCAGTGTTAGCACACCGAAACAGCAATGTGATAGATTGTGAGCGGACTTATAAAGCATTGGCTTACGTGCGATTGGCTAGGAGTTACCCAGCTAATGATGTGATGATGTACACCTGCTGGTCTTCCCGCTAGAACTACGCTCCACTTCCATTTCTTGTTTGATGAAGACCAAAGTTGGAAGTGACTAACTGCCCTCCTGACAACATTAGGTTGCGTGTCCAACATATCCACCATATTGTTTATCATAAAACAAAAGCAATAAGAACACTAAATGAACAAATTTTCATAATTCATAATTGCTAGTATGATATCAGAGTATAATCATGATCAAATTAAACTGAATATTAGTACATCACTCAGCACAAAGCATAGCTTTGGCTCCAACACCCAAGTGCTGTAGTTCATCTCAACAGTGGACTCTGGTAAGCTTATTGCCTTTTTCTCCCTCATTCTCAATTCCTCTTATGTCCGTTCACACCTTAGACTCTCCTGACTGGTGGACCAAGCTGCCCTTAAGGAACCCCAGGGTTACATAGATTGGAAGTGATGGTGAGCTCCGAGTAGAGGAATGAAGCTGACCGTACTGCTTTATAACGTCTGGTTCTTGATAATGTCTGAGTGTTGGTTTAAGCACTTTTAGTGCAGTTCAGCGTAGAGACGCTCTGACTAATATCCATTTCTGAAACTACTAGAAATTGGTGTAACGCAGGATTTAAGAGCACCTGTGGGGACCATGGCAGAAACCAAGTATGATGGAGGTCTTCGCTAATGACTTGGGGCACGTATTCAAAAAGGATCTGTCTTGCAAAATTTCCTCCAGCCTGCAGCGAATTGTGGAAGAGAATATTTTCTGGTGAACAAGAACTCTCGATGGCTTTCCTTTGCTGATCTTTTGGGGAGACTTTTTGAGTTTAAAGTGCATTTAAAGTTGGTCAATGAGATAAGAAATTTAGAGCATAACTCCAAGGCCCTTTCTCTGCCTGAATAAGAAACTTTAAGTATTAATTGTGCAGAATTCAATCAGTCACAAGACCACATTTGACCAGCCATTTATGAATTATTGTTTTTAAAGGGTTAGTTCACCCAAAAATGTTAATTATCTTGTGATTTACTTCCCTGTAAGCCATCCCAGATGTGTATGACTTTCTTTCTTCAGGAGAATCGAAGAGAAGATTTTTATAAGCCCATTTCTTAAGCCCATCGATTTGCTTCAGAAGACATAAATTGATCAACCGGAGTCATGTGGATTACTTTTATGCTGCCTAAATATGCCTTTTTGTCACGAACCCCGCTCCCTCGCTCCGCCCCCTTGAGCTTCCACGCTCGTTCCGCCCCCTCGAGCTCCCACGCTCGTTCCGCCCCCTCGAGCTCGCACGCTCTTTTTGCTCGCTCGAGCCCTCACGCCCACTTTGCTCCTACTCACTCACATGCTCGTAGGCAATCTCCCTTCCTCGAGTTTCTCACGCGTTTCCAATCCCCCAGAACATTATGACCACCTGCACTCGCGTCATCTGCACTCCTGCACATTAGTTTCACCTGCACTCATCTCATCACCTGTCATGGTTTACACCTGCACTCGCCCCTATATATATCACTACCCTTTCGTCTCACGGTGGTTGGTTATTGTATTTAGTTTCCCGTGTCTTTGCCCCCCGCTAGTCTCGTCTAGTTTTGCTCTCCTCTTGTTTACCCCTTAGCTTGCCAGCCCCCCTTGTTCCCCTGTCTTTACCTCTCGCTTGTCTTGCTTGTATATTGATTCCCCGGCTTCGACCTCACACTCCCTTTGACTACTCTCTCCCGGATTTGCCCCCTTGTTTATATCTTGATTCCCCGGCTTTTTACCTAACGCTCACCCTGACCATTCTTCTCTGGACTTGCCCTTGTTTTGTACTGTTGCCTGCTTTTATTTAAATAAAGCAGTTTTTACACCGACATTGTGACTGTCTCAACTTGTATTCGCTACACTTTTGGACCGTCAAACAGCCAGCAGCCTGATGGCACCCATTTACAGGCATTGTATGGACAAACTGAGCTGAAATGTGCTTCTAAAAATCTTCACTCCGGTCCTGCTGAAGAAGGAAAGTCATACACAGCTGGGATGGCTTAAATGTAAGTAAATCATGAGGGGCTTTTCATTTTGGGGTGAACTAATCCTAAAACTAAAACTGTAATTATGCCAGTGAGCCCTAAATGCTACAAAATTACATGGATTATCAATGATATCCATTCGGCCCGATGGTGCAAAAGCAGCTTTTGATTTACATTTTGAAATACATTTGATTTTTTATTTTTTTTTATTTAATTGCCATTTATGCCTTGACTAATTCTGACAATACAGATTGCTACCCATGGTCAATCCACATCAAACAACAAAAGGTTAACTCAACTGGGCTGACTCCTTGATCACTTAAACAAAGTGCTTCATCAAAGCACCACTGGCACTTTGAAGTAATAGCTAGAGTAACTGAACTTGATCGTCGTTCTGCCTTTTCACAAGCTCAATAGTGATGCGAAATATACCCATATTACCACATCTATTTTGTGGGTTGGACACTGCCTTAAATAAACCTGTCAGGGAGTCATATTGTTCACAACTTTTTCCTCTTTTATATTAGGAACAACAGAGGAATGCGAATGGCAGGTTTGGCCTTTTGAAACAGGTAGCAGGATTTGTTCATGTCTTCCTTTGGTGTTGGATTGTTAGAAGTGTTTCAAAGATCATTTTCACAGGAGACCGATTTGCATTTCAAAAAGTTGAGCAACAAACATTCAAGGCGTGAGCCACGGAAAGAGAGTGGGATAGAGGCACTGTCTAGAAGGAAGAGGAACCAAGAAAACACTTAAATTCTCTCTTTCTCACTTGCCACTCTTGACTCCCGTTTAGCCTCTGCTATAGTTTAAAGAGCACTTTGAGGAGTTTCACATTTGTCAGCTTCTGAGTGGCAAACTTGGAGTCTCTCATTGGCAGTCAGAGTGAGGTGTCAGTGCCGCCCTTCAGGTTAACTGTGGGTGAGGGAAAGAGCCGCCTGGAGCAGGTTCATGACAAACCGAATGACTGGCCCCCAGGGTGCACATCAAGTCGGGGGGAGGGATGTTCTCTGGTGGAACACTGGGGCCTCGAGACTTTCATCTTCATTTGAATGGAAAATGACTTTGTCATATAATCTCTGTGGTGACTACAGCTCTGAGTGAGGAGCACGGAACAGAGGAATAATAAGGCAATGAGAGCAAAGAGGAAGGGAGGAGCTCAGGGAGAGTGAAGTGAGCACAAAGAAGAGAGGGAAAGAAGGGGAGCTTATCAGAAAAAAAGAGGGCAAATATGGGGGGGAAATGACAGATTATCAAACTGCTGAGAATTGACTCCTAAATAAACTGAATTTGACAAAGGCCCAGTTCCCAAATGCTCAGTATATCTCTTCATGCTTGTTTGCCAAATTGGAGTGGGTCTCTGTTTTGTGTCCATTCTATCAGTGCCAGTGCCAGGACACTCCAGGGTCCCAGCCTAACAAACAATCAGACAGAGACAATGGACTCATGGCCCAATAGCAAACAGGATAACAAAGAAGTGCATGTTGAATTAACAGAGGATAATGGAACACTTTTAGGAAAATACCACAGAAAACAATCTAGGTTGAGTTGACAGACTCATGTACATCCCTCTTGAGCTCTATTTGTTAACTTTCAAGTGATAAACTAGAGGAATAAGCAATCAGACCCTCTAAAATGCCGCCCTCGACGGCAATAGTTGGATTTTCCCTCATTTGGTCAGTTATCGTTATGGTTGGAAACCAAGAACCAGTTCCCAAAAAAACCCAGTGTAGTCTAATTTCAAAAGGAATTACTTGTATGAGTCAATGTTTTTGACTCTACAGCCCAAAACATAAATTGTGACTATTGAAGTCTGATTTCCAAAGGAATGACTATTATGAGCTGGGCATTTTGAATCTACAGCGCAAAACATGATTATTATCAATCGCATCTTTTTAGTGAATAACTTGAACCACCTGTCATTCCTTTTGTTATGTCAGACTCAATATTGAAAGTTGTGTTGTAAATTAGTGGGATTTTATAAAAAAAATTAAAAATCAGTAAAATATCTCAATTAGTCTATAATCACCTTCTGCATGAATCTGTTCTGTTACAATATGAAATTATACAATTTGGTAACAGGCTGCTAAGGGCAGTAAATCCAATATTAATTCTTATTTCCAAATATTTATTCCTCAAAAGTTCTAAACAAGATGGTAATGCAGCCGTTAAGGAACCAGAATCGTTGAGAGGAATCAGAACTGGAATCACTAAACTTAAATTCCCATCCCTAGTTTAGTTTTTGGCTATTTGGGTTTGTTATAAGTTTTGCGATTGTACATCTCTATGATTTTAGACAGCAATGTCTATGCACAAAAAGACAGTTGTTGTATTTGTACACCTTATTTTCTCTCCATACTTTAATGCACTACTCAATTTTCTTTTGTTATGCCCCACTTTTTCCTCTTTGCCTTTAATAATGAGGGCAGCAGGGTTAAATTGGCACTGAACAAGCTGGCATCTCCAAATTGAATCCACAAGAGAACATTGCCAGTTGTGTTCCCATGCTCTTCCCTGGGCCCACTGCCTGATCTCAAAGCCGAGCCAAGAGAGCATATGGTGGCGCAGATACACAGTATATCTTTTGCGTGACTGTCAGCCGAACATTCTACCTCCTCTCTCTGGTGCAGAGTGTCCTGATGTTTCTGTCCTGTAGACATGCTGTATACTGTATATATAGATATATATATCTATCTATATATATCTATAAAGATATATATATATATATATATATATATATATATATATATATATATATATATATATAGTAGATATTTCTGAAATTATACATGTCACTAAGATGCCCTCTGGTTATGTTCTACAGATTTTTTTGCTTTAAATTGAAGTCTTTTATTTTCCGCAACCAAGGTCAGAAGCAAAAACCAGAAGCGACAAATCTAAATTAAGTCCCTCTCATAGTTGGGCTGTCATCTCGATAATCGTAGTCAAATTGTTCATCCACATTTTTTTACATTTTCGCCCCATCCACTCCATAGATGAGACGTCTCCAAATCAAAGAGAGCAAATTGACAATCCACTTTTAAAAGTGGGAGAGGAAATTGAGCCATTAATCATTGCACCAAACCAGTCCTCGCACTGTCCACATAAACGCTCACATGCGTCAAGACCGACGGGATATTTTGATGCCCCTGTAGCTTATTGCAAAGACAAGATAAATGCTTCCTTTAACTGTCATTTGCCAATGTCTCGCTTTCACCACGAGGAGATGCCACTCTAGACCCCAGTTTGATTAGTGGCTGTGTGTGGCCAGACGGTTGGCTCAAGGAGAAAGACTCCGGCAAAGGTGGAGAGGACATCATAGTGGTCTAAGATTGATGTTCGCTCAGGTTGGCTGAGGACTGGAGGAATGTACTTTGACATACTTTAAAGAAGTATGGAAATGCTGCCAAAGAAGGGTGGAGAAGGTGAGACAACCATTAATGGGGATGCAGGTCATAGAGTGGTCCCAAGTCTGGTTTTTGAGGAACTTCTAGCAGAATGTTTTTCGACAATTGAAGAACTAAATCAAATGGTTTAATTAATCAAGTGCTAGTAATGTCAGTTGTGTTACTACACCATTGGGACAAATGTTCTGTTAAGGGTTCCTCAAAATAGGAGACGAGAAGGACAATAAGTTTGGAAAAGCACTTGGTTGCAAGACCTTAGGCTATCATTGAGATCTCAAGAAGACAATGTTGTTGATTAAAGGTATAGTTCCCCCAAAATTGTTGACATTTTTTAAATATTATACTATGTGGCTCCTTAAGTGTATTACCGCATTTCCAAGGTGAAATGTCCACTGTTAGGCCCTAAAAGAGAGTTAAATTTTCTCCCAAACAGATGACGTTTGAAATGTTAATGCTCTATTGAGTTTTAAATCAACAAAACATAGCTCCCTACCCTAAAACGTAACCTAACCAATAGTGTCAGAAAAAGCACAAGAGACATGAATAACGCAACTGCTAGTTGGTTCTGTAATGCAAACCATAAAATGTAAGTCATGCACAACAATAAAAGTATGTTGAGATCATAAGATAGCTTAGTGTGAGAAAAAGGCCAAAAAGGGATGATTTATGAACTAACAACATGCCATTTTACTCATAATTTGTGTGAAAGGGAACATTTAGCATTTATTTCACCAGGAATTTCATTGTACACCTATATCAAGCCACATAAAAATTGATTTGCTAAAATGAAGGGATAGTAAAGTGATTCTATGAGACCAGGATGTACAGTTGAAGTCAGACGTTTACATACACCTTAGCCAAATACATTTAAACTCAGTTTTGCACAATTCCTAACATTTAATCGTAAAAACAATTTCCTGTCTTAGGTTAGTTAGGATCACTACTTTATTTTAAGAATGTGAAATGTCAGAATAATAGCAGAGAGAATGATTTATTTCAGCTTTTATTTCTTTTGCTTCATGGTTGGGATGGTGTTCTTCAGCTTGCAAGCTTCACCCTTCATTATAGCCAAACAGTAAAACCTTTAGACCAGAGGGCATTTCTCTTCAAGACCTTTTTCCCCATATACACTTGAAAACTGTAATCTGGCTTTTTTATGGCGGTTTTGGAGCAGTGGCTTCTTCCTTGCTGAGCAGCCTTGTTATGACGATATAGGATTTGTTTTACTGTGGATATAGATACTTGTCTACCTGTATCCTCCAGCATCTTATCATAGTCCTTTGCTGTTGTTCTGGGATTGATTTGCACTTTTCACACCAAACTATGTTCATCTCCAGGAGACAGGATGCATTTCCTTCCTCAACGGTATGATGGCTGCGTGGTCCATGGTGTTTATACTTGCATACTATTGTTTGTACAGATGAACGTGGTACCTTCAGGCATATGAAAATTGCTCCCAAGGATGAACCAGACTTGTGGAGGTCCACAATTTTTGGCTGATTTCTTTTGATTTTCCCATGTTGTCAAGCAAAGAGGCACATAGTTTGAAAGTACACCTCCTATCAGAAGCTAATTGGCTAATTGTCTAAAGACTTGACATCATTCAGCTGCTTAAAGGCACAGTTAACTTAGTGTATGTAAATTGTAAAAAGTTTCTGACCCACTGGAATTGTGATATAGTCAATTAAAAGTTAAACAATCTGTCTGTAAACTATTTTTGGAAAAATTACTTGTGTCATGCACAAAGTAGATGTCCTAAACAACTTGCCAAAACTATAGTTTGCTAATATGAAATCTGTGGAGTGGTTAAAAAAATTGTTTTAATGACTTTAACCTAAGTGTATGTAAACTTCTGACTGCAACTTTAAATACATCATAATATGAAAGTAAAATGGGCTGAGAATGTTTCATATTGGCTTAATACAAAAAAAGAAATCCATAATCAACAGGTAAACCACACATATATTTATTTTTTTTTAATCATTTTAGCATGACAGTCACGTACAGATCTCGAGCTGTTTGATACTGAAAGCTGGCAGGCAAACCTGTCACCTAAGCATAGAAAATATCTCGCACTGTGCAGTTTGAGAGACATGGAGGACCTACAGGGGCAATGAGCTAAAGTTGTACTGCTGTTGTTTTTATATTTCTGCAAGTACGCATCTCAGAAGACCTTCAACCAGTGTGGCTGTTTAAGATTAACCTGCATCAATTCCAGCTGTTCTGAGACATGTAAACAGTTGTGTCGAGTGTGATTAGTCATGCAGGGTGATGATGTTTGTTTTGGGACATTAATATTAATATATAACGACAGGTTCCAGGACACAGGGCTTCTATGAATAAATTATGAAAGTACAAAGAGATCTAGGGCTGATCCAAAGCTGGACCCTCTGTGCTTAAAATGCAAACAGTTCAACCTGTTTCACTGCTGCTCCTTTAATGTGGATGCCTCAAATTTGTATTATCAGGGCCATGGTGTCATCTGCTGGGTATGGTGATACATCATGCAGAGATCGATTTGTGCTCAATGGAGGATTAAGGAGATCTGAGCTTTTTCTGTAGTGCTAAAGCCTTGCATTACAATATACAGTATCTTCTATGTATCCCCATTGATGTTGGGGACATACTAACTAAAAGTAGCAGTGCTACAAACTTATCTACTACAGATGTGGCCTTTAAAAACAAGTGAAAAAGAGATACTGATCCTGCAATTTCATTTGGTATCATGCACGTCAGGAGGTGCAGGAGATACATGATCAGTAGGGAGCAGTCGAGTCCCATTCTATGAACAAACAATGATTTCTAATTGTTTAGTCAACCTGATAATGCAAGTTAGCGGTCTGAACATGTCACAGTTTAATGTAGAACTTTGTGTTCGGGATTGTAATTAATAAAACCTTAAATTATAGTGCTGGCAAAGTTAATGTGTTAACACACCTGAAACGATTGAAATATTTTTAGCGACATGAATGCATTTACTTTGCATAAGCCTTGATTTCTAAAACTGGGAGGAACCTTCATAAGCAGGGTGTTCATTACACAAATGCAACAGTCAAACGAGCTCCTGGATCAGCAAATGATAAAAAATATATTGTAATTTATACAAACGTAAATTAGAAGTCCATCAGAGGACTGCAGGGCAATGTGAAAGAATAGCCTTCTGTACATCCAATGAAAATTGTCCAATTATTTAATGCAGATTTTCTTTTCTGTTATTTGCGAAGCAGTTTCAGAAATAAGAAATCTGTGCATTTTTGTGCGAGTGAGACAAGCAACGAGCACTCTCTACGGTTTTCAAAATAGCCTAGTTTTTTTCAGCTACAAGGAATTATTTCCAAGTAACAGTTGCATTGTGAACAAAGCTGAGGCACTTATTAAAAACATTAATTAAACACTCTCTTTAATATATTTGTATTAATATTATTAATTATTATTAAACTTTTTGTAATTAAATCATATTCACATATTCACGCTTGTTATGTCAATATAGGATTCGTTTTACTGTGGATATAGATACTTGTCTACCTGTTTCCTCCAGCATCTTATTAATGATACATGAATTATTATTAAACTTGATTATGAATAAATCATATCTACAATGTTTTATTCATAATATAATGTTTTTATGTATTTGAGCAAATTGTGTGTTTAGATCATTAATTTAAACAAAATGGTTATTAAGAATTATTCACTGATTCATATTATTCACTCAATAATGTTTCCAAAAGTACCTGAGTTTTGTCCTTGTATTACACTTTGTTTTTTTAAGTGAGTAAATAAACACAAATATTTATCATTAGGTTTTTTATTTAGTCATTTAAATGAGTGATTTTTAAGTTTTACTAAGAGTAAATTTATGTTACACGTCACTCTAATTAAGATCCACTTTTTTATGCAGATATTACAGTATTTCTATTGCTATAATACATTTTATATATAATATAAACTGTTTAACCTACTATATATCTTCACTGTACTTTGCAACTTTTTGCTATTAACTTGTAATGTACTACTTCAAAGCAAGATAACTTGACTGTATATCAAAGGGATGGTTCACCATCTTCTTTTTATTTTATTTTGTTTAATTCTGTCATAATTTATACCCATAGAACTTTCCTCTGTGGAACTATAAAAAGGAGATATTAGGCAGAACATTAGCCTTAGTCATCATTCACTTTCATTGCATCTTTATTTCATACAATTAAAGTAAATAGTGACTGAGTTATACAGCCTAACATCTATTGTGTTTCCTAAGGAATCCAAAGTCATGCGGGTTCAGAACAAGATGTGTGTAAAAAACAAGAGAGAGAAAAAAGGTAATTTTGGGATGAACTATCCCTTTGAGTACTTTAAATTAAGAGCAGATCATAGTTTGGCAAACTAGTTTTAAAAGTAGCTTTACCAAAAAATGTTGGCAGTTATGGACCCACCTCATCTACTGTGACTTTCTCTCATTTAACCACAGTCTATTTTTCCATTTTCTCAATATTATGCTATTATCTTCCATCCATCCCTCTTTCTATGTGTTTCTTGCAGCAGCCTTGCTCCACTTTTGGTTTATTTGTTTGTTTTGGTAGATTGTAAACCTCAGGCAATAAGGAGAGGGTTTTACTGTACCGGAGAGGCAGAAGAATGATAGAAAAAGACAAAAAGAAGGAAAGTAAGAGCTAGAGAGAGAGGCGGGCAGAAACCTGCCACTTAGCAAGATTGTTTTTCCTTGTCCAAGTGCCAAGGTTGCTACCTTCCATGATAAAAATGAACCTATCATTTGCAAGGATGTTATCAGCTAGTCAAGAGTGGTAGAGAGAGAGGGCAAGAGAGAGAAAGAGAGAGAGAGAGAGAGAGAGAGAGAGAGAGAGAGAGAGAGAGAGAGAGAGAGAGAGAGAGAGAGAAGGTTGAGTGAGGTGGAGAAGAAGAGGGTCAGCCATTAATGCAAATTGTGACCACATTATTATAGCTAGTGTAATTTTCCCATTAATGTGTGCATGCACAGACTAGACATTTCTACACTTTTGGCAATGAGGTGCCTCCCACTCATGTATCACACACTCATACACACACTAATCAAATATCAATAGGGAAAATTATATTTTGCTGTGTAATTAACAAAAGTGTAGTAAAGTGTAGGTTTATGTATAACCAGCATCAACAAACAATAATACCAACCTAGTCTATTCAAATCTATAACTACTATATTTTTGCAAAATGCTTTTTACACATCTTGTTGTACATCTTCTGGCAGTTTTCTGGTGAAATGAACACTGGAGGCACTACAACAACAATGACATATATTCATGTTCACACAAATAACAAGTCAAATGGAAGATTATCCAATAGTAAACACTTTTCACCCTGTTCCTTACACAATGATACTGTATGACATCTAAACACTTACACTTACTTATGATGACATCATGGCTTGTCAGGCAATACATTTGAATGCATTTATTACAAAACGACCTACATTTTCAATCTTATTCAAGAGTGATGAAGTTGCACGGTAACTCAACTGATAGAGTGTTGCACTTTAGCTGCAAAGGTTCAGGGTACGAGTCCTTAAGAGCATGCAAATCGAGATATGAGCCGAAAGTTACATAGAAGCACCACAGAATTACATGGTTGCTTAAGAAAATGTGCTTTTCATCTCACATTTGCTTTTTGTGACACTATCTGTTAGATTCAGGTGTAAGGTTAAGTGTAAGGAGGTAGGTTTCATTGATTTATAACTTGATACAGCATAAACCTTAAAAACGTCATCTGTTTGGGAGGAAATTTAACTCGCTTTTAGTGCCACACAGTGGACATTTCAGCGTGGAATGATCGCGATACCTGCAACGAACCAAGTAATATCATTTTGCAAAAATGCTGCAACAGCCAAGAAATGTTCATGAAATCGGGCTAAATAGTGCCAACATTTTTACATTGCCTGAAGAAAATGTGTTTGGCGTTTGCATGTGCAGAACTCGCCACCACAAAGCTAGGGTGTTGCTATGCGGTTGCTAATGTGTTCTGAGTTGTTCTGTTCTGTTTCTTTTTCTGCCAGGCAAAAGTCTTTGAAAGTAATTGCACATCCCCCCTCAACATGCAGCTCATTTAAAAGTATCATTTATGTTCAAAGCACAAACAGCGTGGTATGAGTTATAAAATTGTAATACTTATTGTTAATTTAAAAAAGCTTTGAAAATAAATAATATTTATCATTTTACAGTAACTGTTCAGTAACTGCCCAAAATCCCCAACTTTCTCCCTTCTGAATCCCGAGCATGAAGGTTGCATGATCCAGTTTGGTGAACCCCCTGCTTGAAAACCCATCAACAATGAAAACGATCATCTTCTTTGCATTGGCAAACAAACAAGTGATAGCCAGTGCTGAAGCATTTTACCAATCAGAAATTAGCATTAATGCAATGGCATCGTCCAATCACTGCCAACCATGTTAAAATAAAATTTTGCTTAATAAATACTAAATTCTAAAAAAGTGCTGATTACCATTGTTACATGTCTGCCAAACATGTTGAGTGGTGAAAACATCATCTGCAGCCTGAAACTGAACTATTGACCGGAAGTTTGGAGTGAATTGCACAAGTAAGCTATATGATCAACCCTTGCTCCCTATTAGTGAATGACTTAACCTCCAGTGTGCTGTCTGTCTGCACTGACACAACAGTCTGAAACCTTTCATTTATTTTTAATCCTAACTCCACATAAAGTCTCTGAAAGCAAAATGTTTTAGCTTTTGGATGAACCCATTGATACTCAGTGTGATAATGCACAGTGAATATAGGATTTCTAAGGGAAAAAAATAGCCCTATTGTCCACGTCTGCGGTCAGACACCAACATGAGTTGGTGAGTCGAAAGTTTAACCCTTTACTGACAGCCTAGGGTGTCCTGAACTGAGATCAGTCAATTTTTATGAAATCAAATTATGCATACCATATATAGCGAAGACAAAACACTGTCCACGCATGAGGACGCAGGGTTGCACGATGATAAGTATACGCTATAGTAATGTTTTGCTTGCTTTTGCAATTGTGATTTTGCCCAATTTTTAGACAGTTATTCATCTAATTAGACAAGAAGTTTTCACTAAAAAAGGTAGACCTACAGATGGAAAAACTGAAATTGCATTACTTCATCCCAACAATTTTCCACATAATTGCACAGGCCTAAAAGTTTATCATTTGTTTTGAACTTCTCCACTTGTTTAACTCCCCCCCGTGCACAATGAAGCAGTAAATAACATGCTCAGATCATTCACATTACAGCTCGCGCGCGAGACAGACAGCGACATCAATTAAGAGCTGCCACTACAGATTAATTAAAACCACAAAAGCAAAACACATACGGTCACATACAGTACACATTGGAAAAGAAAAAAAGTCTCCTACAATTATGGTGCCTGCAATCAGGAAACAAGACGTTTCCTGAATGTTTAATATCTCTGCTCTGAGCAGCCCTTTGTCCACGCCGATGGCCACATTTGGACGGAGAACAATGGAGAGCTTTACTTCATTAGTTTAAAAGAAAGTACAGCTGGGGAGGAAACCACATAATCCAAATATGTGTCCCACCTTTTGTTATTACGAGAAGGAGTGAAGGTCACATCCCACGCAGAAGCTTCCAGGGGCAGCTCCGACTCTGCCAGCGAAGCCCCAACGGGGAAGATATGATGGAACGTTTCATGCTTGCTCCCCGACACGAGGGCCCCATCCGGAATGCATGATCCGACAGAGACAGGAAATAGGAGAGACGTCCTCCGCTTGGGCTCACCCGGGATCTACTCCAGAAACACAGTGACACTCGTTCTCGCCAGGGATTGAATCTGATGCTTGTGCTCTATTGAGGGACACAATGGAATATTGAATTTCCTCGATTGGCTGCAATCGGAAATGTGCTTCCAAGGCCTGCAGATGCCAGAGCATTGGTGCCACCGGGTTGATGCAAGACACACTAGAATTAACTGACGAAACAAGTGGGCATCCAACACAATCACATGTTATCACATTGTACACGGTACAGTGTGTAGAGCTGTCCTGCACATGGGAATACGGGAAAAAATATACTGTATGGCATACGTCCAAGGAATGGTTTTTTTCTTTTTTGTGTCCTGACATCACAAAAAAACAGTCCAACTGCACATACCAAAAGATGAGGAAGAGTGGCGCTCATTATGCAATTTGTCTATATGTAGCTTAGGCTTTAAGCTGTCAAACTACAAATAGACAAAATTGCCTATACCAATGAATCTTCTAGCCTCAACCATGTCAATAATGTTTGACGTTTTAGGTCAAATGTATTGCTATTTCAAGGAAAATGATTTGAGTGGCGCAGCAGAATTTTGAACAGCCCCCAAAGTTGTAGCTTAACACCAACCGATGGCAGCAATGTGCGTTCATTTCTTAAAAACGTTGGTTTTTAACTGTAGTAGGCTGTGTCGCCTGCCAGGTGCATCTAATGTGCAGTCCCCTTTAAAGTCAGCATGATATTGGACGAGTGACAGATTGGATTGTACAAAATGGCTGTTTCACATTACTCAATCGACAGCATTTGTGGCATAATGTTGATTACCACAAAATTACTTCGACTCGACCCTCCTTTTCTTTGAAAGAAAATCTAAAATCTGGGTTACTGTGAGGCACTTATAATGGAAGTGAATTGGGACAATGCGAAAATCTTAAAACACTTACTGTTTCGAAAGTATATCCACAAGACATAAACAATATGCGTGTAAACATGATTTCAATGTGATAAAATCACTTACTAAAATTTTGTGTGTAAAGTTTTGAGTTCATGTTCATTTTTAATAGATTTTTCTCCATCAATCAAAGTAAAGCCTACTGTCAAACGACAGCATCCTAGTTGATAAAAGCCTGCGTTTATATGACGTGCAGTGTCGCGTTAAAATTCGTTTGTGAAGTTTGTGTTGAGCATCATATCTGAAAAAGAAGGACTTTTTAACAATGCAACAATTTAGGAAAGGAGAAAGCTGGAACTGGGTTGACAAAGCACACAGACATTTATTGTCGACGACTTCTCAGCGTTCACAATAAGACTTTTCAGCCGTACATTCAACAAATGCGCTGCTTTTCAGCACCCGCACTTCTGACACGCAGAACCACACAGACAGCTTCACGCGTCTCTCTCTCTTGCCTGCCGCTGTCTCTTCTCCGTAAGTACTCCCGTCACCCCTCACTGGAACGCGAGACCGGTGTGGCACGCAGGTGAATGTTATTTGCCACTTATCTTCCCGGCCTCGCTCTGCCCAGATGCGGCTCGGCTCCACCCTACTTTGGCTTATCCATCAAGTTACCCATTTTCAACATAAAGAGAGTAACCTAGCTACAGTAACTGCAATCTCCACAACTGGTATGCACTTGCTCAAGGACACAATGGTGGTGGCCATGGGGATCGAACCAGCGAACCTTCTGATTAACAGTTATGTGCTTTAGTCCACTACGCCACCACAGCTCTAGCATGCTGAGAAATTTTGCATGCATAAGATTTTTAAGCAGTGGCTTTAAACATACAGTAGTTCCCTAGTTTATTCTCTATAGCACGTATTAATAGCTAGTCACTGCAGCTAATTAACCCGCCTATCAGTTTTCTAGTTCCCTGACTGTGATAAATGGAAAATTTGATGCACAATGTGAAGTTGCCTTTGAGATTAAAGAATCCTCTCACATACTGTACTGACACCCCTGCTGCTTTCCCTTAGGTCACAAGTTCAGTCTCCAATCATTTGAATCGTATCAAAACCTACTGCATCCATCTGCCTCTAAGTTTGCCCTGTAAAAAAAGTTAATCTCTGCAGGAGCTGTCCATCTGCTACAGGAATGACTCATATTATTATATGTGTGAGAGAGCTAGAGACTCTCACTGGTCAAACACTGCACCATCAAAATCAATGGCTGAAGTGTAGAGATGAGCAAGACGATGGGGGCAGATGAAACCGTGCCTATGGAAGACAGGTGGACAGATAACCAAGAAACCTGCTCGTAGGAAGCCAATGCAAACTCAAAAATGAAAGTCTAAACAGTTGACAATTGAGAACTCGTTTTTATTTGGTATATCACCTTTTAGGTTAAATATAAAAGCTTACAAGTAAGCATAAGCATTTTAAATTATTCACACTTTCCTCTTTGGTGCAGCTCCTCTCTGCATTCATTTACTCTCAACTTGTGACACTTTGTGTCACAAACCTGAAATCTCCCAATATTTTGTTGTCTTTCATTGCCTTGCCAAATGAATCCCGGCACAGATTAATCTTTCCCTTAATCACAGGAGCATGACAGACATTAATTAAGGTGTGTGTTTGCCCTGTCAGGAACGTTAGTGGTCAGCTGCTTATGTATGGTGAGGCAGCCTGGCTGTCAGACTGTTTGGTAAGGCTGGAACATGGTGCTGATTCAGCAATAAAGGGGAAGGTGAAGGTGAAGGTCGCCAGACGCAGCCAGCTTCCACCTGGCTGGCAGCATATTCGTCCAGGGGTGCGTTTCCCAAAAGCACCGTTAGTCAACTATTGTCACAAAGTTCCATCATTACCAACATAGTTCAATGATTTGGTGTTTCCGAAAACCAGCTCTATACCTGTGGTTAGAATCACAGTTTCTTGTTAGTTTGTTGTGTGGACATCATTTGATTTCACGGAGACTTCTATATCTTTCATTGCATATCTATTTTTCATTCTGTCAACACTTTAACCACTTTTACATGCATTTATTAAAACGACTTGTCCTAGGGTACATGTTCTAGGGTTTAGAGTTCTAAAACATTGTGTAAACGCAAATGCAGCCATTTAAGGATAAAAGACTGTTAAAAGAAAGTGCTTTATCATACACAGTTTCTATCAGAGAACATGGCTTTTATGTGTATCTGATAACATATAAGTACCGTTTATATGTTTTTGAAGAGTGCGCATGTGCGTATGTGCTCAAGTGCATTGGGGGAACACCGAAGTCTTTTGGACTACTTTGGAAGAAAATGATAGTAGCAAGAAAGTTCTCAAATTGATAAATACTTGTAAACTTGTAAAAAGATGAATTTTAGAATGAACCGCAACCATGGGGTAATATAATTCCTTGCCATGTATCACAGTTACTGCTGCTACAATGCTTGGACAAAAAGCACAAGAGCACAGAGAAGCACAACATCAATCTAGCCCAGAACACAGTGTCTGGAAAACCATAAAAAACTGGCAAGAGTAGCTCAGGTAGGGAAAGTTGCACTGTACAGACCAGGTAATCATCCTTTATGGTAATTTAGACTATAATAAACTCAGGGCTTGCTTTCTGTCAATCTGTATCAGTCACTAAGAAAATAAAAATGAACTAAGGAACACCTGTTCACGAGTTTGCTTACCCATATAACGTTTGAGTCATAAAGGGTAAACGTATGTGGCTTTCTGTCTCGACTCGAGCTCTAAAAAAGGGATTCCTTAATTTATTGAGGAAGTTATAGGGCAGGAACTCTTGGAAGATTGAGGATGGAGATGGGGAGGGATGTCGGAAAGACTGTTGCTAGAGTGAGGTAAGTTAACTAGTCAATCTTTGCAGTATTCAATAAAACAGTACTGTATATGTACAATCCACATTTCTCTTGATGTGATAATGCCTTAGATTTGGGCCAAAATGAAGTATCTTCAACATAGCCTCACGACAACATTCATTGAGATAGCAAAATTGTAAGATACTGTACAACTTTGCTCGTACAAAAAGGAGTGACTTTTAATTCCATGAAGACCAACCTATCAACAAACAGATTCCAACACCACTGCGACACTTTATTTTAAGAAAGTAAACAGCTTTGAACAAATCTGGTTACTAATCCAATATTTATTTATGCAATACAAATGACAGAATATCAACCTATAACACGCTTCTATAACACGAGTGAGAGAGTCTCGTTCCAAATCCCAGTGGTTTCTTTCTTCCATGGAACACAAAACATTTCCTATTAAAATCATTGTTAGGTTTAGAATTTGGAAAATTGGCTAGACTTTATGTTTATGCTTAAGTTTATACTTCAATTTTAAATCATTATAACATCACTCATTGCTTTCATTATTTTTCTCTATGGGAGTAACAGCCAAATTGCATGATTTTTTAAGCTTTCAAAATCTCTTACTAATTGTTATGACTACCAAGTTGGGTATCTTAATTGTGCTGCATAGGCATGCTATTTAGAGCAGCTATCGTGTTGGGAGCACACCAATGATGCCTTAATATGCAGTCTATGTAGGCTGCTCACTAGGTCTTGGAACAACTATATAATGTCCACTGTGTATTTTCTGCAAACCACATGGATCCATCATTGTAATGAAGTGTCATGAATGTGTCAGAATTATGGTACATGCGTGTCAACAGGTGCCGGTGCTCCAAAATTATGACTGTCTGACAACATACTCCAGTCTGCAGTCTATCCTTTCCTGTGATGTCATCAAACTCCAGCCTCTGAAATATCTCTGTTCTTCATAATCAGGTTAAAAATGCCAGAGCACACCGATTGAGAGAGAGAGAGAGAGAGAGAGAGAGAGAGAGAGAGAGAGAGAGAGAGAGAGAGAGAGAGAGAGAGAGAGAGAAAGGAGACAAAATGTACTCTTCTCTACTAGAATCTAACTCGTGAGCCTTTTCAGCAAATTCACCAGTTTTCGCTGGTTGTGAAAACTCAGTGAGCGTTTGGGAATGACTTATTTAACAGATCGCATTTCCTTCTCTGTCAGCAAAAAAGAAGTCCCTCTCTGAGAAACAAGGCAGAGGCAATGTGCTGTGAAATCTAGGGTCATCCAAGACAAATAACTCTAAAGTGAAAGGGCAACAAAGGACATTGAAATAAAGAGGCTGTTTACATCATTACAATAATTAATTAAAGGCAATTTCAGTTATGCAGGCAGGGAAAACGGTTACCGCATTGTGTGGCTGAGCCTGTAACAAAGCCGACTTCAGTGCTTCTCTCATGCCACAGTCAATAGATCTCATATATCAACACTTAGATGCAACATGCAATCACTTTCAATTATGTTCTAGGCTTGGGGTGTTATTGATTTTGAAGCCGTCTGTTCTCTTTCTGGACTTCTTGCCATGGGCAAAAGGAATGATCTGCACGTGTCTTTTTGGATAAATGTCAAACCGAAGTCCCCCAGATGAACACATAACCCTTTCACTCTTATGGGTTACCACTAAAGCTATTTATAGATGGAGATAGGGCAGTAGAAGTAAAATATTGACAACTATTAAATAAATTAATAAACTATAAATGAGTGTACTGCAATAATTTTCAGTACATAATAATTCAGTAAGTTCATGGCAAATCACAGTTTTATAAAAGCATGATCTTAGGTGAAGTAACAAGATCAGTAAAAAAATATTGTGTAACACCTTTTTTAAAGTTTGTTCATAGATTTGTTTGAATGGATTGTACAAGTGAGCAGATAACACTGCTTTTGGGATTCCATTTTAAATTCATCATGAAACCCAATTTACTTTAAAGGAATATTTCGGGCTCGATACAAGATAAAGGGTTAGTTCATCCAAAAATAAAAATGATCCCATAGTTTACACACCCTCAAGCCATCCTAGGTGTATATGACTTTCTTATTTCTGCAAAACACAATCAGAGTTTCCAATCTTCCAAGCTTTATAATGGGAGTGAATGGTACCTTAGATTTTGAAGCCCAAAAAAGTGCATCCATCCATCAAAAAAGTAATCCATACAGCTCCAGGGGATTAATAAAGGCCTTCTGAAGTGAAGCAATGCATTTTTGTAAGTAAAATATCCATATTTATAACTTTATAAACTAGGGCTGCACAATTTGGGGGAAAAGTCATATTGCGATTATTGAGGTTAATATTGCGATTTGCGATATAATAAACAAATGGTATCATGAGTCAACTTGCTTGGTTATCAAGGAAAATGCACAAATAGATTATTGATAATGCTGAAATGTGTATTTCTCAACACAAACATACAAACTAGCAACAACAACAACTATAAATGCATAGTGTTTTCAAATTAAAATATTTGTAAAAAATTAAATAATATCTTTGCATTACTGCAGACTTGTTATTTTCTCAATATTTCACCTAAATAAAATATAACAATAAATAAGAACATACAAATTTTCACGAAAATAAGATTGTCCAAACAAACAGGGACATTTAAGCAGGATGTAACATGTACTTTGTATAAACTCTTTTGAAAAGTAAACTGGATATAAAAGTGTGGTTCACTCAATCAAACCACGTTGTTGTTGTTGTGTATATATACACACACATTTTATTGTTGTTGTAATTTTATTGTTATTGTTCACGTAAGATGATCTTATGATGATGATGTTGCAAGTTGCAGACAGCGGGGGTGAGAGACGAGTGTCTCCGTTTTAGAGTGCGCATCAGCCGGCGGAACTTTAAATCTCTCACGGTATCGACTCCCGGTCAGATTTGGTCTCTTCCGTGACTGTTTGAAGCGGCTCTGACCGCACCGAGAATGACAGTTTTGGAGTTTGTGTTTATTTACATGGCACGCTCCCATATTATATGAACTTTAATTAAGGATAAAATAAAGATATATCGCAAAGCTGTGATCTGTGTTTCTGTGTTATTTTTTCTGGCCACCAGTTCAGTGTCAGTCTGCTCTGCATCTATCTTCACCTGATTTCCACGCTGAACACCGGAAACTCACATGACATGACCACACTTGCCACTCCCTAAACTGAGACTGACTGGTCATTTTTATTAGCGATGTAGAAAATGGGCAAACAGCTCTCAGAGAGAATGGGCTGTCATGCCCACGCATCACATGCACTTATTTATTTAATAAAATCGCAGCATTTGCCGTCATATCGCACAGGCTGACATTGCGACTGCGATTGCGATATGATTACTCGTGCAGCACTGTTATAAATTATAATCACTGGCTTCCGGTAACAGCCGTCCACACGTTCACAAGAGAGTCGAGTTCCGGCATATGACGTAGGCATAGAGTAAGCTCCGGTGAGACGTGATGAATGCGGAAGTGCAGAGGATAGAGCAAAACAAAACACCAGTCACGAATTAGAAGACAACAAGGATTTTTAAAGAAAAATGACGGAGGATTTCGATATAAGAGAAGATGAGATTGAGTTTTTTGCCCAGCCCTATTTGTTTGAACTGTAGTACACTGACCAGGAACTCCAGGAGATGGAGGAGGCTGCAGCAGTTGCACAAACAAAATAATCTAGTAGACAGAGAGTACAGGAGATGTGGTGATGCTCATGCAGGAAATGCGAGGTAATGCCAACAGAGGCTGAGAGTGTTTGCTGCCATGAATGGACGATTGGAATGACGCACGAACGCACCATTTTAAGACTAATACAAATCCACAGTATTGCTAAAACAACTCTCTTCTTTTCACAGTCTTCCTTTGCTGTAAACAATGCAACGCTTCTGCGTTCATCACTTCTCTCCGGAGCTTACGCTACATCTATGCCATATGCCGGAAATCGACTCACTTGTGAATGCGTGGATATTTGTCTTACAAAAACGCATCGCTTCGCTTCAGAAGGCCTTTATTAACCCCCTGGAGCCATATGGATTACTTTTTTTATGGATGGATGTGCTCAAAATCTAAGATACCATTCAGTCCCATTATAAAGCTTGGAAGAGCCAAGATGTTTTTTTAATATAACTTTGATTGTGTTTGGCTGAAAGAAGAAAGTCTTATACACCTAGGATGGCTTGAGGGTGAGTAAATTATGGGATAATTTTTATTTTTGACAGCAATTGTGGCATAATGTTGATGACTACAAAAAATGTTTTTGACCTGACCTGTCTTTCTACAATCTCGTTATACAATAATGTTTCAAAAAGAAGTGTTTCTATTGGGATACTTCAAGATGCTCTCGAGTGTCAAAAAGCCTTCTCAAAAGTTGGTGCTGGTGGTGTTTCAGGAGGAGAGTAGTCTTCCTCAATCGCCTGAAAACTTGGATTCAGGCCTGGTTCCATTCAGTTAAGGAATGCCTGCTTTTCACGAACCGATCAATTCCCGATGGAGAAAATGAAGTCATGCATCTCTGTGTTTTCTTTTTTGTTGAATATTCTGTTTCATTTGGAAATACCTCACATTACAGAAGAAAATGGATTGAGTCAAACTAATCAATATCAAACCGACAAAGCATCTGTAAGGTGTGCGTATGTGTTTTGGGAATATGAACAGTTGATATAGTAAAGGAGTTTGTATCTGACTTTCTCCCAGTGGTTGCAGGCATTGCCTGAGGCCCTTCAGTCTTCACTAGTCAGTGAGAACTCTAGAAAGTCAGTGTGTCCTTACTCTTTGGGCTCAGCTCCATAAAAACAATTACAGCACCGATGGCTTTGGAGTAGGCTAGTCTTCACAAAGAGATACAGACATTTCAATTAGTCTTTTATCCTACTTTGTGTTTTAAGTATCTCTCATGTGGCTGGAATATGTTTAGAGCATGCCTGCACTGGAACTTCACAGGCAGAAACACACACATACAGACTCTATAGAAGTTATTCTGTATTAGAGAACACTGCATTTGGGTTATTGGTTGAAATACCCAATAAGCCTAGCTCAGTATTTTACAACCAGCTGTGAGTGTTCAAGTGAGGCTGCTTTCTGAAGCCAATTTACATATAAGAATAGAGAAACAAAATCGCTGAAGCCTCTTTCTGACTGCAACACACAGTGTCTACCAGCAGAACTCTGTCGTGCAGATTCTGATACAGTAATTTATGAAAAAAAAAAAAGGAATTCTGGAGGACAAATTATGATCGTCTCCTAACCAGCAAACCCAGTGGGGCTTTGTTTACAACTGACAGAACCTAAGGCAAAATAAAAGTGGATGCCTCTGAATAGATGTCCCTGAGAGCCATGAAAGAGGCTTTGTGCTGCAAAGTTTGCTATTATTCTATCGCCATAAGTCAACCATGAAAAAGACCATGGCGTTTTAATGGCAACAAAAGAAAATAGCAACTTTCAAAACTTTAGCTTCTGGAAGCATGGTTGAAGACTGAGCATCTCCACAAATACATATTTTACTACCAGCCATTGGCATAAAACTCCACACTCTCAGTGCCACTTGACTCCAAGGCTGTATATTCCCAAAAGAAGAACCCTTCTCATGAATGTAAATTAAATTGCGATGATCACGTAAACAGTAAGAATCTCTCATTCTCTGTCTTTTCCACATTCAGCAAAGATCTTCATTTAAATAACTCACCTGATCTAGAAGGCAAATCAGCTTCCCCAATCTCTGTGACAATAGACAGAGTCATGATGTACTTTTTGATCTTCCAGCACCATTAAATGTGGATGAAATTTACTCCAATTCAAGTAAGACGGGAATGACCACAGGTATGTGCCCTTGTCTAGGAATGGCGGCAGTTGCTATCAGTGAGTGAAACATGAAATATTAATGTAGTGATGCACAATATCAGGTTTAAATGAAAGTTCGGGGAGAAGATGGCAAATAAGACACTCCTGTCCATGTCTGTTCAATCCCATAAACCCACTTTCGCCCCCAAAAAATCATCTCTTGTGTGCAACCCATCATAATTTCCAATGTATGCAGTCTATCACTGCCTGTGGCACCGAGCCTCTCCATGGGCTAGCGTTCGCATCTGACAAACCCTTTCCACAGAAATGGTGGTGGTTCTCATACAAACCTCTCTTTTAGATTCAGCCAAGAGCCTAATTTCACTGACTTAAGATGTCATTAGATAACGTGCCATCATACAAAAAACAGCTAAACGATAATGTAACTGACTATGTTACTACAAAACTTGTCGGCAAACAAAAACAGTCAAACGATGACATAACAGACAAACAATGATGTAATTAACCATGTTACTACTACATGACTCACCCACAAACAAAAACAACCAAACAATAACGCAACTGACTACGTTCCTACTGATGACGTAACCATGTTAATACTGTGGAGGAAGGATCCGCCCCTTCCTCATGTCATCATCGCCCGGCCTCTTCTAAAATCTGTCCATCAGCCAGGCTCACAACAAGAGAGGGTAGGAGGGAGGAGAGGCACAATTTAATAAACCTTGTTTGACAGCTGACACCTGTTGTAAATAGAGCCTAATCATCACTGCCTTTAAAACGCATAATGCAGCTTTTCCTCAGAGAAGCTCAGCTGCTCAAGAGCCACCACCCCGGACCCAGGATGGGAGCGCGTGTGGCCGCCAGAACCCGTAGAACCAAACTGTTCTGACATTTCCCCAACCTACACAGAGCCCTGTTACACCATGAGGATGCCAGATTCCTCCTTCGTTCAAACACATTTCCCCCATGGATACTTTATTTCCCCATTTTGGACCTTTCATGTTGTTTCGTTTTTCAAATAAACACCTCTACGAGGCCTGAGGCCACACCCACTGTCTGTGTCTTGCTCACCCCGCCACAATACATAACCTGCCTACAAACAAAAACTGCAGAATGATACTGTAACTGACTTCATTACAACATAACCAAGTTACCATATAAGCTGCAAACAAACAAAAACAGCTGAACGATTGTGCAACTGACTAGGTAATTACATAACTACATACATTGGAAGGCCAGCAGGTGGTGCTCACCCTGTGGTCTGTGTTGGTCCTAATGTCCCAGTATAAAGATGGGGACACTATACTGTAAAAACAAAAGGTGCTGTCCTACAGATGATATGTTAAAACGTGGTTCTGGCTCTCTGTGGTCATTAAAAATCCCAGGGCACTTCTCGTAATGAGTAGGGGTGTAACCCCAGTGTCCTGGCCATATTCCCCCCTTTGGCCCTTCTCAATCATGGCCTCCTAATAATCCCAATCCATTAATTGGCTGCATCACTCTGCTCTCTCCTCTCCACCAATAGCTGGTGTGTGGTGAGTGTTCTGGTGCACTATGGCTGCCATCGCATCATCCAGGTGGATACTGCACACTGGTGGTGAATGAGGAGAGTCCCCTGTTCACTGTGGAAAGCACTTTGAGTGTAGTGTCAGAAAAGCACTATATAAATGTAACATTCAATGTAACATTCATAACCCGCCCAAAAACAAATTAGCCAAATGATGACATAACTGACTACGTTATATCATTATAACTTAATAATCACGTAACTGACTACATAACAAGCTCACAAACAATAATGCCAAATGATGAAGTAACTGACTACGTTACTACGCATACTGCCAACAAACAAAAATATAGATGTAACTGACTATCTTAGAACAATAATTGCCCATATATAGAAACAGCCAAACGATGACGTAACTGACCACGTTACTATACCTCCAGCCAAAAAACAATCACAGCCAAACAGTGACGCAACTAATTATGTAACTATATAACCAGCCCGCAAACAAAAACAGTGGTACAATGACATAACTGACTATGCTGCTACATATTTAGACCAAAATAGAAACAGCCAAATGATGACACAATGGAGTACGTTACTACATAACCACGTAACTGACTAGATTAATACATATTCTGCCCACAACAAAAGTAGACAATCTACGATGTATCTGACTGTTACTATATAACCACATATCTGACTGTTATTACATAAACAGCCCACAAACTAAAACAACCGAGCGATAACGTAACTGACTACGTTACTACATATCCTGCTCACAAACAATAACAGCAAAACTACGACGTAACTTGACTATCTTACTACAAATATTGCCCTCATATAGAAACAGCCGAACGATGATATAACTGACTACATTACTCTTTCTCCAAAGAAATAAACACAGCTGAACGATGATGTAACTGATTACGTTACTATATGATCAGCCCACAAACAATAAAAGCTGTACCAATACATGATTGCCCACAAACAAAAACAGACAAACGATGACATAACTGACTTCGTTATATATATATATTTAGCCCACAAACTAAAACAGCCAAAAGATTACATAACTGGGTATGCTACTACATAACCAGCCCACAAAGATATATAATTTCTTGCTACATTAGTGGTTCCTAGTTTGAGACCAGCAAACATTAGAGGCCGGAGAGGAACCAATTTACCCTGCTTTTTTCAGTGGTGGAAAAATGAGGAGTGATTGGGCAAAGACTCTAGCATCCTGTTAGCTTAAAATGGGTTGGTAAGGAACGAATAGTCATCAACCTCCCCTCCTGTACGCCTGGAGAATGTCAGAGCAAACCATCCAGAATGCATCTCTTCAGGGGAGGATCTCCTCTGGGAGCGCTGTCATATAAAAACTCTGGCAGACTCATGCCCACAGTCGATACTCTACATTACCTGTGCAAGCACAGGCGTTAGCGATGACAGCTGGATTTCTCCTGGAGATTCTTTATCAATAAATTTCACTCGTTAGATATATTTGTTTATGGCTGGCTGGAAGACAAACGGAGATGGAGGCAAAAGAAAATATCAGCAATAACCCAATACCTGGAAGAGAGAAACACAGACTAACGCATCTATTTTAATTCTCTCTTTCATCTCGGTGAGACAGAAGACTCTGGAATCCCGGGGGGAATCCACATCATCTCTTTGTCACTACCAAAGTCGGCCTCAGTCACTAAGATCTATGCAACGTATGCCCGGCGCCCCGGGAACACTTCACAGAGCTAATATTATTTCAAATCCAAATGGCTTTGAAATGCAAGCGCACAGTAATGCCTTTTCCATGCCATCTGTTGCAAAGCCTCTTAATTGCATTCTTACTCTGGTCTCTTGTTTACATATGATCTGCAACATCCCGTTTTTGGCAGCAGCCAAAAGTGGAGGCCTTGCAAGACAAGCCTCACAGCCCACACAGAGAGAGAGAGACAGCTAGACCAGACACGAGGAAGGAAAAACAAGGTGATTAGGGGCTTTATTGATATCGGTTTGTTTCAGATTCTTGAAAATTGGAATACTTGGTCTCATTATTTCATAGCTGCATCCAGTACTAGGGTGAATCTCTCAAGAACATGCCCAGGTCATTTTACCCTGCAAATGATAAATGAAAGTAAATGAAGCTTACTTTAGGACCAATTAAGACATATTTGTATTGTGAAAAGGCAAGATTTTCCAGCTTTCAATTCTCATTACCGTATTATGTACAGTACACATATTTCACTTTTAGTTCCCATTATTCTCAATGGTGGTTTATATTAGATCTATATTGTAATAGCATATTTTTTTATATATATTTTTATAGTGTAAAATAACAATAAAGCAATAATTTTTAAATTTTTACAAAATTATAATTATTACTATTAATATTATTATTTTTGTTATTATATTAAACAGTAAATATTTAATTAATAGTTTTATTTTTACTACAGCTATTATTCATAATATATGAATATTAATGTTATTAAAATATTCTATATATGATAACTGATAACTGCTCTGCACAATTTTGGTGAGAAGAACATCATCTCAGAACGCTATTCTTAGATGCGGGTTAGAGCTGTTTTAAAGGCACAAGGGGACCTAAACAATATTTTGGCAGGTGGTTTTAATGTTGGCATATATATATATATATATATATATATATATATATATACACCTGTATATACATGTATACCAATCAGCCACAACATTAAAACCACCAGCCTAATTTTGTGTAGGTCCCATTCGTGCCTTATAAACTGTTTCAACTCCAATATTCTTCTCAATACAATTGTACAGAGTTTTTTGGTGCCTGTCTGGTTCCAACAATTATGCCATGGTCTAACTCATTGAGATCACATTTCTCCCCATTCTGATGGCTGATGTGAACAGTATCTGAAGCTCCTGACCAGTATCTGCAAGATTTTATGCACTGCACTGCTGGGCTTCCTGTCAGGCTGACGTCAGGTGGTTAGAATGGGCAGCAACACCTCCTCATCACTGAGCCTCAACACTGGAGCCCCACAGGGCTGTGTTCAGCCCACTCCTGTATTCACTATACACACATGACTGTGTGGCAACACATAGCTCCAATACCATCATTAAGTTTGCTGACGATACGACGGTGGTAGGTCTGATCACTGACAATGATGAAAGAGCCTACAGAGAGGAGGTGCACACTCTGACACGCTGGTGTCAGGAGCACAACCTCTCCCTCAACGTCAGTAAGACCAAGGAGCTTGTAGTGGACTTCAGGAAGAAAGACGGAGAACACAGCCCCATCACCATTAACGGAGCACCGGTAGAGAGAGTCAGCAGTTTCAAGTTCCTCTGTGTCCACATTACTGAGGAACTCACATGGTCCGTCCACAGTGAGGCCATTGTGAAGAAGGCTCACCAGCACCTCTTCTTCTTGAGACGGCTGAGGAAGTTTGGAATGAACCAGCACATCCTCACACGGTTCTACACCAGTACTGTAGAGAGCATCCTGACTGGCTGCATCACCGCCTGGTACGGCAATAGCACCGCCCACAACTGCAAAGCCCTGCAAAGGGTGGTGCGAACTGCCAGAAACATCATCGGAGGTGAGCTTCCCTCCCTCCAGGACATACTGTATATACAAGGCGGTGAGTGAAAAAAGCTTGGAGGATCATCAGAGACTCCAGCCACCCGAGTCATGGTCTGTTCTCACTTCTACCATCAGGCAGGCAGTATCGCAGCATCAGGACCCGCACCAGCCGACCACATGATAGCTTCTTCCCCCAAGCAATCAGACTTTTGAACACTTGATCTATCAGGATCAATAATTAGCACTGCACTTTATTAATCTATAATCTCACACTGGACTGTCAACATATTCTCCTCAATACAACTACTATATATATTTCATATACTCTTACTTATTGTATATTGTGTATTCTATATTGTGTGTATTGTCTACTGTACATTGTATATAATTATTGTGTTGTGTAAGTATGTGTACATTTGATATGTAAATTGTGTTGTGTAAGTATGTTGTTTACTGTAATTGGTATTTGTCTCGTCACTGTCATGACTGCTATGTTGCTCGGAACTGCACACAAGAATTTCACCTACTGTTGCACTTGTGTACATGGTAGTGTGACAATACTGACCTCACCCTATCTCTAAGGGAGAAGCACGCCACCCTTCTGAGGAAACCCATTTCGGCCGCTTGTACTCGTGACCTAGTTCTTTCGGTCATGACCCAGCCTTCATGGCCATAGGTGAGGGTAAGAACGAAAATTGACCGGTAGATCGAGAACTCTCAGCTCTCTTTTCGTGACAACTGTGCAATAGAGTGAGTGCAATACCGCCCCCCCTGCCCGATTCTCTGGCCAACCTTCCGCTCCATTGTCCCCTCACTCATGAACAAGACCCCCAGGTACTTGAGCTCCTTCACTTGGGGCAATACCTCCTTCCCTAACCGGAGTACGCACTCCATCTTTGAAGTCTTTCAAAAAAATATTCAAATTGTAATCATATATTTTCACATTATTAATGTCCTGACTATAAATTGTGATCAGTTGAATTCCACTTTGGTGAATAAAAGTACCAATTTCTTTCCATAATCTGTACATTATTCAACATTTATGGCTGCCAGTGTATACAAATGCATGATACAAATATTAATATATAAACGTACAGTAGATTATTATTTGTTTATTTTGATTTCAGGGTGAAATATGACTGAATATGAGGACACACTCTAGACAGGTTTCAAGGAACTCAGCCCGTAGTCCTTCAGTGCTGTCCCTCCTACTAGAGTTTAACTGTGCGAATGGTGAACAAAATACGAGGATGGGAAACTGGCCTATATGACGAAAATTAGGCCAGTTTCCCATCCCTAGATTAAGCTTAGCTGTTCACTGAATTACACTGTCAAAGGTGACTATTCCCTGATACAGTATTTAATCTAGGAATAGGCATTAATCTGTCTTGGAAACCGGTAAATGGAGTTTTAATTAAATTTCAAGGCGAACATAACACCGTGAACACCTCTATTCACAAAAACCACAGGAGAATTTTTATTAAAAGACATCTAACCATGTCAGGTCTCCTTGCTTTAACCAATAAATGATTTTCTTTTGTTTGGAGGTACTGGAGGTCAGGTAATATTGCTGCTGTAAAAAGCTGACACAAGCATATGTTGAGAAAGTGGACACTGTCATGCACGGCCCACTCTGTCTCTGTTCGATGGTTTAAGTGGGAGAGATTGGACACAGGGTTAATTGCATGGCATGATGTCATCGTTGGCATGACCAAACCATTTGGGGTGTGAGTGTGAGAGAGACTGTAAAAGGTAAAAGCGTTGAATCATCCATCAGTGTTATTAAAGGGGTGTTCACTAAAAACAAATATATATTTTGTCATTTACATAATTTACCCTGTTGTTGTTTTAAACCACTACAATTTATTTCTTCCATGGAACAAAAAATTAAAACTAAAAAATTAATATAAAAATCTATAAAGATTGAATTGACAGAGAGAGCACTGAACAGAGAGAGTAACATTGTGTGATGCAATCATCACCTTTCACAGGTTTGTGTCAAAGCTGCACCAATCTACATTCTTGAGCTGTCCAGAGAGCCCCATTCTGAGTTGTGATTGGAAGCAAGGACTTGTGGTGCTTGACCACGACGTGGTCAGCATGGAGCCTCCCCTTCACCCATTAAACTAAGACGAGGGTGCGTTACATCTGTCTTTGTCATCCACCAGCACGCAACCAATTCATTAGCAAGTGTGAGTGAACAGCATGAGTACAGACAACGAACACATTAACACCTCAATCCATCCCACTTTATAACGCTCACACACAATCAGAGGAATATGCACCGGAATCCATCTAAATCCTGCCACATGTCTTTATTTGAACAAACATGTCAATATGAACCCACCATATTTGAAAAACAAATCTCTCCCATCCAGCCAAAATGTAATTGAACAAACACATCAGAAATCAGTACATGTATATTTATGAAACTGAAAACCCCAGGATCGCTCCAATCAATAGGATTAACTAATGCAAATGCAAACAAAGCACTTTGTAATCCTGTCCAAACACAGCACATTACATCAGCTCTTCATCAGAGGCATAGAAACAGCCATCCAAAATCTAATGACTAATAATATAGACACTTACTGTATGTGCTACTCCTTGTTGTTATCAGTGGAGCCACTTAGAGGACACAAAGGGAATTTATTTTCTAAAATAGTTTTGCGTTCACTCTAAAAATGTTTGGTCAAGCCATTGCAATAGTTTAGCTTTTACTTAATAAATTAACTATGGTTTTACTACAGTAATATTTCAGACTATATTAACCATGGTTTTTTGATGGAAAACAAATGTTTTTTAGAAGAGTATCTCAGTGCTGCAGGTCCTCACAATGCAAGTGAATGGTGACCAAAATGTTTAAGGTGCAAAAAGCACATAAAGGCAACGTGAAAGTAATCCATAAGACTCCAGTGGTTTAATCCATGTCTTCAGAAGCGATATGATAAATGTGGGTGATAAACAAATCAACATTTAAATCCTTTTTTACTATATATCTCCACTTTTACTTTCACATTCTGCTTTTGTTTTTGGCGATTCACATTCTTCGTGCATATTGTCACATACTGGGCAGGGGGGAGCATTTATGGGAAAAATGACTTAAATATTGATCTGGTTTTCACCCACACCTATCATATCACTTCAAAAGACGTGCATTTAACCACTAGAGTTGTGTGGATTACTGTTATGCTGCCTTTATTTGCTTTTTGGACCCTTTTTGGTCACCATTCATATGCATTGAATGGATCTACAAAGCTGAAATATTCTTCTAAAAATCTTCATTTGTGTTCAGCAGAAGAAATCTGGCATGAGGGGAAGTAAATGATGAGAGAATTTTCATTTTTGGGTGAACTATCCCTTTAAATTTAATTAGGGTTAACCATAGTGTAACCACAGTAACTGTAGTTGAACTATGGTATTTGTAGTTCTCGAACTCTGCTGTGGAAACCAGATCGAGAAAACATTGTTGTGCTCACTTGAAATATTCATATTTACATATACACGACAACTTAAATGTGTTGCGTTGAACAACAACAGCAGC
Organism: Xyrauchen texanus; assembly: GCF_025860055.1. Lineage (NCBI taxonomy): Eukaryota > Metazoa > Chordata > Actinopteri > Cypriniformes > Catostomidae > Xyrauchen > Xyrauchen texanus. The sequence continues at coordinate 5,675,989 of NC_068314.1, forward strand.
TAATTACGCAAGGAGCCTGAAATCTCCAACGCAGTTAAAAAAGCAGAATAAACATGCTGAAGTGCTTTTATTAAAGATTTTGTGGATTGAGAGTCTCTACTAAGCTGCTCTGGCAAAGCAGTGTCATTGCTGTTTCTTTCATGCCATTAATCTTTTCTCTAATCAGATTTTTTAAAAAGCAGCGTGAGATTGCATCATAACGAAGTGCTTTCGCTCATTCCAAAAGAGCTGAAACAGTGGCTTCTGTTCTTACCAAAACACACAAACACCCAGAGACGGCAGAAGTGAGTCTGGTTGCGTGTTTGCATGTGTGCCTGCCTGTGTTCATTATAAGATGTTGTAAAGGCCATTGTTATGCTGCAAGACACAAAGTGCTGAGACACGGAACTAAAAACAGCACACATTGTTCAAGACAAGCACTTAAAAAGCGTATTTTAACCTCTTCCTGAAAACGAGAATGTTTACTTCTTTCTTTGCCTCTCATTTTTAGCTCATACATCACAATATCACAGGGTCCCAAAGGACTTTGATTAATTTGAGCTCTGAATTTGAATGACTAGAGCGATAATTCAGCCTGTGTGTGAAAAGTGTGCAATAAAAACCAACTGCGGTTGGGTGGGAATGGTTTGTGAGGGACGACTGCAAGCTATATTTATTTTAAATTGCGACCTGTCCTATGCTTAATTCGATTGATGTTAATTCTGATAAGATATTTTTAAAATGATGAAAGGGAATTGCACGGGCAAGTTCACTCATAAATGACAATTCTGTCATCATTAAATCACCCTCATGTTATTTCGAACCTATGACATTCTTCAGTGGAACCCAAAAGACGATGTGAGGTTGTACTGTATGTCAGCAAAGGGGATTTTGCAGGTCAACAAAAAAATTGTGGTACTTGTAATCCCTTAAATTACACGCACTGTGAAGCCACTAATAAAAATAAGCCAGAGATAGATTAAGGGCTGGTGATTTATGACATTTTAAGCTCTGTATGTGAGGCTTTCTCTCTCTTCTCCTCCATATACAGAGTCTTATCTCACAATTCTCACAAACAAGATTAATTTTCTTGTGAAATACTTTGTAAAATACTTCTAAATATGTGCTTGTGCTACGTATTTAAATGCCACTCGGTTTGATATTTTGTTATCTAATGCAGGGATTTTCAAAGTCTTCACCAGTAAGCCCCCTCTCTGACAAAATTTACAAGACTGCAACAATCCATTTCTATATGAATCCGCACATGTCGGGAACACATGTCAACCCGACATACTGAACTCGTAATAAAAGACGTGATATTGTTCCACACATTATCGTATTGTCTACGTATGTGCCGCCACATGCGTTCTGGAAAATCCTTTATGTGTCCTAGTCTAGACGAATTTCTGCAACTTAGTTTTCCACTGAGTTGCAACATATATTCGCAGTTCACGGCTTCTATGTAATTTAATTTGCTCACGTCTCTTATATCTCAGCGAGCATCAGAATCACGAAGAATGCAAATCGCCAAAAACAAAGAAGAATGTAAAATTTAAAGTGAAGATTGACGGTTAAAAAGGACTTAGATATTGATCTGTTTCTCATCCACACTTATTCACTTCGCTGAAGACATGGACTAAACCACTGGAGTTGAATGGATTACTTTTATGGTGCCTTAATGTGCTATTAGAGATTCAAAGTTCTGGTCACCATTCACTTGCATTGTATGGACCTACAGAGCTCTTCGTTTGTGCTCTACAGAAGTAAGTAAGACATCCACATCTGGGATGGCATGGCGGTGAGTAAATGATGATTTATAAAGCATTTAATTTTCATGTATCTGTGGCAGAGTGGAGAGCAGGGCCGGGTCATGATCCTACACACCCGGTCCCTTATCAGGCTAATCAAGCCTCCGAGAGGGATAAAGGCCGACTGCGGAGGATGGTGCGGGAGAGATGAGATAGTTTACGGACATGTCCGTCATGTGTGTATGTTTGTCTTTTGTTAAAGTTCATCATTAAAATGTTATTTATGTCGTCAAGCTGGTTCTCGCCTCCTCCTTTCCATTGAACTGCGTTACACTGGTGCCGAAATTCAGGAAGGAGGAGGGATATGCTGTAGTAGCGTTCTCACCACTACCGTCCACCCCAACGGAGCAGCCGCGGCCATCTCCTGGGGGACAAGGAGCCTGGCCGCCGACCGCGAGGGGAGACGGGGCTCCTAACAGACCGCCTGGAGCCATCAGGGCCACTGCCAGGGGCGGAGGAGTCCCCTACCAGCCGCTGAAACTCGGCGAAGTCTGAGACCGCCGACCTATGGCCGCGGCTGCTCCATTGGGGTGGACGGTAGTGGTGAGAACTCTACTACGGCGTATCCCTCCTCCTTCCCGGGTTTCGGCACCAGTGTAACACACACACGACGAACATGTCCGTAAAAGATTACTCTATCCCGCACCATCCTCCGCAGTCGGCCTTTATCCCTCTCGGAGGTTTGATTAGCCTGATAAGGGACCGGGTGTGTAGAATCACGACCCAGCCCTGCCCTCCGCCCTGCCATCTCCGCACCTCACCTGGCATGCTCTGGTGCCCCCTTGGGGAGGCCCAGATTGAAAACCAGATGTAATGATCCTGCAACGATATTCATATATTTTAGAAGCCTAAATACGTTTTTGGGGCCACTGTATATGTTCTTTCAATGCCAACACTGTGTCTTACCTAGGTGTGATCAGAAACGTTTCGATCGGAAAATCATTTTCCGAATGTTTTAGGCCAATGAGATTTCACTGAGGATAGGTGAACCTGGCACAATGCAAGAAAATGTAGAAACCAGAATAACTCAAATTGACATGAAAGACATTTGATTTATTGCTTGTCACTTTATCGTGTTGCTCCAGGTCAAGGATGTGCCTCACTGTTTAGGTGTTACAAATGTCCCAAAATACACTAGACTAAAACTGTAAAATGTGTATAATCTAACCAGTGTGACAATTACTTCGACAAGAGGTGAAAGCACTTAATGTTTAAGGATGTTCTCTTTTAACTAGAGGGGCTCATAGTCTTTTTTAACCTAAAACAGAAGGCAAGAGCAACGAAGTGGTATAATTTAATAGCTATTAAATGGTAAACAGCAAGTCGGTCTGTGCCTGTGAATGAGTATTATTACCGCCGCATTTTCTGGCTTTCCAATGAGTTTAAAGCACTTGAAAGTGGAACTTTAAAACACTTTCCAAACTCTTGCCACTGAAGGATATTGTTTGATCACCCTCAGAGTGGCTTTCCTCACAAAGGTGTCCCTTCTAAAAGGAGAGCCACACTAAACTTAGTCCAATGATGCAGTGAATAAAATAACACTGTCTACACTGGAAGTGACTGACAGTGTTATTTTATTCACTGCATAAAATAACACTGTCTACACTGGAAGTGGCTGACGTTGGGTTGTGTCACGGCCCGACAGTTTAAGGCTGTCTATACTCAGCATGTTTACATTTACTTCGAAAGTTCGATTTGAATCAGACTAAAACAATCATTTTTAAAATGATACTACTTTAGTCTGTCTGAAGACAGACTATAAGACCTAGACCTTTAAAAAGAATGAAGAGTTTCCACAAATTGGCCATTATTATTATTATTAGTTCCAGATGCAAATGAGCTTGTTATTAACCACAAATGTTTGCCAGAAGTTTGCAGCTCTTCACCGGTAATGGTGAACCTACAGCAAACCTTTGGCGACAATGAAGAATACATTTGCAGCAAGTTTGTGGCAAACCAAGATTTTTTGTATGGGCGACTGTAGCTTGCCTTTGTCCAGCAGTGATGTACACAGACCTTAGAAGGTACAGGGGTGTAAGGATAAAAAAAAGGGCACTTATTATTTGTATTTTTTTAATGAGTAGTAATTATAAATAATGAACTAATTTCTTAGTTTTTTGAGTATTTAACCATTTTCTTGTACATATATATATATATATATATATATATATATATATATATATATATATATATATATATACACTCTGCATCCAACCAAGTGTATCATCGAATATTTGAATGGACAATGTCAGTAAAGGAAGTGTTAAGTACACGCTACACAGCACCAAATCTATGTCCAACACAAATGCCAATTGTGGAAGGATTAATACATGCTGGACAACACTGACGTGCACAGAACAGGGGCAGTTATGTTAGCTCATGTGGCTTACTGGCCGCTGAGCCTTCATCATTTTAACCTGCATGTTAGTGAAGTTTGAATGAGGCACAGGCCCTTCAATCCTGCTCTTATAAAGCCCCCGCTTTCTCTTCAATGCTCCATTGAGGTTGAGAGCATCCGTGGGCACTTTTATCAGCCGTGTGAGGCAGCAATAGGAGGGAGGTGAAGACAGAGGGCTTGACAAGCTTTGACCTCCACTGACAGGTGGCCAGATTGAGGGGCGAGATTAGCTTCACTCACAGGCTGAAGGGAGGGCGAGCCAGACACATCAGCCAGGATGAACGACCATGTTGTGCCATGGTGTCATGCCTGGTGGCCCTAGAAACCTAGCAGGGGAATACATCACAGCATGAGGTGTGAGAGCAAGCTACTTTGAGACGGCTCCATGGTTAGATCTTCTCCCCAATTAATGTTACGACTGCAGTGAAGGCAATAAAGTTTGATTGAATGTCTTGAAGATATCGATTTGAATTGATTAAATGAAAATACAGTAGGCTGTTTCAAATGTAATTTCTAATATTCCAATACACTTTTCAGCACTGTCTAATCATTTACACTTTAACAAATGTTCCCGTCTGTCGCTCTCTCCACGTTGTGTCGGAGAAGCGACACTAGGGGTCTCTCTTGAGAGACATACGGGCATAAAGGCGAGGCAAATACTAGAGTTCATTCAGAAATTTTCTTCCGAGCCGATGGTTGTGCATGCTGTTCGCGTGAGATCACACCAGTTCCTGTATTCCTCTGATGCTCTGCATGCTGTTGGATTGAGGGCGCATTACAGCGGCGATTTCTCCTTCTTGCACGGCAGTGCAATTGCCCCTGGGCGCTTCGACAGTGCAGAAACCCAACTCTAAGAGAGTTGTTTAATAGAGTGATTTTCTCTAAAAGAGCAATACACAGCGGCGTTGAACGTCCTTTTCAGGATGCGTCTTTTAAAAGACGTGTTTCCGCCTCTGTGTAGTTTCCGGATGCGGTCGATTTCTCCCACCTCCTACAGTCAAAAAAACTGCCTGGCGTACCTGGGTTGCGATTACACGCAGGCAGCGTTTTTATGAATGGTCTATGTTTTCAGTGCGAGAACATAGCCATGACAGCATTGCGGTCGTAGGCTTTTTCTTGTAGTGAGAGAAAGCCACTTCAGCCGCCGCCCGCGCCTCGCCTCTTTCCCACGGGATTGGGGCAGGCGCCGCGGGTGATGAAGGTGATTTGGGGATAAAGACGGGCTGTGTTCGCCGGGTACCCCCCCGCGAGCTTCCCGCCTCCCCGGTACGCTTGCTGGCTTCCGTCCGAGCTCGGGATGAGCGTTTTCTCTCCAATAAGGTTATGTTCTCAGTGCGAGAACATAGCTGTTGCAGCATTGCGGTCATAGGCTTTCTTTTGTCATGAGAGAAAGCCACTTCAGCCGCCCCCTGCGCCTCGCCTCTTTCCCACGGGATTGGGCCAGGCGCCGCGGGCGATGAAGGTGATTTGGGGATAAAGACGGGCTGTGTTCGCCGGGTACCCCCCCGCGAACCACCCGCCTCCCCAGCACGCTTGCTTGCTCCCATCTGCTCGGGATGAGTGCCGCCCGCTTCACGGTCGGCCTGCCGGTCCCTTGAGCTCCCGGGATTGGATGACGATAATCACCGCTGCATCGGAGAGCATTACAGCGGCGTCTGATGCTGATGACTCGTCTGCGCCGCCACCTTCGGGTCTGTGCGCCCAGTCTGAGCCTGATGCACAGAGGTCCGATATGCTTCCCTGGGTACGGCGAGCGCGAGGTTGGTCCGGAAAATCCCGTCCCCCTCCCCCTCACGGCTACTTGTTTGGTTCCACGGGCATGTGCGCCGCTCACAGCCGTGCCCCACCCCTGGTTCCTTTCTTCCCGGACGTGCATGACGAGCTGAGCAAGCCAAGCTTCCTCGCTCCTCTGCTCTCACTACCCTCGGCGGTAGAGCGGTCCCAGACCACTCCCCCCCTGCACGCCATGCCCCCCCCCTGCAGTCCACCGGGTCAAGGCTCCAAAAATGTGCACTTGGGTAGTCCTGTTCCTGACGTGCTGCAGGAACTGCACTCGAACACGCGATGGCCCCCCCCTTGTGGTCCGGAAACTCAACACATGTACTGGACCTGGTCGCACTAGAGGAGGTAGACAAAGCACGCTTTCTCAAACGCTCCCGTCTCCCAGCTCCGTCCATTCGGTGACACCACCTGACGACTCTACCCAGCAGCCCTCAGTGGTGAAGAAACAGACGGAGGCTATTTCACACATCCTGCCCTGCCGCAAACGTGCCGCCAGGGGCCATGCCCTGTCTGCTCACCGAGGGCGTCCTCCTGCGGCTTTCAAGAAAGAAAGAAAAGCGGTGCTCCGCCTCAACAAACATGGGCCCAGCTCTCCGCCCTGGCGTCGAGCTCCCCGCAGAAGATGGACGCCCCCTCATCTCACGGACCCCCTCGAGGACCCGGAAGGCTCCCAGGCGCTCCTGAGATGACCGACCCAGAGACTGAGACGTTAGCTCCGGAGCTGGTAAGACCACTCCGTTCCCCGGTGGAGGGCCGGGAGGAGAATCTTTTGTTGAATTAATTTCATTTGCCACACCCCCTAACGGGGGCTGCGGTACTCACATTCTCAATAATAGAGCTATTTACTTTTTTGTCTCTGGGTCACCTGGCCCGCAAATGCCGTTCTCACGACCTCAACAGTCCCTGCACGCTGAACGCGGCCCCAGATCCGCCTTCAGCCCCACAACTGTTCCCCGGCCGGCCGGTTCTGACGAGTCCAGAGGACGCCACTAAAGGACCTCCTCCTCAGTCACCAACCCGCCCCCTGCCGGATGTCCGGAGCAAGGTAAGTGCTTTGAGTCTTTTCTCAGCACCAGAGCCTTGGGACGCGTCCGCGCCTCCCGACGGCGTACTACCTGCTCCACACCGCTGCAAAGCCCCGCCGGGTACGTCAAAAATAACCGTCCCTTTGGCGCCCCTAGCACGGAGATTGGATGCGTGGCTTTCACTTCCCAACCCGTCTCACAGGCTTGCCCAGACCATCCGACTCGGTTACGCAATTCAGTTTGCCAGGCCCCCGCCCCCCTTCACGGGCGTCCGCTTTACCGCAGTGCACGGCCAACATGCCAAATTCCTGCATGCGGAGATCGCTACTCTCTTACTCAAAGACGCGATAGAGCCTGTCCCTCCAACCGAAATGAAGAAGGGTTTCTACAGCCCTTACTTCATTGTACCCAAGAAAGGCGGCGGCTTACGAAACAATCTTGGACCTGCGAGTTTTCAATCGAGCGCTGCTCAAACTCCCGTTCAAAATGCTCACGCACAAATGCATCTTGACAAGCGTCCAACACCTAGATTGGTTCGCAGCGGTAGACCTGAAGGACGCGTACTTCCACGTCTCAATCTTGCCGCGACACCGACCTTTTCTACGGTTCGTGTTCGACGGCCAGGCATTCCAGTACAAAGTCCTCCCCTTCGGCATGTCTCTGTCCCCTCGCGTCTTCACGAAAGTCGCAGAGGCAGCTCTTGCCCCGCTCCGAGAAGCCGGCATCCGCATACTCAACTACCTCGACGACTGGCTCATATTGGCCTACTATGCGCTCACAGAGACCAGGTGCTCAGGCACCTCAGCCGCTTGGAGCTTCAGGTCAACCGAGAAAAGAGCAAGCTCACCCCGGTCCAGAGCATCGCCTTTCTCGGCATGGAGTTAGACTCAGTCTCAATGTCCGCACGTCTCAGCAACGAGTGTGCGCAGTCGGTGCTGAAATGCCTCGCCAAATTCAGGCCAGGCACAACGGCCCCTTTAAAACTCTTCCAGAGGCTCCTGGGGCATATAGCATCCTCCGCCGTGACCACGCCGCTGGGGTTGATGCATATGAGACCGATTCAGCACTGGCTTCAGACTCGAGTCCCGAGACGAGCATGGCGCCACGGCACGCACCGTGTGACGATCACCCATGCCTGCCGAAAAACACTACAACCCTGGACAGACCTCTGCTTTCTACGGGCAGGAGTGCCCCTGCAGCAGGTGTCCCGACGCGTCCTGGTCACTACCGACGCCTCCAGATTGGGTTGGGGTGCCGTGTGCAAAGGGCACGCAGCCGCGGGCCGTTGGAGAGGGGCCCTGCTGCGCTGGCATATCAATTGCCTAGAGTTGTTGACTGTCTTTTTTGCCCTGCGGCGGTTTCTCCCATTAATTCGAGACAAACACGTCCTAATCAGGTCAGACAGCACCACTGCGGTAGCGTACATAAATCGCCAAGGCGGCGTACGCTCCCGCCACATGTCACGACTCGCCCGTCGTCTCCTCCTTTGGAGCCAGCAGCGACTCCGGCACGACAGAGCTTACCCAGTGGAGAGTGGAGGCTCCACCCCCAGTCAGTCCAGCTGATTTGGGAACGGTTTGGCAGAGCCCAGGTAGACCTGCTTGCCTCCCGAGAGACCTCCCACTGCCCGCTCTGGTACGGCCGAACAGAGGCTCCCCTTGGGACAGACGCGCTGGCGCACAGCTGGCCCGCGGGGCTACGCAAGTATGCTTTTCCCCCAGTGAGCCTTCTTGCACAGCTGCTGTGCAAGGTCAGGGAGGACTAGGAACAAGTCACACTAGTGGCTCCCTACTGGCCCAACCGGGCCTGGTTCTCGGACCTTGTGCTCCTCACGACAGCCCCTCCCTGGAGAATTCCCCTGAGGAAGGACCTTCTTTCTCAGGGGCAGGGCACGCTTTGGCATCCGCATCCAGACCTCTGGAAACTCCACGTCTGGTCCCTGGACAGGACGCGGAAGATCTAGCCGGTCTACCACCTACCGTAGATACGATCAACCAAGCCAGAGCCCCTTCTACCAGGCAGCTTTACGCCCAGAAGTGGCGCCTGTCGCAGATTGGTGTTCTTCCAGGGCCGAAGACCCACAGAGGTGCGCAGTTAGGTCAGTGCTCTTATTGCTGCAGGAGAGGCTGGAGGGGAGGCTGTCCCCTTCCACCCTAAAGGTATATGTCGCTGCTATCGCGGCTCACCAAAACGCAGTAGACGGTAAGTCTCTTGGTAAGCACGACTTAATCATCAGGTTAAATCCCTCCCGGCCAAGCCTGTTCCCCTCCTGGGACCTCTCGGTAGTCCTCGCGGGCCTCCAGAGACCTCCCTTCGAGCCGCTAGAATCAGTTGGACTCAGGGCCCTCTCCCTTAAGACGGCCCTGCTGATCGCGCTTGCTTCCAACAAGAGGGTCGGGGACCTGCAAGCGTTCTCTGTCAGCGACACTTGCCTGGAGTTCGGTCTGGCAGACACTCACGTGATCCTAAGACCGCGACCGGGCTATGTGCCCAAGGTTCCTACCACGCCCTTCAGAGACCAGGTAGTGAACCTGCAAGTGCTGCCCCGGGAGGAGGCAGACCCAGCCCCTTCGTTGCTGTGTCCGGTACGTGCTTTGCATACCTACCTGGACCGCACGCAGAGCTTTAGACGCTCTGAGCAGCTCTTTGTATGCTTTGGGGGACAGCGGAAAGGAAACGCTGTCTCCAAACAGAGGCTTTCCCACTGGGTTGTAGATGCCATTTCATTGGCTTATCACACCCAGGCCGTGCCCCCACCCTTGCAGGTCCGAGCTCACTCGACAAGGAGTGTTGCGTCCTCGTGGGCACTGGCTAAGGGTACCTCCCTGGCAGACATTTGTAGAGCAGTGGGTTGGGCGACACCCAACACCTTTGCGAGATACTACAATCTCAGGGTTGAGTCAGTTTCATCCCGTGTTTTCTCAGGTCCGAGCCAATAGAACTCGGTAACACGCTGATGGGCTGGCCGGGTGAATCGCTTGCGTATACGCCCTTTCCCTTGCTTGAGGTAAAACAGTGCGTCTTTTTTCCCAGGAGACTCCACTCAACGTGAATCCCTGGTTGATTCCTCCCTAGCCCTCATGGGTCCGCAGTTCGGTGGAGGAACTTGCCGACCCAATCCACTGCGGGTACTCAGATCTACCCTGTACTGGAATAGGTGCTCCACAGAGTAAGGGCCTCCTACGCGGACTCCCCCTGTGTGTATTTTCCGCGATACGGTCCCCTTACGAGCAGACCCGCGTTTTCCTTGGGTAAGTTTCGGCTGCCCCCGGTCGCCGTGTGTAGCAACTCCACCCTCGCTGAGGCTGGATCTGCCACTGCGCCACTTCCACGTGTCGCCTAAGAACACATGTGACGTATTCACCACCATACCTCCCCAGTTGGGCAGGGGTGGTCTCCGTAGGTCTCCCCCCCCTGAAAATATGGGAAATTGGGTAAGACCCCCTTCCCTCAGTGCGTGTAAGGGCCCCGGCTGTCTATTGCTCTATGCAAGAAACATAGAGAGAAAAGAGGCCCAGCCAGGCTTGGCCCGTTCCCAGGTTGGCAAGCGTCACCTTGTTCCCCTGCCTAGGGTAACCAAAAGGATCCCGACGACTTTTCTGGGGCATTGGGGAAGGGTACGTGCCCTGGCACAGCTGGTCTCTTGGCACGTAACAAATACCTGCCCGCTCCTGTGTCAGCAGAACACGTACACGGCTCAGCGCATGGCGGATTTAAATTGGACCCCTAGTGTCGCTTCTCCGACACAACGTGGAGAGAGTGACAGACGGGGAACGTCTAGGTTACGGATGTAACCTCTGTTCCCTGATGGAGGGAACGAGACGTTGTGTCTTCCCGGCCACGTCACTGAGCTGAACCGCTGTAGTGGCCAGAACCATTTCCGGCTCCTCAGAAAAATCCTGAATGAACTCTAGTATTTGCCTCGCCTTTATGCCCGTATGTCCGGGGGCGGGGTATGCAAATACTGACTGCCAACTTCTCATTGGCCTTTTTTCAATGGATCAGAGGCATATTCGGCGCTCAAGAGAGACCCCTAGTGTCGCTTCTCTGACACAACGTCTTGTTCCCTCCATCAGGGAACGGAGGTTACATCCGTAACCTAGACGTTTATAATTTGAATGGAAAAAGACTGCAAAAATGCTACAGTAAAAAAACTGTTGGTTAACAGGGGTGGCTGTGGCTCAGTCGGCCGCTAATCGCAGGGTTGGTGGTTCGATTCCCAGCCCACACGACTCCACATGCCGAAGTGTCCTTGGGCAAGACACTGAACCCCAAGTTGCTCCCAATGGCAGGCTTGCACCTTGCATGGCAGCTCTGCCACCATTGGTGTATGAGTATGAGTGTGAATGTGTGTTTGAATGGGTGAATGGGACACAGTGTAAAGCGCTTTGGTAACCTCTAAGGTTAAAAAAAGGCGCTATATAAGTGCAGACCATTTAACTGGCAGTTACGTTAAGATGCATGGTGAAAAACTACATTTTATTTAACAAGGCAACACATGTAATTTACATTAAAACATTGTGTGTGTGTGTGTATATATATATATATATATATATATATATATATATATATATATATATATATATATAAAATATTAGAAGTAAAAAGCATAACTTAACAGTGAAAAAGTATATTGTGTTTAACAATAAAGTACATGTACTTTTTAGTTAAACTAATGTAATGTTAAAATTACCATTAAAACAATAATTGGTCATTTCCAGAAGTTCTTATTACATTTGATTATTTTATTGAAATATTTATGTTTCTTATTCTTATTTATTTTTTGATCAGTTATGAACACCATCTTTGTTACTATGTTGCATAATAATACATTAAAAGTGCAAAGTGTAGTGTAGTGCATACAGCGTTTAGAAGTGTTCTTAATCTCAACACAGAAAGGCATTTGCAACCCATTTTGCTTTAAGACATTCAACGAGACAAGTAAAATGGGATTTGATTTTAACCATGAAATAAAGTCAATTCAGAGGTGACGCAAGTTATTTTCATTTTGATGATCATGAAGACCAATTGTTTTCTTTGACATAACGTGCATAACATGTATTAAGAAATTAAATAGGGTTCATTTGAATTTAATTTTAACTTTAGGGTAATTCGTTTTGTTGCTCACTATTTGCAACGTATCAGGCATGCTGAAGACAGGAGCAAGACGATGATGAGATGAAGAACCAAAGTTCAGCTTTATTTAAACTTCCAACGTGAAAACAAAACAGAAATAAGATCTAGAACTAAAGACATGACTAAAACTAGACTAGACTAAGAATACAGACAGACCAGGAAGTGATGTTACAAAAACAAATCTTGACAAGGGACACTGGGATACAATCAGAGAAGGAACCAAGAACAGAACTACGCCAAAAGACCAAAACTTCATTTCAAATTAGGAGTCCAAAGACACAGACACAACAGCACATGCTACACTGTTAAAGCCTCTTGTCCTTATTGTTATATCCGACTGGCATCAAACAGCATTAACCTTACTGAACTATAGAGAAATGCCTCTTTAGCATTTCAGGGTATGACTCGCACATGGAGCCAAAGTCGTTTGAACTCGGCTCCGCCTCACTGAGGGAGGCGAATGAATCACGGACATCAAGGCGTACGAAGAATGCAGGCCGTTTTGTGATCGGAAGAACCTCCACCGTGGCAAGATGTCTTTGATGATGTCTATCACCAACTTCTTGAAGCCTTCAATGAAAGAGTTCATTTCAAACATGAGCCTAGCACCTAGCACCTGCTTGGAAAAGTATGAGATGCATTGAGTTCGACAGCAGTTTAAAGCTGATCTTCTCTGAAGAGCAACAGACAGCAACATCCTTTAAGTATCGCAGGGAAAAAAGAAACAACAACAAAAAGAACGGAGGAACATCAAAGGCAGGAGCCCACTTTAAGTACGCCATTCATCATTCTCATTGTCATTGTAGGTAACGGTCTGCTGAGGAATGTAGTTAACACAAGAGTGAAGCTGTTGGACTTGCCAGCATCGTGCATCCAATTTGCAAGTGCACTACAGTCACGGCTCAGGACGCATGAGTCACTACGTTTAGCGTAATTTGCAATTCATTTAACTTTTGCTTTCAAATGCGAACATAATTTCTCTCTTCTCCGAGGCGTTGGTTAAATAATAGCTTAAGACTTTCCTACGCAATCATTTTATTTGCCATTTTCCCCTGTGATTATTTGAAGGAAAATGAGAAGTGGAGGCTTGATTGGGAATTAAAACCTAATCGCGAGCGCCAGCCTGCCCGTCACTGATGAGCCAGTGGCTGTGCATCACTGACATCAGCCCACTTTCCATTGCTTCTATTACTCTAAAACACAAGCTTTGCCATTATGCCTTAACTGTCTTTTCCCTTCTGACCTTCTCTACAACATTCTCTTGATCATGTAAACCAGCCTACTTCTCCTTCTTCAAGATATTCATAAAGGTTTTAAGACAACATACAACCTGCTTTTATATTTCTCAATGAAACAGGATGTTCAGCAAGGGAAATGTAGCAAGAGACTTGGTGACGTCAGCCAAACAGAAAAGTTAATAGGCAGCACACATTATTACATTTTCTTTTTATTTCTTCTTCTTCTTTGGAATTATGTGCATTGATGAATCATTCACAATAGAGTGCAACAGTCTGGTTCTGGAAGAAAAAATACCATTCTTTTTTGCATAGGGGAATTGATTACTAATGATAATTTACAAACCTTACAAAAAGACCTTCCATGTGCTCCGAGGTTGTGAGACGATGGTAAATGCCTCTGATGAATTTATCTGTCTGATTTAATTCAACTTCATTTTTATAACGTCATGTTTACTAGCAGAAAATCTGTTGAGGAACTACACTACCCATGATCCATAAGGGATACAATCCACCAATCAGAGAGTTGTAGCCAAAAAAGTGCGGCAAAAGAGCTCTGCAGTCTGACTTCCTATGCTCTAAAATATATATATATATATATATATATATATATATATATATATATATATATATATATATATATATATATATTTGCATATTTTGCAATACACTTTCAATATTTTGTTTCTCTACTTTTAATTAAAAACTTCAAATAAATAGTTTTAGATACAGTATATGCATCAATTTGATGTATTTACAGCATTCGTAGTCCTTCATGAAAGATGGGAAGTACACAGTGGTGTACCTTGTTCTTTTTGTCCAATTTTCAAGTCCTTTCTTGCTTCAAATCAAAGCTTGTAATCTTGTGATTCACTTCTGAGCTTTTATGAAGACTTTTATAAAATCCCTATGGAAAAATTCATAATGAGAAAAACATTTCCAGAACCAAGATTTGTATATAGATGAATTACATTTATTAAGAAAGCAAATAGGTTCCATTTCGATGAGTTAAAGGGGATTTACCAGACAGGTTTCCCACGGAAACTGATGTACAGTTGAATATTGACTGGCTCCTTTTAGTCTGTTTAGAGAAGCAGACCATGTGTGATAACCCTGGCATAAGATATTACAGCACATTTAAAGCACGGTATCTATGAATGGATCGATACATGTCAGGAAGAATGTGATTTACTAATGAACCGGTTTGGGCCAGTGTGAGAATGATATCCTGTGGTTCTACAGCTCTGACGTTCGTTCGCTTGAAGGCCTTCACTCACCTTCTCTGGCTTGAATCACTTATCAATGCACACACAGTTTCCAAATCTGACGAAAACAGGCCCGTCTGTGAAGTGCCAGGCAGATCCTCTAGTTGAAAGAGATTTCGTTGATCAAGAGCCCTTGTGTTTGGATGGAAAGCTTATAGTCCTCACAGCTGTAAAGCCCTGAATGTTTTTTTCATCTTGTAGTGATGTCAAAAGTGCTAGTGGTTTGGAATAAAGTTGATTCTAAAATATAAATATATTTTAAGCCAGCAAGAGGAGTGCTCGTGATGACTGATGGTTTGAGGTTAACTCATAGATAACTGTGATCATCTAATCAGAGCAGAAATCACAAGACGCATGTCCTCTAAATAATTAAGCAGCGTATCTACAACCAGAGCTTTTTTGTTTGTCATGACATAAACACACAAGGGCGAATGACATAGGATTGTGTAAGGCTCGACTTTACTTTGGAAGCTCCCTTGAAACTTGAATATATACCCCTGAAGGTTGCTTTGAAAATTTGCGCAAAGCCACTACGGTTTGAGGGTCTTTTATTGCTTGAAAGATTTTATTGTTGAAATAGCACAAATGGCCTGTTCATTGTGGCAAATGGAAATTATTAGTGGTCGACCGATATGGGTTTTTTAATGGCTGATGCTGATATCCATTATAAACTCTTATTTAGCACTATATTTATTCAATTTAATTGTACACAAATCTTTAACTTTGTAAAAAAGAAATATTGTATTTTAAATGGTAGATAATTTAATTTTAGTAATTTATTAGGAAGAAGGAAATAACAGTACACACTGTAATCAAGCAACCATGGATGGCATGTCCACGTTAGCATTCGTTTTGTTTTCTCAAAAAAATAAAAAAAAAATAATCCAAATAATTGTACATACAGTGCAAAGTGAGTAAGACATTTACTCATAGCACACGTGAAGCGCTTTTACTTTGAAGTTGCATTCACGCCCTCTCCTGACAATTTAAACGACTTGGGTCACCTGCTTGGATTGTCACAGACTGACCGTCATGATTTGTGAATCAGAGGAACTTTAGATCCTGAAGTTTTTGATTCTGGCTGATGAAATACACACTTCAGAGGAAGATATTAGATGAGCGCTTGATGGGAAGAAAACGCTGGATTTTCGAGAGGTTCAGGAATTATCTGCATATTTGCAGGTGGTATACAATATAACTTTTATTGATATTTGCCTTTTATCATTACAAAAGAAAGTTAAAATTGACAGGGAACGGCTGAGGAGAGGCTGATAGAATACATGCTTTAGAAGTAAATAAATGAGCGCTCCACAGGATGCTGGATCTGCTCAAGTTTTGTGAGGTTTGTTTATTACATCCGTTTAAATGAGATATGTGCATATTTGCAGATGGTATATTATATTAGTTTTATTGATATTTGCCTTTTATCATTAGAAAATAAAGTTAAAATTGACAGGGAACGGCTGAGGAGAGGCTGATAGAATACATGCTTTAGAAGTAAATAAATGAGCGCTCCACAGGATGCTGGATCTGCTCAAGTTTTGTGAGGTTTGTTTATTACATCTGTTTAAATGAGATATGTGCATATTTGCAGGTGGTATATTATATTAGTTTTATTGATATTTGCCTTTTTATCATTAGACAAGACAGTTAAATGTTACAGGGAACTGTAGAGGAGAGAGAGGGAGAATGAAACAGGCCAGTACTTTAACATTATGAGCTCAAACGCATCAACTAGGGGCCTGATATGCGGACCGTTTAAATGAGACTGGGTTGCACACTGGTCTATTATTGTTGTAACATGACGACACATAACAACAAAACAAACTGTGACTGGTTGTTGACATGTCTCAGTAGCTTCACATGCAAGCACGCGATTTTCGGCACCCTCAAGAAACAAATCAGCCAAACAGGAAAATGTATCGGCCAATGCGATAATGAATAAGGTCAAAATATCGTCCGTTTTAACAGCCTCGCCGATACATCGGTAGACCGCTAGAAATTATTTTTAATTTTGACCAGGAAACGCTCTAGTTAGAACGACTTGTGTTCAACCCTTTGTTACCTGAGTCAATGTGGACTGACTTAACAACTGCATCTCCCAGAATGCCCTTCTGTTGTTCTCCTGGGGGCGGGTTAATGGAGGGGCTCATTAACCTTGGGGAGTTGTTTTAAATGCCAATGTTTTTAGCTGACACCACAAAAGAGCAGCAAAAAAAAGGGTCTCGCCTTTCTCCGCCGCATGCAAATCACTTTCTCCAAAGGAAATTACTTCCCGAGGGCTGAATGCTATTAATCTAAATTCTGTGGTCATCAAATTGTTGCACATAATAATATATATGGAACGACTGGTGATGTTTATCTCCTCTGACATTCAATTCCAGGATGAAAACATGTTTTTTTTTTTTTTCAATTTCCTCGAGTGCATCAAGTGACGGCTTTCTTGAGTAGTAATGCATTTCCTGTTTACAGCCATTACTGCAGATTCTTAATGTTTGTGAGTGTGCATGTGTAAAAAAGGTCTCACATAAAAAAGGTCACATTTTCAAACACTTTTACAATTACAGTTGCTTAAAAGCTCCACTTATTTAAACCAGTCTCTGTCTATTAAATCAGACCCACAAAAATTAGTCTAATGTAAATTATACATCACAAGCAGACTGTAATAGAATGGAGATTCCTGACACCGAGATAATTTGTCTGGAAACCCACGGAGACCCTAGTCAGCCCCCTCTCTCCGTACAGACTAGCATCACCATCAGTGCTGTTTAAATTAAAGTGCCAACGAGACATGGATGGTTAAATTATATATTACATGCCACTGTTGTGTACTCTACCAGAGTAATGAGCCACTGCACTTGTGTGTTTTATGGAGCAATGGATGAGACATCTGTAAAAGCTCCTTATTTCTATGTAGTTTCTATGTGTATGGCAAACATAAAATAAAGATGGGGTGTGCAGCTACCAAAGGTTGTCTCATAAAACCACGTTACTAAACCTACATTTCAATCAGTGGTAAAATCATTTTGCTAATGAGCAACATGTCGTCATGTGATTTGTTAACGATATATATAGCCCAGATTGAAAATTACCTCTGTAGATTTCCTTACAGTTACTAAATGAATGCAAAGTGCCCTTCCAAACCAACCTATGGTGCGGTGGGAAGCTTGGTTAAACATTTAAAAGGCCTTTTCTTTTCATTACTTATAGTACTGTTATCACATTAGGCCTTAGGTTGAGGTACTCTGGATAGCTGATTGGTATCTAAAGACAGTTAGTGGGTAAATGCAAACATTTTGCTGCATTGGCACACGGCACATGTTTAGAAGTTGGATTCAGCTGCAATCTCTTTGTCCCATCAGGGCTGAAATTAAAACCAGAGAAAGGGAAATTGGATTTCCAGTTTCTCAAATCAGCGGGAATATCCTTCATTTAGTCTTAAAGACATTAACCAATGAACCCCCTCCTCTGTAAGCACCTCAAAGAAACATCCGTTAATAACACGGGTGAATGGACTGGCATGATGCCAGGCCCACCAACCCAAGATGAGAAGGAGTGAAATAAAGAGGGACAGGAAGTGTAAGATACGCAAAGCAACCACCCTTTCCATACCTCGCTATATACAACAGAGTGGGCAGAATCTCCTCCCTGAGGCACGATGATGAATGTATCACTAAACGGCCTACAAAATATAATAGAAAAACTCTCTGAAGAAGCCAAGTCCAAGGAGGAACTCTGAGAGATGGATAGCAGTAGACATGTGATTCTTGTTCTCGGTGCTCAGAGCCCCCCGGGTGATGTCAGTCAACCCCCCCTTTTCCCTCTCTTGTTGCCGCTAATTTTGGGTGATGCTGATGTTTCTTGCACAGTTTGGAATGTGGTTTGTCACTCTAATGAAGTGCTTGGTGGGAAAAGCGCCTCCAGTCTGATCCCTCAAGGTGACAGAGACTCAGGAAGGCACTCTGCAAGCAGCCTGTCCTCAGAGAGCGGCGTCTGAGTGCGACTGCGTGCGTACGATATGGTCACGCAAACATGTACGTATATGAGAAATGCATTTGTTAGCGACGTCAATGGAGAAACCCCAAAACACTTGATAATCCATCAAAGCAAGATGAAATATTTCCTGCCAACACAGTCCTACTGGTACAATGCCAACCAACAACTTTGGCATCACAATATGGTAATAAATCCATAAGTCACGAGAGGAGCCAACGTATTGTTGTTTGCCGGAAACGGCTGTTTAAAGACATACATTTTCAATAAAGAGTTACATTTAGCATAAAAAAAAGTAACAGATTAGAAAAAAGGATACATTTGTTAAAATTTGTTAAAGATGAAGTATGTAATTTCCGCACCACCGAATGGAATTACTAAAATAAATTGTTTTCAAACTGTTATTGAATACGCCCCCAGTCTGCTGTTGACCAAACAAACAAATAGTCCCACTCCAGTTTGAGCCAACGTTGCAGTGACAGATTGGACGGGTCGCTCAAAACAAACAGAAGGATTTTTATAGCTCCACAGAGACACAGTGTTTACAATTTTCAAGACAATTAACTTAAAAATGACTCATTGCATTTTAAGCTGGGATAGGAATGTCTTCTTGTTTTTGTTTTTTTTACTCACTTCAGCTTTAATGCAATAGATAACATGAATTAACAATAAGCGTTTACAGCATTAGTTAATTTTGGTTAATGTTTGTTTCTACATAGACATAAATAGTCTAAATACATTTTTACAGTAAAAGTTGTAAACAGGATATTGACAAATAAGGATATATGAGGTGAAAAATATGAGAAATATTTTAAAAACCTTTAAAAAAATTATAGTTTACAACTCATTTGGCAAGTTTGTAGAAATGTAATCACTGTGTCCATTTTTATGTTATAAATTCAGAAATATGTAGCATTTTCTACCAATATTTATATTATTTTTTATTGATTGTCAAGTGGCACCACCATCAAATAAAAGGTTTTCAAATACTTTTCTTGCACCTTTAATATGCATAAAAAAAATAAATAAAAAAAATACATATACATAAATATTTTGCACATATTATACAAATGCTTATTTTTGATGTTAAGCCCCAAACCCCCCCCCCCCCCTCCCCACAAACATGTTTATCTTCCTAGAGATGTATTAAAAAAAAGTTTGTGCGAATTGCATTTTTTGTAATGTATATATTTTAATAGATCCGAACTAAAGATGCATTAACATTAATGCAATATGAGCTAACATGAATAGACAATGAACAATAATATTTACATACATTGACATTAATCAAGATTTATAAATGCTGAAAAAAAATTATTGTTTTTTTTCACGATACCTAATGACTGATCTAATGTTAAATACAAATTTAATCTTCTAGTAAAATGGTACTGAATAAGCAAATCTTCAGCTAAGTAATATCTAATTTTCCAAACTGTAGAAATTTGCTGTCGCCAAGCACCATAGCAACTTGGCACAATAATATTAAATGTGCGCTCACAGGTGTGGTTTTAAAGTCATTTTACAATGGCTTTGAAACTAACAGTTGGAACTATCAATATTATAAAAACAATTAACTTGTGCCAAAAAGCACCACACAGTTCAGTTGCAGATCTGCAATGACACTACGTCTTCAGGCCCAGCGTAGGCCTGCAGGGCCATCGGGGGCCAAGGTCCCCTATGGGCATAAATCTGCCGCAAGAGGTTATTCTCAATGTTCGTTTGTTGGCTAACCATGTGTGAAAATGTTAATGAGGGTTATTATAATCCAGGAGATGCTCATGTTTTGCAAGCTCCTGGGATTTCTGCTTACACACAACTTTTGGGCAGCATCAATCCTCGACCACTGTTGCGCTAATAATAGATCTAATCACCTGAGTGGGTCTGGTACAGTCCGCACACTTCTCTCCCCTCAATTTTTAAATGGAATGGTCGATGCTTGTGCAAGGGAGCAGCCTAGTAAAATGAGTGTTGTTCATGAGTACATAAATTAGCTGCCAAGCCACAGATAATGCACAACATAAACAACATTTATACAGCCTTTCGCTGAGAGCCCAAAACACAATGAATTAGAAAGAAAAAACGAGCAGTTACACATTCACAAGCTTACATAATGTCTGATTTCTCAGAAGTAATGGGAAAGTTATCCAAGAAGTTTCTGCCATCAGAAGTTTCTGGGGAGGCACAAGGAAAGCCCCCCCCAAGCACCCCTGTAGACCCGGCCATGGTTCAGTGGCCACCTCATGTGTCATTGAGTAGTTTATAGATTTGTAAAATGTGTACAACTCAATGGGATTCTTTTTTTCCCCAACAGAGCTTTCCTGGTCTTTGTAGATAAAGATTTTGAGAATCTCACTTTGATCTCACCACCAAGGATTAACTCTCTGTTGGATTTATGCACACTGGGAAGCACTCTCACGTGCACACACACACACACACACACACACACACACACACACACACACACACACACGTTTGGCATGTTTTGCCATAGTAAGAGACAGTGAACGAATCGTTGTCTTTTTCTACCCTATTCTTTCAGCGCTGATATTATCAGCCATGCTTTAAAAAACTGCACAGACAAACAGCACTTTGTTTTCTCTACTCTCGGCCTAAAAGGAAATGGCAAAATAATTACTGCCGTTGAATAATACATGCTGCATTGCAAAGCAATCAACATGTCAGAAACGGGCACCGGTTTAGTGCCGAGTGGCAGCGAATTCTCTGGGATATGAAGGTTCCAGTCGATACAGCAATGAGGGTGGTGCAAAGGCTTTCTCAGTCTCTTCTACACATCTAGTTCTCTTCTCTTATTCGTCTCACAACTGTTTCAGTATTCCACATATTCACTTCACCTCCTGTTTTACCCTCCTTACATTTTTTTTTTAGCAGCAGCAGCAGCAGTAATCACACTTTCTGCTTCCCTTTCACAAAGTGACAAATTTAATTAATTTTTGCAATTTGCAGTCTAGATGTCTGCCACATTTCTAAAATATTTGGTAACCATGTTCTCTTTTCCCAGCCTAACCTGTTGGAGTGTATTCTCTATTTCTTTCCATAAAAGAGTTCTCGCACCAGAGGTTTGCTAACCCAAGGATCCACATTCTTTCCAATTACGCTTTCCCAGGCAGCACAGCACGGCCTTCAATTCTGTGGCACCTACCCATTGCTCGACTTCAAAGGAATGCTGCCATGCAAAATGAGCACTGGCGTGCAAAATGTACGCTGGCGCAAATGGTCATCCACCCTGCACACCTTGCCCTTTTCTCTTCCTTGTGTGAACTGCACTCCAAAAAATTATTGAAATCCTTTCAGTTTATAGACGTGATCACCTTGCATTATGTGAAAATACACTGCAAATATAATCCTCATCTAGGGATTATCACAGAAATATGTCACAATCCTTCAAACTTTCTGTGAAAGTTTTTTGCCCTTCCCCATTTTAGTAAGATTGTAATATTGAATGTTGGGAAAATTTTGGGGGCAGGATCAGAATGTTAAAAGTAACATCTGAACAATTAATCTGATTGCGTTTCATTCCCGCCACAGTCAACTTTTTTTATACAGGAGTCAATAGTTTTCCAATGCTGTAGCTGACATGGAGGTCAATCAACATTGCACAGCAAAATTTGTTACAAAACAAACAAAAATAATAAAAAAATAAAAAAATATATGACACTTTTTTTCTATAGTATTGCTAGGTCAGTTGTTCTTTTCCTACTTTTGTCTTTTTTTATCACAGCATGTTACCAATAGACTTCTCAATGGCTTTTAACCCTTTCATACGTACCATCACACACACACACACACACACACACACACACACACACACTGGCTTCCAAAGGTTTGGAATAATGTACAGATTTTGCTCTTATGGAAAGAAATTGGTGCATTAATTCACCAAAGTGGCATTCAACTGATCACAATGTATAGTCAGGACATTATTAACGTGAATAATTACTATTACAATAAAAAAAAAATAATAATTAAACTACTTCAATAAGTTCCCATCAAAAAATCCTCCACAGGAAGCAATGACAGCTGTGCAGATCCTTGGCATTCTAGCTGTTCGTTTGTCCAGATACTCAGGTGACATTTCACCCCACACTCTGCACGTGCCACTGTCTTGTCGGGCACTTCTCACGCACCTTACAGTCTAGCTGATCCCACAAAAGCTCAATGGGGTTAAGATCCATAACACTCTTTTCCAATTATCTGTTGTCCAATGTCTGTGTTTCTTTGCCCACTCTAACCTTTTCCTTTTGTTTTTCTGTTTCAAAAGTGGCTTTTTCTTTGCAATTCTATCCATAAGGCCTGCACCCCTGAGTCTTCTCTTTACTGTTGTACATGAAACTGGTGTTGAGCGGGTAGAATTCAATGACGCTGTCAGCTGAGGACATGTGAGGGGTCTATTTCTCAAACTAGAGACTCTGATGTACTTATCCTCTTGTTTAGTTGCACATCTGACCTTTCGCATTTGTTTCTGTCCTCGTTAGAGCCAGTTGTCCTTTGTCTTTGAAGACTGTAGTGTACACCTTTGTATGAAATCTTCAGTTTTTTGGCAATTTCAATCATCGTATAGCCTTCATTCCTCAAACAATGATTGACTGATGAGTTTCTAGAGAAAGCTTTTTCTTTTTTGCCATATTTGATCTAATATTGACCTCAAGACTTGCCAGTCTATTGCATACTGTGGAAACTCAAAAACAAACACAAAGACAACATTAAGCTTCGTTTAATGAACCAAATAGCTTTCATCTTTGTTTGATATAATGGCAAGTGATTTACTTGTACCAAAGTAGCAATTTAGCATGATTACTCAAGGGTAATGTGTTGGAGTGATGGCTGCTGGAAATGGGGCCTGTCTAGATTTGATAAAAAAATTACTTTTTTCAAATAGTGATGGTGCGGTTTTTTACATCAGTAATGTCCTGACTATACTTTGTGATCAGTTGAATGCCACTTTGGAGAATTAAAGTACCAATTCCCTTCCGGCAAAATCTGTACATTATTCCAAACTTTTGGCTACCAGTGTATGTGATGGTTAATAACTGGACCATGCAGAGTAGCGTCACACATGTGCTCCTGCAACAGCTAGATACATCATAAGCTGCCAAATTCAAATAGCGGTTGTCATTCATGAAACAAACAGCTACTTAAAGAGTCTTTTCAAGCACATAATATGTTTATTTTATGTAACAAACAGCCACATTGTCACCAAAATACCACAGTTCACAGCTTGTATATGCACAGCCATCATATCTAAACGCGATCTTCCCATGCATGCAGCCACTTCTGCTGATTATCTGTAGATTTGGTTTTCATTCACACAAACAGAAACTCAAACAATCTTTTCAGGCATATAATAAGTTTTTTTTTCTATCAAATGATCACAAAAGTTCCACAATAACAGTTTAAAACTTGTATACTCACAGTGAAAACATGCTGAACGAGTGTGATTATCTGAGTACGCAGCCAAGTTTGTTTACATTAGTGCTTGTCACACACACACAGGCACACATACACACACACACACACACATGCGCTTGCACGCACACACTGGTGTGGCTATCCTTATAAGGAAGTTACATAGACAATAATTTTAATACTGTATGAACTATAGATTATATTCCCTAACCCTAAACCTAACTCTCACAAAAAACTTTCTGCATTTTTACATTTTCAATAAAAAATCGTTTAGTGTTTTTTTTAAGCAATTTTAATTATGGAGACACTAGAAATGTCATCATAAACCACATTTATAGCATAATACCCTTATAATTACCAGTTTGTAACCTTAAATGTCCTAGTAAACCACCCAAACCTGCCCACACACACACACTCACACCCACACACACAGTGTCTGAGATGTCAAACAGTGCATAGGCAAACTGGACTGCTGAACGGATATATATATATATATATATATATATATATATATATATATATATATATATATATATATATATATATATATTATTATTATTATTATTATTATTGTTATATTTTTTTTTACAGTAAAGTTTACAATATCTTTGATTTACTATATGTGCTTCATTATGTAAATATAGAAAAAGTTTGACCACTAACGCCCAGTGTGGTATTTTTGCAATACTTAGAAAGTCTCAATTTCCATCCATCCATCCATCCATCCATCCATCTTCACCCGCTTATCCGAAGTCGGGTCGCGGGGGCAGCTGCTCCAGCAGGGGGCCCCAAACTTCCCTATCCCGAGCCACATTAACCAACTCTGACTGGGGGACCCCGAGGCGTTCCCAGGCCAGTGTGGAGATGTAATCTCTCCACCTAGTCCTGTGTCTTCCCCGAGGCCTCCTCCCAGCTGGACGTGCCTGAAACACCTCCCTAGGGAGGCGGCCAGGGGGCATGCTTACCAGATGCCCAAACCACCTCAACTGACTCCTTTCAACGCAAAGGAGTAGCGGCTCTACTCCGAGCACCTCACGGATGACTGACCTCCTCACCCTATCTCTAAGGGAGAAGCCCGCCACCCTTCTGAGGAAGCCCATTTCGGCCGCTTGTACTCGCGACCTAGTTCTTTCGGTCATGACCCAACCTTCATGACCATAGGTGAGGGTAGGAACAAAAATTGACCGGTAGATCGAGAGCTTTGCCTTTCGGCTAAGCTCTCTTTTCGTGACAACGGTGCGATAGAGCGAGTGCAATACCGCCACCGCTGCCCAGATTCTCCGGCCAACCTCCCGCTCCATTGTCCCCTCACTCGTGAACAAGACCCCGAGGTACTTGAACTCGGGGTCTCAATTTCATGAAAGCATTATTGGGGAATGGAATCAGTAACCATGTCAAGAATTACTGAGAAATGATGGCATTTAAAAATAACGAGATTATTGTTTGCAGAGTCACTGATTCCTCTTTGTTTTGCTTTCCACTGCTGCTTTTGTTGTTGTTTGTGGTGACACCCCCCCCCCCCCCCATTGTGTGTTAAGAGTTTTCCCTGTTTCCAGAAGCACTGTGTGTTTGAGAGAGTGTGTATGTGTGTGTTCCTCTTCGTACACGTCAAACTGCTTGTTGTGTTTGCAGTGAAATTATTTGGCATCTTTCTCTCTTTTGTGACCTGTTCTTTCTCTATCAGTGTCAGCCAAGGTTTTGTGATGGCTCGGAGACACCTAGTCAAACACAATTTTCTCATTCATCTTCCTGTTGTTACCATATTTTAATTACTTTTTTATAATAGGACCCAGAAGTTAAATAAATCAACTGGCAAAAAAATAAAAATAAAAAAACAACAAAAGATGATGCAACATTGGGGGGTCAGGGCTGGCTTCTGCCAACTATTCTAGAGTGGGCTGGGGGATATCATAGGTGGGAATTTGTGATGGGGAGGGGTTACTCAGAATACTAATTTAATGTCTTTAATACATGGCATAATTTAAAGGTCATAAGAAATTTTACACTTTTTCCCATATTAAAAAATATATTCAAATAAATAAACTGATAAAATTTGTACATATTCATACGCACTTAGTTTACTCATTTTAACCACTAATAGTTCTAAACATAACTAATATTACCATTATATTCATTATAAGATGAATAATAAGACGAGACAGATGAGTTTGTCTAATATTCTGAAATTCAGAGAAAATACTGTGTGAAAATGCAGTAACAACAAAATCCAGATAAAAATAATTCAAGCCATTTTTCTCAGTTTCAATGTTAGTTATTGAGGATGACCTTTGTAGGGTAGCAACGAGTATTGATATGTTTACCAGTGAAACTATGTGTATAAAGTCATTTAGGGAACACAGGAATTTGGATGGATGGAAAGTAACGGCATGTAAGCACCAAAGGTTATTTTCATGACAAACAGAGTAGTTTAAAGCGCAATGACAAACAATAAACTACAAACTATCACAGCATTGTAAAAATATGTATAAGAGATGTAAGACCGACAGAATCTCTCATCAACACAGAATTAACAACAAGGAAAACAGATGCACGCGTCCCACAACAGTGAGGTGCGGGACAAGTTTTGATTGAGTGCAGGTGTGGGCGGGATGATGTGTGCACGGGAACGGGAGAAAGAAATTACCCAAGTGACTCCGAAAAATATAAATATAAATCTATTTATAAAATAAAATAGATTTATTTCATGTATTTAACGTACAGCGTGTTATTCGTGTTATCCGTCTATTATGCATGAGCAACAAAAAAATTTAAGGCCTTCTTTATGGGCACTAAAAACCTATACATTGCACAAAAATATCTCTTATTACATTCTCTCTCACGTAACGACTCTCTGGATTGTAGCAGCCACACACAACCAGTGTGTCGTTGCTTTCGGCCAATGACAAAAATAGAAAAGCACTACACATTTCCTGTTTTTGTGATTGGTTGGGCTGCCCACCCTCAATGTTTGCAACACACAGCCCACCCCCATATTGCTTTTAACCAATACACATATTGGAAAAAAATAAAAAAATATTTAAAACAGTGTTTCTCAAATGTTTGATTGGGTGGGCAAGACTCACTGCACATGCCTACATCCGTCCCTGCTGGGGGTTATCACCACGTTTGCTGTCTCTAAGGAATAGTCGTGGGACAATAAAAACCAGGAGCGTACAGAACGTAATAAGTAAGCGAAGCTGCCAGACTCAGATGGAAAATGGGTATAGTGGATATAGCAGAGATATAGTGGTCTGGCTGGCATGATTTCAAGGATTGGAGAGAACACTCTCCTTGTGATCCCTTAAAGGGGTCAATTGGATTTTGTACTCCATAATATTCCGTGCACCTCATTTGACAATCCACTCATGGGGTCAAACCCACTCTCCCTGCCTAATGGAAACAGCCAGTAATGAGTAAAGCGGTTTAATAACAAGCTTTATATTAATGCAGAGCCTAATGAATGAGCGCTGAAGCCTTTTCCCAACTGATTACTAAATGATTACTGGGTTTGTACTGTGCCAACATCGTTATTGTGTGAATTGCTCCACAAACGGCTATGGTACGAGGCCAGCTCTGGTACAGTATCGATACCGACAAAAAAAGAACAGGCTCAGACTACTGAAGTGTTAAAATTGTGCATGAATTGATGTTCACTAATGGACCATTCAATAATACATTTTCAAATCTTATAAAAAAATATTATATATATATTTTTTTTTGCTCTCCTTTTCTCCCAATTTGGAATCCCCAATTCCCAATGCACTCTAAATCCTTGTGGTGCCGTAGTGACTTGCCAAAATCTCTGTGGCGAAGGACGAATCTCAGTTGCCTCCACGTCTGAGACCATCAGTCCGCGCATCTTATCACGTGGCTTGTTGAGTGTGTTACGTGGAGACGTAGTGCATGTGGAGGCTTCACGCTATTCTCCGCAGCATCCACGCACAATGCACCACGTGCCCCACCAAGAGCGAGAACCTGTGTGGACATTATAGCGATCACGAGGAGGTTACCCCATGTGACTCTACCCTCCCTAGCAACAGGGCCAATTTGTTTGCTTAGGAGACCTGGCTGGAGTCATTCAGCACACCCTGGATTCGAACTCACAACTCCAGGGGTGGTAGTCAGCGTCAATACTCGGTGAGTTACCCAGGCTCCATAACGGAAACATTTAATCTGTCATGTACGGTCAATAAGGCCCATTTAAATTCACAAATGAAATAGAAAGTCGAAACTAATAATGGGATTTAACACTGATCATCACGAGTCAAGGTGCGTATTTTAAAATCCCCAACAGTATTTCCAAAATATATTTTGGCAATATTCCAGAATATAAACAAAACGTTTGGTTACGTATGTAACCTCCGTTCCCGAGGGAGGGAACGACACGTTGTGTCGGAGAAGCGACACTAGGGGTCTCTCTTGAGCGCCGATATCCACCTCTGATCTATGAAAAAAGGCCAATGAGAGTTGGCAGCCAGTATTTGCATGTCCCGCCCCCGGACAAACGGGTATTTAAGCGGCGCAAATACGGGAGTTCATTCAGGATTTTTCTGGGGAGCCGGAAATGGTCCGGCCACAACAATGGCTCGGTTCAGCGACATGGCGGAGGAAAGACACAACGTGTCGTTCCCTCCCTCGGGGAACGGAGGTTACACACGTAACCAAACGTTCCCCTTCTGTCGCTCTCTCCACGTTGTGTCAGAGAAGCGACACTAGGGGACCCATTCCAATCTTGCCATGTGCTGAACCGTGTACGTGAACTGCCGATGCAGAGGCGGGCAGGGATTCATCCAGTGCCGCGCATCGTCTGTACCTGGCTGCACATACCCTTCCCCAATGCCCCATACGAACATCGGGATCCTGCTAGTTACCCTGAGAGGGGAACAAGGCGATGTTTGCCAACATAGGAACGGGCCAGCCTGGCTGGGCCTCTTTTCTCTCTATGTTTCTCGCATAGAGCAATCATGGCCGGGGCCCTTACACGCATATAGGGAAGGGGGTCTTACCCAGACCCTGCGGAGACCAGACCTGCCCTTATTCTTGGGGAGGAAAAGTGGTAGACAAGTCACACGGCCGTCTTTTTTAGGGCTTGTGTGGAAAGTATGGTGCGGTGGTAGATCCAGCCTCGAAAGGGGGGAGTTGCTACAGCACGGCGACCGGGGCAGCTGTAACTGCCTAAGGGAGACACGGGGGTCCACTCGTAAGGGGACAGAACTGTGGAATTACACACAGGGGGAGTCCGAGCAGGAGGCCTTACCTGTGGAGCACCTATACCAGTACAGGGTAGCCATCAGGGTACCCGCAGTGGCTTGGGTCGGCGAGTTCCTCCGCTGAACCACGGACCCGGAGGGCTGGGGAGGAATCGACCAGGGTCCCGATTCGGAGTGGGGCACCCTGGGAAAAAAGGCGCACTACTTAACCTTGACATCAGGAAAATGGTGCTGGGCGCAAGCGATCCACCCGGCCGGTCAGTCTACATGTTACTGAGTTCTACGGGCTCGGACCTGAGAAAACACGAGACGCAACCGACTCAACACGGAGGTTGTAAAACCTCGCAAAGGTGTTGCCCAACCCGCGGCTCTACAGATGTCTGCTAGGGAGGTGCCCTTGGCCAGTGCCCACGAGGATGCAACACCCCTTGATGAGTGAGCTCGGACCCGCAAGGGTAGGGGCACGGCCTGGGTGTGATAAGCCAGTGTGATGGCGTCAACAACCCAGTGGGCGAGCCTCTGTTTGGAGACGGCATTCCCTTTCTGCCGTCCCCAAAGCAGACAAAGAGCTGCTCAGGGCGTCTGGTGCTCTGTGTGCGGTCCAGGTAAATGCGCAGGGCGCGCACTGGACATAGCAATGAAAGGGCTGGGTCTGCCTCCTCCCGGGGCAGGCCTTGCAGGTTCACTACCTGATCTCGGAATCGTGTGGTAGGAACCTTGGACACATAGCCCGGTCGCGGCCTTAGGATCACAGACGTATCCGCCGGACCGAACTCCAGGCAAGTGTCGCTGACAGAGAACGCTTGCAGGTCCCCGACCCTCTTGATAGAGGCGAGCACGATCAGCAGGGCCATCTTAAGAGAGCGGGCCCTGAGTCCAATTGATTCAAGCGGCTCGAAGGGGGGTCTCTGGAGTCCTGCCAAGACTACCGAGAGGTCCCAGGAGGGAACTAGGCCTGGCTGGGAGGGATTCAACCTCCGGGCGCCTCTCAGGAACCTGAGGATCAGGTCGTGCTTACCGAAAGACTTGCCGTCTACAGGATCGTGGTGGGCGGCAATGGCGGCAACATACACCTTGAAGGTGGACGGGGACAGCCTCCTGTCCAGCCTCTCCTGTAGGAACAGGAGCACTGACTTGATCGCGCATCTCTGCGGGTCTTCGGTTCGGGAAGAACACCAATCTGCGAACGAGCGCCACTTTAGGGCGTAAAGGTGCTTGGTAGAGGGGGCTCTGGCTTGGTTGATTGTATTCACAACGGTCGCCAGTAAGCCGGCTAGCTCTTCCGCATCCCGTCCAGGGACCAGACGTGGAGGTTCCAGAGGTCTGGGCGCGGGTGCCAGAGCATGCCCCGTCCCTGAGAGAGGAGGTCCTTTCTCAGGGGAATTCGCCAGGGAGGAGCTGTCGCGAGAAGCCTGAGTTCCGAGAACCAAGTCCGAGTGGGCCAGTAGGGGGCCACTAGCGTGACTTGCTCCTCATCCTCCCTGACCTTGCACAGCACCAGTGCAAGAAGGCTCACTGGGGGAAATGCGTACTTGCGCAGCCCCGAGGGCCAGCTGTGTGCCAGCGCATCTGTCCCGAGGGGAGCCTCTGTTAGGGCGTACCAGAGCGGACAGTGGGAGGTTTCCTGGGAGGCGAACAGGTCTACCTGGGCCTTGCCAAACCGTTCCCAAATCAGCTGGACCGACTGGGGTGCTCGACGCTGGGGCTGAGAGCTGGGCCCGGGTTGGGGCGGAGCAGGAGCTGGTTTCTTCGCTGCAGGGGGGCGCCCTCGGCGAGCAGACGGGGCAGGGCCCATAGCGGCAGGTGTGCGGCGGGGCATGATGTGAGAGATGGCCTCCGTCTGCTTCTTCACCGCGGAGAACTGTTGGGTGAAGTCCTCGAAGGTGTCGCCGAAAAGGCCAATCTGGGAGACAGGTGCGTCTAGGAAGCGGTTCTTGTCGGCCTCACGCATCTCGACCAGATTGAGCCAGAGATGGCATTCCTGGACCACTAGGGTGGCCATCGCCTGTCCGAGTGCCTGCGCTGTGGCCTACGTCGCTCTCAGGGCGAGGTCGGGCGCTGAGCGCAGTTCCTGCAGCACATCAGGATCAGGTCCACCCCCGTGCATGTTTCTGAGTGCTTTGGCCTGGTGGATTTGCAGGAGGGCCATCGCATGCAGGGCGGAGGCAGCACGTCCAGCCGCACTGTAGGCCTTCGCGTTGAGCGAGGATGTTGTCCTACAGGGCTTGGATGGGAGTACGGGGTGGCCACGCCACGAGGTAGGGCTACCGGGGCATAGATGGTACGCAACTGCCCTATCGACCTGGGGAATCGCCCCATATCCGTGGCGCTCTCCGCCGTCGAGGGTGGTGAGAGTGGAGCAGGTGGCACCTAGACGAGCGGAGAGCGGGGCTCTCCACGTAGACGTCAGCTCGTCATGCACCTCTGGGAAAAACGGGACCGGGGGATGCGTGGCGCGAACGGCGTGCTGCCCCAGGAACCAGTCATCCAACCGTGAAGGCTGTGGGGAGGATGGAGGGTTCCAATCCAACCCCATGCTCACGGCGGCCCGGGAAAGCATGTCAGACATCTGAGCGTCAGCCTCAGCCTGGGCCTGCTGGCCCGAAGGCGGCAGTCCAGGGGAGTCCTCGGCATCAGACATCACACTCTCCGAAGCAGCGGCGAGCTCATCTGCTTCGGGCTCAGGAGGATAGCCAGCCGGGCCGTGAGGCGAGCCGCTATCGCCGCGAGCGTAGACGGGGACCAGCGAGCGTGTCGGGGAACGGGAGGTTCGCGGGGGGCTACCCGGCGAAACTGCACCCGCTGCCGCCCCCACATCGCCCCCAGCGCCAACCGCATCGTCCTCAATCCCGTGGGAAGAAGGAGCAATGTGGGGTGCAGCTGGGGTGGCTTGCTCTCTGTTGAAAGCAAGCCGCGACCGCAACGTGGTCATGGTCATGTTCTCGCAGTGAGAACATGAGCCATCCACAAATGCCGCCTCGGTGTGATCGCGGCCCAAACACACGAGACAGCGCCTGTGGCCATCTGAAGCGGAGAGCACTCTACCGCATCCAGGAACAACACAGGGGCGGAAGGGTATCTTGAAAAAGACGCATCCTGAAAAGGACGTTCAACGCCGCTGTGTTTTGCTCTTTTAGAGAAATTCACTCTTTTAAGGGAAATAACTCTTTTAATACACAGTATGTGTGT
The DNA here is from genome assembly GCF_025860055.1 of Xyrauchen texanus. Lineage (NCBI taxonomy): Eukaryota > Metazoa > Chordata > Actinopteri > Cypriniformes > Catostomidae > Xyrauchen > Xyrauchen texanus. The sequence continues at coordinate 5,708,433 of NC_068314.1, forward strand.
GTGTCTGCGCTGTCGAAGCGCTCAGGGGCAACAATGCACGCCGTGCAAAGTAGGAGAAAGCCGCTGTTGTGCGCCGTCAAATCCAACAGCATGCAGATCGTCAGAGGAAACAGGAACATAATAGTGGTGTGTAACTCGCAGCAAACTGCAGACAGACCATCGGCTCCAAAGAAATTTTCTGAATGAACTCCCGTATTTGCGCCGCTTACATACCCGTATGTCCAGGGGTGGGACATGCAAATACTGGCTGCCAACTCTCATTGGCCTTTTTTCATAGATCAGAGGTGGATATCGGCGCTCAAGTGAGACCCCTAGTGTTGTTTCTCCGACGGATCAGAGGCAGTCCTCCAGCCCCTGGCGGATGGAACGCCACGCCACGTTCTCGGGGAACAGAAGGGGTCTCCCTCGCCCCTGGCAGCGGTTCTCCCGTTCCAAGCGGTCACCAGTGAGCCCCTCCCCACTCGCGGTCGGTGGTCTTAAACCCTGCTGTGTTTCAGCGGCCGGTAGGCGACTCCTGCGCCCCTGGCAGCAGCCCTGACCGCTCCAGGCGGTCGGTTAGGAGCCCCTTCTCCCCTCGCGGTCAGCGGCCATCGTCCTCTTTCAGGCGGCTGGGTTCCTCGTCCCCCGCCAGATGGCCGCGGGTGCTCTGTTGGGGTGGACGGTAGTGGCGAGAACTCTACTACGGCGTATCCCTCCTCCTTCCCGGGCTTCAGCACCAGTGTAAAGGTATTCAATGGAAAGGAGGAGGCAAGAACCAGCTTTTCAATATAAATAATAGTTTTAATAATAAACTTAAAAGAAGACACAAACACACACATGACGGACATGTCCGTTAATGATCTCTCTCTCCCGCACGATCCTCTGCAGTCGACCTTTATACCTCAGAGGCTTGATTAGCCTAATACAGGACCGGGTGTGTAGGATCACGACCCGGCCCCGCCCTCTGCCCTGCCACACAGTCATTCAGGAATCAGACTACACTGGTCACACTGGGTGTTTCACATCAGCACCATTTCTGTACTGGTATACAACGCAGCACTAGATGGCAAAGTGTTCCCGGAGTCTGCAGATACCACGCTCTGAAACCTTCCATTGTTTGCTGGCCTTGACGACACTCGATGTGGCCTTTTCGACAGAGCTTGCAGAAATAGGGGTCTGTCGGTGAATAATACATTGTACCTGTTAAGAGCTGTCACAGCTCCACTGTCTGGCATCATATTAAGAGGGAAGACCAGGAAAGGTCACAGATAGGAGCTGAGAAGAGTTATGATGCAAGAGCTGATTCAAGTCTCTGTTGAAATTACAGCATGTCACAGTGACCCACTCAAACACACTCACAAAGTAGCCGAGGACTAGCTTTATCAGTTTTTATACCGAAAATATTTCGGAAACTCATAAGTGGGTAATTTGCTCTGAATGACAGGATAAGGCATGTTAGATATGAAAAACCGTGAGCGGCTTCATATAGCATACTGGGGCTTTTCTACAGTGTTGATTGCATGAATGTAGTTAACTCACCAAACAATAGCCTTAAATACACACAATGTATCCAGCATGTGATCTGTCATTTAAGGATTTATTGCTCCTATTAGTATCATTATTAGTAGTGTTGCTCATACTTAAGAGTTTTGAACAAACCCCTTAATTTCACAAATTAACAGCAAATTTTGTGCTACCTTTGTACAATGCTTGTGTTATACGATCACTTGTTGTTAATGTAAAATTGGATGAGTAAAGATAAATTTATCCCTAAGCATGCCCTAAGCTGACAAACCACCATTCGATGTCATAAGTTTCAAGTTTTGTGAAAGCACCATCAGTGTGTTCATGGCTATTAGACTCACACTTAAACGAAAGTGTGGAGAAAGCTCTCTCGCTAATGCACGCATTCACAAAGACGCTCGATGTGAGAAATTGCTCATCACATTTTCGCAATAGGGGATTCCTTTAAAAGTCTCTCTCCTATCAATCAAAAGGCATTACATCGCTATTTTCCTGAGTCTACCACACAACAGGAGGCTGAAATATGACTAACACATACAGTATTGAGCTAGCAAGAAATGCATTTCATTGCCAGGACATTTCACAGTAACAGTTTAACTCACCCTTTATGACAACATGAAATCTAAATTGAGCCTATTTACTTTCTCAATAAATGTCCATGAACTTATTGTGCACGATTCGTCAGAGCATGCTGTTTTAAAGAAAAAAGTTTGCTTTCATAATCAAAATGTTATAACTGTCTCCACATCTGAAGCATTTAACATTATAAGGCAGAATGGGGAAAATAATATTAAACAATAATTTCATATCTAAACATTTAACGATCCAATAAAATTGTGATGGATAAAATCAAGCCCCGCCCAACATTATTTCTGCTGAATAGTACATTTTAGCGGCACAATATGCATAAGGAATCCTGTAATATCATTGTGCAATTATTCAAATGCAAAGGGCTGCGATTCAATTCAAATAACACAGAAATATATTTATAGAGTAAAATAACAGCGTAAAATAATTCACTATTGAATAATAAGTGCAATTTTGTTTTTATGTTTTATTATATTATGATGATTTATTAGTGGCGAATAATAGTGTAAATAATAAAAATAATATTTATTATTATTATTATCATTATTAATGCTAATAAAACAATATTATCTTTATGTAATAAGAACTTTATTATTATTATTTATTATTATTTTTAGTTTTTATTTTCAAAACTGTTATATTTTCTGTATAAAATAAATAGAAAATCAGAAAAGCATAAATATAATACTTAAAATGATAATGATTATTAAATATAAAATTGGAATAAGACTGTCCTGACAAAAAAAATCCTCCTATGTCCTATTATTTCTATTTTTATTTATTTACATTTTGACTGGTTTTTGCCATGAAAGAGTCTGAGTTTGGTTCTCAGTAAGAGAACTCAAGTGTGAATACTGATTTTCTTTTTATCCCTCTGGGGTCTGAGGGTGTTTTGGGCCCTGGAGAAGTTTTGACATGCCTTGACGTTTGTGCTTTTTTCAGTTGCTTAAAAACTTATTAATGTCTAAAGTCTGATAACATTGTATTCAGCACAAACTGGACTACAATAATATGTGAGCAACATGCATGTACATTTTTGTATTTTTGAGAAAATAACGTTTATCTGTGTTTTTTTTTTTTTTAAAAAAAACTAAATGTTTAAGTCATTGAAATAAGGCCATATAACACATATTAAACTTGTCCATTATATATTATGGACAAGTAATTTGTCCACAAGAATTTGGAGAACTATATCTTGTAGCCTAGAGTTTTTGCTACAAAATGATGTGAAACCATCCTGATCACTCATTCATACAAAACAATATATTAATTTAACTTTTGTAAGACAATTTTAGTGTTAGAAAGGTCATATGCGAGGAGGTGTGAACTATCATGAATATTGATTGTAAATCACAGCTGAGGAGACAAAGTATGTATGTACCATTTAATAACCTGATATTGTAGATCAAAATATCTGAACTATTTACATGACTTGGAGTGCTGGTGGCATAGTGGGCTAAAGCACAGATATAGTGAGTAGAAGATTGCTGGTTCGATTCCCACAGCCACCACCATTGTGTCCTTGAGCAAGGCACTTAACTCCAGGTTGCCCCAGGGGGATTGTCCCTGTAATAAGTGTACTGTAAGTCACTTTGGATAAAAGCATCAGCCAAATGCATAAATGTAAAATGTAAATGTAAATGACTTGACTCGAATACAGTATACCATAGCAAACAAAGAGATATGTCATCCCATGACACTCCAGTTGTATACAAAGTACTTTATTTCTTAATATATTGTAGAATTCAAAAATCAGCACAATCCTACAAACTGTAACTTCATATACAGTAGCTTTATACATACACACTAATACACAAATACCCTGCCTCTATGAAATGTCATAAGAGTTTTGAATGCTAAACATGGATTTTTTCTGTATCCATTAAGATTCATGTCAAATACTTATTTTACAATTTTCCGCATTTCGGAGTAAACCTGACTGCTTTTTTCCGTTTTCTACATCGTTGTGCAAAAACACATTTGCATCTCCACTACACTGCTGTTGTTACCCAATATATACACCCCCCGCCCCCGCCCCCACCAATAGATTTCATCTCTTTATATTGAATCTGTCTTGTTGTGCTGTTATGTTTCCAGCGGGCCATTATTTAGTTGCTTACTCAAGGAATCTCTACACATTTCTAATCGCAGACACCGGCGCTCACAGTCTTTTCCCAGCCCAAATACAGCTATATTTCCTTGGGATTCTAACAATGTTGTGCCTCAACTGATTAAAGTGAGAGATTTGTCCTTTTAAGGAATAAAACAGGGAATGTAGTTTGAAGCAGAAATGTCAAGGCAGCAGCTCTGGTTTTGAGTAAAAGTGTCTGGCCTGATGGTGTATTTCATCAACCCGACAGGTTAGAGAGGTTCTTTCCGATTACATTTCATGAATTCTGCGTCTTGTTTTGTCATAGTTAAATTTGGAATGTCTCGACGTTTTTTGCATTGTGCTTGGAAAGAGAGATGTTAAAGTGATAGTCCATGCAAAAATCAGAATTCTGTCATCTTTAACCCATTTTCACATCAGTCGAATCATAAAAGAATCATAAAAGTAGTGTTTGTGACTAGTGCATCATATCTGAAGTGTTCTGAAGACATATGCAACCACAAATTTTTGTCATTTCTCAGCAAAAATCTTTGTCCGTTCCCTGTGCATAAGTGTATGAAAGAAGCTTGATAATAGTGACATACATGTTCACATGAGATCTTGAATTGTTTTTAGAGCTTATGAAAGAAAGTCAAATGGATTAACATAAGGGTAATTTTTGGGGGGTAATCTATCCCTTTAAGTGTAAAGAAAGACTGGAGGGAGCAAAACTCAAAGAAGCGAGTGAAGGTGAGACAGAATAAAAGTAAAAGAAAAGAGCCGTGCCACAGTGGGGGGACATCAGAGGATGCCAATCAGAGGGCGTTTTTAGGTTCCGTGGAGCATACAGTGAAGTGTAGCTGAAAGTGAAGAGAAGGACACTCACGCTTTGCCAAATAATGATCAAACAGTAAGAGATTCACTTGGGCAGACCACAGCCTAACACACACACATACACACACACACACACACACACACACACACACACACACACACACGCATTCACATACACAAATGCACTTGCAGCAACAAAACCAGCAAGTGTCCATAATCCCTACAGACATATTTATGGTTCTTTTATGAAAGAAATAAAAGCGAAAAAGATTACTAAAAGTAATGTCACTTATAACACAATTTGGAATGCACACACCTGATCATTTGCTGAAAGGCAGGTAAGTGAGGTCCGTGTCCACAGACCGAAACATACTTTGCGCAAGTACGGGTGTGCAGATGCAAGCGTTTGGCCAGCGTTTTGGCCAACATGCAGGCTGGTTGAACATACATTTGCATGTTTTTTCGTTTCTGAATCAGTAAGAAATCTCAGTCCTCAAGGGGGCGATAGAGTTACCTTTTGTGTTATTATTCACGTAAGTTGCTGTAAAAATATTGACTTTAATGTTCTTGCTCAGCAATATTCTATTTAAACTGTTGCTTTGCCATGACAGTAGTTCACTTGAAAGAGAAAACTCACTGTAAAGTAGTCAGCTTGCAACTAATGTCTGCGGTGGCGCCCCTTGTGGCAACATTGTGAATGTGGACTGCATAATTGAGTTGTGTTATGAATTGCAGCCTGACACATTTTCGAAGATAGCGTAGCTAGTGGCTGGATTTACGTACTTGTGTAGTGTATGCTTTTGGCCATAAAGCAATCATTGTGATGCGTAACTTTCACAAAATTCACCCAACATCTTGGCAGCAACAAATGCGCTCTCGCACAACATGAAAGTTACCATCAAACATTACCAATAAATAGACACTTGCCATAGCAGAATTTCTGCTTTCGTGTTTGTTCAGTCACGGGCAACAAAACTGGTTAGCAAAGGCATCTGATTGATCTTAAAGTTACCATTTTAGGCAGCTGGTGTCATGCAAGATTCAATCCCCCCATGAAATAATTTCCCCTTTGAGCACAAAGCGACTTCATTGGCTGAAATTAGTTTATGGGTATTCTATTCAGTGCCTGATCAGAAATCCTACAATATCGCTCAAAGTGTTATGTAGCTTTGATCATGAAACTATATAAATTATTGTTGTGTAAGCTATATGTGACATAACATAGCCAACACATTGTCAAATTCAACATTTCTTTGTGTTTTCAGTTAGCATGTTAACCGATTAGCCTGCAAAGCTAACAAGCATTCTCTAAAGTTACCACTAACACAATTATCCTACTAAGCTAAAATGCAGCGCTAGTAATTTACGTAATTATATAAAAACTGTATTTATGTGAATGGAAACAGGAAAAGTAACAGACAATTCTGATTAGCCAATATAAACAACTACCTAAGGCGGACAGGATTTCGTTGAGAGACTGAATGCTGCATGACACCAGCTACATTATTGTTTTATTTTACACCCAGGCTAAGCAAACCAAAACTCTTAAAATATGATGACTATTTCACAAATAGTGGGGCTACTAACTTAACAACTGGTAGGGTTGCCAAAAGTCCCATATTAGCAGGACTTCCCGTATTTTAGACGAAATGACAAGATCCCATAGAGGACACCTATTGTCCCTTATTTTAGCATTGAGAAGTCTCCCGGTCAGTTTGGCCACCAGAGAAATGTATACAGGTCAATGTGTCTGCAGCCGGCACCAGAGACCAACAACAAAATCATGCTTTGGGTTACTGATAAATGTTAACATGGACCACTGAAAAAATATGCAATGACACTGAGGACACTGGCAAGGCCAGCTGGCATGGCTGAAACTGGACGGCTGTGTAGGTGTTTGTGAGTCCACACCCTGGAGTGAAGTTTCTTGGAGTCTCTTCAAAAAGATGTCTCATGTCAATCTATCTCCTTTAAAACTGTCTCATTATCTAGTCTGGAGCTGCAGGAAGCCGAGAGGAAAATGTTTATATCTTACCTTGGGTTAGAAGAGAAAGGTTGAAGGTTGTTGGAAAAGGTTATTACCACCATCACAGCACCCAACGGAATGGCAAGGAATAAAGAGAGAGGGAAAATAGAATAATGGCAATTAGTAAATGGCAATAAATATGTCAAATAGGAGAGAAAAACACAGTTCTAATCATGGCAAGATTCCTGGGCCTTGGGCATCCTGATTTACACATGCAAATGAGGGATCGTTTAGTGTAATGAGAAAAACCTTGATCAGCCACAATTGGATAGCACAAAATATTGCATCCTTGCAAATATCCATTCAAAACCAGGAAGTTTTGCATGTGAAAAGTTGCAGAACTTTTAGGACTTTCATCAGGTCATATTTGGAATAACTGTAATGAATTAAAGGAATATCCAACTTCTCCAACTTGAGTATTGTAATGTCATATTAACCCACAATAGAGCTGTTTATGCTGTTTTAGCAATGATGGCAATTTCTAGGCATCCTGGAAGACTAATTCGTCATGGGTTCCCTCAGGAATTCCCATTGGGTTTTTTAAAAAGAGATTTTCGAGTTAAGATCTGTGGAGAAAAATAATTTACACACAGTCATACCTCAATTGTGGGTTTTGAAGCTGTTGTGTCTTTTAAAAATGCATGTTGCTAACCCATCGCTAAATGAGGACTACAACATTTGTCCAATTCATTAAGCTTGTAGCTCTCATGCTCATGGTAGTTGTAGTCCATGGTTAGCATTGTGATAGCAACATGTGTTTTTAAAAAACAAAGTAGCTACAAATTAAACTTTTTGTGGTAAGACTGTGTGTTCTTGTTATGTATATATATATATATATATATATATATATATATATATATATATATATATATATATATATATATATATGTTTTAGGACAAAACATAAAAGTATCTTCTAGTAATTTTAACCACAGGACGTATTTACTCATATAGTATCTTAAACTGCCATTATAAAACCCAAAGAAAATGTATCTGGGAACCCATGGCTCGAAAATTCTCTTATTATAGCAGATAGTTTTCATCTGCCCCCACCAAAAAATGTAAAACAGTGATGTTAGGAAACTGAAAACAAATGGGTTAGCGAGGATGTGGTCTCAGAGTTCCATCTTTTATGATACAATACTTTTCAATCATTTCAATAATTAATGCAGAGGTTGTAGAACCCTTTCTTGTTCTAATTTGAACCTAAAAAACCTATTCAATAGATTTATATATAGTTTGACATATATGCCATTTGGGTGTATAAAGGGTGCTGTACTAGGTGCAAAAGACCACCCTTTCTAGAAAAACTGCAGCATCTGAAGGAATTGGTCAAATGTTAGTTCAGCAGATACGGTCCATGCAGAAAGCTTTTCATTCCTTTTCCTAGAGTGTCTATGAATTTAACATGTGGGCTGAGCTCTCGTTGAGTTTTACATAGACCACCTCAGTACCTACACACCAAAAATATCCTCTGCTCCGAGCCCATGGCTAAAAGGGGAGCGCATAAAGCTCTGATTCATCTCCGGTGGTTCCTTTTTTAGGTGCAACTGAATAAAGAAAAGTGTTATGTCTCATGTTCTAGCATGGTTAACTATTCAGCTCAGACTCTGTTTCGCAGCATTTAATCGATATTCGCAACAAATTCAACTTCTGTATTGTGATTCAGCAAAAATAATTTAGGGTAGGACTTGATTTTATCCAAGTGGATTTAATTAGATTGTGAAAAGTATGCTATTATGCCTATATTAATGACTAGTTTTATTTTTCACTGCTCACATAGTTTAGTTTACATCAGCATTTGATCTTAGAACAGTGCTAGCGATGGGCTTTGATACAGTGTTAAATCGTTGAACGTGGGTTCACAAAACTTAACCACCTCAGATGCTCTTGGTAAATTTACATTTGTTTGAGAAATAGTTCAAGATACACTGACTCTCAGTCTCTCTTCAATTTTGTTCAGATATCTGTCTGAACTAGGAGTGGTGGTGGTGTAGTGGTCTAAAGCACTAAACTGATAAGCAGAAGGTTGTCGGTTTGATCCCCACAGCCACCACCATTGTGTCCTTGAGCAAGGCGCTTAACTCCAGGTTGCTCCAGGGGGATTGTCCCTGTAATAAGGGCTCTGTAAGCCGCTTCGGATAAAAGCATCTACCAAATGCATACATGTAAATGTAAATATTTGTTGTGGTATCATTTATGTAATGATATGCCATGTACATTTTCAAGTAATCTTTAGTTGTGCTTTAAAATGGCAAACAGGTTTAAAGTTGAGATGGCTAGAGCTTTGAACACCACATAACAGCATATGACCTCTGGGGTTACTCAATAGCTAGACACGTCACCCCCAGGAATTAAATTCATTGGGAAAAGTTGACACTTAAACCAAGCCTTAACAAATAATGTTTTAGTGGTTTAATGAATGGGTTCACTGAATGGTTAGAGTACAGTTTTAGAAGAGAATGACAGGTTTTATTCATTTTTCTGAAAGCAGCTACCTTGTTTCCTTCAGGGCTGGATTGGTAATCTGCCATACTGGCCAACGCACTTTGGGGTCGATCAGGGGCGGACTGGCCATCGGGAGAACTGCGAAATGGGCCAAACGGGCCGTGATAAGCTGAAATTAGCTGCCGCGTTATGCAGAAATGGCCCCAATATGGCACTGCTATATGCCTAAGGGGGCAGCAATATGCAGAAAGAGACCCCCCCCCCCATGCTCAACAACTTTTGTACCAGTTTCTATGCAAAATCCCTGGCCGATTTTTCTTTCCAGTCCACCGCTGGTTTCCTTGTCATATACGTTTACAATTTTCTCTAAAAGAGCAAAATACACAGCGGCGTTGAACGTCCTTTTCAGGACGCGTCTTTGTAAAGATGACTTTCCGCCCCTGTGTAGTGCCTGGATGCGGTAGAGTGCTCTCCGCTTCAGACGGCCACAGGCGCTGTCTGGTGTGTCTGGGTAGTGATCACACCGAGGCTGCGTTTGTGGATGGTTCATGTTCTCACTGCGAGAACATGACCATGACAACGTTGTGGTCGCGGCTCGCTTTCAACCGGAAGCAAGCCACTCCAGCCGCACCTCGCATTGCTCCTTCTTCCCACGGGATTGAGGACGGTGCGAGTGGCGCTGGAAGCGATTTGGGGATGGCAGCGGGCGCGGCTCCGTCGGGTACCCCCCCTCGGACCACCCGTCCCCCAGCACGCTCGTTGACTCCCGTCCGTGCTCGAAGCAACAGCAGCTCGCCTCACAGCCAGCTTTCCAGTCCACCGCTGGTTTCCTTGTCATATACGTTTACGTATAACAGAAAAAAATAATGCATATTGTATATTTAAACACAGAAAATAACATGTATTTGAACCACATTCCATTTTCGGAAATGCTATATGATTAAGACGTTATGGCAATGCTGGTGAAATGTTTTATAGGATAAAACTAACTGGCTTTCAGAATCGAGTCGGTTTTGCTTCAGTAAATCCACCCGCATCAGCTCCAAACATTCTCCTTCACACAGTCCAACTGTTTTAATTCCTCTCTGTTCTCAGAAGGGTTTGTCCCTTTGCTTGCCACCAAATTGCCCCCAATGGACTCCATCTCAATAAAAACAATCCATTACTAACAGAGCAGGCTACAGAGTGGCACCTACATGCCCCACTTAACACTTGTGAGCCTCACTTTCCCTCTTTCCCCTGTTTGTTTCATTTCACACTTTTTGAAGCTATAGTTCACCCCAAAATATAAACTGAATCTTCACTTACTCACCATCATGTTGTTCATATGCATTTGGAACAAATGACAATTTTCATTGTGGGGTGAACTGTCCTATTTAGAGATATATTTTAGTATTTTTGTACTTTTCTTGAGGGAAGGAGAAGTGTTGTGATTGTATGGGAAGAGTGGGGGGTTGTTGGTTCTGTTACAAATTGTAAGCTGAAATGAAGCATTTGAGATAACACAAGTGAGTGCCTTTGGTGAACCACCTCTCTCTCTTGTATGCAAACAGGCAGCGACCCAATGAATAAATGAATGAATTAACATCAAGTTCAGGCCCAGCGGTATCTTTGCAACTCCTAAAAGTGGAAAGCCCTGCCTCCTGTGCCTTTAAAGTCACCAAAGACGTAAACACACACACGGGCGCACGCATGCACATGCAAACGTCTGATTCAGAGTTATGACTCACATACACATTTAGAAAAGATTTATGACCCACATCAGAGCATTTGCAATTCAAGAGTTCAGAACTCTATTTATTAGAGAAAGTAGCAGTCTGTGAGGAAGAGATGAGAGAGAGAGAGAGAGAGAGAGAGAGAGAGCGAGAGAGAGAGAGAGAGAGAGAGAGAGATGCCTAATGCCATATCTTCAATGTCCTACTCTGTCACTTCAACAGCAGATGGAAAAGTGAAAGATAGAAGGAGAGAGAGGGCACTTATTGAGGGGGCATTTGACCTTTCGAACAGTTAAGTAAACATTAGCTTCCTGACTAAGGTTGGGAATTGAAAACCGGTTCTTATTCAAAACATATATATTTTTTAAGTCTGTTAATTTAACGATTTAATTCAGAGCGATTAATTAATTACATTAAAAAAAGTGCAATTAATCATGTCCCCTGACATTATATATCGCTTGTGAGTTTGAGACTCATTTAAAAATAATTGTTTTAAAGAATCAACCGTTCATGAATATCAAATATATATATATCAATTATATATATATATATATATATATATATATATATATATATATATATATATATATATATATATATATTCATGAATGGTTGATTATAAATCAACCATTCATAAAATAATTATAAAATAATTGTTTTAAAGAATCAACCATTCATGAATATATATACATATATATATATATATATATATATATATATATATATATATAATTGATATATATATATTTGATATTCATGAGCGGTTGATTCTTTAAAACAATTATTTTAAATGAGTCTCAAACTCATGAACAACCAGTTTGAATCATTATAACAACTCACTAACTTACTGAATCAGTCGGAGCAATTTTTGAACCACAAGTCATTACTTTCATCATGTCCAACTCAAAGTGAACAAAATGACATTAAACTGTGTTATGTAACTTAAGGCATGGGAAATCAGTACAATCACCAATTGGTTGCTCATAAGACATTACAAAGTTTAAAGATCCACATTCCGAACAAAGGTTTGTTGAAATAATAGTACTGTAATAAGAAAAAGTTGTAAAAATAATACTGATTTGGTTTAGTATTTACAAGCTACCATTAATCATTTTGGAATCACTAAGACATGTTTATGTTTTAGGCAGAATGTTAAAGAAAAATCCACATCTGAAACTGGCATATAAGAATGTAAGGATAGAAAGGGCAAAAGAACTTAAAGAATAACTTGAGGCCATTAAGCAATTTGGTAACACTTTAAAATAAGGTTCCATTTGTTAACATTAGTAAATGCATTAGGTAACATGAACAAACAATAAACAATATATTTGTTACATCATGTATTAATCTTTGTTCATGTTAGTTAATAAAAATGCAATTGTTCATTATTAGTTCATAGTGCAATAGATAATGTTAACTAATACAATCTATGTTGAAAGTAACATTAACTATGATTAATAAATGCTTAATAAGTATTAAATTAATTGTTAACTAATGTTGATAACTAATGTTAACAAATGGACACTTATTGTAAAGTGTTTCCAGCCATTTAAAGAATCTAAAGAATAAAGCATTTCCTTAAAAGTGAAATAATTATTTAATTAAAATAAATGTCTTTATTGCAATTTGCATGCTCAATAAAATAATACTTTGTGAGATTGTAAATGTCTCTATTGCAGTTTTAATGATCAATCAAGTGCAAACATGACAAATAAAATGATTAACTTTTGTTCCACGTCTGTCGCTCTCTCCACATTGTGTCGGAGAAGCGACACTAGGGGTCTCTCTTGAGCGCCGAATATGCCTCTGATCCATTGAAAAAAGGCCAATGAGAAGTTGGCAGTCAGTATTTGCATACCCCGCCCCCGGACATACGGGTATAAAGGCGAGGCAAATACTAGTTCATTCAGAAATTTTCTTCAGAGCCGATGGTTGTACATGCTGTTCGCAGTGAACACACCCGTTCCTGTATTCCTCTGACGCTACTGCATGCTGTTGGAATGAGGGCGCATTACAGCAGCGATTCTTCTCCTTGCACGGCAGTGCAAATTGCCCCTGGGCGCTTCGACAGCGCAGTATAAAAAAATTTTCTTTAAAAGAGCAATTTTCTCTAAAAGAGCAAAATACACAGCGGCGTTGAACGTCCTTTTCAGGACGCGTCTTTGTAAAGATGACTTTCCGCCCCTGTGTAGTGCCTGGATGCGGTAGAGTGCTCTCCGCTTCAGACGGCCACAGGCGCTGTCTGGTGTGTCTGGGTAGTGATCACACCGAGGCTGCGTTTGTGGATGGTTCATGTTCTCACTGCGAGAACATGACCATGACAACGTTGCGGTCGCGGCTCGCTTTCAACCGGAAGCAAGCCACTCCAGCCGCACCTCGCATTGCTCCTTCTTCCCACGGGATTGAGGACGGTGCGAGTGGCGCTGGAAGCGATTTGGGGATGGCAGCGGGCGCGGCTCCGTCGGGTACCCCCCCTCGGACCACCCGTCCCCCAGCACGCTCGTTGACTCCCGTCCGTGCTCAAGGCAACAGCAGCTCGCCTCACAGCCAGCTTGCCTATCCTCTAGAGCTAGAAGTGGAGAGCACGGTGTCTGATGCGGATGACTCCCTTGGGCTGCCGCCTTCAGGCCAGCACGCCCAAGCCGAGGCTGACGCTCAGATGTCCGACATGCTTTCCCGGGCCGCCGCCAGCGTGGGTTTGGACTGGCACCCCCCCGTCCTCCCCACAGCCATCGCGGTTGGATGACTGGTTCCTAGGGTCCGTTTTTCCCGGAAGTGCACGATGAACTGACGTCGCTGTGGAGGGCACCGTTCACCACACGACATCACAAAGCCACACGCTCATCCGCTCTCGCTACCCTCGACGGTGGAGCGGCCCACGGGTACACGCCGATCCCCCCGGTGGATAGGGCTGTTGCGCTCCATCTATGCCCCGGAAACACTACCACCTGGCTCTGTCATTCTGTACTCCCTTCCCAGGCCTGTAGGACAACATCCTCGCTGACAGCGAAGGCCTACAGCGCCGCCGGAACTGCCGCTTCCACCCTGCACGCCATGGCCCTCCTGCAAGTCCACCAGGCCAAGGCGCTCAAAGAACTGCACGTGGGTAGCCCTGATCCCGACGTGCTGCAGGAACTGTGCTCAGCGACCGACCTCACCCTCAGAGCCACGAAGGTCACGGCGCAGTCACTCGGGCAGGCGATGGCCACCCTCGTGGTCCAGGAACGACACCAATGGCTGAACCTGGTCGAGATGTGTGAGACCGACAAGCTTCGCTTTCTCGACGCCCCAGTCTCCCAGTTCGGTGACACCGTCGAGGACTTCACCCAGCAGTTCTCCGTGGTGAAGAAACAGACGGAGGCGATATCACATATCCTGCCCCGCCGCAAACCTGCCGCCCCGGGCCCTGCCCCGTCTGCTCGCCGAGGGCGCCCCCCTGTGAGGAAACGACAAGCTACTCAGCCTCAACCCGGGCCCAGCTCTCAGCCCACGTGTCGAGCACCCCGCAGGAAGCAGACGCCCCCCGTCTCACGGACCCCCTCGAGGACCCGGAAGGCTCCCAGGCGCTCCTGAGATGGATGACCCAGAGCCCAAGATGTTAGCTCCGGAGATGGTAAGACCCCTCCGTCCCCCGGTGGAGGGCCGGGAGGAGAATTTTCCTTTAAAAACTTTTCTTTTGCCGCTCCCCTTAACCGGGGCAGCGGTACCCAAATTCTCAATAAAAGAGCTATTTCCTTTGTCTGTGGGTCATCTGGCCCGCAACTGCCGTTCTCACGGCACTCTGCCCCCAGATCTCAACAGTTCCGGCATGCTGGATGCGGCCTCAGGCCTGCCTGCAGCCCCACGACTGTCCCCCGGCCGGCCGGTTCTGACGAGTCCAGAGGACGCCACTACAGGACCTCCTCCTCAGTCACCAACCTGCCCCCTGCCGGATGTGCGGAGCAAGGTAAGTGCTTTGAGATTTTTCTCAGCACCAGAGCCTCGGGACACGGCCGCGCCTCCCGACGGCGTATTACCTGCTCCACCCCGCTGCGAAGCCCCGCCGGGTACGTCAAAAATAACCGTCCCCTTGGTGCCCCTAGCACGGAGATTGGATGCGTGGTTTTCACTTCCCAACCTGTCTCGCTGGCTGGCCTGGACCATCCGACTCGGTTACGCAATTCAGTTTGCCAGGCCCCCGCCCCCCTTCACGGGCATCCGCTTTACCGCAGTGCACGGCCAACATGCCAAATTCCTGCGCGCGGAGATCACTACTCTTCTACTCAAAGATGCGATAGAGCCTGTCCCTCCAACCGAAATGAAGAAGGGTTTCTACAGCCCTTACTTTATTGTACCCAAGAAAGGCGGCGGCTTACGACCAATCTTGGACCTGCGAGTTTTCAATCGAGCGCTGCTCAAACTCGTTGGAGAGGGGGCCTCCCTGGCGAATTCCCCTGAGGAAGGACCTTCTTTCTATTTCCTTTGTCTCTGGGTCATCTGGCCCACAAATGCCGTTCTCACGGCACTCTGCCCCCAGATCTCAACAGTCCCGGCACGCTGGACGCGGCCTCAGGCCTGCCTGCAGCCCCACGACTGTCCCCCGGCCGGCCGGTTCTGACGAGTCCAGAGGACGCCACTACAGGACCTCCTCCTCAGTCACCAACCTGCCCCCTGCCGGATGTGCGGAGCAAGGTAAGTGCTTTTTCTCAGCACCAGAGCCTCGGGACACGGCCGCGCCTCCTGACGGCGTATTACCTGCTCCACCCCGCTGCAAAGCCCCGCCGGGTACGTCAAAAATAACCGTCCCCTTGGTGCCCCTAGCACGGAAATTGGATGCGTGGCTTTCACTTCCCCACCCGTCTCGCTGGCTGGCCCGGACCATCCGACTCGGTTAAGCAATTCAGTTTGCCAGGCCCCCGCCCCCTTCACGGGCGTCCGCTTTACCGCAGTGCATGGCTCTTCTACTCAAAGACGCGATAGAGCCTGTCCCTCCAACCGAAATGAAGAAGGGTTTCTACAGCCCTTACTTTATTGTACCCAAGAAAGGCGGCGGCTTACGACCAATCTTGGACCTGCGATTTTTCAATCGAGCGCTGCTCAAACTCCCGTTCAAAATGCTCACGCACAAATGCATCTTGACAAGCGTCCAACACCTAGATTGGTTCGCAGCGGTAGACCTGAAGGACGCGTACTTCCACGTCTCAATCTTGCCGCGACACCGACCTTTTCTACGGTTCGTGTTCGACGGCCAGGCGTTCCAGTACAAAGTCCTCCCCTTCGGCATGTCTCTGTCCCTCGGCGTCTTCCACGAAAGTCGCAGAGGCAGCTCTTGCCCAGCTCCGAAGCCGGCATCCGCATACTCAACTACCTCGACGACTGGCTCATATTGGCCCACTCCCGAGAGTTACTATGCGCTCACAGAGACCAGGTGCTCAGGCACCTCAGCGGCTGGGGCTTCAGGTCAACCGAGAAAGAGCAAGCTCACCCGGTCCAGAGCATCTCCTTTCTCGGCATGGAGTTAGACTCAGTCTCAATGTCCGCACGTCTCAGCAACAAGCGTGCGCAGTCGGTGCAGAAATGCCTCGCCAAATTCAGGCCAGGCACAATGGTCCCTTTAAAACTCTTCCAGAGGCTCCTGGGGCATATAGCATCCTCCGCCGCGACCACGCCGCTGGGGTTGATGCATATGAGACCGATTCAGCACTGGCTTCAGACTCGAGTCCCGAGACGAGCATGGCACCACAGCACGCACCGTGTGACGATCACCCACGCCTGCCGAAAAACACTACAACCCTGGACAGACCTCTGCTTTCTATGGGCAGGAGTGCCCCTGCAGCAGGTGTCCCGACGCATCCTGGTCACTACCGACGCCTCCAGATTGGGTTGGGGGCGCCGTGTGCAAAGAGCACGCAGCCACGGCCCGTTGGAGAGGGGCCCCGCTGCGCTGGCATATCAATTGCCTAGAGTTGTTGACTGTCTTCTTTGCCCTGCGGCGGTTTCTCCCGTTAATTCGAGACAAACACGTCCTAATCAGGTCAGACAGCACCACTGCGGTAGCGTACATAAATCGCCAAGGCGGCGTACGCTCCCGCCACATGTCACGACTCGCCCGTCGTCTCCTCCTTTGGAGCCAGCAGCGACTCCGGCACGACAGAGCTTACCCAGTGGAGAGTGGAGGCTCCACCCCCAGTCGGTCCAGCTGATTTGGGAACGGTTCGGCAGAGCCCAGGTAGACCTGCTTGCCTCCCGAGAGACCTACCACTGCCCGCTCTGGTATGGCCGAACAGAGGCTCCCCTTGGGACAGGCAGCTGGCGCACAGCTGGCCAGCGGGGCTCACGCAAGTATGCTTTTCCCCAGTGAGCCTTCTTGCACAGGTGCTGTGCAAGGTCAGGAAGGACGAGGAACAAGTCACACTAGTGGCTCCCTACTGGCCCAACCGGGCCTGGTTCTCGGACCTCGTGCTCCTCATGACAGCCCCTCCCTGGCGAATTCCCTGAGGAAGGACCTTCTTTCTCAGGGGCAGGGCACGCTCTGGCATCCGCATCCAGACCTCTGGAAACTCCACGTCTGGTTCCTGGACAGGACGCGGAAGATCTAGCCGGTCTACCACCTACCGTAGTTACGATCAACCAAGCCAGAGCCCCTTTTACCAGGCAGCTTTACGCCCAGAAGTGGCGCCTGTTCGCAGATTGGTGTTCTTCCAGGGCCGAAGACCCACAGAGGTGCGCAGTTAGGTCAGTGCTCTTATTGCTGCAGGAGAGGCTGGAGGGGAGGCTGTCCCCTTCCACCCTAAAGGTGTATGTCGCTGCTATCGTGGCTCACCACAACACAGTAGACGGTAAGTCTCTTGGTAAGCACGACTTAATCATCAGGTTCCTAAGAGGTGCCCGGAGGTTAAATCCCTCCCGGCCAAGCCTGTTCCCCTCCTGGGACCTCTCGGTAGTCCTCGCGGGCCTCCAGAGACCTCCCTTCGAGCCGCTAGAATCAGTTGGACTCAGGGCCCTCTACCTTAAGACGGCCCTGCTGATCGCGCTCGCTTCCATCAAGAGGGTCGGGGACCTGCAAGCGTTCTCTGTCAGCGACACTTGCCTGGAGTTCGGTCCGGCAGACACTCACGTGATCCTAAGACCGCGACTGGGCTATGTGCCCAAGGTTCCTACCACGCCCTTCAGAGACCAGGTAGTGAACCTGCAAGTGCTTTCCCGGGAGGAGGCAGTCCCAGCCCCTTCGTTGCTGTGTCCGGTACATGCTTTGCGTACCTACCTGGACCGCACGCAGAGCTTTAGACGCTCTGAGCAGCTCTTTGTATGCTTTGGGGGACAGCGGAAAGGAAACGCTGTCTCCAAACAGAGGCTTTCCCACTGGGTTGTAGATGCCATTTCATTGGCTTATCACACCCAGGCCTTGCCCCCACCCTTGCAGGTCCAAGCTCACTCGACAAGGAGTGTTGCGTCCTCGTGGGCACTGGCTAAGGGTACCTCCCTGGCAGACATTTGTAGAGCAGCGGGTTGGGCGACACCCAACACCTTTGCGAGATACTACAATCTCAGGGTTGAGTCAGTTTCATCCCGTGTTTTCTCAGGTCCGAGCCAGTAGAACTTCGGTAACACGCTGATGGGCTGGCCGGGTGAATCGCTTGCATATACGCCCTTTCCCTCGCTTGAGGTAAAACAGTGCGTCTTTTTTCCCAGGAGACTCCACTCAACGTGAATCCCTGGTTGATTCCTCCCTAGCCCTCATGGGTCCGCAGTTCGGCGGAGGAACTTGCCGACCCAATCCACTGCGGGTACTCAGATCTACCCTGTACTGGAATAGGTGCTCCACAGAGTAAGGGCCTCCTACGCGGACTCCCCCGTGTGTATTTTACGTGATACGGTCCCCTTACGAGCAGACCCGCGTTTTCCTTGGGTAAGTTTCGGCTGCCCCCCGGTCGCCGTGTGTAGCAACTCCACCCTCGCTGAGGCTGGATCTGCCACCGCGCCACTTCCACGTGTCGCCTAAGAACACATGTGACGTATTCACCACCATACCTCCCCAGTTGGGCAGGGGTGGTCTCCGCGGGTCTCCCCCCCACTGAAAATATGGGAAATTGGGTAAGACCCCCTTCCCTCAGTGCGTGTAAGGGCCTCGGCTGTCTATTGCTCTATGCAAGAAACATAGAGAGAAAAGAGGCCCAGCCAGGCTTGGCCCGTTCCCAGGTTGGCAATAGTCGCCTTGTTCCCCTGCCTAGGGTAACCAAAAGGATCCCGATGACTTTTCTGGGGCATTGGGGAAGGGTACGTGCCCAGGCACAGCTTGTCGTTTGGCACGTAACAAATACCTGCCCGCTCCTGTGTCAGCAGAACACGTACACGGCTCAGCCCATGGCGGATTTAAATTGGACCCCTAGTGTCGCTTCTCCGACACAACGTGGAGAGAGCGACAGGCGGGGAATGTCTAGGTTACGGATGTAACCTCCGTTCCCTGATGGAGGGAACGAGACGTTGTGTCTTCCCGGCCACGTCGCTAAACCGAACCGCTGTAGTGGCCAGAACCATTTCCGGCTCCTCAGAAAAATCCTGAATGAACTCTAGTATTTGCCTCGCCTTTATACCCGTATGTCCGGGGGCGTGGTATGCAAATACTGACTGCCAACTTCTCATTGGCCTTTTTTCAATGGATCAGAGGCATATTCGGCGCTCAAGAGAGACCCCTAGTGTCGCTTCTCTGACACAACGTCTCGTTCCCTCCATCAGGGAATGGAGGTTACATCCGTAACCTAGACGTTTAAATGAATTCCATTGTGATTCCAAACTTTTAAATGGTTCAGTAGTTAAGACCAATTATTGGGGGGGATGTGGGGACACTCACTTCCTTAATAGTACTTAAAGAATCATTAATAAAATTGTTATGGAACTGAAATTGTTACGTGCAATCAGAACCCAAGGCACTATTGTTTAATTCCT
Organism: Xyrauchen texanus; assembly: GCF_025860055.1. Classification (NCBI taxonomy): domain Eukaryota; kingdom Metazoa; phylum Chordata; class Actinopteri; order Cypriniformes; family Catostomidae; genus Xyrauchen; species Xyrauchen texanus. Next base: position 5,728,561 of record NC_068314.1, read on the forward strand.
TACAATTTCCATCCTTATTCCAACACAGCAGCCTCGTCTCACTCTCCAATCATCTGATGTCCTGCCCCTCCAAAACCCCTAACCCCCACCCACCCGTTTGCAATCTAGGGTGCCAAAAACTCCAAACCCCTAAGGATTAAAGAAACAGTTCTCTGCATCATCAGAAAGAGGGATTTTAATTTCACACTGTTATCAGTGCAGACGCAGTGTCGCCGCTTCAAAACCTTCACCGTGAACTCAATGGTGAGCCGAGACACACAGCCGCTGACAGCATTCAAGTGCTCACTATAAAGGCAGTCAGAGAGACTCAGAGGGGAATCAAAGCAGAGAGACTTGGCTGCATTTTCTGCCTCGACTCAGAGAGACAGACAGCATGTTTTTTACATAGGGAGGATTTTAGAGACTGTGTGTTCAAACGCATGCAGAATCGCAGACAGATGCACACGTAAACACTGCCGCTCTTTATGGGTGCAGTAACTGAACTAACTGATGTGATCTTTCACAAGTGTTCATGCGGGAATGAAAAAGCTCACAGTAATCCTCTCTAGGTCAAAGAACAGAGGCAAAGGAAATGCAGATTCCTTGTAATAGAATCCCAAACAATCACTTAAAATTCATGGATGGTCTGTGGTGTGAATCAGGCAGCAGAAAGCCACTATATGGACTAACTAGGAGTGGTGGTGGCGTAGTGGGCTAAAGCACATAACTGGTAATCAGAAGGTTGCTGGTTCCGCCACCATTGTGTCCTTGAGCAAGGCACTTAACTCCAGGTTGCTCCAGGGGGATTGTCCCTGTAATAAGTGCACTGTATGTCGCTTTGGATAAAAGTGTCTGCCAAATGCATGAATGTAAATTTATTCTATTTCCCGCTATCCCACGTTTGCCACCTAAAATGGTAGACTTTAAACAGTCTGGGGTGTATGGATAGATGGACAATGAATTTTGAGTTCAACGGCTTTTTCCCTGAATTGTAGATAATTTCTTGCATCAATAATGGATGTATTTCATTTTAAATGACAATTTTCCACCCTATCTCCGATCCTTAGAGCGCACTGTTTTTGCTACTACAACTTTAAGATGTACATATGTAAATTACCTCTGATATGATTAGCTTACCAGTTATTATGAGTAACACTATTTACTTTCGGGCTTGCCATTGGTTTTTAAAAATACCTGTTGTTCCCCCACCCTTCAATAACAGCCTCTTTGCAAAGCCTATTTCTAGTGTTGGGAAAGTTACTCAAAAAAAGCAACTTGGTAAATCCTGAACAGCACTGTGGCAGCAGTGGCTCTTCCATCTCTCAGGACCTGAAGTGGGACACTAATATAGACTTCATTGTTAAGAAGGCCCAGCAGAGCTTGTACTTCCTTTGCCAGTTGAGGAAGATCAACCTGCCACAGGAGCTGCTGACTCAGTTCTACTTGGTCGTTATTGAGTCTGTCCTGTGTACATATATAACTGTCTGGTTTGGTTCAGCCACAAAATCAGACAAAAGGAAACTACAACGAACAGTCAAGACTGCTGAGAGGATTACTGGTGCCCCTCTGCCCACCCTCCAAGACCTGTATGTCTCCAGAGTGAGGAAACGTGCAGGTAGAAACACTCTGGACACCACACACGCTGCCTACTCTCTTTTTGAACAGCTCCCCTCTGGCCGGTGCTACAGACCACTCAGCACCAGGACAAACAGGCACAAGAAGAGTTTTTTCCCTGAGGCCATTTACCACATGAACAATTAAACTGCTTTCAGGACTCCCATAGTTCAATAATGTATATATATGTAATGTAATTCAATATTGAATTTACATATTTACATATTGAATTCAATAACTGCACATACCCCTACCTTGCATATATATTACCACTTGCACATATGCCATTCTATTATGTCCAATATTTTTAGATGTCTATTTATACTCTTACCTTGTTTTATATTCTGTCTCACTGTAATATTCCGTGTGCACTTGCTTGTTTCTCCAATCATCTAAAAAATACTTGTGTACGTGAGCACACTTGGCAATAAAGTTCATTCTGATTCTGATTATGTTTCCAGGACTGTTTGTTATTCATGTTTTTGAGACGTTACCTACATTATAACTGATTTTCTGTAAAGCTGCATTAATAATTATTCTTGAAAGTAAAGGCCAGCATCATCCAATCACTGCCAAATCATGTTAAACTAGAATTTTGCATTATAAAATTCTGCATCTATGTACTGATCATCAATGTACCATGTCTGCCAAACATGTTGACTGGTTTAAACATCATCTGCAGCCTGAAACTGAACTTTTTGCCAGATTTTAGTAGTGAATGCACTTGGCTGCATTGGAAAGATATATGATGCTCATTTGCTCCCTATTTAGTGAATGACTTAACTTCCAGTGTGCTGTATGTCTGCATTGGTCTCAGAAAAGTTCTGGAAACTCCATATAAAGCAACTTTTTTCATCTTTTGGATGAAAGCATTGATTCTCAATGTGAAAATACACAGTAAATACAGTATGTAGGAATGCGTTTACTAATGTTAATGAATAAAACCGTATAGTACAGTGGTATAATATAATATAACAAAATGTATATTAAAATGAAGCAAAATGCCCCACAGATGTGTTAATGTTGGAAGTTATTTAAAATAATTAACATGTTTGTTAACTCTGGGGGAATAATGTCCCAAAATTGATGTATGTGGACATCAAGAACAAAATTCAGTGTGCAGATGCACAAAAAATGAATGAATCTGTTAAAGCGGCATATCAAATAAAAAACTAGAGAAGCTACTATTTACAATAAAATAGTTTTCAATGAAAAAACTATTTGTGAAGAGGTTTCTTACCATTGAACATCAAAACGTTTATTGGCTCTGCACCTGCAGAAGCGATTCATGGAAATTGATGCCATGCTGTTGTGTCACCTGACTCGGTGTGGTAGAAGTTTAACCCTTAAATGACAGTCTACAGTGTTGGAACAGTAGTCCAATTGGTTTAAATTTATTTAATAATGTGTTGCATATAGCGAAGCCAAAATACAATGTCCACGCTTGAGAACGCGTGGTCGCTCGCACAAGGTTATGGTCTCCTTACTTAAGTATGATGACTGGATACTTTATACAGGGTTCCCGCCCTTTTTGACCAATGAATTTCCATGACTTTTCCATGTCGTTTTTAATTTCTGAAAACTGATTTTTTAAATCAAGTTGATTCAGACTGATTGGTAAAGGAATCATTCAGAATGATTTGTGAACCATTTTGACCAATTCAATGAAAATAACCTACTCAAAAGAAAGCTCACAAATTGGGCATGACAGTTGCTTGCAATCAAGTTGTACTCTACGCAACTCTAACCAAGAGCAATACTTGAATATGAAATATTTTAGAGCAGAGATTAACATTAATTTAACTACAGAAATTTGCATGACCATTTCAGCCATTGACAACACCATTCTAAAATTCCCAGATATTTCCAATTTTCCAGGAGCCCTGTTTTTACAACACTGCTTAGTTTAATAATGGCCTTCCATGTAATACACTTTAGTTTATCGTTAACTATAAGCTGCTATGGGCTGCAGAACAAAGTAGCAACTTGGTGCATTAATTTACAATTTTTAATAAAGAACAGCTTTGAATATGGGTTACCCTTTCAGAAAAAAATCTGAATTATTTGCTTTATAAATCCACATTCTTTAAACAAATACATTAAAATGGATTACACACAGTAAAACTTAAAACCGGGAGAGTTGAAGTTCTATTATATTCTGTACAACCTCAAAAACTAGAACTCTTCAGAACTCAGTTTCATGCTCCGTCAACTGCATTCCGTAGTTAGACGAGCTGCTTCACCACATTATCATTTATTTCCCGGAGTCCCGTAGTTTGGCATTCAGGATGAGAACATGGGGTCTTGAGAGGGCTACTTTTAATCAGGCAGTTTGTGTGGTACTCCAGCTGGTAGCACATGAGCTGTGTGGCTAAATGAAACGCAAGCACAGAGATGGTCCATCCGCCTGGCAATCGAAAGCAACCCGGTCATTAGCTCTGATTGGCTACCACGCCTTCATGCAAAAACGCTGGAAAAGCTGCTTTTCAAACCCCAAAACACAGGTGCACCTCGGAGAGATGGTTTCTCTTTCTCGCTCTCTTCCTCTCAGTCCATCTGCCCTCTCTTTTGCTCTGTGAGTATTGTGCAAATGGGAAATAGATGAGGAGATGCTTCCTGAATAGTTTATCAGAGGCATGAGTTGGCATCCATTGCACTCTCCGCTACAATCAGCAAATCCTCCTAGCATAGCAGCTTTATGGCTCTAAAACAGGGTCCTAACTAGACGCAACATTAAAAGTTATCAACATCAAGTGATAATTCTGTCTTCTCTGAAAGAAAAATACTTTGTGATGCATTAAAAGCATAACATCTTTGATGTTTATGGTGCGTTCCATGCAACTTGGAAAGTTCAAATTGGAATTTTTCAATAATTGTATGCCTGCAAAACAAAATGCTAACAATGCTATATTGTTTCTTCATATATTTTCCAAGCATCTAACAACTAAACCTTTTAATGGTTGGAAATCAAAGAATAACAGATAACAGATAGGAATATCACATGTCTGGCTTTGGAAGTAATACAGAATTCATATATTGTTGTGTCAGCATTTTGGACTCAATGAGATTTCGCTATGGGCAGAGCTACCCAGCATGAAGTGGCAAAAATAAAAAGCAAACAATCTACCAACAAAATGTCAAAACCAATGTCAACAAACCCTAAAACAACAGTAAAAATTACTATTTAAAGGAGACCTATTATGCCCCTTTTTACAAGATGTAATATAAGTCTCAGGAGTCGCCAGAACGTGTCTGTGAAGTTTCAGCTCAAAATACACCATGTATCATTTATTATACCATGTTGTAAATGCCTCCTTTTGGGTGGAATCAAAAACACGCTGTTTTCGTATTTGTCTCTTTAAATGCAAATGAGCTGCTAGTCTCCGCCCCCGACAGAGCTCTGGTCTCCATTAATACAATCAGAGACAATGCTAACTTTAGCTGCATTAGCCGTGGAATCAGCTAACAAGCACATTCGGAAAGGCGGTTTTTCTAACATTCACAAAATATAAAGTGTGATACTTATATCTTCAGAATATAAGGCTGGAACACAAACAGTTGGTACTGATCCATGCTTGAGGATCACATTTTTAGAAAATCCTGCTTTATATTGACACTCATTCACAAAGCTGTCCGGTGTAAAATGATTTGCACAAACACACATTTTTGTATGTTTTGGGGCACATTTCCTTCAAAAAAAAAACCTCTCCACTGCGTCTTCAGTGGCTCTGAAGCCGGAAGTACATGAAGACTCTTATGTTCACTTTTACAGCCAACAACAGAGACATTATTTTTCTCACTGTATCTGCTCCAGCATGGAAAAAAAGGGCAGACTGTGTGTAGATCACTCAGGGGAGGATCTATGACAATTAGGTGGAGTCCGTCACCAGTCGTAGGTGAGGCCTACTCTAACGTGAACAAAAAAACATTCATTTTGACACACTGTTTTTGATTAATAGAAATATAAGAAAGAGGAGTGGTTGGACATTTAACATTGTAGGGTGGTTGTGTACACACACTGCCGACTCACATTTATGTACAAACTTTACGTACGAAAGTTCATTTAGCATAATAGGTCACCTTTAAACAACTTTACAGCTCAAACAATACGTGGATTTTAACAGAATAATAAATGTATGTGCTTTTTTTAATTATAAGCTTCAAATGTCTGCCCTCAAACCTTAAAGAAATTGGCCACATTCACTTCCATTTTAAGTGCCACAGTGTAACGTTGATTTATAAAAAAAAAAACGAAAATGAAAGAAAATGAGGCACAAGTTGAGAATAATTTTTTTGTTATTAACATTATTGTTATTAACATTATTGGCTTGTTTTGTTTTTGTTGCCGGTGTATTGAACAGTAGAGGCACAACAATGACTTTTTATTCACTTTCACACAATGCACTCATAAAATAGCAGCTTAAATTGTATATTCAGTAGCGGCTCTAGCTTGTATGTCGCCCTGGGCCATACATTAGTATCCCTCTTTTTTTATTATTCCTCATCATTAAACCTCATCTGGAGAATATATAGTCTATTTCAAAACTTAATTTGGTAAATACTTACATACTGTATCGTGCTTTGTAAAGGAGCCAAATCGCTCTCATTTCAAAATAAGCATCCCCGTGTATGCCACATAAAAGACCAAATCTTATTTCTTCTGGTTATTATTGGGATTTTTGTTTTACAATAAACTGCTTTTGGGATTTTATTCATTTTGGACTCTTGTAGCTTCATTGTCTGTTCTCCTCAAGCTAAGTATAGACTACGATTTTTTTTAAATTTGCGTTTGCTGTTTTCACATCATGATGCTTTTTTGACACTATAGGTTCCGTTTAGGTTTAAGGTTTAGGGTAGGGAGGTAGGCTTCATTGATTTAAAGCTCAAAAGAGAATTAGTCTTAGAAACCTCAATTGTTAGTGAAAATGTTTTACTAACTTTACGCGCCACACAGTGGACGTTTCACCTTGAACTGCCGAAGTACCTATAAGGAACCGCGTAATATCTTTTAGTGAAAATGTCGCCACAGTCACATCATTTTTAGGCAGAAAATAATCTCAGATTAACATGAGATTTATCGTTTGTCACTTTATCACGTCGCACCTAGTTGGGACACAATATTTATGGCTAAGGCGAGCACGTCGCTTTATTCAATACAGGTAATGTATCTTTGTACATAAATTACTGGCCATCTCTGTGGCTATTTATGACCCATCTTTATGGCATCCATTAAGTAAATCAGATTTAATAACAGCAGATTTAGTTCATCCACATAAGTGATTAATACAAACTGAATTTGTCAGCTTGGATATAGTCAGTAATTTGCAACTCTTTAGCATGTAATGTAACTAAAACTTCATGTCCTGAGCATTTTATTAAATTCTAATTTCTATATCATACGCTAACCATAGTTCTGACTTCAAATAGAGACTGTCAAATTTAACAAATGTGAGTAAAAACTGGATTTCAAATGAAAATATCATTATATCACTTTGGTCGTGAACTAGACTGCTCTCCGCTTGCTTCAGCTCAATATAATCAATAAACTCCATGTGAGAAAATAGATATTTGGGTCCTTTACAATCATATACTGCTTTTGCTAATGGAAAAGCCGGCACTTTCCAAAATATTCTGGGCCTCACTGTCTGCTTTAATTGGCTTATTAGTTTGCCCGTCTATCCTTTTAGCCTGATTGGTGCTTTTTAAATGCATATGGGCCTGTAGCAGAGTCTATAACTTCAGCGGCATGCATAGCACAATGTTAATCAGTCCTTTGGGCTAAAATAAGGTTCCAGGTGGCGAGGAACATAGTAACCTCTACAAAGTTCAGCTTTTCTAATGAGGACATCTGAATCTCTTCACTGTGGTGGTGAATATTTAAAATCTCTCTCTCTCTCTCTCTCTCTCTCTCTCTCTCTCTCTCTCATTCCCCCCTCTGTCTAACGGCGTACATTCTGTATACTGCATGAGGTGAAACAGATATGCATTTTTGATTAAGCTCTGTGTAATATTTATTGAGTTATGGTGAGAATGAATCATTTTAATTGTGCTTGTGCTCTGCGGGGCATAAGGGATACTCCTACAATGGCTCCCTCTCTGAATTATTTTCTCTTAATCTCACCTTCATTGTTCAACTCTCTCTCTATCTCTCACCAGGCCAGTGAGAAAGACAAAGAGATATAAAGTATGTTTTAGTGGGATTATTAGGGTAAGCAAACACAAAATAAAAGCCAGTTAATCTTAATGATGCTTTATAAGGGTTGGCTATGATTTTACCCTTGCCATGGGCGCCGCTTCAACCTACATACTACAACAATCTAAACTACCCTTTGTTCATAAAGGCCATTAACGTTGAGAAAGATATAGAGGAGCCCAGGAGAAATTTGTTAGAAAGGATTAAAACTGCATTATACATAAAAAAAGACTGCATAATTTAAAATGGGACAATCAGGAAGGCAAATAGTATGCACTAATAACCCTAAATCCAAAAGCCAACTCTACGTGACATCTTTTTTTGACCCTTTAACAAATTAGGCATAATTTCTATGTACAGATATTTCATCATTGTCATCAGCTTTGATTGAATATGTCATTGCGAGACTCTGTTAATAATGCCATTAAGAGAGCCTCCGCCAAGATCAAATAACGGCAGAAAGCCTAACTGCATCTTAATCAGCAATATTAAGCATATTCGCAAATATGCAAATATTCAAATGCCAGCAGAAGCATTATTTGTATGCATAATTGCCATTTCCAAATGACGATAAACACTGGATGTGGCATTTTCTGGCAAGACAAATTGTTTTGATAAGTTATTATTTTGTGCTGAAATGAGAAAACAGAAGCTTATTGCCGTTTGTTTGTTGATTTATGAAAATCATGTTTATTTATTAATTTTTTTCATGAAGTGCTGGAATATTGGGTTGAGTGCTGGTCAGAAGTGACAACAAATGGGCCAGGAAGCAATTGATGCTAATTTAGGATAGCGCTAATTTGAAAACATGCCGTGAAGCTAATCAAATGTCTATCTTGGGAGAGAAAAAGAGAGCGAGAAATAAATGCACAACTGTCTTGTCTGATTCAGGGAAGTGCACCTTAGTAGCCACCGAGAGATAAAGGACCAAAATCATTACCCTCTAAGTTAAAAATAAACTTTTTACTGCCTCAGCAGAGCCAAGCTTTATGGAGATTTTATAGGTGTTTCAGGCATACTAATGAGCGGAAAGCTGTCGATTTGATGGTCATCACTGAAATTCGCAAAGATTTATTGGTAAACATTGTCGTGTAATAAAATAAATCCATACAGAATGTGAGTCTCGCGACATTTCTGTTCTCTTGCCGAAGCAAAATAATTTTAAGGAAGGTGAGGAACAGAGTCAAGGAAAAACATTTTTTTTGCAATATTTAATCACATACAGTTTGCCATGTTTTGTTTAACCTGTTGATACGCACCCCCTTTTTGAGCACAAACCATGAAAATAACTTACCTGATCTTGGTTGTATTTACTGGACCCTTTGGAGTATGGACACAGGTGTAGTACCTTTGAAAGAAGACACTTAGGACTTAAGAAACTTTAGGAAGTTTCAGAATTAATACATGTTGTTATTTTGTAAAGTTAGAGAAGCTGAAGTTTATAGTAATGGAAATATTTTGTGCCAGCCACAAGTCTAAAGAAGTTAAGTTTCAAATTTGAAGATGATCTAATAAAAAATTTGGTTCCTGCAAAGTTTTTTCTCTGAAAATCGCTGGAAGCATACAGAGTAAAATGAAGGCTCCGCCTTTCAAAACGACACAAAATCTGACTGCACTGCTTGGCTATTCTGAATAAAACTACACCGCATTTTTAAAAATAGACTTTGGAGACAGGCTCATTTTGTTTACGGGACTCTAATATATAAGATAATATACAGTTTTACAACATGAATGCTGCTCAGACTGCATAGTTTGTTGAAGAACGATGATGAAGGGTAATTCTTTCAGGTGAGATCTCATGTAAACACTGGAGAATATATAAATATTTCTCAGATTTATCACTTTTATGGAAAGTGCTATTGGATGTTTTTCAATGAACGCTTGACATGGACAATTGACCCACGTTTGATCGCGTTTTCATAACAAAGGTATGAAGTCCCATTTTCATATTGCATGTTTTCATTTGTACTCCTGGCACAAATAACTAAATCACTGTTTCTGAAGCTTTGCTATCGTGAAACAGAGATCGGATATCAATGTTGAACCCTTAGACCTTTGAAAAGATGTATAATTTGTTAACATTAATTACATTTATAGATGGTAAATTATATTGTAAATGTAAGCAGAGTGGCGTCACTCCCAAGAGCAGGAAATTGCGTATCAACAGGTTAAAACCAAGGGTGAGCCATTTGAGGTCAATCAAATGATTAATAGAATAGGAAAAAAAGAGGTCATTATATACTCTTGTGCTTTTTTCCCCTAAGCAAAAGCTTAGTGTGCTGTCAAGGTCAGCCCAATAGATGGAAGGTTAAAAGAAAGAATTGTGGGGGATGGGGTCGAGATACATATGGGACACATAATAGTTGTGAAAAATGAAACCGTGAGCTGATAAAAGCCTAAATTGATGGGCATCTTCTTTGTAATTACTTCTAATTATCTAAACAAAATCCAATTTCATCCAGTCAGTAAACATCTCAGCTTTAAGATTATGAATAAATAATAATTAAAACAATAATGGATAAATACATTATATATTAATATATAAATTAACATAAATTAAATGCAAACTCCCATTCTTTACTTGCAAAAAGCAGTTTTTACTTTGTTACTTTGCTTCTAATTTTTTATTCTGATTTCAACTTGACAGAATTCAACATGCCAGGTGCTAAGAAGCACTGACAGAAGTAAATAAGGATAAATAAGAAGTCCCATGTGACACGTTGGATTATAAATAAATATTTAATTGGAAATGAAGACGGATGAATAACATGGATGGCTTAATGTAGTTTACACCTCCGCAGACCCAGAGATCCAACTCAGGCAATGGGAAAAATGGAAGAAAGCATGCATGACGCAGTCAAGGGCATGTGAAACAAAGAAACAAAAGCAAAAATAAATTAAAAATCCCATGCAGAAATATATGCAAACACAAAGCCAGCAAGATCAAACTGTTGTTGCTTTTCAGTTATTTAGTTTTCTCACTGTATAATGCTCTGTGGGAAAGCTTGGCGTTTTATGCGAAATGTGTCAAATTGATATTGCTGATATTTGTCTGCAATGTAAGGAATACAAATAAGAAGACTCTTAGGGGCCACAGAGTCTCAGTCCATGCTGACTCAACATTACCTTCAAATATAACAAATGTTGGCTTCAAAGGTTTTGAAGAGGAACTGTCAAGAGCAAGAACTCAAATGGTTTTATCGGACAAGTTTAGTGCACAAAAAACAAACCTCTGGGTTTGCTGTCATTTGTGAGGGCTTAGCATGATATTTACCCATCTAAACTGTACATTCCAGATTCAAATCTAAACTGTTTACTCAAACAAATCAGTCTCTGAAATTAGAGGATCCTACTTGATCCTTCTTTCAGACTTTTTTAACGATTTACCTCTGCACTCCCACATAAGCACAGCCTAAAAACACACTATTCTCCTTGCCACAGTTTCACTCATAGTTCCCAATAATATCTCAGAGGGATTGTGGAGCTTCTCTTGAGCTCAAACACTCTCAACAATGCTCAAAGAGATTAAAAAAACAAAGTTTGTCAGCTCAAAGTCTCCATTTCGTTCGTAAAGGTGTAAGTAACGGCACACACTGTATGAATCTGTTTTATGTCTTGGCAGCAGAAGCCATTTTTGTTTGTGATGTTCTCTGGCACGCTTCGTAGCACCAGAGTTTCCCTGCTAGTTTGTCTTCTTCTACATCTGCCTTTTCCAGTGGGAGGTGAGAGGAGTTTTTGACCTGTTGACCTTGGCCAATTAAGATTTTCCTTTTGAATGGATACAACAAGAGAAGACCTATGTTTCTGAAAAGGCTCTAACAAGAGACACTGTAAATTGACAGTATTCACATATATGTTTTTGATGTCTATTGAGACATCTCTGTCTTGCTAATCACACAGGGACTTCCTCTGCAGAAATCACTATCTGCAAATTGGCTGGTTCCTCTTCAAAAACCACCTTTACAAATGTTATGAGTGTGATACACAAAATTATACATTTGTAACAAAAAGAGATCCAGGAACAAAACACAGTGTCCTCACATCGTCACGACACTGTTACATAAAGGTTTTCTTCCTTATCCAGGACAGCCTCCCACCTCTTAGTACCCCACTGTGTCTCCTTTTTGATCCAGTTATCACTTGGAGGCTCTCCTTGGCTTGTGCTGAATCATCCAGTCCCACACACATAGACGATCATGCTCTCCTTCACCAGAGAATCTCTCCAACACCTATACTCAAAGCACTACTGAATTTGTCAAGAGGTTGTACATTAGGATCTGTTCTTAGGTACGTACACGAGGTAAAAATATCCTACTTGGTTCAATGAGGATGAAACAAAAACACAAAAAACTTCAAGTAAATAATCCTGAGTCAACATTTTGTCACCTGGTAAGAAGGGAAAATTGGACCCTGATGTAAATTGACCCATGTTTCTTGTCTTATTGAGAGCAATTAATTGGTGCATGCTATTACAAATGTAATATGTTGCTCCGCCTCTAAATCGTCTTTGCTTTTTGGCTGACATCAACCCTGCATTTCAAACTGGATAAATCAACCTCCAAAGGGAATGGAGAATGAACATTCCAATCCAAAGTACTCGTAAATAGCTCCTTCGAAGGGCCCTTCAAAACAATCATTTCCAGAGGGGCCAACTGAAAGACACTTCCTTGGCAAGCGGACCGGAACCAGACCATACGCCGTAAATCTACTGGTTTGCCAAGTGTAATGCACATTAAACCAGCTGCACCTCGAAACACACTCTGGTTATTGAAACATAAGCATGTGACATCAGTTTATCTCCATGGTTTTAATATTTAATTATTATAATTAACTTTTCTAAAAAGCATTTTAAACCCATGGCTTTTTCTTTGAAACTGGCTTTTGCTCAGTGATTTTACTGTAAATTTGCTCGATATGTTTGCATTCTGAAAGTAGTGAAGAGTATATCATGTATAAAGATTTCTGATTCGGTTCAAGTGATGTTGATTAGCTTCAGCCTTGTGTGATGGCTCCTTTGGCTTGGATGGATGACGTTGAAGTGTGTTCTGAAGTTTGATATGTTTAAGCCCTACACCCTTCAAGCCTTTTGAATCTCTCACTCTGGAGGATAAACCCAAAGAAAGTAATAGGTCATATGGATGAGCCCTTCAAACATGATCGTACCCCAAGTCCTATTATTTTCCTCCCCCCAAGTGCCTGGTTCCATTGAAGAATGAATCACCCATTGTTTCACAATCAAATCAATTACTGATTAAATTAAGTGCTTCCTGACTTGGAATATTATGAAAGTAAAATAGGTTGTGAGTGCTGTTCCATGTTTAGTGATGTCTGAAAATGATGTCCAAATTATTTGAACAATCAAATGTTCAGAGAAATTGTGTCTTAATGTTTTACTATTTATTATTGTGGTCAAGGTAAAAAAACAAACAAACAGATTGTTCAAGTTCATCAGAGCTGTGGCCTAGCGGTAAGCTCACATGTTTTGATGTGTTGAGCTCATGACACTAGTTTGAGTCTGGCTTGCATCCTTTCCCCATCTTGTCTCTCCTTTGTTGCCATTTGCTTGTTGAAATAAAGGGGAATAAAGGGTAAGGGTAGAAAGCTTCTTAGTTTGTCTCACATTTACCAAATACAATCATTCACTTACTTAGTCCAATGCATCTTTTTACTTTCTCACATTCCTGTTTGTCACTCTGTCCTTCCCTTCCACCTCTTCCCTCATCGCTTAATCTCCCTGGAGATGTTGGGATTGAATGGCATGATAAGGTTAACAGGAGAAAGGGCTGTGCTCTCATTCTTTAACACCTCATCGCCTCTCCTCTCCTTCCTCCTAAAGTTCGGTAATGGGAGGCCACTAACCCAGTTACCCACACTGCTCTGCTGTACAGCTAAAGGCTACAGCAAGAGCAGCGGACACATTAATAGGAAAAAATAGCTCTCCGGGGACGCAGCTGGTGAGAATCTCTCTCCTATGCCAAACTCTGCTGGAGTTTTCAAAAAGCTTTATCGTGTCCCTGCCTCATTCATCTGGAAGTCCAGGCCTGGCGAATGTCACCTCCCACGTAACTCTTAGCAGATTACAGTTGACCGCGGGGCCAGGGGGAGGGGCGGATTGTCTGTACTTTCCCTTGACATACAAATTAGGTGACACCATTGGGAAAAAGTGGATTGAATGGATTGAACTCATTTTCTCTGAAACTTAAAATGGTTGTTGTTCTCCTTCTGGATTGCTCATTTCGATAGTGGTTGGTCAGGAAAACTGGATATTTCCACCACATTCTACCGCTGTACTTCCTACACAATATTGCTATACTTCCCCAACAATAATGTTATACTTTTTCCACATTCTACCGCTATACTTCCTCCACAATACTGCCATAATTCCTTCAGATTCTGCTGCTATTCTTCCTTAACGATACTGCTAAACTTCCTTCACACTCTACCGCTATACTTCCTTCATAATACTGGTTTGCTTCTTCCACACTCTACAACTATGCTTTTTCCACTCTACAACTATACTTCCTTCAAAATACTGCTATGCTTCATCCACACGCTACCACTATACCTTGTCCACAATACCACTTTGCTTGCTCCACACTCTACTGTTATACTTCCTTTACAACACAGCTATGCTTCCTGTACACTCTACCGCTATACCTTGTCCACAATACCACTATGCTTCCTCCACACTCTACAGCTATACTTCCTTCACACTCTACAGCTATACCTTGTCCACAATACCGCTATGCTTGCTCCACACAATACTGCTATACTTCCTTCACACTCTACCGCTATACCTTGTCCACGATACCACTATGCTTGCTCCACACAATACTGCTATACTTCCTTCACACTCTACCGCTATACCTTGTCCACAATACCACTTTGCTTGTTCCAAACAATACTGCTATACTTACTTCACACTCTAACGCTACACCTTGTCCACAATACCACTTTGCTTCCTCCACACTCTACAGCTATACTTCATTTACAACACAGCAATGCTTCCTGCACACTCTACCGCTATACCTTGTCCACAATACCACTATGCTTCCTCCACACTCTACAGCTATACTTCCTTCACACTCTACCGCTATCCCTTGTCCACGATACTGCTATGCTTGCTCCACAAAATACTGCTATACTTCCTTCACACTCTACCGCTATACCTTGTCCACAATATCACTTTGCTTGCTCCAATCAATACTGCTATACTTCCTTCACACTCTAACGCTTTACCTTGTCCACAATACCACTTTGCTTCCTCCACACTCTACAGCTACACTTCATTTACAACACAGCAATGCTTCCTGCACACTCTACCGATATACCTTGTTCACAATACCACTTTGCTTCCTCCACACTCTACTGCTATACTTCATTTACAACACAGCAATGCTTCCTGCACACTCTACCGATATACCTTGTTCACAATACCACTTTGCTTCCTCCACACTCTACTGCTATACTTCATTTACAACACAGCAATGCTTCCTGCACACTCTACCGCTATACCTTCTCCACAATACCACTATGCTTCCTCCACACTCTACAGCTATACTTCCTTCACAATCTACCGCTATACCTTGTTCACAATACCACTTTGCTTCCTCCACACTCTACTGCTATACTTCCTTTACAACACAGCTATGCTTCCTGCACACTTTACCGCTTTACCTTGTCCACGATACCACTATGCTTCCTCCACACTCTACAGCTATACTTCCTACACACTTTTCTGCTATTCCTTGTCCACAATACCACTATGCTTCCTCCAGACTCTACAGCTATACTGCCTACACACTCTACCGCTATACCTTGTCCACGATACCGCTATACTTGCTCCACACAATACTGCTATACTTCCTTCACACTCTACCGCTATACCTTGTCCAAAATACCACTCTGCTTGCTCCACACTCTACTGCTATACTTCCTTCACAATACTGCTATGCTTCCTCCACACTTTACCGCTATACCTTGTCCATGATACTGCTATGCTTACTCCACACTCTACGGCTATACTTCCTTCACAATACTGCTATGCTTCCTCCACACTATACAGCTATACTACCTTCACACTCTACCGCTATACCTTGTCCACGATACCGCTATGCTTGCTCCATACTCTACTGCTATACTTCCTTCACAATACCGCTATGCTTCCTCCACACTCTACCGCTATACCTTCTCCACAATACCACTATGCTTGCTCCCAACTCTACACTATTCTGTACTTTCTGATCAATAATGCTATGTGCTATATGACTTGACTATAGCCTCTCAAAACTCTACCACTATAATTCCTACACAATACTACTATGCTTCCTCCACACTCTACCACTGTATTTTTATACATTGTGTTTTAAAGATGAAAAGCTACATTTTCAAAACTTAAAAATCAACTTGGCACCAGTTGATTAAACACAACTGCAAAAAATTTATGAGAAAATTCTGTTCTGAGAAAAGCTCTTGCATCAGTTGAGTGCAGATGGCACATGCTTTAATATTGTGTTATGTATGCAAACAAATTCATGCATTATAAGTGTGATCCAAGTGTTTAAATACATACACTCACCGGACACTTTATTAGGTACACCTATACATCTACTTATTCATGCGATTATCTCTACGTATTCATGCGATTATCTAATCAGCCAATCGTGTGGCAGCATTGTAATGTATAAAATTAGGCAGATACTAAGATCAAATTTTTTCCCCATTCTGATTGTTGATGTGAACATTAACTGAAGCTCCTGGTCATTATGATTTTATAATTTACACTTTTTCCACATGATTGGCTGATTAGATAATTGCATGAATAAGTACATGTACAGGTGTACCTAATGAAGTAGCCGGTGAGTGTATATGTAATTTACATTTACATTTATCCATTTGGCAGATGCTTTTATCCAAATCGACTTACAGTGCACTTATTACAGGGACAGTTCCCCTGGAGCAACCTGGAGTTAAGTGCCTTGCTCAAGGACACAATGGTGGTGGCTGTGGGGATCAAACCAGCGACCTTCTGATTACCTGTTATGTGCTTTAGCCCACTACGCCACCACCACTCCATGGTGGTAATATTATCATTTGTATTGCCGATGCTGTTGTTCAGCCAATCTCTTCCTGGCAGAATTTCAGCAGAGAGTGCTCTATTTACCTTTCAATCAACCCTCAAAGCTGCTGAGCTGCTGTTTGTGCCAAATGTGCCAGCAGTGCCTGAACTATACCTCTCTCAAATACGCGCACGCACGCACGCACACACACACACACACACACACACACACACACACACACACACACACACACACACACACACACACACACACACACACACACAACATTGGGGAAACAGCAGTGGAAGCAAAGCTTTGTGTACAACCCCAATTCCAAAAAAGTTCCCAAAAAGTTGGGAAAGTATGAATAATGCTAATAAAAGCAAAAATGTGTGATTTGTAAATTATATTCACCCATTATATTTTTATTGTACAGTCATTTCAAATCTGATGATTGCAAAACACTCCAAAAAAGTTGAGATGGGCAATTTAAGACTAAAAACAATTTGATGAGTTACAAGGCAATGTGAAACAGGAGATGTTAAACAGGTGAGGCAATCGTGTCATTGTATAAATGTAAGGAGCCTCCAAAAACAGCCTAGTCCTTCTAGAGCAAGGATCATTCAAGACTTATCAATTTGCCAACAGATGCTTCAGCAAATAATCCAGCACCTTGAGAAAAATGTTCCCCAAAGACAAATTGGAAGGATTTTGGGCCTTTCACCCTCTACAGTGCACAATATAGTTAAAATCTGAGATCCCTCAGACATCACTGTCTTTAAAAACGGCATTCATCTGTAATGGATATCATGAATATGGGCTTGGGATTACTTTGTAAACCTTTGTTAGTCAACACTACATTAACATCAACCTACATCATCAACACTGTCCAGAAGTGCTGGCAACTTCTCTGGGCTCAATCTCATCTTAGATGGAAAGTAGAACAGTGGAATTGTGTTTTTTGGTCCAATGAGTCGATGTTTCAAATAGTTTTTGAAAAACACAGCCACTTTGTCGCTGCATGTCGGTTAGGTCGCTAGTGGTGTGTATGGAGAGTCTAAACAGAACTGTTTCTTTACTATGAATATTATTATTAAAATATTAGGATCACGTGAGCTCTACCATCTTCTCTTGTATTGGCTGTCGCTCCCGAAAGTCGCTTTTCATTTGCATAAATTTAAACATTTCTTAACTTTGTTGCATCGCTGGATATGCCCACATCTGGTCGCCAACGGTCTCCGTCACTCGTGTTGCCGGAAGTCACCAGCTCTCATTGAAAATGAATGAGATGAGTTTGTTTTGTTGCTGCGTGTCACTGGCAGTGTGAATGCAGCTTCATGCAGACAGATATGTACAAAGTTTGGAGCAGCATATAATGCCATCCAGCACCATCTTTTCCAGGGACGTCCCAGCATTTTCAGCAGGAAAACTTCAAACCACATTCTGGCTGAATAAGCAGATAGTGCGGGTGCTAGATTGACCCCCCTGCAGTCCTGATCATCTCCAATTGAGAATGTGTGGTACTTTATGAATCGCACAATACGGCAATGAAGACCCTGTACAATTGAGCAGCTGAAGACCTGCATAATGGATGAATGGGGGAAAATTCTACTTTTTAAACTAAAAATGTGTACCTTCAGTGTCTAAATGCTTAACAAGTGTTATTAGAAGAAATGGTGATGGTGGAAAACACTCGACTGTCCCAACTTTTTTGGAGTGTGTTGCAATCATCTGATTTGAAATTACTGTACATTTAAAAAAAACAATGAAATTCACAAGGTAAAACATCATATAATGTTTAGTTGTAATGCTTATAATAAAGAAATTGGTGAATATAATTTACAAATCACTCCTTTTTGCTTTTATTAGCATTTTTCATACTGTCCCAACTTCTTCGGAATTGGAGTTATATGTATGTGTTCAAGACTGCATGTCCTCATCTCCGCATTCCCTGAGCATCATGATTCCTCTGGCTCCATAATGACCACATTAATTTATTTAAAGAATGGAGAACAAAGAGAGAAAGGGGTATTTTTACTGCACTGTGAGTGAAGGAGATTATGGAAACGGAGCCAAAAGCTTGTGCGTGTCCCATGCGTCACAGTCAAACCTCTGAACTCACAGTAACAGCACAAAAACAAACACTGTTGACAGATTTGGCGATGCTCATTTTTTCAAACATTCCTGAAGTTCTAAAGTAAAATAAGACAAAGACAAGTAGAATGACTACCCAACCATCAACACTCTTTTTCACTATTTCAATACCATCATGGTGGTGAGTTTTGTGAGTGGAGGGATGAAACTAAAAAATAAATGTAAACAAGACTTGAACATTTTAGTTTATCACCCACAAGAGCCACAAGAATCACCATTGCTTAATGTATATAATACCTAACAAAAACATCCTCTTTCATCCATTAATGAAAACAGGTTTAGCTAAAAGTTGCTTGTGTTATGAGTGTTTATTATGTAAAAATAAATGCTGAAAAAAAAATGAAACAAGAGGTGAATATTTGTCATTAGAAAAATTAGAAGTCTTTGTCACTGACTGAGTGGGTGTTTGTTTTCTGTGTGATCAGGGTGTGGAGAAGCTTGAAGCATAAACGCATAATAAACTAAATTTGAACAGGCACCCAGACAAGAATGAACCATTCATTTCTCATACTCATCGTTTTACAGCTGACAGAGGGAAGCCACGCTTTGCCATTCTAATGATAGTAAACCCAAAACGTCCACTTCTGCCTCATGTCTACATGCTAGAGACACGGGACAAGCCAAGACACTCAGTAACCCAGCACAAACACATACATATTAGGGCTACCCATTAAAGCCCTGAACATATGATCTTAAAATCACCATAAATTGAAAAACAGTTAACAGATTTATGGGACATTTAAAGTCAACATGAAACGCAATCCATTTTATTTCGTACTACGTGCATTTCTGAGTGAAACAGGCTATTCGACCCAAAATTTAGGGAGGGAACTTGAACTTTACTAAAAATAATGCCACTTGCAGTCTTTGTATGGTGGAATTGAATTATTATTGAAACTCAAAATATCTGAAATATCATTGCGTAATTAAACACTCTGTCAAGGGTACTAACGTTAATGAGAAGACCACTGGTATAGACCACTCTTTCATAGTTTAAGAGCTTAATCATGTTTGTTAACTTAAAAATAATCAGTATATACAGGGTGGTAGGCTTTTATATATAGAGTACAGGGTGACATACAACTGCAAAATGCCAAGCAATTCATGTGTAGTGCAAAGCAAAACAGACTAAGACAGACGAAATGTTTACTTGCATTCATTCCCAGCAGGATACCATTAAACCCAGCACATCCCCCATCCCTCCCACCGCACCAGTCCCATTCAGATCTGACAGGAATAAATGCAGTAAGCACATCTTTTAATAGTCCTGACAACCAAAATGCCTGAATCCATAATGCACTTGTAAATTTTTACATCCACAGTTGAAATTAAAATCCACCCCTCTTCTTCTCACAATCTGGGGGCTAATGAATAAAGCAGTTTCCTCCCAGAATCACTGCCGCTGGAGATTGCTGTTTGCCGTCTGAGGACAGCATGTACAGTAACTTCTGTCTAAGAGATGGCACAGCTTTCAAACCATAGAATACTTTTTGAACCGTATTAAAACTGCAGTAAAATGGAGGAAACAACAAACAATTATAAATTGAACGCAAGGTCCAACAATTTCAATTTTGGCCTCAGTGCCAATCACTTTAGAAGGAGATTTAGCAGTTGGAAAATGTCCATTTACTGGAAAATTACAAAATGATTACTAAGTGGATATAAGATTGAAGAGCGCCCTCCTCCACTCTACAATCTTCACGGCATTGCCTCAGATGGGGAGCCCCAGGCATGATGTACATCCCCCCTCCTCTCTGGGGGGTTGCCTTGCGCCCCATCTGCCGTCAGGTCATCCCCTCCTTAATCGACCTGGGAGGAGGCAGGAGGGTAAAAACAACAACAAAACAAAAGTAGGCGAGGGATAAAGGCCAACAACGGAGTGACAGAGAGAGAGAGAGAGAGAGAAAGGGAAAAAAACTCCGTTGTGTGTTACTCGATCACTCCTCCACCCTCTCAGGAAGATGTCAGCCGCTCCTCCCCGGGCAGACCAGAGTCAGACCTATGATCCCCGGCAGACAGAACGCCCCTCCACGTTTCCGGCAACTCATGGGGACACTCCTCTACCCCTGGCAGCGGCCCTACCACTCCAAGCGGTCGGGGAATTGCTTCCCTCCTACCCTCGCAGATGGCAGTCTTCTTTCAACCCCTCCGCGTTTCTGGGGGACGGCAGGGCTCTCCTCCGCCCCTGGCAGTAGCTCCATCGCTCCAGGTGGTCGGGGAATTGCTTCCCTCCTCCCCTCGCAGATGACGGTCTTCTTTCGACCCATCCGCGTTTCTGGGGGATGGCAGGGCTCTCCTCCACCCCTGGCAGTAGCTCCATCGCTCCAGGCGGTCGGGGAGTCCATTCCCTACTCACTTTGCGGACGGTGGTTGTTCGACGCGTCTGGGCGGTTGGGCTACCCCGTCCCCCGGCGGTTGGCAGCTGCGCTCCCCTGGGTGGACGGCAGTCCTCCCGGTTTCGGCACCAATGTAAAGGGGGTTAAGGGAAAGGAGGAGGCGAGAACCGGCTTGGCAATATAAATAAAAGTTTAATGATAAACTGAACAGAAAACACAAACATAAACACACAGAGCAGCTGCATGTCATTTCTCTCTCTCTCTCTCTCTCTCTCTCTCTCTCGAACCGTCGTCACACGCCACCTTTATCCCTCTCGCGCCCCATCAGACTGATTGGGGTCTGGGCGCACATTGTTCCAGCCCGGCCCCGCCCTCCTCCGCTCTACAGCATGGTTTCACCAGGAGTGTTTCGGCACAGGTGTAAGAGTTACGACAATACAAGAAAATAAACATTTTGCAAAAATTCTGATACTAAATTTTCAATTGAGATAAAATCATTGTTTCATCGGGAATACTTGACAAGTTTTCGAGTAACAACAATAGAAGGAAACATAATTTTGGGTAAACTGGTGATAAATTTACTATTTAGGTAAAAGCATTGTTTTAACCTGTAATGTTGAACATTTTCAAGTTACGGCAATAAAATGATACAAACTGTTTGAAAACATAATTTTAACTAAACTGATCAAATTGCCAGCCAAATAGCAGGTAGACCAGATTTATATTTGCCAAAGATTACGTATTTTACTCTTTTTATGTATTTGAAGTTTGGTAAGTGTTAAGTTTCATTCCTGACTGCACATAAGTGGACAGCTTTTACATTTAAACCACAGGGATCACACTTATTTTTACTAATAAACCATCCAGACAAAAACATACTGCATCATAAAAGGGGCTTAAAAGGAGCAAACCAAAAGTGCATAGGCAGCCCTAAATCCATTGGGCCACTTAAAAGTGCAACCTTCGTATCTGCTAGAGTTTTTGGCTTGGAAACCATCATTAAAACATGCTGAAGCATGTCTTTAATTGTCATTCATAAATTCCCTTCATTGGTGCCTCGATTAATGAAAACTGGGCAGAATGCC
This sequence comes from Xyrauchen texanus, assembly GCF_025860055.1. Classification (NCBI taxonomy): domain Eukaryota; kingdom Metazoa; phylum Chordata; class Actinopteri; order Cypriniformes; family Catostomidae; genus Xyrauchen; species Xyrauchen texanus. Next base: position 5,750,981 of record NC_068314.1, read on the forward strand.
CCTCTCTTAAGAATCCCGTTTTCCCCTGGATCATAGCAAAAAAATAAAAAAACTAGATGCTTCTGGAGCTGCTGATATCACACGCCAATGATATTTCGAGAAAGGCCTGTGAAATTAGACCAAGAGATTGCAAGCTTTGGTCAGCAGGGTGGTGTAAGATTTAGAAAAGTTCACCTCTAATAAAATAAGGTGTTAAGCGGCTGTGCTTTGTTGTAATCGAATAAAGCAGGAAGTTATGAGTACTTAATGAAACATTATTTCTCTCAAAAACCCTCAAGTTAAAATTAAACTTCAAACATTTGGAATGATAGCTGTTATATGTTTTTTCAAATTAGCTATCCATTAGAGTATTTTCTGAGATCAGCAATACTTTTAAAAGTTGAGAAAATTGTTTTCCCCCCAAACTAAATTTTAGAGGTATAGCTTGCAAATTTATGCAGGTTCTCCTAAAGGACAAGAGCAAATCCGTGCAATGCATAACCCAAAGTACTCCTAAGCTTACCAGCTTCCCTTGGAATAGGAATTTCCCTACTCCAGTGATTAATTATTGTAAATGGATGACAGTTGCCTCTAATTAATCTGCAAGGCAGGCGTTGTGGTGTGCGATTCTGCATGGAGAAATCGCTCCTCCCGTTTATGACTTTTTCATGGGAGGACTCATGTATAATGGAGGTGCGTAGAGATGAAATAGAAAGTGAATGGAGAGGGAGAGCTTGTTAGTAGGCCAGTTTGACTGGTTCTCTTGGCCATGCAGTCCCAGGCAGACCCCTGTTAACAATTTATGCTCTGATCTATTTTTCTGTATTTATCAATTTATCTGAGTGACTAGGTTCTTTTGAATTTTTCTTCATCTCAATTTCTAACGGGTGAATTTCAGAAAAAACACGCACAGGTCACATTTCACCCCAAAAGCAAAAAAGAAATAAGCAAATAATAAATAAAAGAAGACAAATAAGATTTTTTATTTTATTTTTGCATTGTGTCATAAACTTCACATTTTGCCCCAATATATTAATTACCGTAATAATATGCCGTAATTCCCATTATTCTGTAAGGTGATTCTCATTACTGTAATATTGTCATTTTTACCTTATAACAGTGAACAATTTTAATTTTGCACATTTTACCCCCAAATTCTCATTACCATAATGCATCCGATCATTTCACTCTTGAGTGTTAATTTTAATTCCCATTATTTGCAACAGGTGATTATCGTTACCGTCTGTAAAACAGTTATTTTTGCTTTATAAACATGAATAAAATGTAATTAAGCAACATTTTACATTTACAAATTGTCATTAACTTTATGCATCCAAACATTTACATCAGAGTTTTTTTTTTTACTTTTATTCTCAACAGTGATTCCCATTACTCTGGGAACAGGGAAAATTGACAATTACGCCAATTTTTCTCAACAATCTCATTACTGAGATCACCGCATCTTCAGTTTTTTCATTCTTCTCAAAGGTCATTACATTTACCTTCATTTTTTATACAGTCATTTTTACTAAAGAAATATTTAAATAAGAGTAAAGCATAAATTACAAATCTAAATAATATACCTTTTTTACATTACAGTATATATGATTTATTTGTTTGTTTATTTAGTTTATTGCATTACAGGAATGAAACTTGTGCTTAATTGTTTAAAAAAAGTCATATTGTAAAAAAAAAAAAATCTAATGGTCCTAAAATATGCCTTATTTTAGATATTTTAGATATAATATATAACAAATAATAATCTAAACTTGATATTTCTAAAGTATATATAAAGTATACTGTATAATATAATGTGCCAGAGACTTTTTCACAGTAATGTAAATATTATATTAGTATATAATAAAGTATACATTATACATTTTGCATATATATATATATATATATTTATTTTTTGTGCTGAAGTATGACAGAGACTTGCTCTTGACAGGTTTTATAAGATATACCCTGGTATAAATATCTATGCGGATTTAAATACACCTTAACATAAACATAAATGCTCACACACACAGCAGGCACCATTGTTGATGAAAAAAATGCCCTCAAGCTGGGCTGGGGTCATTTTATTTTTCCCCTGGATACAGAGTAGACTTCTGTGTTTCCATAACAACGCTAGGTTGCCATGAACACCTTGTGAGCAAGTGATTAGGTGCACTTGTTTAGCTCCATAATCGCTTCATTCAACTCTATTTTTGAAATCCAGTGTTTTCTTAATTACTTGTCTCTAAATGCGGACATCATTTTTTTCCCTACTGGTGACTCATTTTTAACACCCCTCCCCCACTCCCACTCACGCTAATTAAGCTAAACACTGTGTTAATGTGACATGATGATGAGAGAGTGCTCCAAAGCCTAATCAAGTAGCAAAACAACAAGACCAAGCAACTGATCATATCCTATTCATTACAAAGAGGCGAGGGAGTCGCAAACTGTGAAAACTTCCTGTATAGATTTACGGCTATATAGAATCTAGCATCTCACAGGTTTCTTTATCAGTATTCAAGATAATACAGTAAATACTGTAGAAAATTTGAGACTTACAACAATGCCTGTATGTGGCACAAAGGACATATGCACACTCTGATGTAAACAAACCAGCGTGGATTAGAAGCATGGCTGAAAGAGGAACACAGCCGACACTTTATCCGCCTTCTCGTGGGTTAAGTATTTTGGGTTCCATTAAAATGCAGAGTAAGCGATGGCTTCCCTTTGTGTAAAAGCATGTGGCAGAAATGTAGCAGCGAAACACAGGAACACCTCCAACATGTTTGCACATTTGCGGGAACAATTACTCTGTTCAGTTCAGCAAGATAAAGGTAAGTTGTGACAGTTCTGCTCATTTTTCCAAACTATTTTTGAGACAACACTCTAATAGACAACTAGTTAAGTTACAACTGAGATGACAAAGACTGTTGTCGTTTGCAGATAATGTGTAGCTTACCTTTTAAGTGGTCGAAGAGTAATTTGCTAAAACTCTGCTAGCTACGCAGTAATGTTTGCATCTTGTAGTACCAACGTAAATACAGCTTAGGAGATGGCTTGATAAAATTAGTCTAGCCTTAATTTAACATTAGCATTAACATTGTTGAGACAAGACAAGGTCTGTAATGATCAGTGACCCCTGGCATGATGACTATTTAAATATTACAGCTAAATGTTATATTTGGTTTTGTATATATGGTGCTGATGGTAGTATTTTAAATGTGTTTTCAAAGTTCATCATTATCTGTTCATTTAAAGGCCAATTTGGCATAAAAATATATATGTAGTGTAAATACCATGATAAAAGCGTCAGCATTAAACGTGACGTGAAAATCATTACCAGTGTAGTTTGATACCAGAAACCACTTATGAATAAAAGTGGTTACTGAATTCATCAGATTCTAAACTAACTAAGTACTGTTTCTGTGTTATGTGTAGTTAAGGCTTGAAAGTCTTCAGAAATCAGTGTAGGTATTGAATGGTCATCATATGATAATGTATACTGTAGTAAAAAAAAAAGAAATAACATCATGAGCTTTGAGATTTGTTACTAATCTAATATGCTCTATCTATTCTGTTAAAATTCTTATTACCAGAATATGTCTTCCTCAAAAGTTTTAAAATAATCATTTAAGGAATCAAAAGTGTTAAGAGGAACCAAAATGGGATCCAGAATAATTTAATTCCTTAAAATTCCCATGGCAAGCAATGACACCGAACATGGAGAGGGCCTTGAGTTAAGAAAGGACGTCCTCTACTACGATAAACGGGAATGGAGGGATTCGCTTCATAGGTAGGAAGGGAAATACGTAGCAGTTGGGTTTGTCGCTGGGGGGGCTATGATCTCAGTATGGAGGGGAACAGCGTGTTGGGTTGCTGTGGGAAGGACTGGGATAGGGACATGGGGAGGAAAGGAAGACGCCACGGGACGCCCAGCCGCAACAGATGGAGGAGAGTTGCGTCAGAGAGCAGCCTCAGGTATGCAGGGAAACTGGGACTGTGGGAATTGGAAGTAGAGCAAACATCTGAGAACTATTGTGCAATTATACTGTACACAAGACACGTACATTCAGAAGCTAATATAGTGTTACAAGGCTACATGACTTTTTTTCCATGGAACCCAAATGGAGATCAGAATGTTAGGATTTAGAGCAACATGATGGTGACTGAATAAAACAGAATTTGTTATATTTGAACTTAATGTTTACTATAGTTAAAACTATGTCAACTAGGGCTGTGCCGATATTTTCAGGTGTCACAACACTTGTTCTCGTGATATTGCATCGATACTTTGGTTTGCTCTATCCATTGCCAGCCCTAAAATCAACCTACTCGATTTTGGGAATGATTCTTGTATCACCAACACCTTGGAACAATAATTTAGTGGCTTCAAGAAAGGACTCCATCCTGGATGCTATTAAATTCTGTATAGCTGAAGGGGAAAGTGACAATTCAGGTGCAGGTTGAGAATTCAATGAAAAACCCTCACTGTCTTGGATCTAAATGGATTTGGGACACACACAGCTGGCAAAGTCTCTCTCTCTTTCTGCCCTTATCTAGTTTCTCCATCTTTTACCCTGGCGGGACCTTTCGAAGAGCGACAAAAGAGGAGAGAGCTAATAAGCATTCTCAGTGGTCCCAGTTCTGATGTGTAGAGAAAGGTTATTCCAGATAGATTTACTGATAATGGCAGAATGTATAATGGGGATCGTAAAGCGTACAGAGCATACAATATAATTCACAGTGTGAGGAACACGCTTCACATCGTTGAAAGCTTTAGCATATGTGATTATGTTTGAACACTCATACTGAGCTGCTTGGTTCAATCAAAATGCTTAAGTAGCAAATCCCCATGGTTGGTCCACCTTCTTCAATATTAAAGTGTAAATATTCTAATATTGCCATTGCTCAAACAGCTTGTCTGAAGCAGACCACAAAGTCATTTGGTTTAATGCTTTAAGATGCACACCAACCACAAGGGAAATTGTCTGGTGACAGCCTCTATTGCTCTTAAATGCCTCCCTGCCAAGAAACCTAAACCCATCACCTACTATGAAAGCCTCCTAAGAGGAGCGTGCTGAGAATTGCGACCAGATGGATATCTGGCCCCAACCGGAGCACTTCGGAAACAGGTCGAGTCGAGCGTTCCTTGAATGTTTTGTCAATGTCGACTACTTTGCCAAGTGTAACAGCAGCCCGGGCAATTGCTTTGCAAATCATGAATAAGTTATCGAGAGGTTTCCTTGGCGATAAGGTTCACTGACATCTTTTGGACGGTGCGATAGCTCATGCTAAACCGGAGGCGAAGACGGATGGTGTAAGCCTAAGATAGCTCTGTCAGTGTCACATACCCTGTTTCCCGCTGGTTCTCGAGCAACCCAAACTGGGTGTTAACGGGCATGGAGTCTCAAGTGTCTGGAGAGACACCAACGACAAAAAAAACAGCTCTCTATCTCCTAACTCAAAAAAACGTCTTGGCGGCATCCCATATTTCTCTGTGACCTTAAAGGAAATGACAGCTCTCATCTGGGAGCTGCTGTCGGGTCAAATACAATTGTTTGTTTGTTTTTTTCCTGTTATCTTTCTCCTTTAACAATGACAGCGAAAATTATTCTTATTCGAAGTCACCAACTATAAAGACCATTAAGTTCTTCTTAATGTCAACATGAAATCAAAATAGACTCTTAATGCACATTTTTGACATATTATACGGGATCAGTGCACATTATTAAAATAAAAAATTCTGTGCCTTTGTAATCTTTCAGCATAATATAATAACTTGCTCTGCCTCTAAAGCAATGTCACACAGGCTATAGAGCTCAACAGTGCCTACTCACTTGTTCAAAAATCTTGGTACCAGAAGTCTTTTTCCAATTAATTTTTTTCGATAGGAATCTCATTAAATCCTTCATAAAAGAGTTCTAAGCCATGAACCAAACCAACCAGCTCAGAATCTGAATCACAGTATTACAGGCTTTGATTTGAAGCAAAAAAGTATTTGAAAATCAAACAAAAAGATAAAGGTACAAGACAATGTACTTACCGGCTTTAAAGGGAATGATGGAAATGTTTACAAGTATTGATTTTATAAGTATAGAAACAACATATTTTAATTTTATTGCAAAATCTTCAGATTTATACAACTATATAATTACTTTGAGAGTGTAGGAATGCCAACTTGATTGCATCATTCACAGAATGTCATGGGAGTGGGCAATCGCTGTAAAGCATTTTTGCAGTGACTCTGTTTGATGGAGCTTTCCCTTGAATGCCACTATTAAATGACTTGAAGCATATATCAACGATTAACAATTGTGGAGCTAGGTCTGTCTTTAAAGGTTCATAAGTTATCAATTAAATCAATTTGTCTATGTAAAAAATTATTATAATTTTTGGTTTGGAAAATTATTATAATTTTTTTAGTTCCGGAACCCAACAGTTGCCCTTTATAACAGTAAAACAGCTGTTTTGACATTGTTTTATCAAACTCGCACTGAGGTCTGGCACCATTTTTACAATCCAATCAATTCTTAATTGATAAAATCAAGTGCTATCCTACATTTGTTATTCAGTATTTTGTTTCACTCTGAAATATGTCACATTGCAAAAGTGCAATGGGTTGTGAATGTCATTTCATGTCGACTCGCTGAACTTGCAACTTCATTTAAAAATAAAACATAATGCAAGCCAAACGTAGTTAATTGCCAATGTCCTTGGTGTGTAATGGCCGAATTGCTGAAGCAGAGAAATAGTTTCTTCTGAGTTTTCTTATGAGCAGCCAGTTTTTGAAAATGTTCCAACATGTCAAGGTTACCGAAACATTCCATATCGAGTTTTCAAGGTTATATGAATATGGGAGATATCGTTTGTAAATGATGCCTTTTGGGTTCAGTTGCATGCAAAGAAATGTGATTACAGGTGTCTAGACCGTTATACCAGAGCACAGAGGGGAGTTTGTCCAGCTATTCTGCTGACCGCTAGAGCTGAAAGCCTCATGTGAAATGGCCCTGTCAGTGGTTATATCTACAAACACAATTGACTGGAGACAAAATGAAATAAAATTTTGTCAACTTGCTCTGCCTCTGAAACAGCTTTCTTATTCAGCTGACATCACCTAGGCTGTGCAGGTTATTGGTTAATGTTAACCAATAGCTGAACAGCTATTTAGACATTGTTTAAAGCTAATTCAGCCTTTCTAAAGACTTGCAAATAGTTAATGCAGTAATTCAATGCTGGTTTTCGTTGAAATAATAAAAGGTTATGACAATAATATCAAATAATGACAAAAAAGGTATACAAATCTGTTTCAGAAGGGGAGTAGTTCTACACAATTGACTGTGAACATTAAGGTCTGGCTCCCTGCTGGTTTGGAACATGTAAATTAACCCTCAATACAATTCAATAAATTCCCGATGGATCTCATCCTACATTTTTGTTTCTTGTAGAACATAACTGTTCCACCAAGCTACACTCTAATTGACTCAACAAAACAAAAAACACACACACACACACAAATGGTTTATTACTTGAGGGTGTCAGCTAAACCTAGATTCAGAATGGTACAAAGTTAGAACCATGCAATGAAAATGGAACAACCTCATGATTTTATTACATCCAAACTTAACTTTAGCATTCACGGGTGATTGTAGCCCCTTAAATGGTAGGCGAATCATTAAAAACTCATATTTTTACCACTAACATACAGCTTACGACATTTTTTCTCCCCCAGTGCAATCTTAAAAAAATGCAACGGCAACTATTGAAAACCCAGGGGTGAGACGGTACAGACATCCATTTGGATTTAATTAAACTAAATCTAGCAGTCGGATCAAAGTCAAGAGATTCAATACAAAACATAACCAAGGGGTCTTTTTTATTCACCCATCTTCCTCTCCACCTAGCCTCCTCTCCTAGCCTTTATTTTCAGATTAGGGTCTTAGTTTTCCTTCAAACCACTATGAATCTTGAGCTGAAAGTGTTTTTTTATTCCCCTTTACCAATTTTCTCACACTTCGTAGAGAGCTTGAGAACAGACACTTGGCAGGGTGAATGCCCTTGCATAAAGGGTTCCTCTTTTATTTCTTCAAAAACTATAAGCTTTGTTTTCATCTCTATGCTGAATCGTCAAGGTATTCTGAGCTGGTGTGGGCAGGCATGAATCAGCCAGTGTGCACTGCGACTTGAGCTAATCATGAATAATTGGCCCAGGCTACTAGTCAGGCATATGCTGAGAATGAGTAACTAATTATGCCTTTGGCTAGATGCTAGTGACCCGTCAGCCTGATTGAGGAGTTGCAACACATTACTAATATGGAGGAGAGGTATAAACAAACAGAAATCCGGCTGTTTAGTTCACTTCCCCAATTACAAGGATCCAATTAGGGAACAACAACCCAGAGCCAGTAATACAATTTATGGCCGAGGCGGGGATTTTATCTGCGGAAAATAAGCACGCTAGTCCTAATCTCAAAAGCCACGGCATCTTTAATTTGGTGTATGAACTATTCTAGGCACATTGCACATTGTTAGCTAATGTAGCTGTCCAGCAAAGAAAAAAGAAAACTTAATTTGTCATGCCGTCGGCTGTCATTGTGCTTGCTTTGCTTTGACGTTCGTACTTTTGGGGCCTGAAAATAACAGTAACTTTTCGTCTTCACTAGTGCTTCACCTTTTAATGATTTAGAGCTAATAGATAATAGTTTAAGAAAACTTCTCAAAGAAAATATCAAGGATTTTGACCTTGGATTAGATTAAAACAGTGCTTCTCGCACTGTTTAGGCCAAGTACCATCTTCAATCAAATCAGAACATTCAAGTACCACCTAGTCATCACCAATGTTCACTCAAATATTTTTTTCAGCCATATTTGATTAATAACAATATTTCTGTAGTTTACACAATCAGCAAGATTGTGTTTTTAAAATCAAACATACAATATTAAAATTTAGAAGTTTTACATTCCAGTTAAAGCAAACTACTATATATATATATATTTAGAAATTTGAAGCTTAGGCATTGCTAGACCCTGTTTTTCATCTCAGCCCCCCTAAAATTATGGAGCTAGCATCACCCTTCAAAAAAATATGTGATAATGTGCATGTGATATATGAAAACAGCGGCTGCTGTAAGCTGAGGTTCATTTTACTCTGAATCATGCCCTTACCAGTCGTTAGCTTTAAAACTTGTCAAACTAAGTATTTTCCTTCCATCTAGTCATAAGCAGACTCAGCCATAGGTGACATAGCGGCAATGTTCGTCACATTGCACTGCCTCGCGCACAGCTGTCAGAGGCGCACTCCATTTCTCTGAACCTCATCCGAGCAATCATCCAGTGAAATCAAAAACAAAATACTGCCAAATACAACTCAGTGTCTTTGAGTCAAAAGCACTATTTAAGATCATAGACTTTAAGGAAGTCTGAGAATTTGTAAAATAAATGGAACAATATTTTGCCTCAATCGCATCAGTTTTTGCTGTTGTTTTCTGCATGGGAATAATATTGTGGCGTGCGTACAGAGACATCAGCGCATCCGCGTGCAACGAGAACGTTAACTATTCACATCCTGCACTGCCGATGTAAAAAAAAAGAAAAAGGTGTGCTATCTTAAAGATATATTACATTTGTAATCATACACTGGAAATAAAACATGGAACATTTCTGAATAAAATGTATATACAGTTTTAGGCACTTGTGAAAAACACTTATGAAATAAATAGTTTTAATTTATCACTTAATGTCATTCAAAGTCCAGTAAACATAAAAAGCTAAATCAATATTTGGTGTGACCACCTTTGCCTTTAAAACAGCACAAATTTTCCTAGGTACACATGGACACAGTTTTTTTTGGTTGTTGGCAGATAGAATGTTCCAAGCTTCTTGGAAAATTTGCCACAGTTCTTCTATCTATTTAGGCTGTCTCAACTAATTCTCTTTATGTAATCACCAAACAACACTGCTTAAAAATTATAGCCGCGCGTATCTAAATAGGCGGCAGCCAATGAGCATGAGGATTTTCTTCTTTGACGTTTAATGAAACACTGAGGTTCATGTGATTTCAACATGGCGACTGACATTTAGGGGGGTGACCTGCAACATGTATAATAAAATTTATGTATGAATGAGTGTGACATAATTTAGTACAAAATCTGGTTAAAAAGGTGTTTTTGAGTTCATTTCGGTGATTCCTAACAGTTCACCAGGGCAAATTTTCAGGAAAATTCATACCAGCTGCTAAGCCCCTCATTAATGCCATGGTGTGACCTGGAGCTCCACCTACTTTGGAGTGGACACCTAATTCCCATTCAGGCAGTAAAGATCAGTCAACATGGTGACAGACATTTAGGGGGTGACCTGCAACATGTATAATAACATTTATGAGTATAGTCTTCATCTCATGAGAGTGTTCACCATTCAGATCACTCTTCACAAAGTGAACACAATTAATTTGTTAATGTGTAAAACCTTTTAAATTAGCCCCAAATGACTGAATGCATCTTTATATTTTTAAGTAATTCATCTTTGAAAAATGAATCATTGGTCATTTCATTTATTTTTAAATGAAATATTATTAATAATGTCACTTTTATGTTTAGTTGCTGTCTTCACATTTTCATTTTATAGGACCCAATATGTCTTTACTAATTGCATCCTATTACGTTGTTTGATAAAAGATGCAGATTTTCTTCCCTATCAATAAATCAAATGATCTTTTAGAGGTAAGATTTCAATGCTATCTAAGACAAAAAGGAAAGTCATCTTAAATTGGAGAGCTGCTGAGTGCCAGCTGCCAAACTCAGCAGGATGCTTTTAAGGCCTGATGCTGGCACGACCATCTCAATTGTTTATATATATTTTTTATTTATTTATATTTTCAACTCCAGTCTGGACGAGTGCGTAGCAGCCTGCCAGTATTTTGTATACACAGACAAATGTCTCAGAATATCTGGAACACTAACTAACTAAAGCACAGGGCAACCCTATTTCCAAGATACTGTTTAAATACTGACTCTGTGGAGACTTTATTTGTTGGCTAATTAGCTGAGTGCAGAATAGTTTTTAGGGCGGCTTTGTTATCAATGCAGTCAATTTATTCCACTGACCTTTTTTCAGCTGCATTTTCTGCGTCTGCAGTTTGTATTGGTGCAAATGTTATGCAAGTACACGTTTTTTAATGTCTTGCTTGATAATGTTGTTTTGTGTGTGTGTGTGTGTGTGTGTGTGTGTGTGTGTGTGTGTGTGTGTGTGTGTGATGTGTGTGATGTGTGTGATGTGTACCAGACACAAATTTGCAATTCAGGACTGGCTGCTGATTTTTCTGGGTGTCTATCTTTGAAGACATGGAATGCTAATTTCCACGCCATGGTGACCGTTCCGCCACTTTGCCATCAAGGCTCACAGAATGAACTCATTCATGGCCTTCAAATTTTGCATTCAATAAGAGATTCCAATTGCAAACAAAAAAAGACAATGACATAGCTCCTGTGAACCATGCCTCTTTTTGCAGTACAGTTCCTTTTGAAACACAACAATGAAAAGCACAAAATATTATATTTACACCTCTGATCCCATAACAAGGATGAAAATAGAAATACAATGTCTAGTAATCCAAGCATCCATTTCCTTGTTCTTAAATTTTAAATGCTAATATATATATATATATATATATACATATTTATTCATGTAAAAAAAAATATATATATATATATATATATATATATATATATATATATATATATATATATATATATATATATATATATATATATATTTAATGAAGAGACTGAAATCTAATAAATCATATATGATAGACACTTAGGCCAGGTCTGCAAGACAAACAAAATGTGTAGGTGTACACTGTACTAAAAGAATGGTGCAGTGTTCAAGAGCTCCCCTTAATGAATCCTTAAAAAAAGGCCCAGACAAGAACAGTGCTTATCCAGCAAAACCGCTGGTAGATGGTGTAAAGTGAACACATTTTCCATGAAGCCACATGTAATGAAGTTTTATATTGGTCTGGCCCTTTACTCGCTCTGCTAGGGGCCATTCCACCGACCACTCTTTGTACCTATTGTCTCTTTCTCCATTCAAAGCTAGTGCCAAAATGGACCTGCTGAACACACACAGTCTGCACCAAAACACCATCACGTTCAATCATAATCAGATTTCACATCAAAGGGTAAGACAAGAAATGTTTGAAATGCTTACCCATGCTACACTACTCACTGGTTTTTAATTTGCATTTTAATTATGAATACATGTGGATACACGCAAAGACGCACGATTTGTAAAGGACAATCAGTTGCTGAAATCTAAAAGCATTTGAGTGTTTTAATATGTTGAAAGTCAGCTTTTCAGATTTTTACATTTTCCAAAGAAACTGTGAGTGGTGCTTGCCCATGCAAAACCCGCCATCACAATGCTAGGGTGTGTAGGTGGTTGTCAGGGCATTGCTACAGGGTTGTTAAGGTTTTCTGAGAATTGATAGACAGATTATATTGGCCAGGACGATATTTGGCAATTTTGCGATTATTGGTAATGATGTATTTTTTTAATTAATTTTTTTATATATATTATTGAAAATAAGGGTTCGTTTCATTTCACACAGTTTTTTGGTTGTTGATTTTTTTACTGTTTACTGTGATTTGCTGTTGTTAAACTGTATTTTGTACATCAGCATTTATATCGGTCATCCGGCTATCTAGATATCTATAGGCATCTGCCATTGAAAAACGAATATAGGTCGACCAGTGGTTTGGGACATTTTTTTATGCATTGCTCTGTATTTTCTATTGTGTTCTGTGTGGTTGTTATGTAATTGCTGAACCAAGTCAAAAGAGACCACCCGCAAATGGCTCAGGTTCTTCGATCTATGGGATTTTTTCACCCATTATATTGATCATCTGGTTAAATTAAACAAAGGCCTTTGCAGACTTCCAACATAATCGAAGAACGAATGAGTGTGACATAATTTAGTACAAAATCTGGTTAAAAAGATGTTTTTGAGTTCATTTCGGTGATTCGTAACAGCTCACCTGGGCAAATTTTCAGGAAAACTTCATACCAGCTGCTAAGCATCTCATTAATGCCATGGTGTGACCTGGAGCTCCACCTACTTTGGATTGGACACCCAATTCCCATTCAGCCAGTAAAGATCAGTCAACATGAACACACCGGCATGCAGAGTTATAAGCGAGCTTGTGCAAATTTAAATACATCTCATGATTTAACATTTCATGCGATGTTTTGTTTGTTTAATTAGCCTACAAAAGGAATCAAATTTACTTAAATACTCTTAAGAGACCATTTGCCCATGTGCCATCTGCAGCCAAAAGCCATTTACACATCTGCCCAAAAATATGCCTTTTTTGTCTATATTCTACCCATTAACACTCTTTTATACACCCATCTTTGCAGTAGTATCAGTGTCATCATAAATTACACTAACAGGGTGTAATCAGTACACATTATGGCTGCACATACTGTAGTGTGTTAGCACATTAGCGCCATGAAGGCACAAGGTAAAAATTACAAATTACACATTATCTACTGCATAAACATTACAGGTGAAACTCTGTAAATCTCAAAAAAATTTGAATATCGTGCAAAAGTTCATTAATTTCAGTAATTCAACTTAAAAGGTGAAACTAATATATTATATAGACTCATTACAAGCAAAGTAAGATATTTCAAGCCTTTATTTGATATAATTTTGATGATTATGGCTTACAGCTTATGAAAACCCCAAATTCAGAATCTCAGAAAATTAGAATATTGTGAAAAGGTTCAGTATTGTAGGCTCAAAGTGTCACACTCTAATCAGCTAAACACCTGCAAAGGGTTTCTGAGCCTTTAAATGGTCTCTCAGTCTGGTTCAGTTGAATTCACAATCATGGGGAAGACTGCTGACCTGACAGTTGTGCAGAAAACCATCATTGACACCCTCCACAAGGAGGGAAAGCCTCAAAAGGTAATTGCAAAAGAAGTTGGATGTTCTCAAAGTGCTGTATCAAAACACATTAATAGAAAGTTAAGTGGAAGGGAAAAGTGTGGAAGAAAAAGGTGCACAAGCAGCAGGGATGACCGTAGCCTGGAGAGGATTGTCAGGAAAAGGCCATTCAAATGTGTGGGGAGCTTCACAAGGAGTGGACTGAGGCTGGAGTTACTGCATCAAGAGCCACCACACACAGACGGGTCCTGGACATGGGCTTCAAATGTCAAACGTCTTACCTGGGCTAAAGAAAAAAGAACTGGTCTGTTGCTCAGTGGTCCAAAGTCCTCTTTTCTGATGAGAGCAAATTTTGCATCTCATTTGGAAACCAAGGTCCCAGAGTCTGGAGGAAGGATGGAGAGGCACACAATCCAAGATGCTTGAAGTCCAGTGTGAAGTTTCCACAGTCTGTGTTGGTTTGGGGAGCCATGTCATCGGCTGGTGTTGGTCCACTGTGCTTTATTAAGTCCAGAGTCAACGCAGCTGTCTACCGGGACATTTTAGAGCACTTCATGCTTCCTTCAGCAGACAAGCTTTATGGAGATGCTGACTTCATTTTCCAGCAGGACTTGGCACCTGCCCACACTGCCAAAAGTACCAAAACCTGGTTCAATGACCATGGTATTACTGTGCTTGATTGGCCAGCAAACTCGCCTGACCTGAACCCCATAGAGAATCTATGGGGCATTGCCAAGAGAAAGATGAGAGACATGAGACCAAACAATGCAGAAGAGCTGAAGGCCGCTATTGAAGCATCTTGGTCTTCCATAACACCTCAGCAGTGCCACAGGCTGATAGCATCCATGCCACGCCGCATTGAGGCAGTAATTAATGCAAAAGGGGCCCAAACCAAGTACTGAGTACATATGCATGATTATACTTTTCAGAGGGCCGACATTTCTGTATTTAAAATCCTTTTTTTATTGATTTCATGTAATATTCTAATTTTCTGAGATTCTGAATTTGGGGTTTTCATAAGCTGTAAGCCATAATCATCAAAATTATATCAAATAAAGGCTTGAAATATCTTACTTTGCTTGTAATGAGTCTATATAATATACTAGTTTCACCTTTTAAGTTGAACTACTGAAATTAATGAACTTTTGCACGATATTCTAATTTTTCGAGTTTCACCTGTATATTACTTTAAAACATCATGAGTGATTAAAACAGCTTATTTTATTGATTTGTGAATTCAACTCAAATAATGAGGCATAAAGTAATTGATAACACATAAATATTACACAGTTCTTTAACAAGGTGCACAATTTGAGGTATAACTGATATAACTGATATAACTGTATAAATGTTGAAAACACAAACAGTGTGCGATAAGTTGGAATAACAATTATTACAGCTGTGATAGCTTGCCAATTGTAATACTTCTCAAAAAGTCAGAGGAAGCTGAAAAATGTACTATATTATCACAACTTGTGTAAAATAATTATTATTTCATTAACTGGATTTAAACAATACATGGATCCTCGCTGAAATGTCTCTTTAGAGCCTTCTTTACTCTTTTAATACATAACATATTCAAGTTTTATCATATTTCAGCTCATTTATCATAAAGTTCATGTTATATAAGGTGTATGAACATTTCAGCAGCTGCTCCCGCTTAATAACATGACCTTATTAATATTTGACATTATTCGTCTGCTTTTTAAAAATCAAGAGTCAAAACTTGAATCGATAGAGCGGCACAGGGGAGATTAAGTTAAGAAGGCAAAACTGATTAGCTCATTTCATTTCGCTCAGTGTTTCAGAAACTCTGCCAGCGCATGGTATGGGCAGATGGTACATCTTTTCAGCTCAGAATACTCGCTCAGCATTCTTCCTCTCTTGACCAAATCGCGGACTCACATGTGTTCGGGCTCACAGCTGTTCTTACAAATCTATTCAGTGAGAAAAAAGTGCTAATCGCAGCAAGTGAGCTAATTTTTGCTGAAACATGATGAAGTGTTGCTTTAAGTATTAATAAAGTGTAGGTAAGTTATGTGCATTAATCACTGTCTGGGTGTAACATTATTCCGTAAGGGTCTGTCCTATGAATCTTGGAATTTATACGAAGCCTCAAATCTTGATGAAATACACTCCATGTTAGACACACACAAGCGCACACAAATTAATAAATAAATAAAATATAAAGCAAACCCAGGGATGCTAAACCCCTCGCGTAGTTTATCATGGACACACACTTTGCACACATACAAATTAATAAATAAATACAATAAAAATGAAAACCCAGGGACACTAAACCCCTCGCATAGTTTATCATGGTCACGGTGGCCATCAGACAACGGTCTCTTTGGGGTCCACCTCACCGCTGGCCAATAAAGAAAGCCAACATGGTGCAGACTACCAAATGATGCTCCAGCATACATAATAGAGATCATGGTACATCTCAAATGCACAACTTTGCTCTGCACACTAATTAAATCAATGGAGAGACTGGGTAGAGAGATTGGTTGGGTAAAATAAAGAAGCGCTTTAAAAATTATTTTTGCTACTGTGGGGCCTAGACAGTCTTGTGTCAAAGAGGAATATGCAATATGCAACCAAATAGGTGAGGTATATTAATCTTTGCATGTCCCTGAGCTCATGGCTAAATGAGATGGTCCCTGAGCAACTGCCTCAAATTTAGATTTTAACCCCCACCCCTCTTTTTTTCCATAGATTGGCTGTCATTAATTTAATGTTTAAAGCCCCCTTCATCCCTGTACCTGCTTTGGAATTACAACGAGTTTGACGATGCAAACTTATTAAACTCTGCATCTATTGAAATTGTGTAAAACAAATGTTCCGGGTTCAATACGAAAAGTTAAGCTCAGTCGACAGCATTTGTGACATAACAAAAAATTACCACCAAAAAAAAAAGAAAGTATTTTGGCTCATACCTCGTTTATAATTTTTTTAATTAATTAATTAATTAATTAATTAATTTTATTATTTAGATTTTTCTCCCCTTTTCTTATCAATTTGGAATGCCTAATTCCCAATGCGCTCTAGGTCCTTGTGGTGGTGTAGTGAATCGTCTCAATCCAGGTGGTGGAGGACGACTCTCAGTTGCTTCTGTGTCTGAGACCATCAATACGTGCATCTTATGACGTGGCTTGTTGAGCACGTGGAGGCTTCACACTGTTCTCTGCGGCTTCCGCACAACTCACCACAACATTTCGCGAGATCCACATTATAGCGACCATGAGGAGGTTACCCCATGTGACTCTACCCTCCCTAGCAACCGGGCCATTTTGGTTGCTTAGGAGACCTGGCTGGAGTCACTCAACACACCCTGGATTCGAACTCGCGACTCAAATGGTGGTAGTCAGTGTCTTTACTCACTAAGCTACCCAGGCCCCCTACCTCGTTTATTGAAAAAAGCAATAATGGCACTTAAAGGGGTCATGAAAACCTTTTTTTATTTAATTTTATTATCCTCCCTGAGGTCCACTGATAATGTCGGTAAAAGTTTTTTGCATCCAAACTATTATAGTTTAGTCATAAATTATAATTTTCCACCCTGTCTCTGGCCCTCCAACTTAAAAGCTCGGTTTTGTTTAAACTGCAGTGTAAACACCCTCTGTTCTGATTGGCTAACATCATTCAGCCCCTCAAATACAGCCATATTTGAAACTCAATTGGAAGAGAATGAACAAGCTCCACAACATTTTAAATCTACAATTCCGTGTTTATACACAACGAATATCCAACATATTGAATCTGAATATATTAAATTATTCAAGCACATCAGCACCATAACTATCAAACAGTCATGACATTTGAAATATTCATGAATGAAACAATTTACTTCGGTTTTGAGGTCAAAGTGTTTTAACTGCCCCATTCTTCAATAAATGGAAGCATAAGCTGTAGTTCTAGCAGGAAGACCCTGGTACCATATATTTTTATTCAATCAGGCATCTCATCCAATCACAATACAGCCTCCGCTTTATAAGGCTACACACCTGTCTCTACTTTTTGCATACTTCTGCTGTTTTGATATCACATGCTATGCCTCACTTCTCCAAGCAACAGTCACTTTATGTCGAATTATACATCGTGTTCTACCATGATGTTCACGCTCCTCAGCGCAACTGTTCTGCATCAGGAAATACACTAAGTTGTCCGTCTATTCTTCTTTGGGGAACAATCATCAATGCAAATAGCTGGATGTTGATGGGGTTACAGGCTTTCTGGTGTTCTCAATTATTTTTTCTTCATATCCCTTTACTGCATCAATATTGCTTTTTAAAGCGGGAATATTTCATTTTACTAGAATCTCGATTCTCACCGATTCTCACCGGCTGCTTCACGTGGGCAACGGAGTTCAAGTTCAAAAATTTTGATCTGTTTTCTCCGTGGTTAGATGCCATAGTGTACCCCTATCTGGAAATCAAGATTAATTAGTCATGCACATCATCATGCATAAGTACTCACTGTACAGGGTCTGAATATATCCATAAGTACATACACGAAGTGTCTTCTTGACTTAATAATTTTATATCCGAATTCTCCTTAAAAGGGAAGTATCATCTGTTCTGCACGCCCACTGACACCTAGCGGTAGGTATTGCTCATTACACTCAGTATTTCATTAACAGCACAAAGCACTTGGCTGCTCCCATACAAATAATCATATCAAACTGAGGGTACAAATTCTTATATCACAGTTATGCTACATGATTTGTTTAATATAATACATTTTATTTTGGCATCATTACACTGTAGAAATGTTACTATCATAGGTTATTGTAAACTACTATGTCTTTTATTAGTGATAGGACTATGAAACTTTCTAAACAACGGGGCCTTCTAAATAATGGACTTCATCAAAATGTTTGAAATTCCATGGTTTGAAATTCTGCATACAATTAATTTTTCTGCATCTGTTGTCATAACATAAGCTCTCCATTAATGCTCTCTATGTTAGTTTAACAACATTATCCATCCATCCATCCATCGTCAACCGCTTATCCTGTGTACAGGGTCGCGGGGGGCTGGAGCCTATCCCAGCTAACATTGGGCGAAAGGCGGGGGACTAACAACATTATATTTATTTAAATTGATCTATGCAATATGGTTCATTCACCCTTTACACTGTATATGTGCTTGTGCCGATGCAGTAACATTTAGTAGCAGTTAAGGTACTTGTATTAATTTCGGGGATAACAACAGTGCTGGATTAAATCTTATTTTGAAGCAGATACCAAATATTCAGTCGACTAAAGCTTCACACGTAATGGACCATCATACATGTTGTTGGTTTGGCATAGACTTAATAAAAGCTTCTGCATCAAACATCACATCACTATTCACATTTACATGTTTTCCCTTTTGATATGCATCTGTGGTATTCACAGTCCCTTACCCTTCAGTTGCTTAAGATTTCAAATAGCTCTATAACCATTTAGGAACTGTTAAATCCTAAACTTCTTTAACAATTGATGTCCATGCTCTCTGCAGCTGAAAGGAGCCCTGACTTTACAACCGCAAGTCTCCCTGTCCTTCAACACAACACAACTATGCCGCCTTTTTGCAAGGGCTCAATGACAAGCTAGGGCTCAGTCACAAGCATTGTTTACCCCTCTGCAAAGATATTGCACAACAAGGCTCACCCATTCGCAGGGGCTCCACAATTCTAATAAGCTTGCCTACCTTTCTGCAGGGTTTGGCACAACATTAGCATGCTGCACAGTCATTTAAAGGCTTATGTTTGCATCATTCATTGCTGTTTCCTCTCTTTCAGATTTGTTCCTTACGTCCTGAGGACCTGGATGTTTTCTAATTATGTGGTTTTATATTATAATTTTTGGGACCTAGGTTAAAAGTAAGTTCTTATTTCTTTTGGGGTAAGCTCTGCTCCCCTGCCAGCATCGCCTCCAACAGGATCTGACGGTTCAAGCAAGTATCTGAGCGAATCCTGACTGATGGCGATCCATTCTTGCCTCATTAGTGCTTATAGTTGATCACAATTTGTGGGCTTCTGCTTGTCCACTCACCTTTTGAGGATTGACCACAGGTTCTCTATGAGATTAAGATCCGGGGAGTTGCCTGGCCATGGATCCAACATTTCAATGTAACGATCACAGAGCCACTTCATTATCACTCTTGCCTTGTGACATGGTGCTCCATCATGCTGGAAAATGCACGAATCATCACCAAATTGCTCCTGGATCGTTGGGATAAGTTGCTCTTGCAGGACGTTTTGATACCATTCTTTATTCATGGCAGTGTTTTTGGGCAGAATTGTGAGAGAGCCCACTCCCTTGGATGAAAAGTAACCCCACACATGGATGGTTTCAGGATGCTTCACTGTTGGCACTACACAGACTATTTATTTTCCAGATGTCCCAAACAGTCGGAAGGGGGCTTCATCAGAGAAAACTTTGCACCAGTCTTCTGATGTCCAATCCTTCTAATTCCTGCAGAATTTCAGTCTGTCCTTGATGTTTTTCTTGGAGAGAAGTGACTTCTTTTCTGCCCTTCTTGACACCAGGCCATTGTCCAAAAGTCTTCGCCTCATTGTGCATGCAGATGCACTCACACGGTGGTGACTGGTGGTGACACGATTTCATAGCTGATTCCTCAGGAGGAGATGGTCCTGGCGCTTGCTGGACACTCTGGGATGTCCTGAAGCCTTCTTCACTGCAGTTGAACCTCTCTCCTTGAAGTTATTGATGATCTGGTGAATGGTTCTTTCAGGTGCAATATTCTTTGCATCAATTTGCTTGTATGTGAGGCCATTTTGATGCAAAGCGATGATGGCTTCATGTCTTTCTTTAGAGGTAACTATTGCTAACAAGAACACAATGACTGGAATCATTTCTTCCCTACTTGTAAAGCAATCAGTCTGCTCTTATAATCCAATCAGAATGATAGAGTGATTTCACTTGACTAGTACTAGTTCACACTTTCCCAGGTGCTGCTGATATGATTAGTGAAATTATGTTAGCTGATAATTTTGTGCCAGGGCCAAAAACAGTGAAATCTGATCACTCTGCACAATAATCTAGAAACAATGTGAATCAACACCACAACAGCTGAAGCAGAAAACTTTGCAAACACAAAATTTTTCATTGCCAATACTTTTGGTCACGGCTATACACCAACAATTAAAAATAGTGCAAATGGGCACAAGACGCAGAGCAGCTGAATGAAACCGAATGGCATCTCTTCTTCTGAGTTGTAACTTGACACTGCATCTTTTAAAAGTGGTGCGATAAACTTCTGTGTAATGCATGTTATATGCCAAAACATTATTTTGTTTTTTAAATAGTCCAGATGGGCCCCCTTTGGTGTTTAGGAATAGTTGGTCACACTAGGCCTGTCTCTCCCTCTCTTTTTATGATACAAACTGAACAATGGGCAGTGTAAGGAAATACAGTTATACCCAGTGAAGAGGCCAGCATGTACAATGATGACCAGGAAAGAATTATGCTTTGTGATGAATGCTAAATATGTATGTCAATAAAACTCTTACTTAAACTGAATAAGTGATCAATTAAATAGTTACAACTCACATGTATATTTGCTATCTGGAGCACTGTTAGCTGCATTCCTGATAAGGGTCAGACCCTCGGTCATACCTCAGAGGTCAACAGGGTTGGGAGGGTTACTTTTGAAATTCTGTAAAATGTAATTTGTAATATATTCCATTAGATTAGTTAAATTACTTAAGGTCAGTAACATGCTCTAAATACTTTGCATGACTTATCCAGCACTGGTAGATTTTTTCACTTCTTTTTACTATAAAAACCCTGCCAGTACAGTAATATTTTATGCAGTGTTGTCAAATTGATCTTGTTTTAAGGATTTTTAGATATTTTTACAGGAAAAAAAAATACTAAAAGTATTATCAAGAAGACAATTCTTGCCCTAATAGCAAAGGTCTTACTAGAAAAGAAGAATTTATGATCCAACTTGAATTTTGTTGATAAAAAAATGTGACCGTGTCTGGTAACATGTGCATGTAAAATGGCAAGAAATAGCATTTTAGATTAGCGTAAAGCTGACAGTTTACACAAGGTTTATTTCTATTTCTTCTGCTCCAAACTTACTTCAAACTTACTTCTCTGTCTGCTCGTATGAATGTCACACATCATAAGAAAGTGATTCACTGCAGTTCAAATGTACTTTGGATCGCATCATTTATATGTATAAATGTTTTCCATCTGAAAGGACTAAATATTAAATGAAACAAATGACAATAAAATGCAAAGTAATCTCTGTATTCTAATTAATATTTATTTCAATTGTAACTGTAGTGGAATACAATTTAAAATACAATTTGTATTTTAAATACATAATCCCATTACATGTATTCTGTTACTCACCAACCCTGCAGGTCAAATACACAAATTACCTGTAACATTCATAATTATAACATAACTGGAATAAATGCACATGACAAAATATGCTTTGATTAACAATTGTTAGTGAAAGTATTTAACTCATCAATAGGCTAAAGAGATAGAGGTAAAACCAAGGGTGCGATGATGCATGTTGTTGGGTGTATAAATACAACTGAGCAATGTCTCGTGACTTCACGAACACACAGTTTTCAAAACGAGACGTTTCAGAAAAGTGGGAACTATAAATGTTCTTTTTAGACTGAGGAAGTATTGAGTTCTGAAATGTACAGTATGTTTTTTTTTTTATAGTACACTTACCTCAAATGTCTAAATATCAAGGACAATTTGATATTCCATTTCATGACCTCTTTAAAAGTACAGCAACAAGACATAACCATTATGTGTGTTAACACAAAATGAAACACTTATTGCCTATTGGACATTGGGCTTTCTATCTATGTATTTTTGTCCAGCCTGGAAGCCCAGCTACATTATTTGATGATTGGTTGAGCTTTCAAATGGGTAGGCCATTGCAAATATGGCCAATTAGCCTACTGAAATAGTGATGTACGTTATTGACAACAAATAAAATGTAAAAGCACAGCTGTCAAGTGAAAAGTGTTCAACGCCTCAGGGATACACACGTATTTACTACACTTGCTATCTGAAGTAACAAATTTTTTTCATTTACGCTTTCATAATTGGAAATTTTGTAGCAAAAATGGTTTTAACCTTACAGTAGTTGATCATATTCATTGTCATAACATAACATATGTCATTGTTTGAGTAGCTTTTAGACGCAACATTGTCTGTGCTGCCACTGTTTACAAAGATTGTAGCACAGAGACTGATGCATAAATGTCCCATGCATATAAATATATATATATTCCTTACAGCTGTCTGGCATCTCACCACACTGCCTGAGGGGAAACTAAAGCATGTTGGATGCAGATGCCCAGATTAAATAGCTGTCATCACGAGTCATTTCGTAACTTTAGGATTACATCAAACCTCTATTTGTAACATCTTTTTTTGGATCACAAATGTGGGTTTAATGAGCAATGATTCTCTTTGGGTCAGCTGTGGCTCAGGTGGTAGAGTGGGTTGGCCAGTAATCACAGGGTTGACGGTTCGATTCCTGGCCCACACGACTCCACATGCTGAAGTGTCCTTGGGCAAGACACTGAACCCCAAGTTGCTCCCAATGGCAGGGTAGTGCCTTGCATGGCAGCTCTGCTGTCATTTGTGTGTGAATTTGTGTGTAAATGGGTGAAGGAGACGCAGTATAAAGCGCTTTGAATACCGCTAAGGTTAAAAAGACCCTATATAAGTGCAGACCATTTATCTTGTCAGACCACTTTCGTTATAATTTCCTTGTCCTTGTCCATTTTTAAACATGCTCAATATTTGTAATGATTACTCGAGCTTTAAAAGCAAAGGCCATCATTGATGTGCACATTGTACCTCATAGTTCGGAGATCTCACAAGGACAAAATGAGCACCCAAGCTCTTTTATTTCAGGGTAAGATAAATATTTAATATGTGGCCAAGTTGCTCTGCTGTAGCTTGCTTTGCAGGCTTGGTACATGGTTTTGAGGATGAGGTTGAATGACTGGGGCAAGGCACTTCATCAGAGACGAATTTATCCCATCATAAGGGACCTCACACTAATATTTGATTTCTTCCTGCTTTGCAGCCCTACAAAGCTGGTTATGCCTGCGCATGCACATACATCTTCTCGGTCCCGGACTTTATAAATAATGATAAGATCACGCTGAATTTCAAAAGCTGCCATATAATGGAGAGTACATTTTAGTTTATGGCTGTGTGAGTCGCGATGATCATTACGGCTTGTGATTATTGTTTCTGGCACCGTACAGGTACAGCTTTTTCTAAACAGTATGCATGTTTGTCATTGATTTTGTATTTTGTTTTACCCCTGCTGCCATTGCTGACTTGGAACAAGTGCTGTTATTGAATATGGCTTACCTGGAACTTTTTTGTTTTTCCTTTTCATGCTAAAAGGTTGAGCAAACAATACGTACTATTTACCAGAGTGACTCAATGAGCCAAGATGAATGATACCGAAAAAGCTTAGTCTCTGGTAAAAAGGCAGATAGTATCGTGAACAGAGCAGGACATTGTAATCAAACCTATCTGACCTCTATCTGTAGTGTGCACCAGAGGGCTCACTCCATTGGGATGTATACATTGAAAAGAGGACATCCGTCATAAAGGTCATTCTGACCCTATACAGCAAGGTTATATGAACACAGCCTTAAAGTACTGAGTGTTCATGTGGAGCTTCAGGTGGATTACCAGGGCTCCAACCCCTGTCAACATCCTAGACGAATCTCACTGATCTATTGTTAACACCTGGTATTCACTTTGTGTAAGCCACTATATGAAACCTATCTGCACCGGTGCTGTGGCATAAAACAATGGGGCAATTTGTTTTACATTATCTCACAAATGAGCGATGCACCTTCAAGTGACAGCATCTTTATGCTGTGTCGTAGCATTGCTGCAAAGCGGAACATTAATACACAAAGCTAATTGATGGCAATTGTAAGTAGATGCACAGTGCAGTGATGCTGAAGAGGCTTTGGAAATTGTCACAGGAGAGGGTTTGTATGGGGCTGAT
This sequence comes from Xyrauchen texanus, assembly GCF_025860055.1. Taxonomy (NCBI): domain Eukaryota; kingdom Metazoa; phylum Chordata; class Actinopteri; order Cypriniformes; family Catostomidae; genus Xyrauchen; species Xyrauchen texanus. The sequence goes on from NC_068314.1 coordinate 5,775,941, forward strand.
GATTGTGTGGGAAATAATAGCTGGCTCGGGGTCTCAGCTGTTTGTAGGTGTTGTCGGAAATTGAAAACTGCTGAGGCATTTCAACTCTTCGTATTATGGAGCGGCTTTCTGTGTTGTTTTCTGCAAGCAGCATTATTCTAAAGCAAGGACTTTGTTAGCAAGGCTCTTTCTCCATGTACTGGACTTCCAAGGTTTACCTGAAGTCAAGGAAACAACATAAAAAAGAACTGAACAGGAATGTAGGGTTGATTCTATGAACAAAAACATGTTGGGATCAAATTTCAACCTTAACATTTTCTATTAACTATTACAGGAATGTTAATAGCAACAACTATTAACTTTTAAAAGGAATGCTCCAGGTACAATACAAGTTAAGACTCATTTGTGCCATAATGTTGATTACCACAAAAACCTTGTCCTTATCTGGGTTACAGTGAGGCACTTACAATGGAAGTTAATGGGGCCAGTCAGTAAACAATAAAATACTCACTATTTCAAAAGTATAGCCACAAGGCATAAACAATATGTGTTAACATGACTCTAGTGCGATACAATTTCTTGCTAACTTTTTCTATGTAGCCAATTTTACAATATAATTGCCATGTTGACCTTACATCATAAACCCTAAACTATCTGTAAAAATAAAAATGGAAATAACTTTACAGCTTAAATAATACATTTAACAAAATATTTAATATAAGTGTTTTTATAAAATTATAGGCTTCACATTTCTGCCTTTAAACCCTCCAAATTTGGCCACATTTACTTCAATTGTAAGTACCTCACTCGATTCTTATAATTTTTTTTGCCTTTATTAAAAAGATCATGAGTGAGGAGTCAAAAATAATTGATGTGGTAATCAACATTATGCCACAAATGCTGTCGACTGAGCGTAACATGATTTGATGTTAGGACCCCAGTATGATTAGCTCAGGTTTTGTCATTGTTCTGTCTCTATGTTTTCCCCTCCCTATGTGTGTTTTGACAGCCATGTGCTGGCAGTGTCATGGGGTTTACCCCTTATCAGCTTTTCTGCCTGTGAATAGGAGGAGGGCGGGGCCAGGTCGTGACTACGCACGCACGGCCCCGAATCGAGCTAATCAGCCGTGAAGAAAGATAAGTGCAGCGGGATGCGGCAGTTCGAGAGTGAGAGAGAGAGAGAGAGAGAGAGAGAGAGAGAGAGTAGCTGCCGTGTGTACGTTTATGTTTTGTGTCTTTTTGTTTAAGTTTAAATTAAATTATTACTTCGACTGTTCAGCCAGTTCCCACCTCCTTCTTTCCCATTTTAACCTGTAAAACTGCCTATCCCTGCAACCTCCTGCCTCAAGCTGTCAGCCTTAGGTCACTCTTGCCTGCCTAACCTCCAGCCAGTTTGTGCCACCCCCTTTGGCTCTCTCACAGTCCCAGTTTTTCTTCTCTCCAAGCTTTTCTGTTTGCCATTTTTGTCAATAAAGACTGGTCCTGACAGTACGATCTGGCCAGTATGGACTTAGATAGTGATGACCCGGTGAGATCGGCCATTGCCCCGCAGGGGGCCTTCACATTATGAGCCATGGAGATGATGGTTTCCCAGATTTTCGATCTCACCCTGTTATGATGGGGACCCAGAAGTCTGCTTTGCCTTTCTCACCTAGTGTTCTGTGGTTTTAGCCCTGCAGCCAGTCACTTTCACTTCAGAGGAATCCAAGGTGGTGTACATAATCACCCACCTTACTGGAAGAGCTCAGGATTGGGCTACGACAGTCTGGTAGGCAAAATTCCCCTGTTGTTCCTCCTTCAAAGAATTCGAGGCCGAGATTATCAAGATATTTGACTGTTCTGTTCATGGGAGGGAGTCTGTTCATCATCTTGCTACTCTTTGCCAGGGGGACCATTCTGATTATGCCATCCAATTCCGCACCCTGGCGGCCTCCTGCCGATGGAGTGTTGCAGCTCAGTTCGACATGTTCTTCAATGGCCTTTCTAATGAAATTCAGAATGAAGTCACCACACACGAGCTCCCTCCCCGGTTCGACAATCCTGTGGATTGCCATTAAAGGTGCTATATGTAAGATTGACAACAAGCATTTGAAATGGGTACTGCAGTCCAAATTAAAAATATTGGGAGAGTTGTCTGTCCCACCCCAGACTCGAAGCTCATGCGGATTGCCAGAATGTTGACATGCAATTAGCTTACTCAGCATCCGTTTGAAAGGATTTCTGGGCTTTAAGCTGTCTCCATCTTCCAAAGGTATCTCCAATATTTATCCATGTTTTACTACATCTCTGGTCATGGTGGTTTTAAGATGGATGGCAAGGCTTTTTAGGTCAGGTAGATCTGTTATCTCTGATCCAGTTAATTTGCTGGCTTCCATGGCTGCAGCACGCAGTGTTGTTTGCCTGCAAACTTGTTCAGATCTGCAACCTGGTGGTGTCGAAATACTATTGGTGAGTGGACAGTGAGCAGGACCACACGTTAAAATATAAACAGAAATTCCGGCCCGGAATGGAAACTTCAAAGTAGAATATATTGGCTGTAGCATTGTAATCGGAGAAGCCAGTATTTCAACTTAGCATGTTTCCTAATTCTCTAATATCATATTACGGTCTTTTTATGATTTAGTACAGTAAAAATATTACATATAGCACCTTTAATAATAAGTACCCCCTACCTCTAATGTCAATGGCCTTCGAGTCGCTGCAGGGCACAAGATTCTTCACGAAGTTGGACCTCCAAAATCTTGCCATCTGCTTTGCATCCAGGAGGCGGATGAGTGGAAGACTGCTGTTAACACCCCCATGGGGCATTTTGAATACCGGGTAATGTCCTTTGGGCTGACCAATGCACCAGCCTTCTTCAAAGGTTTTATTAATGGTGTGCTGAGGAACATGATCAATAAGTTTGTCTTTGTATACCTGGATGACATCCTGATTTTCTCCCCTTCTCTCCAGATACACACCCAGCATGTTAGGCGGGTGTTGCAGGAGAATCAATTATTTGACAAAGTTGAGAAATGCGCGTTCCATGCGAGGTCGGTTCCATTCTTGGGGTTTATCATCTCAGTGAAATGGATCCATGTTGACCCAGCCAAAGTAAGTCCTGTCTCTGAATGGTCAACTCCCGACTCTCATAAGGCGTTGCAGTGGTTCCTGTGTTTTGGCAATTTTCATCACCATTTTGTGCACAATTACAGTCAAACTGCTGCACCCTTAACAGCACTCACCTCCAATAAGACTTCTTTCTGGTGTTCATTTCTGGCTCAATCAGTCTTTGCTAAACTCAAGTCATATTTCTGTTCTGCCCAATTTTCTCTTTCCCAGACCTGCAATGACAGTTTATTCTGGAGGTCGACGCCTCTGATGTTGGGATTGGGGTAGTCCTTTCCTAGCGATCCCCGCAAAATGGTAAGGTGCACCCTTGTGCCTAATTCTCCCACTGCCTGTCCCAGTAACGTTACTGGTTGGAGGGGATCAAGGAGCCTTTTTTGGTCTTGACGGATCACAAAAATGTCAAATACATCCGTTCAGCCAAAAGACTCAATCCCCAGCTGGCCCGCCGGGTACTCTTTTTTGGACATCACCTTGTCCTATCATCTGGCCTCTAAACACACTAAGTCAGATGCTCTGTCCCGCCTGTTTCAAGGCCAGGATGATAGATCCCCTCCTGACACCATTATTACTGGTGAGGAGTTGGTGTTGTTGTTTTTTGGGAAGTCAAAACACTGGTCATTATGGCCCTTTGATCTTTACCAGTGCCCAAAGAGTGCCCAGAGGGTCTGTTATTTGTTCCCAAGTCAGCTCTGTATTTATTCCTTCAGTGGGGTCACTCTTCTAGGCTCACTTGCCATGCAGGAGTGAGGAGGACATTGGCTACCATCAGCCAGCAATTTTGGTGGCCTTCCATGACCAGGGAGGTCTGGCAGTTTGTTGCATCCTGTTCAGTTTTGCTCAGAGAAAGTATTTCAACAAGCCTCCAGCTGGTCCGCTTCATCCCCTCCCTATCCCCTCCTGCCCCGGTTCCATATTGCCCTTGACTTTGTCACAGGGTTACCAATGGGGTTGTGGTTCCCTCGGCCCATGTCTTTGTTCAGCAGTGCTGACACACATGGAGGGGGCTAGGGAGGCTCTCCTTCCCACTGTCCCTCTGTTGTGTCCATCCTGTTTTTCATGTGTCTCGTTTTAAACCTGTTTTTCACTTCCACTTCAGTTCTTCGGTCTCTTCTAACCACCTTCCCCTTCTTTTGTGTGTTTTGTTTTGTTTTGACAGCCATGTGCTGGCAGTGTCATGGGGTTTCCCTGCTAGGGTGATCTCCATGTTTGCTCATCAGCACAATCAGCCACACCACTTCCTCTTTTGCCCTGATTGGTATGCTCCCTATTTAAGCTCCTTTTGTGTGTTGTCCTGTGCCAAATCGATTTTTGCCTCAGTGCTTTCGACATACAGCTTTGTGTCTGTAGATTCTTTTGGCTTGTCTGTTTCCAGTTGACTCTTCTTGTTTTGTTATTTTCCTTCCCCTGCCTGGTTGACATCTATCTGATGATGTTTGACTATTACCTAGTCTGCCCAGTGTTTGATCACTGTCTGGCTCTTACTGCTGTTCCACTGCTGATATTGTGTGCCCTAGGCTCGGCTCTGCTGATAACCTCCTCTGCCTGCCTCAGTCCGTCACTGCAACCCTGGGTTGGACTCTCTGGTCCCCACCCCTGGCCAGCTTTTCTGCCCATCTCTGCAACCTCCTGCCTCAAGCTACAGGCCTTGGGTCACTCTTGTCTGCTTAACCTCCATCCAGTTGGTCCGCCCCCTCTGGATCTCTCACAGTCACAGTTTTTTCTCTATGAGCTTTCCTGTTTGTCATTTTTGTCAATAAAAACTTTTGTTTTCACTGCAACTGGGTCCTCCTGCTCACTGGTCTTGACAATTGAACCTGGAATATTCCTTAAAGTACATTTGCCTGCAAAACTCTCATTACCATAACGAGTTCAGACATTTTACTGTTTTATTAGATTCTCATTCCTATGAAACAATATTTTTTTACTGTATTACAATAAAAAATAATACTGTCTGTAATTCAATATTTTTTCAATTATTATTTTTTTTTAATCTGTATTATTCAACACTGATAATTGTTCTCACAAAACCTGTCAACAAAATGTCCAGGTCGTATTGACCCAAATCAATACAGAAAAATAAATCTATATACAGTATTTATACTGTATACAGTTGCAATAAAAATGATTCAACCCCCTGACCAGTTCTGGTGATGTGAATTAAAACACTTCAACTAAAAACCTCAGTAAACAGTCAAAGTAAGTTTTTAATAGACAGCTGATCATCGTTTTTATTTACAAGAGAGAACGTGAATGCACATTATGTGAAAAACGGATTAATTTGCGTCAGCATGAAACCAATCTAAACATCTCTGCATGTAGCAGATGACAGCAAACTGCAAATTCACGTTGTAGCACGAGGCACATACAGAGTACAAACTTATTTATTAAACTGCAAAAGGCTGCTATTTAATTAATCAATTTGAGTCACACAATGACTGGCTTTTCTAGAGTGGAAATCTGCCATCTGAACGTAAGTGCTCCTTGGTCAAAACACCACAGACACACTTCTAATTATAATAATAATAATAATAATAATAATAATAATAATAATAAATAAGTAGTAATCGGTTTATGCTTAAGCAGTACCTAACACCTGTGATGCTCTGTTATGCAGCACTATATTTGAAAAAATATTTTGGATCAGATTTTTGATTACGAAAAATAATAATAATACAATATTATGTTAAAAATGAAGTAAAACAGGTATTTAACTCAGTATCGGTGAGTACCGATAGTAGTAATTTTTATTTTATTTATTATTATTATTATTATACTACTATTTATTATATTTTGCCTACTGATTTGTTTTATGTTTTATTTTCCAAATGGAAATTTGATTTATTACTGCTGACAACCTTGACAAAATAAACTGAAATGCACAGCTTTTCAACACCTCTGTTTTCAAATTTGAAGGTTGCTTATTGGATCAATCAAGGTAAACATCATATTATGCAACTACACATTGCTTTACAGAGAGCTTACAACCTACAGGCTAAGTATTGCATTACAAACTGGTAGTGCAGCCAAATAGAGCAATGACTTATGCTGCGTTCACGTCGTTTCGAATTACTGTAATTTCGAGATGATGACAACACGGAGCTGTTCACGTCCAGAGACCTCTGAAGTTATTTGTTTCAATAACAACACTCATAATTCCAAAATGCCTTTTTGTTGAGAAGAGCAAAATGTTTATCATTACATTAATGCATTAATTCACCTCTTTATATTGTTGCAAAATGTTTAAGAACAGAAAATGGCCCAGATAACCATAGAATAATAAAATGTCATATCAAACAGGAATACTTGTTCTTTACCTTTAACTGTTGTGACCGCTGCCATAGTTACATGACGTTACATGTTGTCAAATCTGAGATTTGATAGAATTCAGAGTTTACAACTTGTAAAAAGTGTTCACTCCTTTGAAGAACTTGTTACAAGTCCGAAAAGACGTGAACGCACCATTAGTTACAAACTAACTAGTAGTTACTAAGCCCTTAGTTAGAACTTCACGCCCTAGAGAACATGTCTAAAAATAAACAATAGAAATAAAATAAATACCAGTTATAGAAAGATTAAACTTCTATTACATTTTGTGGAGGGGGATAGGACACAATATACATCTAAACACATGAAAAAAATAAACAAGTACACCAAATGACTAACTAAACCATACATAATAGGGAAAATCATAATAACAAAGAATCAATGATGGGAGAAATAAAAGATGAAATGGTTACCAAGGATATGATGAAGGTCTAGGTTCAGAAGGCGAGTTCAAAAAAACTGTAAAACCACAATGCCAGATGATCTGCCGTCTCTGAAGGAAACAAAAATACAGGGAAAAATGAATGAATTTAGCTTTAAAACTGGCCAGAGACAGCTTTATATAAGCATACAATCCAGAAGCTACAGGCCTACAACTGAGATTGGATGCCATTCGCACAGTAAGATAACAAACAAATATTGTCTACAGTAAGTCAGTTAAGAAGGGAAGTATTTAATGCTCAAAAGGGAAAATCAGCCTCATTAGCAAATTAATACACTTAAATTGGCTGGTTTACAAATACTCTGGTTAATTTATGCACGTTTTATGTTCTTTTTGTCCTTACCACGCTACATATGTTCCATGAACCCATTATAAATTACCTTTGAGATTTACTGTAAGACTTTTTTTTAAATGTTAACCCGCTGAGAACATTAAAAGTTACTTATCGCATGGATAAACCAGAAAGTGCGGCTTTACAATGTTCAAACATAATGATATTAGCATAACGTTCACATCTAATCAGGAATTGCTGCTTCAACGGGGAATACACTGCTTGATATAATTATTGAACTTGCATGGAATGTTTCGGGTTCATGATTATTTTCAGTTTTAATGTCTTTTTAATTGTAGCTGTGCTCTTATCTTCCCATGTACATTAGTATCAAGCAATTCATGTATAACCGCGATGGAAACAACAAACCAACCAGCTAGCCCACCTCCTGGACACGGTCAGGCCTTTGATTACGTGCCCGGCATGGAGCTGCATGCTAATGAGCACACACGGCAGCTAAAATATGATTAGCCCCAATGCAGCCCATGCTAAAACGTAAGCCAACCGCACAAGAACAATAAACCTATGCACCTATTTTTATTTTTTTTAAAGGACTTTCAAAGTGATTTTGTCACCGATGTGGCAACAGTGAAAAGCCATCAACAGAATGAGATAGTGTTTACAGGGTGAGCTGAATGAAAAACAGCTCTGGTAATGTGTCCCGTTCAGGGACTATAAGTGTTCCTCTGCGATACAGCGAGACGCTTTAATGGGATGAAAAAAGACGAATGCTCACGCCATAATTACAACTGTTTCAGTGCACGTAATTGTGATGGTTTCTTGCACCCAGACAGAAGTGCTAACAAAAGCAGTCTATTCTACAAAAATCTCCGCTCGTCTAATGAATCAGGAATCTAATTTTCCCGCAGCTAATGATTGTGAACAGGGAAGGTTTTTGCACAGTAATAGCTTGCTTCATAGTAAATAAGCACAAAAACAATCACGATGAGGGAATTATTCCATGTGCTCGGATCTAGGTGCTAAAACATAAGGAAAAGCAAGATTAGCAGGTGTCCTTGTGATAGTTTTCCACCTCGCAGCTACGAGGCACGAAAAAAGATCAGCAAAGTACACATAAAATTAACGCAAATGTGCCTCCTACCTCCTTTTCATACTGTAAGAACTGCTGAATCAGTTGTACTGCCTTGCCTACTACCGTTTATTTCAGTCTAACACTGTTCATTAGAATCAAATATGCGGATACAGTAATTTGAGGAGCAATTTGTGCCATAAAGGTGGTTAGAAGGCATGAAAATGAGGGGTGAAGCTATCCATTAAAACGTGAAGAAATCTGCAAGATTAAGTGATACCTTAAAGGTTGTTGTATCTTCAAAATGAGATACAGAAGAAGTCCACTGATGGGAGTAGCCCTGCCTCCAGCTAGCTGCTCTTGAATGGTATATATGTTCAAATTACTCACCCACTTACCCTCAGACCAATCTCTGAGATTGTATTAGGGTGACTTTTACAAACACTGACTGTGGATCGGAGAAGACACGAACATTCATCAGCATGGGAGGCTTCACATGACGTCACATGAGGAGCTCATTTTAGCCTATGCAGTTTCTCAAGTATAACAGCACAGGGGGCGCAATTACACGTCCTTTGGGAAATACACTCAGAATAGCCCATCAATACTTTCTACTTCTGTACCACACAGAGGCTAGATTTATTCATTCCCTCCCTAAACTCCCCCGGATGGTCACTTTGAACACAGCCATTGTGGGGCAGTGCTGGATAATTAATCGTGTTTGCTAGGTATATCTTCGCGTTTTGACAGCGCAGGCCCTCCATTTCCAAGTGCGTGACTTTATCCGAGATACTTTAAAGGAATAGTATAACCAAAACAAAGCTATGGAATCATACACTCAGCCTCATGTTGTTCCAAATCAGTATGACTTCCTTTTTCTGTGGAATAAAACATGAAGTTGAGTAGAGGATACCAGAATTTTTACTTTTCAGTGAACTATCCCTTTAAAAGTCTTAGCCGAGGAAATCAGAAGGGTGAGACGTGACCCTTGTAAAAGGGTAAAAATAGATGATTATCCCAACACATTCTGGAATATGTTTCCAAGAAAAATGGGGTGTGAATGCTTTTTCATGTTGATTATCCTCTTGGTTTTGACAGTGCAGGCCTTTACTTTCCCTACAATTGCTTGACTTCAACAATTAGTGTTCACTGTTAAAATCCCTAATCAAAACCTAACCCTAACCTAAGACCCAAAAGTTTTGGCACAGTTTACTCACCCTCATTATCATTTCAAATGTGTATTTTTTTTCCTTGTGTGGACCACAACATGAGATGTTTCACAGAATGTTAGATGTTCCATTTTGGGGGGTAAATTATCCCTTTAAAGGTGTTTAAGCATAGGTGATCAAAAGGGTGATTGTCTCAATGCATTCTGAAAAATGTAAATGCCTCTCACGATGGCCAAAGATGTTAAAAGTCGATCATATTTTTTCTTTTAAACTCAATCATAACATAACATAGCTAAGATCATAATTTCTTCTGTCCTCTCACAGCAACTGCAAGACTCTTTGACTGCCATTTAGTAGGCCATGTTTGCACAATGGGGGCATCATAATAGATGGATTTTGAAAGTCTGTCACTAGCCCTGCCTTTTTTGGAGAGAGTACTGTCACTGTGAGGGATATAAAAGAGACATGAATCCTAAAGCCATGTGAGTGGGGATTTGATGTGATGTGGCTTCATGTTTGGCGATGGAGGGGGGAGGGTTTGGGGGTGGAGGGTGTATGGAGCAGCCTGTCACTTAGGACTGCCACTTCAGGTCATGCTCATACTCCTCAGTGTTCTTGAGAAGGCAAACGCCTTGTCTAAAAGCCATTTGATGTTTTTTCCCCTCCTTCTCTCCCCTTTTCACACGAACATGACGGAGCTTATCATTACAGACAAGCATGCAGATATTGTCAAGTATAGACTGCAAATGTTTCTCCTAAAACCAGAGGGAGTTAACCCCCATTTTCCCTCAGTCTATCAGCTGCAAGTCATATGGAGCTAAGTGCCATACTCCTGTATTGTATCGCTGCCATGAACTTTCAGAAGAACACCAGAATTTGTTTTTCAAATATTTCACATCATACTATTAACCTATTAAATTCAACAAAAATGTAAACGTACACAGTTTACATTCCTAATGCAAGGATTGTCAATTTAACGTGTTAAATTTATAGCTATAATTATATATTTATAATAAATAATGTGAATAAAGTCCATAATAAGGATTTTCCAACCTTTAAAGCATTTCAAGCAAGTAAAACCTTCATGTTTTTCCTAGTAGTAGTCAGCATTGGGCAGTTAGCACAACTCCAGCTATACAGACTCACTTACTGAGAACAGGCAACAAAAATTAGCCTCAATCAGCAGTATGTGCTCTTGCGTTCAAAAGTATCTAGACAGAGCTTAACTCCAACTGCTTGGGTTTCGAGACACATTCTTTTAAATTTTAAACTAAAACGAGGCGATTATGCAACGAGATGCTAAAAAATATTCAGTATATTAGCACAGCTAAATTGACCCACTCCAAAAGACAGATTGACAAATTTTATTGTAAAATGGATTACTTTAGCCTGTAGGTTTTTTTGAATGTTCCAAAAATAAGCCTACTTTTTCTGTTCTGATCAGTGCTTTACTCGTCTGCCACAATAATGTAATGTAATCTCACACACTGTATATACACTCACCTAAAGGATTATTAGGAACACCATACTAATACTGTGTTTGACCCCCTTTCGCCTTCAGAACTGCCTTGATTCTACGTGGCATTGATTCAACAAGGTGCTGAAAACATTCTTTAGAAATGTTGGCCCATATTGATAGGATAGCATCTTGCAGTTGATGGAGATTTGTGGGATGCACATCCAGGGCACAAAGCTCCCGTTCCACCACATCCAAAAGATGCTCTATTGGGTTGAGATCTGGTGACTGTGGGGGCCATTTTAGTACAGTGAACTCATTGTCATGTTCAAGAAACCAATTTGAAATGATTCGAGCTTTGTGACATGGTGCATTATCCTGCTGGAAGTAGCCATCAGAGGATGGGTACATGGTGGCCATAAAGGGATGGACATGGTCAGAAACAATGCTCAGGTAGGCTGTGGCATTTAAACGATGCCCAATTGGCACTAAGGGGCCTAAAGTGTGCCAAAAAAACATCCCCCACACCATTACACCACCACCACCAGCCTGCACAGTGGTAACAAGGCATGATGGATCCATGTTCTCATTCTGTTTACGCCAAATTCTGACTCTACCATCTGAATGTCTCAGCAGAAATTGAGACTCATCAGACCAGGCAACATTTTTCCAGTCTTCAACTGTCCAATTTTGATGAGCTCTTGCAAATTGTAGCCTCTTTTGCCTATTTGTAGTGGAGATGAGTGGTACCCGGTGGGGTCTTCTGCAGTTGTAGCCTATCCGCCTCAAGGTTGTGCGTGTTGTGGCTTCACAAATGCTTTGCTGCATACCTCGGTTGTAACGAGGGGTTATTTCAGTCAAAGTTGCTCTTCTATCAGCTTGAATCAGTCGGCCCATTCTCCTCTGACCTCTAGCATCAACAAGGCAATTTCGCCCACAGGACTGCCGCATACTGGATGTTTTTCCCTTTTCACACCATTCTTTGTAAACCCTAGAAATGGTTGTGCGTGAAAATCCCAGTAACTGAGCAGATTGTGAAATACTCAGACCGGCCCGTCTAGCACCAACAACCATGCCACGCTCAAAATGGCTTAAATCACCTTTCTTTCCCATTCTGACATTCAGTTTGGAGTTCAGGAGATTGTCTTGACCAGGACCACACCCCTAAATGCATTGAAGCAACTGCCATGTGATTGGTTGATTAGATAATTGCATTAATGAGAAATTGAACAGGTGTTCCTAATAATCCTTTAGGTGAGTGTATATATATATACAACAGATAGTTCCGGTCCTTGAATCTGATTGGACGAGAGATGTTCCATGAGCACTGATGGTCTGACACGATCAGCACTCGGATGCTTCACTGTGTGTGTATCATTCCGCTTGTGTTCGAGCCATTCTAAAATAAAGTGTAAGAGCAGTGCATATGTATACATAAGTGACATAAATGTCTCTTACATGTTTTCTTAAAAAAATATTTGACATTACATATGTTAGCCAGCAGGTGGTGGCAAAAGATCATTTTTGTGTGTAACATAAGCCAGTTAGGTGACATGAAGTGAATCCGCATCAGTCATTGTTTACACACAACAGCTCTTTGTGATTGCTCATATTACTACTACATAACTAAAGCTAGAAAATAGCTTTAAACCACTTTAAATGAACAACTTAAGCATTAAGACTCATCGCAAGCAGAGAGACACAACAGGCTGATTAATTACAGAACTCAAGGCGCTTACATTGGAGAAAACTGTTTAAAATGGAAGAGAAGATTGAGGTTTCTATAGTGAATGACTCTTGCGCACTGGCTACCGCAAAATAGGGAGAATTACCCCCACTTGGATGGCTATTTTTCCACTGAGAAAGCTGATCTTCAGAAAGCTGACTGCATCTCTGCTTGGGAGTGACAACAGGTGATCACACGCTCCGTCTCTCGCTCTCTCTCTCTCTCTCTCACACACACACACACATCCATCCTTGTTTAGCCACTAACTTGGTAGAAACATCACAAGCTGTGATACTATTTCTGAAGTGACATTTTTGAATTTCGAATGAAGGCTTGGACGCATCATTTGGTTTGAAAAAGCTACTGCAGATTCTGATCCTTCGCGTAAGTTATTCCGTGCCCAAATGCCCGTTCTCAGTTTTTCCTAATATTTTAAAATGTACTTGTTCATTGAACTGTTGTATATAAGCAATATCACACTCGCAATTGTGCTATATGGCCCTAAATCAGCACTGCTGTGAATACCTATGGCACTTGGTATGCAGGCTTGTGCCTGCAGCCGAATCACAGCTGTGCTGATGTAGGGCCATATTGCACTCTTGCTTGTGTGATATTGCTTAAATACACATATGGCTTTTATTTTAATGTTTTTTATCTGTTGGTATTTGGGGCGGCATGGTGGTGCAGCGGTTAGCACTGTCGCCTCACAGCAAGAAGCTCGTGGGTTCAAACCCTGGTTGCCCCGGCCTTTCTGTGTGGAGTTTGCATGTTCTCCCCGTGTCTGCGTGGGTTCTCTCCGGGTACTCCGGCTTCCTCCCACCATCCAAAAGACATGCAGGCTAGGTTAATTGGTGTCTCCAAAAAAATTGCCCTAGGTGTTGATGTGGATGTGGATGTGGATGTGGAGGTGAGTGTGAGTGTATGTCTGTCTGTGTGTGGCCCTGCAATGGACTGGCGACCTGTCCAGGGTGTCCCCCGCCTTTCGCCCAATGGTAGCTGGGATAGGCTCCAGCCCCCCGCGACCCTGTACAGGATGGATGGATGGATGTTGGTATTTGATAGAGTCCATGATGCCTTGTATCAGAACAAGATGTCCAGGACCTTTGGCATAAAAACAGAGTTTAAGATCCACCACCATATTTAACCATGGCCATGGGGTACTGTTCCATATGGCTACCTCTCTGTGTGTGCTAAACACATCTGTGGAGTTTGCTGCCAAAAAGCTCTATTTTTTTTTTTTATCTAACCTTAGAACCCGGCCCCATTTGAAGTTCCAGTAGTGTCTGGCAAACTGAAGACGCTTAGGTTTTGGTTGGATGAGAGCAGAGGCTTTTTTTCTTGAAACCCTCCCAAACAACTTGCTGTGACGTCCGTGACATCTGATTGTAGTTTTGGAGATTTTATGACCCCAAGACTCAACTAATTTTGCAATTCTCCAGCTGTGATTTTTGGAGAATTTTTAGTCACTCGAACCATCCTTCTCCCTGTACTTGGAGACAATATAGACACGCATGCTCTTCCAGGTCAATTCTTAACCTCTCCAGTTGATCGGAACTTCTTAATTATTGCCAATATAGCCATTTTCCATTTGAAGCTCAACAATCTTTTGCCACATATCATATTTGTATTCTTTGGTCTTACCCATTGTGATAGATGAATAAGGGTATTTGGCTTGTGAGTTACTTCATATATCAGGAAGTTATGGCTGAACAATTTCATTTTCCTAGTCACCCAGGTGTACTAAAATTTTTTAAATATGAATGGGAATATAATTCAGATATATTTGACTCATAAGAATTTCTAGGGGTGCCAATAATTGTGCCACACATCCATTTGACAACGTGCTTCAAGGCCACCACCATCATCCCCATGCCAAAGAAGTCTTCAGTGTCCTGCCTCAACGACTACCGTCCCGTCGCACTTACACCCATCATCATGAAGTGCTTCGAGAGGCTCGTCATGAGGCAGATTAAGACCCAGCTGCCCCCCTCACTAGACCCACTGCAGTTTGCGTATCGTTCAAACCGTTCAACGGACGATGCCATCACCACAACCCTCCATCTGGCCCTCACCCACCTAGACAATAAGGACTCATACGTTCGAATGCTGTTCATAGATTTCAGCTCAGCATTCAACACAATCATTCCCCAGCACCTGATTGGAAAGCTGAACCTGCTGGGCCTGGACACCTCCCTCTGCAACTGGATCCTGGACTTCCTGACTGGGAGACCTCAGTCAGTCCGGATCGGGAACAGCATCTCCACCACCACCACACTGAGCACTGGGGCCCCCAGGGCTGTGTGCTCAGTCCACTGCTGTTCACTCTGCTGACTCACGACTGTGCAGCAATGCACAGCTCGAATCACATCATCAAGTTTGCCGATGACACGACCGTGGTGGGTCTCATCAGCAAGAACGACGAGTCAGCATACAGAGAGGAGGTGCAGCGGCTGACGAACTGGTGTAGAGCCAACAACCTGTCCCTGAATGTCGACAAAACAAAAGAGATGGTTGTTGACTTTAGGAGAGCACAAGGTGAACACACTCCGCTGAACATCGACGGCTCCTCTGTGGAGATCGTCAAGAGCACCAAATTCCTTGGTGTTCACCTGGCGGAGAACCTCACCTGGTCCCTCAACACCAGCTCTATCACCAAGAAAGCCCAGCAGCGTCTCTACTTTCTTCGAAGGCTGAGGAAAGCACATCTCCCAACCCCCATCCTCACTACATTCTATAGAGGGACTATTGAGAGCATCCTGAGCAGCTGCATCACTGCCTGGTTTGGGACTTGCACCGTTTCGGACCGCAAAGCCCTGCAGAGGATAGTGAGGACAGCTGAGAAGATCATTGGGGTCTCTCTTCCCTCCATCAAAGACATTTACAAAAAACACTGTATCCATAAAGCAACCAGCATTGTGGACGACCCCACACACCCCTCACACAAACTCTTTACCCTCCTCCCGTCTGGCAAGAGGTACCGAAGCATTCGGGCCCTCACGGCCAGACTGTGTAACAGCTTCTTCCCCAAGCCATCAGACTTCTCAATACTCAGAGACTGGTTTGACACACGTGTCCTGAGTTGCACTTTAATAACTGTCACTTTATAACTGTCTGCTACCTCAATAACTGCTATGTGCATAGAACATTATCTCATAGTATGTTATGTTTACATTTTTAGAAACTGTCATCTTTTTGCACTACTGAGTACTGGTCGGCGCTGCACTGTCTATTGTCCTGTTCATTGTCAGTAATTTGTTGTACTGTCCTGTACTTTTTGCACATGTTTGCACGTGCACTTTATATAGGTATATATAGGTAGTTTATATAGGTATTATTTCGTTGTGTAGTCTCATGTGGTCCTATGTTGGTCCTTTGTTGTTTTTATGTAGCACCATGGTCCTGGAGGAACGTTGTCTCGTTTTGCTGTGTACTGTACTAACTGTATATGGTTGAAACGACAATAAAAACCACTTGACACTTGACTTGAAAAATTTGTGTTGTGTTTGCAATTTTTTGATATCCAATAAGAGGATATATTTTTGTGAATATAACTGAATGAAAGATCAAGAGGATAAGCAATAAAGACATATTTTCAAAGCCTTCTTTGCTCATAATTACCATTGGTGCCAATATTTGTGGCAACATCTATAAAATGTAGTCTTCAGTCCGTATGGTCGTTTATTTTTTTCATACTGTTTAAAAGCAGCAGTCTTGTGTTTCTGAATGGCAATATGCATATGTTAATTAAGTGTTGATTAGGTTCTGCATAGTATAAATGAGGTGGGGAATACATCTTCCGCTTACTTGGATTTATAATGGGAACTTTGTACAGGTTCTGGCATATGTTTGAGTTTATTAATTTGAAAACGTTTGTGCATACAGAAAATCTGTCATCAAGACGTAACAAATTGTTACGCCTCTAAAATGACTTTCTATCATGGCTGACATCACCAAGCCCTCTTATTTTTCAATACTCAAATCACCTGACTTTTACTATCAAATCAATTCTCGATAGATAAAATCAAGTCCTACACGTTTTTCCACAAAAATATGTAATTTTAAGAAAATAAAATAGGTTGCAAATAGCAATTAATCTCAACTCTCCAAAAAATCCCCCAAGAAAACCTTGCACAAAATGTTTTTCTGCAAGATATTGTATACATGTATAACAAATTAATTCCAAGAATAATAAACAAGCATACCTTTTACAGTTGGACCAGCAATTATAATCCACGTGCTTCATTTAGAAAATGTAAATGAAAGCCAGTTTGGAATAATTAGGAGAATTTATCGAAACCACAAAAGGAATAATTTGATGAAGGTTGTGTGCTTTGAATTCAGTTTGCCTCTGAGACTCGTGTTGTTTCTTGGTCACAACGAGACCATTCTCTGCATCATCTGAAATCAAAGACACTGACTATTTTAACAAATATATACATCAGCAATGGTTATAACCTCAGCGGAAACATAAAGGTATTTCAAAACGGCTGCAGTTTGGGGCCTCGATCAAGTCAAGTCAACACCTTGTCATAGCAATGCAGTTAGATGCTGGTGCCTCAGATTGGATGAAAGAGGACAGGCGGGTTATGAATTTGAGATTGAGGTGGCATGATTTGCTGCTTGCCGCACTGTTAGAGTCCCATCTACCTCTTGTACATTATTAATGGAGTGCCAAGGTAATGCAAGGTTGTCTTAGGGGTTTTTTAATTATGCAAAAATTGCCCTGACAGCATGGCATCCATTTTCTAAATGAAAACTGGTTAGCTTAAGAGCCTAGGTCACTGCATGCAAACGGTGTCGAAGTCAGAGCTCAAGTTTGAAAATTTGGACATCAATAAGAGGGCTGTGTTTAATGCTGAATTGCTGTTCTCCCATGTTTTGTTTCTACATGGCTATCATTGACAATGTTCTCATGTTTTAGAGCATGCCTCGCATTCTCTGAGAACTGCCAACATGTACATGCACTGTACGCCTGGGGGCCTGCAGGCAGGCAGGCAATTTTAGCACTGGTGCTGAGAATCAATACTCTATCTTACTGTCAGAGTGCAGCGCACCAATCCTTCAAGGCTCCTTTTATTTATATTGTTTTAGCCCCACAGTCGAGAAAAAGGCACTGATGATGAACGTTGTTCCACTGTCTCTCTCTGTCCATACAAGAGAGTGCAAGGGGAGGGATGCTGAAGGTTTGGGGGGGGGGTGGGGGTGAAAAGTGCCGTTTCTTCAATACCCAGCATGTGTGAATTCATCTGAACACTTAATTTTCTTTCTTTCTTTTTTTTTTTTTTCTAACAGCAGGTCATGGGTTGTCTATATCTTGACAGCATGCTTTCTGTGAGGGCTACAGCCAACTGAAACTTTTATTTGAATCGTTTTCAACCATTATCGTCATCATTTCAACATCTCCTTGTCAAGTAATCCAAGTATCATGGCATGAATGTGTGGACAGGACAAATACACCAAATCTGAGACAGAGTGTTTGACCTTTTCTGGCATTGGCAATTGGCCTTTTGAAATCTTAACCTCTAAAAGGGCAACAAATATCCTTTTCTTTAGGGGATTAAACAGTCTACTCAACAATATGTATGGTACAGTCTAACATAACATCACAATCTTTTACCCATCTCACAGAGTACAGTCTGGCATGCAATAATCGTGAAAGACTGTGCGTACCCTATATTTCCATTTACACCAAATCCTAAACTTTTCTAATATGTAACACTATTCGCTTGCTGTCTCGCAACCACTGGTATTCCTTTTAGGTATCTCAAATCTAGCTATCTTTGGTAGTGTTGTCACAATACCAGTAAAATTTCCTGATTCTCTATTTTTCGATACCACTCAAAAATAGGTAATATAGCCATTGAACACAAACCTTTAGCCTATTAAAATGTTACATTTCAATGTGGCGTGGTTTCTTTGAATGATTCTCAATTAAGTAAACATAGCGTCAAGTTATATTAAGACCATATGAAATCTGTTTTATTTTTTCTCAATTCTATTTTATGAATAATGGCACATTTTTCAATTAGTTTTTTCTGAATACCATGTTTTAATGTTTAATTTAATTTTGTCATCAAAATTGTCTTATCAAATTTATCTAAACTTTAATCAAATGAATATAGAAATAGTTATTTTTCAAAATACCACAGCATTTTTTTGCAGTCCTTCAGTAAAGATCCTTTCAACATAATCTAAAACACAACATACTATATACATAATAATAATAATAATAATAATAATAATAATATATTCATGACGCAATTTCTTACATTTAACATGTCAAGCTTTTATTTTGAATCAAACTTTTATTTTGACATTAAGGAATTTCACGTTGTGTATTAGTATGTTAGATTTACACTTCCGGATAAGAAGTTGGTTATATGACCCAGTGTGATTATTAAAGCGCAAAATGCTGCAATTTAATAATATAAATTTATAGTCTTATGTAATTTAATACAATAAGCACAGCGCGTGATGCTAATAAAATTAGTTTTCAGCATATGAGTAGTTCACTTTGCAGCGGTACATGCAGACTGTTAATTAAATTACATCCATTTGTGGTTTAATAATCACACCAGGACATTTCACAATTTTAATTTGAATAATTTTCCTTTTCTGTGTAAAAGCAGTAACAGTACATAAGCATATGAGCATTTGAGATTGCTATGTCAGTCGTATAGAAGTCATACGTCAGCCAGACAGCACGCAGGAACCAAATTAAGTATGTGCTTTGTACTACCGGTTCTGCAGAAACACTGGTATGGTTACATCGTTTTCATTTTAGTATCAATTTATTACCGAAGTACAAGTAAATACTTGACATCACTAATCTGTGGTAATTCAAAGCATTCCACCCATACAATAACAGCTAAAATAATCCAGAATATTACTTTAAACAACTCAAAAAAGACACTACATTAAGTTTCAAGGACAAGGTTAGACAATCTTTCAGTAATGATCTCTCTGTAAACAAGAAGGACCCCAAGATCAGGGACCACGGCAGATGCTCCGCCCCTGTTTCAAATCAGCCCCAGTTAGTTCCATGACATCAGCTCACCAGTCTGCGAGAGGCTGAATGAGGAACAAATGAATAATAAATAGAGAAAAGAAAGAATAAATAAATAAAAACAAAGCACTTCTGTTCATCTTTGAAGTAAGGTGCAGCTCAAGGCGGTAGCCAAAAATATTTAGGGAGAGAAATTGAAAAAGAGAGAATAAGGGGGATATACACGTATCATGGATTTACCAGACACAGTGTTCTAATGGATGAGGTGGAGAGAGTTTAGGGTCTTGTTGGGTTATGACATCTGTTGCAGGGCTACCTGTTCTTCTATTCTATTTACAAAGGTAATGTTTGGGAGTCTAAAATGTATATTTCCTATTGACACACTAAAGCTGAAAATATAAATAACTATCTTAAGATATATGTTTTGTGAAACATCTTATGTGCCTGGTTGTGTTGATTATTATATCTATTATATATTTGACAATTAACAGTTTCATAAGTTACAAAGGTTCCCTGTATAATTTACAGCATTAGTTGACAGAGAATATCTATCACATGTAAGTAAAATAGACTTTATAACTGAAATATACACCAATGAACCAGAATCAAATCACATCTAATTGAATCGAGAGGCTGTGAATCGGAATCATATCAAATTAGGAAATCTGCATCGATATGCAGCCCAAAGTGAGAACACTGAACATATTAGCAGGGCAAGTACAAATCTGAACTGCCCGGCTGGGCCAACAGAAAAAAATAAAAAATCCTTATTGTTGAGCCTTGAGAAGATCCACAGAGAGAGGCCTTCACCGATGCAAAGCATCCGAGAGAGATAGAAAGAGCTACCCAATAATCAGACCCTCCACGAAACAACACAAACCAGCGATACACTGATGGCCTGCATTGATCTGCTAGCTGTAGTTCTCTCCACAGCTGTGTGCTCAGCGTAGCGAACCATCGCTCATTATTTAGCAGACTGTGGTGCCAAATCGTTTGGGTGAAGCCACGAGTGAACCGAATGCAACTGCTCGGATGTTTAGCATCATCCATATGCAAGTTTAACCGATAAGTCAAAAAGAAAAATTGCTTTCGGAGTCAGGCACACTGGACTGTGATGTGTGAATGGTTGGTTCAGTTCTATAGTAGCAAAACAGCTGAGCAACAGACCTCGTTTAAACATGGACTTACACTCTGACTCTCTGTGGTCATTAAAATCCAGGACACCGGGTTACACCCCTACTCTTTACGAGAAGTGTTATGGACAAATTCCCCCATTGGCCTTTATCAATCATGGCCTTGTAATAATCCCCATCATTAATTTGTTCCATCTCTCTACTCTCTCCTCTCCACCAATAGCTGGTGTGTGGTGAGCGTTCTGGCACACTATGGCTGCCAGCATATCATCCATGTGGATGCTGCACACTGGTGGTGGTTGAGGAGAGTCTCTTGTTCACTGTGTAAAGCACTTTGAGTATAGTGTGAGAAAGACACTATATACTGTAAGTGTCCAGGACACATCTCACCACAAAATGAAGAGAAAAAAAGAAAGAAGTTTTACATTCTTACATTACTTTTATAACAATTAAGCACAACCCCCCAATTATCTTCAATCTAGTGCATCCAAGCATTGTTTTCTTCAAGCTAAATATATATTAGTTTCTTTAGATTTAGGAGTGAAATGTGACCTGACATATTCTTTGTGAGGTTTATTGTGTTTCACCCACCCTCATATATGACCACAGATCACCTATTGCCAACCAGCGCTGAGTCGAGATCCCCAAAACCTCACCTATCTTATCCCCAGCCAGTGAGCTTTAATATTTCATGTTAGCAATTCCTCTGGATGTAACATTGTTTTGTGTCAAATTACAAATGGCAAGATAAATAGTTTGCTTCTGTGTGGTAGGCAAAAATAGGCATTATAATGTTTGATTTTGAGAATCAAGGTTGACAGCAATAGAGCCACAAATTGAACAATGAGCAATTTTATCTGTTATGACTCTTGGAGTGAGGCATTTAAAAAGAAGCTTCTCCCAGATAATTGGGCTGGAGAATAGAAAGAGAAAATGAAACTCATGAGTTCACTTGTCCTTTGACAGTATATCAGGCAAACACACACCCTCACTAATGATGTCTTGCCAACCATGATAGCTCTTGTTAGATGAGGAGAAACATCACACGCTAGACCTTTTCCACCGTAATAGATGTTCCATTCAAAGAAAAATAATTTCACACTCTCTGAGATGTAAAGTTCCACCCATGGAGCTTGAAGCCACTTTTTGAGGTTTCTTGACAAGATATCCATGTTCCCTCACAAGAACAAAGGAAACAAAACAAACCCAATTTAGTTACTTGTATGGACAATATTTCAGGATCAAAATCGTAACAGCAAAAGTGTTCTGTCACACACATGAAAACCCTATGTTATGTGTAAATATATATCCTTCGTCTTTCATCTTCTTCTACTGTGCAAGTCTTGTCAACACCCTCCCCCCACAATAGACCTTTCTATCAAATCAAAGGCAAGAAAAAGCTTTCATTCAACAACTGCTGTCACATAGCAACTAGACCGCCTTTGTGCGTTCTCAAACGCAATTACGGAGCAAGTTGCACCGCAGTTTGCTTCACACATACAGACACCCACATACACAAATAAAATTTTAGTGCAAGATGAAAGTTAATGTTATATGCATGATTTTGTAATGATTGCTGAAACAAACCACACAAAATGAAGCTATATTATGCAGGCTTCCAATAAAATATACAGTAGACACACAAATAGGCTCTGTGTACATAAGCAAGTAAATAATATTGAGCATATGTGTATATTATGTAAGTGTACTGGGAACAACTTGCAGTTAAGTGTCTTGGTGATGGTGCATAGGTTGATTGTTGTGGGAATTGAACCAGCAACATACCATCTGAGAGCTTAAACCACACTTTACCCACTATATAAACACATACACACTATAGCTCTGTTCCAAAGCCTAGTGAGCTGCCTACGTAGTTAGCTCTAACGTAACAGGCAGGCAAAGCAAACAGGAGCAAGACGATGATGATGGTAATGTGAACCCAAGTACAGTTTTATTTAACCAAAATAAAAGATACAAAACAAACAATAAAGAAGACTTAGACCTGACTTGACTAAATGACTAAAGCTGCGTTCACACAGTTAGCCACATGCAGCGACAAAACGACCTCATCTCATTAATTTTCAATGAGATCTGGCAACTTCCAGCAACATGAGCGACGGCGACCATTGAGACCAGATGTGGGCGTGTCCAGCGACGCGACAAAGTTGAGAAATGTTTAACTTTATGCAAATGAAAAGTGACTTTCGGGAGCGACAGCCAATAAAAGAGAATATGGTATAGCTCACATGATCCTAATATTTTAATTAGAATATTAATTGTAAAGAAGCAGTGCTGGTTAGACTCCATACACACCACTAGCGACCTAACCGCCAGCCACTGGTGACATGCATTTAGACTGTGACAGACTCCTTGCCCAATGACCACGAACATTACAATCTCAATAAAGACAAAGGCAAACATGAAGGCTATAAATGCACAGATTGGGTAAAAAAGTTAACAAGATAACCAATAACAAGACAGCCAATGGCAGGACAGAACTAATAAACAATATAACAAGACTCATAAACATTAACCAATAGGTGTGTTCGACTTGAACGGCGAGATTTGCCGATTGCAGTCGGAGGAGTTTTTGTGCTGAATCCAAACGGAAACGTTTTGTTTCCAATTGTGTGCTGAACCCACACCAGTCACGAAAGATAGCACAAGGATTTTTGAATTTTACATAAAATAACCAGAAACATTGTCAATTTGAAAAGGTTATGTGGTGCTTATTACAGTGTCCATTAAAAGCCTGTATTATTTTAATACTAATAAAGGATTCCGTATTATTAATCATTTTGAATTTGTCTAATGAATAAACCTTATACAGGTGAAACTCGAAAAATTTGAATATCGTGCAAAAGTTCATTAATTTCCGTAATTCAACTTAAAAGGTGAAACTAATATATTATATAGACTCATTACAAGCAAAGTAAGATATTTCAAGCCTTTATTTGATATAATTTTGATGATTATGGCTTACAGCTTATGAAAACCCCAAATTCAGAATCTCAGAAAATTAGAATATTACATGAAATCAATAAAAAAAAGGATTTTAAATACAGAAATGTCGGCCCTCTGAAAAGTATAATCATGCATATGTACTCAGTACTTGGTTTGGGCCCCTTTTGCATTAATTACTGCCTCAATGCGGCGTGGCATGGATGCTATCAGCCTGTGGCACTGCTGAGGTGTTATGGAAGACCAAGATGCTTCAATAGCGGCCTTCAGCTCTTCTGCATTGTTTGGTCTCATGTCTCTCATCTTTCTCTTAGCAATGCCCCATAGATTCTCTATGGGGTTCAGGTCAGGCGAGTTTGCTGGCCAATCAAGCACAGTAATACCATGGTCATTGAACCAGGTTTTGGTACTTTTGGCAGTGTGGGCAGGTGCCAAGTCCTGCTGGAAAATGAAGTCAGCATCTCCATAAAGCTTGTCTGCTGAAGGAAGCATGAAGTGCTCTAAAATGTCCCGGTAGACGGCTGCGTTGACTCTGGACTTAATAAAGCACAGTGGACCAACACCAGCCGATGACATGGCTCCCCAAACCAACACAGACTGTGGAAACTTCACACTGGATTTCAAGCATCTTGGATTGTGTGCCTCTCCATTCTTCCTCCAGACTCTGGGACCTTGGTTTCCAAATGAGATGCAAAATTTGCTCTCATCAGAAAAGAGGACTTTGGACCACTGAGCAACAGACCAGTTCTTTTTTTCTTTAGCCCAGGTAAGACGTTTGACATTTGAAGCCCATGTCCAGGACCCGTCTGTGTGTGGTGGCTCTTGATGCAGTAACTCCAGCCTCAGTCCACTCCTTGTGAAGCTCCCCACACATTTGAATGGCCTTTTCCTGACAATCCTCTCCAGGCTACGGTCATCCCTGCTGCTTGTGCACCTTTTTCTTCCACACTTTTCCCTTCCACTTAACTTTCTATTAATGTGCTTTGATACAGCACTTTGAGAACATCCAACTTCTTTTGCAATTACCTTTTGAGGCTTTCCCTCCTTGTGGAGGGTGTCAATGATGGTTTTCTGCACAACTGTCAGGTCAGCAGTCTTCCCCATGATTGTGAATTCAACTGAACCAGACTGAGAGACCATTTAAAGGCTCAGGAACCCTTTGCAGGTGTTTAGCTGATTAGAGTGTGACACTTTGAGCCTACAATACTGAACCTTTTCACAATATTCTAATTTTCTGAGATTCTGAATTTGGGGTTTTCATAAGCTGTAAGCCATAATCATCAAAATTATATCAAATAAAGGCTTGAAATATCTTACTTTGCTTGCAATGAGTCTATATAATATATTAGTTTCACCTTTTAAGTTGAATTACTGAAATTAATGAACTTTTGCACGATATTCTAATTTTTCGAGTTTCACCTGTATTACTATGACAAACATAATATAGCATGATATAAACATAATATATTGTTATAAAAACACAGAGTTGTAAGTTTTCACCAAATTGAAGGTATCAGAATAAATACCCTGGTAATGACATACTACCACACTACTTTTATTTCTGCGATAGACTCACATAGCAGAAGTAGTAAGAGTAGCATGTGAAGTATGCAATTGAATAACAGCCCATGTGTGATGGATGGATGGATGGATGGATTTTTCTGTAATGGGAAATTTTGAGTCATTTTATTTCAAATCTTCTGCCAAGCTAGTTTGACCTGTTGTGTTTATCAAAGCTGAATAGCACTCAAGGTTACCAACTCTACCAAACACCTCAATTATAGAAGGCCCTCACTGGCCACATATGTGAGGTTTTGTATATGCTCTGGGCATGAATATGTATGGGAGAGGTCACTTTAAATCTGCCTGTTTATGTGCACTCAGCATCTAAGAGCACAATTCATGAAAAGGCTATTTCACATTTATTTCTTTGAAGTCTGGAGCTGTTTGTGTCTCTTTAAATATGTCTCTGCGTTCATAAAAATCGTGATCTATTCAAGGGGCAGAGGAGAACCTTTTTTCGGTCTAATGCGAGGGGATTGGACCATTTACATGACAGAGGTTGTCCTCTATGCAGAGGTAGTAATTGTGTCCTATGGGCAGAACTGGTCATTAGGGATACAACACCTACCAGAAAAAAATTAATAAATAAAAAATAAAGACCTCTATTGCCATTTGATTGATGGTCTCTATAAAGATAAGCCTCCACTTCATTCCTGACTTGTAAAGGTGGACTCCATGACTTTTTGGTGCCAAATGCAATTCCCTGAAAATAACGATAATACAGTACCTACTAGGAAAATAATCAACACTTTCCAGAGAAGAAGACTTGAGAGAACTTTCATGGACACAAATCTCTTTGAAAACATTATATAGCTTTATCTGTTTCAAAATAACAAAGCTGTACCAGGAACATTTAATTTGTTAATCATATAATTGTTTACTATGCATTGATACTGTTGTGGAAAGACAATGAAAAACACAAAGAATCAACTCATGACCGCAATAATGAACAGCAATGATCCTTAAGACCTTAAACCCTGATTTTGTGTTGTATGTGAACAACTTTACTGGTGTTTTTACCTGCTTATCCTATAGTTACAGAAATTCTCAAACCAGTCCATCTGGCACCAACAATAATGATATTTTTCCCCATTCTGATGGTTGATGTGAACATTAACTGAAGCTCTGCTGCCACACGATTGGTTTATTAGATTATTGCATGAATAAGTATTTGTACAGGTGTTCCTAATAAAGTGGTCGGTGAGTGTATATTTCAATTTAATGGAAAAATATTCAGGTATAAGTTGTTTCATAGTGTGGGATTGCATCATGGAAGTGGGCGGTCGCTGCAGAGCTCTTTTGAGGCACTTTGCTGGCAGCGACTCCCTGATTGGTGGATCCTTATCTGCTGGATCATGAATTCTTCATTAGAAATTTCACTATTAAACTTTTATATTTTTTAAATGTAGTTGAAATAACACGGACTGATGACTTCAACAAAAGGATACACCTTTGATTAAAAACCTCAGAGGTCAAGGTAGGTATGTCTTCAAAGTTTTACAAGTTATTATAAATAATCAATTTCCTTATGGATAATTGGATTGGATTTTTACTTCCGGAACTAGACTGTTGTGCTTTAAATTTTTGCAATTCCGTTTGGTGCCACTACTGTTAGTGAAATGACACACTTCATCTTAAAATTTCACAAGTCTGGCCTGCTCAGGAGAGCAGAGCTAATCCACTCCAGTCATTGGTCCTTTCCTCTAGAGGCCTTTCTCACTCTGCAGACCCGAAAGACAAAGTGCCAAAGTTAACTTATCAAAGTTAGTCCAGGTCAAATCCCCCTCCATCTATTCCACTTAAAGATACTAATCTCTACACCTCGGCACTGATTAACAGATGCCATCGCACCGTTTGCATTACAATCAAATGAGAGAGGTGCGTATGCATCAGCATGCAAAGAGCGGAAGGAAAGCCATTCATTCTCCTCTCAGCAAGCTCCACCACAAATCCCTGCCACATTCATTACTAGCTCTTCAAATGAGACTTCATTAAAATACTGCTTATCCACATCCACACGGGATTGATGCATGTGTGAGGGGGCGTTGACAGATAGAACGTATTTGTGACTTATTTTATCGATGTGTGCTATTAGTATAAGATGTTTTACCTCTTTTAGTCCTCCCAATTCTTGATAGAGGAAATCATCAGCAAGAAACTAAGATAGATTTGCATTTATGATAATATAATGGCCTATAGGGACCAATAAAAAAGCATGGGATTAAAACAGGGAACGTGGCCAGAATAATAATTTTTGATGAACTAGCCCTTTAAAGTGGTACATGCTAAACAGACCTACACAAAATAACAAATAAAAACATGAGAACATTGGTATTCCAATCAAGAACCTTATCTCCCTGTTAGAGAAATCTAAGTTTCCATTTCCAGGATTCGATTTTGCTGGTGGAGGAAATGGCAAAGACAAAGAGGAAAGTGTCAACTAGCGCTTCCAATGTGATGGCACCCCATCACTCAACTGGATAAACAGACTGCCATGTTAACATGGTGCTCTGACAGGTGACTGCATGACAAAAAACAAGCACGTTTTTCTCTCTGGTGAAACTAGTTCTGAATGTAAATGAACTGCCATTGCACAAAGGTGTCTAACATTGCTAAAAGGCTGGCTGGATTTTTGTTTCTTCGGATATTCACACAAAGGTAATTTGACATTATATTCTTCTCACCACAATTGTACAGAGCGGTTATCTGAGTTACCGTAGACTTTGTCCGTTCAAACCAGTCTGGCCATTCTGTGTTGACCTCTCTCATCAACAAGGCATTTCCATCTGCAGAACTGCCGCTCACTGGATGTTTTTTGTTTTTGGCACTAGTGTTGTCACAGCAACAAAATTTCAGTAGTCGGTACCGATATCAATGAAATTTCTCGATACCAGTTTCGATACCACAGCAACAATATGCTAATATTATAATGTGCTACTGAACACACCAGTTTAGTTATTTTCAATTATTTATTAATTATCTTAATAATTATAGTATAATAATACTATAACTTTTCAGAATGTTTTTTTTAAGTTTAATTTAATTTCATCATCAAAATGGTGTCTAATCAATAAATTCTTGAAACTGTAACAAGTGAAAATAGAACTTTTTTTAAAAAAATGGTGCCAAACTGGAGTGGTGGTGGTGTAGTGGGCTAAAGCACTAAACTGTTAAGCAGAAGGTTGTCGGTTCAATCGCCACAGCCACCACCATTGTGTCCTTGAGCAAGGCACTTATCTCCAGGTTGCTCCGGGGGGATTGTCCCTGTAATAAGTGCACTGTAAGTCGCTTTGGATAAAAGCGTGCATAAATGTAATGTAAATGCAAACTTTTATTCAATAGCTGTCTTGATTGTGATATTTTGATTAATTATTATTATTATCATTATTATTACAGTGCATACTACATTGTACCATACAGTTAAATTTCAAGCATCTAGATTTTATTTTGATCGTGCTTTTATTATGACTTGTTACACTTTTCTGGATAAACAGTTCATGTCACGGCACACTGTTATCATTGAAGACTTTTGAGTGAGGTTACATTTATGGAGTGTTTGTATTTTAGACTACTTGAGTTTGTGTATGTGGTAATTTTTCAAATGTTAGGTTTTAAATTGTATGTAACACAGTTAAGGATGGGCAAGGAGGAGGCGAGAACCGGCTTGTCAACATAAATCATAATTTTAATGAAAACCAAAACCAAAACACACAAACATAAACGCATGATGGACATGCCCGTAATTCTCTCTCTCTCGAACCATCATCACCGGCCGCCTTTATCCCTCGCGCGCCTCATCAGGCCGATTGGGTACCGGGCGTGCGATATTCCGACCCGGCCCTGCCCCCGCCCCCCTCCGCTCCACATTGTATTACTGTGAAGCACTTTGGTCAACTCTGTATTTTAAATGCAATAGAAATAAAGCTGAGCTGAGATTAAAGCACAAATGCTATGATTTTAATTATATAAATATATATTTTACATGTGCTGCGTTGGTCACAATGGATAAGTGCTCTGCTCTGTCATCTCATACAATGTGAATGCACCTGTGGAGTTTCTTGTGGATGAGTGGTCATATTTATTTAAAGTGCGCAGCTCTTCCACAGTATGATTGCAGCCTTTAGCAGTTTAAGAATTACACTAAGACATGTCACAATTTTAATTTGATTAATTGTTCATTTTAGTGTAATAGGGGTCACAGAACACACACTCAAAATAAGGGTGTGAAGATTTTAAAGCTGTTGTGTGCCGGTCATACTGCGCGCTGGTACCGGATAAAGTCAGTGCTCGATACTACCGGAACTGCAGAAACACAGGTATAGTTACATCTATTTTATTTTAGCATCGACTTGGTTTCCAAGTACCGATACTTTTGACAACACTATTTTTGCACCATTCGAAGGACTCATATCAGTAACCTCATAAATGCTATTTTATTCTGCATGGAGCAGGGGGACTCATCAGGGCTGCCATGTTAGCATCACATTGTAACAGTATCAAGCATGTTACCATGCTTTTCTCAGGGTGAAATTCTATTACACACCGCTAGGGGCACTAGAGTGTCTTAGTGACACTATTTAAACCCTCTCACATTATAGAAGAGGTTAGATTTGTTGGGTTGTAGGAAGCATGGTCTACCTGCTGCATGACACAAACTAGAGTCCTGATTGGGAAACTTAACATTTCAAACTCAATCTGAAGACTCTATTTCCTATATGGAAATTTGTATCCTTTATTTTTCTCTGTGTGAGATCATTTGGATGTTCTTTGTCTTCTTCTGTGATCGGTAACGATTAAAGGACCACATGTATAATATACTTCACTTTGTGGATCCTGTTTGGATTTATGCACAACTGATATGAAAATTGAGTTTTTGGATTACTTTTATTGTATCTTGGATTATATTCATGCTTGCGTTCATCTATTGCTGTAGGATTTAATTTCAATGCTGGACAATAACAGATAAGGCTCTTGCACTCGTCAAACTCGTCTATGATTGTGCTATTGCCTCACTTATGAACTCTTTATCAATATTTGTTTTCACGGATGGATTCATACTCCATCGAACGTTGCATTATTTCATTTTCATATATACACTTTACAGTTGAAGTCAGAAGTTTACATACAACAAATACATTTAAACTCAGTTTTTCACAATTACTGACATTTAATCATAGAAAACATTTGCTGTCTTAGGTCAGTTATGATCGAATCGGTTACCTTACGTAACCTCGGTTCTCTCTAGAAGAGGGAACGAGTATTGCGTAAGCTAGCTTACGCTACGGGAAAGATTAATCTTTTCTGAGATATTGAAGCCAAAAAATTATCCTTAATTTTGTATCCATTGTCAACGCAGTGCAGCAACTGCATACCTTGAGCGGGCTAGCTAGCGAGCTCATAGGTTGCTCTGCGGCAACTGCTGCAGCCTATAGACGAACTTGAGTGAACTTGCGTCCAATGATAGATGCCCGCGCCGTCACTGCATCAAAGCCCGCCAAAATGGGCGTGGCTAGATTGCACATAAACGTAAGTTCGTAGGCTGGAACCCTGGTTTTCATTGAATGAAGCGGAAATCGCTCGTGGCGCGAGCACGGCCGGCTACGCAATACTCGTTCCCTCTTCTAGAGAGAACCGAGGTTACGTAAGGTAACCGATTCGTTCTCTTACGAGAGGTTCTCTTGTATTGCGTAAGCTAGCTTACGCTACAGGAACCCATTGTCAACGGCGTGCGTGCCAAGTATCCACTGCATGAGCCCCGGGGGTGGGGGGGACCCGGGGGAGCCCTTGTGAGTGGGGAAATAACATTTGGCCAGCAAGAATGCGGGCCAGTGTGTGTGTAATACATAAGCACATAGTGGGAAGGAAAAGACAGAGCGCCGGTGCCGGTCTGTGTGGAATGTGTCCCATCAGTGCAGCTCACCAGGGGAGCTGTAGCGTATTAAACCGCTAGTAGTTTCGCCTGCAGGGCGGGCACTTCCAGATTGTAAAATCTGACAAAGGTGGAGGGGGAAGCCCAGCCCGCTGCCACACATATGTCGTGAATGGAAATCCCGCTGGACCATGCCCACGAGGAGGCCATGCCTCTAGTGGAGTGAGCCCTAATGCCTAACGGGCATGGCAGGTCTTTTGACGCATACGCGGCAGCAATGGCGTCCACTATCCATCTAGACAGTGTCTGTTTCAAGGCGGCGAAACCTTTGGTGCGCCCTCCGAACGAAACGAAAAGCTGCTCAGAGCGTCTGAAAGAGGCGGAGCGCGCAGTATACAATCTCAGTGCTCTGACTGGGCAAAGGAGATTGGCGTCGCGTTCGCTATCGGATGCTGGCAGCGCCGATAAGGAAATAATTTGTGCTCTGAAAGGAGTACCGATCACCTTGGGGACATAGCCGTGTCTAGGCTTTAAAATGACCTTGGAGTCACTTGGTCCAAACTCAAGACACGCAGCGCTGACAAACAGCGCGTGAAGGTCTCCCACACGTTTAACTGATGACAGGGCAGTCAGAAAAACGGTTTTGAGTGAAAGGTATTTTAAATCCACGGATTGAAGCGGTTCGAAAGGGGAGGCTTTCATAGCTTCAAGAACTACGGAAAGATCCCAGATAGGAACCGAAGGGGGGCGCGGGGGGTTCATCCTTCTAGCTCCCCTGAGGAAGCGGATGACCAGCTCGTTTTTTCCCAGTGACTGGCCGTGCAGGGGTTCAGCGAACGCCGCGATGGCCGCCACGTACACTTTGAGCGTGGATGGGGATCTGCCCTTATCCAGCAACTCTTGTAAAAACACGAGCAGCGATGACATCCCACATGTCCGTGGGTCCAGGTCTCTGTCGGTGCACCATTTTGAAAACACAGACCATTTGGACGCATAGAGTCTTCTCGTGGAAGGGGCTCTAGCGTGTATGATAGTGTTTATTACTCCTTCTGGCAAAGCGACGGGTAGTCGTTGATCACCCACGCGTGCAGCGCCCAGCACTCTGGGTGGGGATGCCAGATCGTGCCGCGAGCTTGAGAGAGGAGATCTGCTCTAACTGGAATGGGCCACGGGGCTGTCAGTGACAGCTGCGTAAGCTCCGGGAACCATGTCTGATTCTCCCAGCGCGGGGCTATGAGGAGCACCGAGTGACGCGTTTCCCTGATCCTCTGTATTACCTGTGGCAATAGCGAGACGGGAGGGAAGGCGTAAAGCGGGCGGTTGGGCCAGTCCTGGGCCAGCGCGTCCTCGCTTTTTGAGAAAAATGCTGGGCAGTGAGAGTTCTCTTCTGGCGCTAAAGAGGTCTATCTCTGCTCTGCCGAATATGCTCCATAACTTCTGGACTGTTTGAGCGTGCAGGGACCATTCCCCTGGGGAAATATTGTCTCTGGACAGTCTGTCTGGGCCGTCGTTCAGGTGGCCTGGCACGTCGCGTCGCCCTCAGCGAGCGCAGGTGGCACTGGGACCAACTCAGTATGCGTTTTGTCAGATGGAAGAGGTTCCTGGATCTGACACCGCCCTGACGGTTTAGATAGGATACCACAGATCTGTTGTCCGAACGGACCAGGACGTGGTGACCCTGAATGACCGGGAGGAAGCGCCGCGCGCGTACTCGACCGCTATCATTTCCAGACAATTTATGTGAAGAAGCTTTTCCTGAACTGACCATAGGCCAAAAACCGGAGAGCCCTCGCAGACCGCGCCCCAACCCGTGTTGGACGCGTTTGTCGAGATGACTTTTCGGCGAGATACAGCTCCCATCGTCACTCCCCGCTGATACCATTCGGCCACTGCCCAGGGCTGCAGAGCTGAGATACAGGTCTGAGTCACTCTGATCGGATGGCGGCCCGTGGCCCAAGCCCGGCAAGACACGCGGGTGTTTAGCCAATGCTGAAGCGGGCGCATGCACAGTAAGCCCAGCTGAAGTACTGCTGCGGCTGAGGCCATGTAACCTAGCATTCTCTGAAATTTTTTCAGAGGCGTGAGGCTGTTCATCTGAAAGGACGCGGCTGAGTCAGCTGAACACGGCGTGGCGCTGTGTAGATAAGCGAGCCGTCATCGCCATGGAGTCTAGTTCTATTCCAAGGAAGGAAATTGCCTGACTGGGCTGTAGTGAGCTCTTGGTCCAATTGACTGCAAGACCCAAACTGTTCAGATGACTGAGGAGAACTGTCCTGTGAGACAGAAGCTCCGTATGTGACTGTGCCAAAATTAGCCAATCATCCAAATAGTTCAGAATTCGCAAGCCCTGACTCCGCAGGGGTGCGAGCGCCGCATCCATGCAATTCGTGAAAGTATGGGGTGCTAAAGATAGGCCGAACGGAAGGACGGTGTATTGATAAACCTGGCCGTCGAAGGCGAATCTCAAGAATGGCCTGTGACGGGGATTTATCTGAATCTGAAAGTAGGCATCTTTCAGATCGAGAGAAATAAACCAGTCCCCCTGGCGCACATGCGCGAGGAGTTTCCTGATTGTAAGCATTTTGAACGGTCTTTTTGCAAGCACCTTGTTCAAAACCCTGATATCTAATATTGGTCTGAGGCCGCCGTCTTTCTTGGGGACAAGAAAATAACGGCTGTAAAACCCCGACTCGCTCAGAGAAGGTGGCACTCTCTCTATAGCCCTTTTGCACAGAAGGTTTGCTATTTCTGAACGAAGCATGCAGGCTGCTTCCGTGTTCACAGTAGTTTCAAGCCACGTTCTGAAGCGGGGAGGGCGGCGATCGAACTGTAGCAAATAACCCTGTTTTATTGTGCTTAACACCATTTGGATATCCCTGGGATAGCTTTCCACGCTTTGAAGCGTAACGCTAGAGGGTGAATGGCCAAGTCGCCCTGATTGCCGCACACAGCGAGCTGAACAGAATGTGTGAGCGCGCTTACTGTGCTTATGCATGACTGCTCGCGTTTGCTCAGGTTTCAACGCAATCTTAGGCCGAGGCCCGCGGGGGGGCGGCGGTCTGCGGCGGCTGTCTGAGCGCGTTCTAGGGCGGCCGCCCTGTCGACGCTGAGAAGTCTGGCTTTGCTGAGCTGGGCACTGTGAAGAGGCTCATGCAGGAGGCTGGTCACGTGGGCGGCCTGCAGCGGAGCTAGCGCGACGAGGCAGTAAGAGATTCATGGCTTGGGTGGCTTTCTGGACTTCCAAAAAACGGTCAACAATGCCACTCACCGCGGAACCGAAGAGACCAGATGGAGAGAGCGGCGCGTTGAGGAACGTAGAGTGCTCAGCTTCTCCCATATCGGCTAGTGTTAGCCATAGGTGTCTCTTGGTCACAGTCATGTACTTCCCTAGGGCTTAAGCTGCAGCTTTGGTGGCGCGAAGGGCAAGATCCGTCGCGCTCCTTAGATCTGAAACAGCCTCTGGGTGCCTGCCTTTCTCATCCCATTCTCGGAGAAGGTCCGCTTGGAGGATCTGTAAAACGGCCATGGAATGCAGAGCAGATGCGGCTTGGCCGGCGGCGGCATAGGCGCGGCCAACACAGGCAGAAGTAGTTCTGCAGGCCTTAGACGGGAGCACTGGCTTAGACCGCCATCTCGCGGAGGGTGGGCAAAGGTGTGCTGCTACCGAATCCTTGACCGGGGGGATGGAAGAGTAGCCCCTCTCGGTGGCGCCGTCCACCAGAGCAAGAGAAGTGGAGACGTGGGATCGGTTCCTGGCCGAGAGAGGCGCGTTCCACGATTTAGAGAGCTCGGCGTGGAGTTCCGGCAGGAAGGGCGCGGCCCGGGCCGCGGGCGCCGCGCGGCGACGGCTCTGAAGAAAGCAGCCGTCGAGTCTGTTGGGAGCCTGCTCAGAGGGCGGTGACCACTCGAGCCCGAGGTGGTCAACGGCCTGTGTGAGGAGGCGCATTAGTTCTTCCTGGACTCCGGCGCGGGTCCTGCTGGATTCCTGGGCCGAGGAGGAGGCTTGGGAGCCTGACCACTCCTCGCTGTCCGAAGCCATGATGGAACAGCAGCCCTTATCCTCCGCCTCGTCATCCGAGATAGCAACAGTGCGGCCGCTCTGCGGCAACTGCACGTCCCGGGAGGGCGGGGAGGGTGAAAGCGAGGCTCGAGGGAGAGGCTCCGGCAAGGTAGTCGCTTCTAACACCGGTTCCGGCAGCCTTTGGGAGCGGCGCTTCTTTCTGCGTGGCGCTTCTTTCTGCGCTGCGAAACGAAAGCCGGCGCGGCGGCTTCGGTTTTGAGTGCTTCGAGTCGAGCCCGCAGGGTCGACATCGGAAGCTCCTCGCAGAGGTCGCATCCGCCGTCAGCGAGGGCGAGCTCTGCATGTTCCAGTCCCAGGCAGAGAGCGCAGATGAGGTGGCGGTCTCCGGCGCTGAGAGGGGCGCCGCATGAGGCGCAGGTGGTGCGAGGCATCTTAAAAAAGACGCTCGTTGCTCTTTTTGTGAAGTTCGCTGAGGAACTTGCTTGCTCTAAAAAGGATACGTCGCCGGATGGCGTAGCTCGCAGGACGGCTGAAGGTGGCGAAGACGGCTGGCTTCTTAGAGCGCTGTCCAAGCTTGCTAGATGCCCCTCGAACGGCGACGCGGCTTCTGCAGTTCAGAGATGTGAAGAGCTTTGCTGAATAGATGAAAATCAGGGTTCCAGCCTACGAACTTACGCTTATATGCACTCTAGCCACGCCCATTTTGGCGGGCTTTGTTGCAGTGACGGCACGGGCGCCTGTCATTGGACGCAAGTTCACTCAAGTTCGTCTATAGGCTGCAGCAGTTGCCGCAGAGCAACCTATGAGCTCGCTAGCTAGCCCGCTCAAGGTATGCAGTTGCTGCACTGCGTTGACAATGGATACAAAATTAAGGATAATTTTTTGGCTTCAATATCTCAGAAAAGATGAATCTTTCCCGTAGCGTAAGCTAGCTTACGCAATACGAGAGAACCTCTCGTAAGAGAACACTACTTTATTTTAAGAATATGAAATGTCAATGGAGTCACGTGACCCCATGCAAGGATCAGACGTGCGAATGGTAAGTCCTGCGCACTTTGCTAGTTTTAACACTTTTAATGTTATAAATTGGTGAGAATCGATACTCCATTTCATAACTGTTCTAGGAGGACAATATGTCAAAGAATTCAAAATCCTCTGGCTCTGGAGAAATTAAAAGACACTAAAGTATCAAGCTGATGCGGCGAGATATGTTGAACATGTCTGCAATGCTGACGAAGGTCACTGGGTCCGAGCGACCGTTATTCTACTCGACCACGCCCTCCTCCGCGCTACAGACTCGTTTTAGTGTGGATGTACATACTGGTCTACATGTTTCCTCCAGCATCTTCATAAGGTCCTTTGCTGTTGTTCTGGGATTGATTTGCACTTTTCACACCAAACTACGTTCATCTCTTGGAGACAGAATGCATCTCCTTCTTGAGCGGTATGATGGCTGTGTGATCCCATGGTGTTTATAATTGCATACTATTGTTTGTACAGATGAACGTGGTACCTTCAGGCATTTGGAAATTACTTCCAAGGATGAACCTGATTTGTGGAGGTCCAAAATTGTTTTTTTTTTTTTTTATTTTCCCATGATGTAAAGCAAAGAGGCACTGAGTTTAAAGGTAGGCCATAAAATAGATCCACAGGTACACCTCCAATTCAGTACACCTCATATCAGAAGCTAATTGGCGAATTGTCTAAGGGCTTGACATCATTTTCTGGAATTTTCCAAGCTCAGTTAACTTAGAGTATGTTAACTTCTGACCTACTGGAATTGGTGATATAGTCAATTAAAAGTTAATCAATCTGTCTGTAAACAATTACTGGAAAAAATGACTTGTGTTATGCACTAAGTAGATGTCCTAAATTACTTGCCAAAATTATACTTTGCTAAAATTAAATCCGTGGAGTGGTTAAAAAATAGTGTATGTAAACTTCTGACTTCAACTGTATTTTTGTGTTTTCAATGTCAAATGTTCTTTATTTTGTTATTCTGAATACATTTCATATAAAATTACAAAAGACATTTATGTTGCTACTTCAATGCTTCAATGTATCACTGTTTTAAACATTCTTGGGTATATGTTAGAATAAAGGGGCCTCCCTAAATCAGATGTCAATAGCCTGTCTAATACTCACAGAAGTAGGGGACGTTTTATAACATGACCAGCTGAATACTACTCGCTTAATCTCAGTAAATTAATCCTGGTTTACAGTGCAGAGTGAATTTCTAAAAAGGCTTTGGTAACTGAAAACTACTGTGTTTTAATTATGCAGCATCCAGGCCACTAGGTGTCAGTGTAACCCATACTTCGACTTACTTTAAAAAAATACTAAGTGCACCTTCAAACTAGATTTTTTTAATATTTATAATATTTATAATCTCGGACAAACTAATTTATCAATGATCCATTTATCAAACACTGTCTCACATAATTGTATCCGTTCGCTCTCCTTTTATCAGGTGTGGACTTCAGGTGGGTCTTTCTAAAGATGTTAGTGTATAACATTTGATATTATAAGTCTATTTCAAAGATCTGGCCTTGATATTCATCAGTGGACAACCCAGCTTCATCTGCTTCTCTGGCTCCTTACCAATGGATTTAACCATTTTCTTAATGTTTTAGTCAGCATAACTCAACAACTCCTGAATTACATGCAATTACTACAGTTAGAGTTAGATAATTATCCTGTCGAAATCTTCTGAGTCTGACTTCTGTGTTACTACTGTATCTCGCCACCCCTTCCACCCCCTTCATCAACCACAGGGTATTTACTCTACACAGAAATAACATCATCTTTGGCTCCTTGCAGAAAAAAGGGGGGGAGGGGCAAAATCTAATAAGTACTCCCTCCAGGCAAAGAGTTCGCTTCAAATTGTACCTAGGTGTAAATGGCCACTTGTACCTAGGAGTTACTTGCAGATTTCTCCATGTGAACTTCACTAATACAGCTCTGCACAATCTCTCAAGAAAGAAGAAACTCTCCACAGCAACAGCACACTTCATTTTGTTTGGTTTCATAGGTTTCACGTCGGTGGAAAGAAAGCCTAGGTCTGTGTTGGTTTCTTTGTGTAGTGGCCGTTTTATCAATTAGTTGACCTGTGCGGTCAATACTTGAAATTGTTCAGTAAATACAGTATGTGCTTTGAGTGTTGCATCTAGTGCCTGTTTTTATTTTATTTGGGGGGGTCCACAAGAATGTATTGGCAAAATATGAATCTAGTCATAAAATTATGTGAGG
Organism: Xyrauchen texanus; assembly: GCF_025860055.1. Lineage (NCBI taxonomy): Eukaryota > Metazoa > Chordata > Actinopteri > Cypriniformes > Catostomidae > Xyrauchen > Xyrauchen texanus. The sequence goes on from NC_068314.1 coordinate 5,814,311, forward strand.
GCAATACAGATTAATTAAGTAATGAGCAGACTGCATATGCTTTAAGCCGCCGAAACACGTCCTCGCAGTTGTAGTTAATAGTATCACTGTATTATTGTCAAAAGTCACTTGAAAAAGTCAAATTATTCACTGCCATGAATTTAAGGAAATTCTAATCTCACAGTTCCTGACACTGCTGAACATGACCGTGCGGAGCAATGGCTGAATAAAGAGCTAGCATGGGCAAACACACATTTTCACATGCAGATCCCCAAATTACACACTCCTCCTATTATTCATGACACGTTGCAAGAGGAAAAGATATTGAGTTATCCTCTTATAAAAGCTTAGATGGAGTAATCAGACCCTGTTTGTCTTTATCGCTCTGCTATGGTATACATATCGCTGAATTTCACTATTTTGTCTTTATATTGTCATCTGGCATTTTGAATTTTCCCTTCCATATTATTTCCTGAGGTGTATTCACTGATCCACAGCTGTACTGAAGGTTATTTGAGTGTGCCAGTAACCTTGGGATGTCCAATATTCACATGTTCTGTTCCCCGCTGCTCATGTTGACTCTCTCTCATGGGAAGTAAGAATGTGATTTCTGCCTCATGGCCTGCCGTAAGGCATCAGATTTAACTCTGAGCAACGGAGATTTTTTCTCTGTCTGCGGTCCATCACCTCTGCCCACTGGTGTGTGGAGCTTCTATTTGTTTTCACATTGAGGGGTTTTCTAGTCTGAGGGAGCCAGCTAGGCTCCAGGGACCGAGGCGTGTCAGGCTGTAGATGCAAAATACAGCCAATCAAGAAATAAGAGTTCAAAACAAATGCGGAACTGTCCGACATGAATGCCCACAAAGCAGTTTTGTTGACTATTCCATGATCTTTCCATAGGGTTGGGTGATAAAATAATCTCTATATTTTTTGTTTTTTTTTAAATCCTTTTTATCGATGACAAATTTGAGTTATTTTTCATATTTAGCCTATGTTTTACATCTAGACGATCAAGTGCATGTCGCTAAAATGCAAGCAGTTCACCAAAGTTATACACACAAATAGCTATCTGAAATCAACCGGTTAGGACATATTAGCTGGCTAGTTCTATTACCTAGCTCTACTGTCATGAAAACTAGTATTAAGGCTAGGTAGTCACTAGCTAGCAGTATTGCTAATATTAAATCTTTGTGTACCAAACATGACAGTACTGACAATACAATACAGCTATCGATTGAACACAACAACAAATTCGACATCAACATCAATGCTGATAGATGCACTATTAAGTTAAACTTTTTCATGATCCACAGTGCTGTCACATCTGCTAATTCTTTGACACAGGGAAGAAAGTCTTTCAGTGGATGTAATGACTTTTAGGCAACAGCAATTACATTATGTATAGCTTACGCAGCTGAAACACGTTGGGTCATATTGTCGGAGACTTCAAAAGGAATGACCACGAGATGAGTCAGGGTCGGCTGAAAACTATAAAATTGTGGCGAAAAGAGATCACATATCATCTTAAGTGTTTGTGATTATTGGATGTATCTATATATATATATATTTATAATAGGGCTGTCAATGTAAAGCGTTAATTTGGTGCGATTAATTATATAAAAATGTGTTTAAAAAATTTGCCCCAATAATAATTTCTCAGAGCGTAATAAGGAATATTCCTGCCATCAGAGCAATTCAAGCTTGAAGTAACACCAGTTTTCCACACGGGGCAGAAAGCAAATCTCCAGCAGTATAGGCAACACACATCTATAAAGGTTTCCCAACCTTTTTTCTGCCATGGCACACTTTATACGACTACAAAATTCTACAGCACACCACTATCATCTGGCTAACCATCGTCAATATTTTTCCTTTTCAATAACTTGTCCATGTTTTCAGTCCGTCTTAGTTGTGTGTTTACTTGTAATGTTTGAAATTTGGCTATGCAAAAAAAAAAAATAATATTATTGTGCTAGACATTCATCGTCCGTAATTTTGACGGACAGTGTCAAAAACATTCTGTCACAATCTATTATTACCCATCATTATAATTTTCATATTTGAATGATAATAAGACATTTAATAGCTTTTATTTTCGTTCACATTTTCATTTTTAATCATGAATTTACAGGACGAGGATATAGCAGATTACACATTTATTTATTTATGAAGAGAACAGATGATCAACAGAGACACCACACGAAGCAGATGAATGTTTGGCCACTAAAACACAACATATGAACAACGCAATATTACAAAAAACAAATATGATAAAAAAACTGAACCAAACTCAATAGACAACTCAAGCCTTCCTCCTAGTCCGCATCAACTTAAACTGAGTGCTCGCCTGTGCGTAAACGCATCAAGGGAGACTGATGCTGATGCAACTGTCATTCGATTTTGCGTCTTTGCCTCGGACAGACGACTTCTCGTGGCAGTTTTAATTTGGTTCTGGAGGCTGAACCCAGCGCCAAGCGCCGCATTGCCCTACACATCGCCCTCCACAACAACAGCAAAGTGATGACGTGTGATAAATGTCTATCTGCCTTATTTTGCGCAAGTGGTCGTATTTCGCGGTCGCCTGCGAAAGTTTCCGTGCAATTGGCTCAAGGTAATAAACAACTAACTTGAGGAAAATAACACAGAATATAGTGATGTGGGGGTTTTGTCTATCACACAAGCACAGGATGTACAGCCAGATAATATGTTAATATGCATCTAAATAGAGGATGATTTTCTAACATCTACATTTATAGTGATTACATCATTAAATTCTTGCCGTGTTTTATGTGCACGAACTGATGGGGTTCTATGGGAGACAAGAGAGATGATGATAAAACTGGCTTCTTATTTTTAAATTAAAGTGCCCTCTCGGCCTTATTGTTTGGTCTTTGAGTTTGTGTTGTGTCTTTTTTTCTCTCTCGCCTTTCTCTCATTATTCTCAGGTGTGTGGTACCTGCAGAGCTGATGAGTGCTGATGGGGTGCATCTGCCGCAGTGTGTTTCATTCTATAAACTCCGTCCATTGCTGGAGGGTGCAGTTGGAGACTGGAGTTTCTGAACTGTGAATATCCTACTCATGCAGCATTCGGGCGCTTGCCATCTTTTTTCACGGTTCTCACTGCCGGAATGAACACTTCATTCGTCCTTTTGTGTCATGCAAAAATGTGTGCATAAAACATGTGTCTGTTTGACTGCTACCCTCTCATCTCCCACATCTTTGTTGCATTTTATTTGAAAGTTTAACATAAATGAAACCACCAATGATTCAATGTTTTATTTCCAAAGGTGATGTTTCATGTTTAATGTTTCGTAGGCTAATGAATACGAGATTTACATATCTATATAAGAAGAAAGAGAGAATGTCTCAAGAATGGAGGAAATAGTGTATATTACTTTACCTAAATGAAACAATGGCTTCCTTCTTTTCTCTCTTTTTAAAAACTAAATCTAAATTCCAATCCACATCTTCTCATTTTCTTTAATTTTGAACTATGTGGATATGTTAATTGATACAAAACTTGAATAAAGATGTTAAAAGATGAATACTTAAAGTATAATTTACTTTATTCAATGACATGCAATAGCCTACAGCAGGGCTACTCAACTTCAGAAAGATCAGGAGCAGCAAAGCTGGATCACTGTACTCTTGACGGCCGCACTCTTAATTTGTATGATATATATATATATATATATATATATATATATACACACACACACACACACACACACACCAAACAGCCACAACATTAAAACCACCTGCCTAATATTGTGTAAGTCCCCCTTGTGCTGCCAAAACAGCGCCAACCAAAATATCAGAATAGCAGTCTGAGATAATATTCTTCTCACCACAATTGTACAGAGTGGTTATCTGAGTTACTGTAGACTTTTTCAGTTCAAACCAGTCTGCCCATTCTCTGTTGACCTCTCTCATAAACAAAGTGTTTCAATCCACAGAACTGTTGCTCACTGGATGTTTTTGTTTTTGGCACCATTCTGATTAAATTCTAGACACTGTTGTGAAAGAAAATCCCAGGAGATCAGCAGTTACAGAATTAGGCCTACTCAAACCAGCCCGTCTGGCACCAACAATCATCCATCAGGGCTCCAGACCAAAAAAAAAATGGCTTAGGAGCCATTGGCTCAACTGAAACATTAAGGAACCAAATGGCTGGTTTTTTGTTGCCAAATCACAGAATTGCTCGATTTAGATTGCGGTTCAGAAACAAGATAGAACATAGAAGAAAAGGAAGACAGCTGATAACCGGTTAATCTGAGGTTTAATAAACAGTACATAGTTGAGAAGATAAGTTTGCATCCCCTTTTGTTTCGTTTATGTTCACACCCCTTTCATAATTTATGCAAATATAAAAAATATGATCTTTTATTTAGTACTGCTCTTCAGAATCTACATTACAGATATTTACAGAATTATAGTATGCATATAGTAGTGTTGTCTTCTTGAGCATCAAAGAATGTTTGCACCTTGTGTAATAGTTGTGTACAAGTGTACTAGTATATATATATATATTAGGGCTGTCAATTTAACGCGTTAATTCAGTGCGATTAATTTGATTAAAAATAACGTGTTAAAAAATGTATGCAATGCGATCTGTTGTGTGGAAGCCTGTTTATCGGTCCAATGGCGGTCTCCAATAATACCGGTGAAGGTCTCTGCAGGTTACTGTCTTTCCTTTTATGCAACACAACAAGATTAAATGAAATACATTTTCTCTTATGTATTACCTCATTATTTCATCTTACTCCATAAATGAAAAAGGTTTTAATGATATCTGAGCATCATTAAAAGTGAGCGAATGTTTGATTATTCTTTTTAACTCTTTAATTATGTTTTACCTGTTCAGATCAGGAAACTATTTCACTTTGAGGTCCTCGTGTGTTTTCTCTTTTACGCGGGTCTCACGATCACAAGCTCATCAGTCTTAGATCATCAAACAGATGTAATTGCTATATACCTAAGATCGGTCACATTCACGTTTACACAATCAAAGATACATCAGTATAGCCCCATAGAATTGCATACACTTGAATTTAACTTGACGTTTTCTTCAGTAGAGGTCACGGACACTATTACAGATATAAGTCGACCAACATAACTTTTCTTATAATAGATTTGGATTGGCCATGCCGTGGTTCCCCGCGTACACTTATCTGGAGAAACATTACATTTAAACAGAGGAAAGACACACCCGAATTTAGACTGGTCAAGCAGCATTTGGTGTTTTAAACAGAAATTCCCTTTTTGTCTTTGCACACCAAGTACACTTGAATTGATGCCAAATATTAGTCATCACTAATCTGATGCAGACTTGCGGTAACATACAAACCATTTAATCTACTTGGGAAAACTATTTCAGAGTCAGTCAGAATAAAATCAAATGTTTACAATTTATTGACTAGGTAATAGAACAATAATTCACAATCCAATTCATAGAGTAAAAATCATCGATCAATCAAATATAATAACAACAATTCGGAAATCGAGGAATTTATTGAAATATTTACCTGGCAACGATAACTACACACAGCGATCGTGTGGGAAGTCTACCTAAAGCCTCCCCGAACCTTTTGCCAATTTTCCTTATAAACCCAGATAATACACTATGCTTACCAAATGGTGGTGTCTGTCATTATAATTAGATTTTGGTCCCCTATTGAGGGGTTCACAACTGTGGGATCAGAATTTTCTTGATTCCTGTAGATTTACATACAGGAGGTAGTTTGTATGGAGGATCTGGGGGAGGGCACACCTTTAAGGGGCACACCACATTTCTCATATTTTATAACTTCTTTTAGCTTTTCATTATGGCTGGGAGAATGAGACCAGTTTACCAGGTGCACTGAGACACTTTAAATGATACCAAATATGTATAGTTACTTTTTTGTATATACTAAACATTGCATAGGTTTTTAGTGAGCTTTAAGTGAGGAGGAAAAGGGGGGAGTAGGGGGAGATGATGAGACTGTAGAAGTGAGGTGTGAGCTGCACTGTGTGCTCAGATGTTGCTGTTATAGATGCAAGAGAGAGTACAAATGTTAATTCTGATGAGAGCCTTGTGTTTTCTCGAGGGGTAGTCCAGACTTGCTGGCACCCGCCTTACATGTGCATTTGTGGGTCACTATGTGTGGTTCTGTTGTGTGCATTTGTGGATCACTGTGAGTGTGGATCTATTGCGTGCATTTGTGGATCACTGTGAGTGTGGATCTGTTGCGTGCATTTGTGGATCACTGTGAGTGTGGATCTATTGCGTGCATTTGTGGATCACTGTGAGTGTGGATCTATTGCGTGCATTTGTGGATCACTGTGAGTGTGGATCTATTGCGTGCATTTGTGGATCACTGTGAGTGTGGATCTGTTGTGTGCATTTGTGGATCACTGTGAGTGTGGATCTATTGCGTGCATTTGTGGATCACTGTGAGTGTGGATCTATTGCGTGCATTTGTGGATCACTGTGAGTGTGGATCTGTTGTGTGCATTTGTGGATCACTGTGAGTGTGGATCTATTGCGTGCATTTGTGGATCACTGTGAGTGTGGATCTATTGCGTGCATTTGTGGATCACTGTGAGTGTGGATCTATTGCGTGCATTTGTGGATCACTGTGAGTGTGGATCTGTTGCGTGCATTTGTGGATCACTGTGATTGTGGATCTGTTGCGTGCATTTGTGGATCACTGTGAGTGTGGATCTGTTGCGTGCATTTGTGGATCACTGTGAGTGTGGATTTGTTGCGTGCATTTGTGGATCACTGTGATTGTGGATCTGTTGCCTGCATTTGTGGATCACTGTGAGTGTGGATCTGTTGCGTGCATTTGTGGATTACTGTGAGTGTGGATCTGTTGCGTGCATTTGTGGATCACTGTGAGTGTGGATCTGTTCCGTGCATTTGTGGATTACTGTGAGTGTGGATCTGTTGCATGCATTTGTGGATCACTGTGAGTGTGGATCTGTTGCGTGCATTTGTGGATCACTGTGTGTTGTTCTGTTGTGTGCATTTGTGGATCACTTTGAGTGTGGATCTGTTGCGTGCATTTGTGGATCACTGTGAGTGTGGATCTGTTGCGTGCATTTGTGGATCACTGTGAGTGTGGATCTGTTGCGTGCATTTGTGGATCACTGTGAGTGTGGATCTATTGCGTGCATTTGTGGATCACTGTGAGTGTGGATCTGTTGCGTGCATTTGTGGATCACTGTGTGTTGTTCTGTTGTGTGCATTTGTGGATCACTGTGAGTGTGATTCTGTTGTGTGCATTTGTGGATTGCTGTGTGTGTTTGCTGTGTGAGACTGGCCATT